>NC_090927.1:780106681-780757395 GCF_040938575.1 Ambystoma mexicanum | reverse complement strand
TTATATACCTGGAGTTTTTGCTGAGTTCCAGCTGGTGGTAGCCTTTTTTTAAGTCCAGCTTGGAGAACACAGTCACTCCATTCAAAAGATGTACCATGTCCGTTATTCTCGGAGCTTGGTGTCGTTCCCTCAGGATGGCCTCGTTTGGTCTCCTCATGTCAACACAAATCCTGATGTCTGGGGAGTCTCTCTTGGGCACCGGCACTATAGGGGAGACCCATGATAGGGGGCCTTCTGCTGGCTCAATAATGTCTGCCTCGAGCAGTTTGGCTAGCTCATTTTCCACTTTCTGTTGAATGTTGATGGGGATATCCCTGTAGTGCTGTGCTACTGGTGGGACACTGGAGTCGATATGGAGCTCAATCTGCCTGTCCTTCAGTTTTCCGAGGCCTTTGAACAGTGCTGGGAAAACTTGGTCGATGCTCGCCGTTGGGTCTAAGTACTTGTGCACCATGATGCGATATAAGATGTGAATAAGTCCCATCTCAATGGCTGCTCGATAGCTTAAAATGCATCCGCTCTCAATGGCAGCCTCTAGCACATGCATGGGGATGTCCCTCTCATGTTCTTTGTATCGACATGTGGCCATGAAGAATCCTTTGCATGCCAGTGGTGTTTTTGAGCCATATGGGTAGATGAGGGCTCTTGCTGGCTGTAGGCGCGGGGCGTTTGGTATGCTTTCATAGACCTCCTCACTGATTACATTCACGGTGGCTCCGGTGTCTATCAGAAATTCGGCCGTGGCTTTGTTGACTTGTATTCTCAAAATGGGGCTGTGTTCTTTTGCCATATTGTTTCCAAGAGCGTATAAGTATCCCTTTCTTCTCGGTGTCGCTTGATGTTTTTCCGGCCTGCGGGTTCTCTCTTCCGAGGATGTACTTGACACGCTTTCTTATTGTGACTGTTCTATGAGGCACCACACGTACCTCCTGGGTCTTCTCCTTGTTTTGTGTGGTGTGGTTTAGCTCTCTCTCCACCCCCTTTCTTGTCTCCTTTCTGCTTGTTCGTCGGGGTATCTGTGACGTCCTTGTTCATGAGGTTGATGGGTGACTCGGTGAAGTTGGGTGGGTGGGTTTTGATCCAGTTCGTTTGTGGGCTTTCCACTTCTCCCTGCCCCTTTCATCTTGCTGCTGAATATCAAGCACACAGCCTTGTAGTGGTTTTCACCACCGCATGCGGAGCATGTCTGGCCCATGGCAGGGCATGTCCCTTCATGGGGATATTCGTGTCCACATCGATAGCAGAATGGGTCGCTGTTGGTTTTCGCCATCCCTTCTAGCTTGTTCAGACTTTCGTGTTTCCCATGCGTGATTTTTATTTCATCTAGGCCCTCTACTTGCGCTGCGAGTGCGGCATCTGACCGGGCCAAACGCAGGATTTCATCTAAGCTTCTCGGTTGTTGTAACAACCGTTTGCGAAAATCAGCGCTTTCACATCCGACAATGATTTGCGACCTGAGGGCCTCCTCATTGGCGTAGTTGTTGAAGTCACAGTGTTTCATTTTTGCTCGTACCCTCATGACGATAGCATCTATGGTCTCTCCCTTGATCTGCTTGGTGGTGTGGAATACATGTCGTTCATAGTCGACATTAGTGTGGGGTGTGAAATATTCTGTGAGTGTTGTCTTTAGCTTGGTGTAGGTGTCAATGGTGTTTTCAGGTATTTCGTCAAGGATGTCTCGCACGTTGGATCCTACGGCATGGTTTAATAGATTTAGTTTCTGTTCATCCTCTTGTGGTCCGGCCGCTTTCAAGCATACTTCAAAATCCCTCAGCCATCTTTTCCACCTCGACCCGAGGGTGCCAGTGTCGGTGAGGTCAAAGTTTGCCGGCAATTGAGCTAAGAGGCTGTCTGTCATCTTTCTGTGCTCTGTTTTGGCTGGAGTCACAGGGACTGTCAGTGGCTCCTCTTCCGAGCTGTTCAGGGCTTGAGCTGGGACTGTGGGGGCTGCCAGTGATTCCCCTTCCAAATCACTCATGAGCTGATATTAGACGTTTCTCCTTGCGTTGAGCTGCGTTGTGAGCTTGACAATGGCTCGCGCTGGGCGTGTCGTGTCCAGTGCGGTGGGGCCTTGGTGCCAGAAGAGGGCGCTGTTCTGATTTATAAGCAGCTTGCAGGCACTTTCCCGCCCTGTGCGTTGCAATTTTTGCGCGCCAACCGGGTGGGCGCTGTGTTGCATGTTGGCGGGCCTGTGAGGCCTAGTGTTTTGCTGATGGCCCTGACCGTGGTGGTGTAGCATGCGCTGATGGGCCTTGTGGAGGTGAGAAAGAAAAGGGAGCGCTTGTGCTTACCCCTTGAAGAGGTCTCGTTGGAGCGGGAGGTTCACGCCTCCACCGCTCATCTTTTGCTCGTTGCCGTCGGCGGGAGGCCAGTGCTCCTCTACCGCCCGGAATGCGTGAGCAGGGAGTTGCTGCTCTACCTGCCGGTGTTTTTGCGTGTGCAGTTGGCTTCGCTGTCGTTGCCGTTGGCGGGAGACGTCCGTTCTCCACCGCCCGGGTAATCTGCCACGCGGGGAGCCATTGCAGCTGCTCCACCCGCGGGATGTGTGTGCGCCGGAGCTCGGGAGATGCTCGCGCAGGGGGGGCTTGTCTCGACAGTGGGGAGCCTTCGCGCTCCAACCCACTGTATCGACCTTCCCCGACAGGTGGGGTCCTGCACTTCCAGTGGTATCAGGCAGTATACCACGAGCGCGGTGGTCTTGATGATGGCAGGCACGGTGGGACCTCGTGTCCGCCTCGTCGCCAATGTGATATCGTGATGGTGGACCTCCTCACGCATCCACTCGTGTATCCTCTCACGCACGCAAGGATACCCTGACACTGGAGCTGGGGTGCAACACGTCTTTATTCAAACGATATCTGAGTATAACTAACACGTGGGACGCAACCCACTAAACAGTGACAACCGAAAGAGGACTCATCCTCATATCAACCATCAGTGACGACATCACACCGAGTAAAAGCGGCAACTCCATTGACAACATACAGATGTCCTTAGAGTAAAAACTGTAATTTCACCGTCAACATATAGATGTACTCGCAGGTAATTATGCGCGTAAAGGCTGTAATTCCACCGACAATAAACAGATGTCCTCGCAGGCGATGATGGCGAGTAAAGCTGCAATTCCACACAGTGAAGGCTTCAATTCCCCTGATAACATACAGAAGTAATCTGAAGTAATTATGGAGACTAAAGACTTCAATTCCTCTAGCAACCGACTGTCCGCCAGGCGATTATGCCGAGTAAATGCTGCAATTCCACTAAAAACATATAGCTGTCCTCACAGACGATGAAGGCCAGAAAAGGATGTAAATCCACCGACACCATATGGATGTTCTCGGAAGCAGGTATCCCGTGTAAAGGCTGTAATTCTACCAGCAACACACAGATGTCTTCGCAGGCGAATATGACGACTATAAGATGCCGTTCCATCGACAACATACAGATGTCCTCGCAGGCGACGATTACGTGTAAAAACTGAGATTCCACGTACAATTTCAGTCGGTAATTTTATTTTCAAGTTAGAGATTTCCTTACAGTAGATGACATATTTGAGGCTGAAGTTAGTTTTTTTTTTTTTCGGCCAGTTTATAGCTTTTTTATTCGGCCTTCTTCTTATTAGCAGACTTAAATTAGGTTTGTATTCAGCCAGCTTCTTGTTTATACAGATGTCTCGGCAGGAGATTATGCCTAGTGACGCTACAATTGCACAATAATTTACAGAAGCCCTCAGAAGTGATTGTGGAGACTAAAGGCTGCAATTCCTTTAAAAACATACAGATGTCCTCACAGACAATCATAGCGAATACAAGCTGTAATTCCACCGACAATATATAGATGCTTCGCAGGTGATAATGGCCAGTAAAGGCTGCCTAAAAATGTCTTCGCAGACGGTTCTGAAGAGTAAATTCTGCAATTCCACCGACAGCCTACAGATGTCCTCACAGGCAATGATAGCGAGTAGAGGCTGTAATTCCACCGAGTGGAGGCCGCAATACCACTGATGACATACAGAAGTAATCAGGAGCAATTATGGAGACGAGAGTTTGTAGTTTCTTTAGCAACGTGCAGATGTCTGCCAAAGGATTATGACGGGTAAAAACTGTAATTCCGCCTTCAACATACCGATGTCCCCACAGACGATTATGCCGAGTAATCGCTGCAATTCCACCGATAACACACTGATGTCCTCGCGGGCGACGATGACGAGTAAAGGCGGCAACTCCATTGACAACATACAGATACCATTAGAGTAAAGAATGTAATTTCACAACAACATATAGATGTCCTGTAAAGGCTGTCATTCAACCAGATGTCCTTGCAGGCGATAATGGCGAGTAAAGGATGCAATTCCTCAGAGTGAGGCTTAAATTCCATTGATAATGTAGAGAAGTAATCAGAAGCAATTATGGAGACTAAAGGCTGCAATTCCTCTGGCAACGTGCAGATATCCGCCAGGCGATTATGCTGTGCAATTCCACCCATAACACACCTTTGTCCTCGCAGGCAACTCCATTGACAACATACAGATGTCCTTAGTTTAGTTTAGTTTCTTTATTTATACCACGCGCCGAACCCTGAGGTAACTGGGCGCCAGAGACTTAGAGCAGGTTACAACAATTTTTTTTAGAGTAAAGACTGTAATTTCACTGACAACATATAGATGTCCTCACAGGCAATTATGCTGCGTAAAGGCGGCCATTCCACGCGGCTGCCATTCTACCGACAACATACAGATGTCCTCGCAGGCGATGATGCCGATTAAAAGCTGCAAGGCCACAGAGTGAAGGCTTCAATTCCCCTTATAACACACCGAAGTAATCAGAAGCAATTATGCAGACTAAAGGCTGCAATTCATCTTGCAACCTACATATGTCGGCCAGACAATTATGTCGAGTAAAGCTGCAATTTCACTGATAACATACAGCTGTTCTCACAGACGACGAAGGCCAGAAAAGGCTTTAAATCCACCGACACCATATGGATGTTCTCGGAAGCAGTTATGCGTGTAAAGGCTGCAATACTACCGACAACATACAAAAGTCCTCGCAATCGTATATGGCGATTACAAGCTGCTGTTCCACCGACAACCTACAGATGTCCTCGCAGACAACGATTCCGTGTAAAAGCTGTGATTGCACATGCAATTTTAGGCGGTAATTTTATTTTCAAAGTAGAGATTTCCTTATAGTAGATGAAATACCTGAGGCTGAAGTTAGCTTTTTTAATTGGCTAGCTTCTAGCTTTTTTATTCGGCCAGCTTCTTATCAGCAGGCTTAAATTAGGTTTGTATTCGGTCAGGTTCCTGTTTATACAGATGTCTTGGCATGCGATTATGCCCAGTGACGCTACAATTGCACAATCATTTACAGAAGCCCTCAGAAGTGATTGTGGAGATTAAAGGCTGCAATTCCTTTACAAACATACATATGTCCTCACAGAAAATCATAGGGAATACAAGCTGTAATTCCACTATATGGTGAGTAAAGCCTGCATTCAGATGTCCTCGCAGAAGATTGTGCAATTCCATCGACAACATACAGATGTCCTCGTAGGGTTGATCCCTAGTAAAAGCTGTAATTCCATTGACAGCATACAGATGTCCTCACGGGCGATGATGGCGAGCAGAGGTCGCAATTTCACAGAAGTAATCAGATGCAATTATGGAGACTAAAGGCTGCCATTTCTTAAGCGACGTGCAGATGTCCGCCAGGCGATTATGGCGAATAAAAGCTGTAATTCCACCCTCAACATACCGATGTCCCTGCATGCGATTATGCCGAGTAACCGCTGCAATTCCACCGATAACATACCAATGTATTTGCGGGCGTCGATGACGAGTAAAAGCGGCTACTCCATTGACAACATACAGATGTCCTTAGAGTAAAGACTGTAATTTCACCGACAACATATAGATGTACTCAAAGGCAATTATGCTGCGTAAAGGCTGCCATTCCACCGACAATATACAGGTGTACTCGCAGGCGATGATGTAGAGTAAACGCTGTAATTCCATACAATGAAGGCTTCAATTCCCCTGATAGCATACATAAATCATCAGAAGTAATTATGGAGGCTAAAGACTGCAATTCCTCTGGCAATTTATATATGTCCGCTAGGCGATTATGCAAAGTAAATGCTGCAATTCCACCGATAACATATAGCTGTCCTCACAGACGATGAAGGCCAGAAAAGGTTTTACGTCCACGACACCATGGGGGTCATTACGAACCTGGAGTTAAGGGTTTAACGGCGCCGTAAAAGGTGTCGGCGCCGTTAAACCCTTAACGCCTGATTATGAGGTCCCTTTGCGGGACCCAACCTTAATGGCTGGTTTTACCAGCCGTTAAAGTAGGGTACGCAAAGGGACCTCAGTGCTAATTACGGTACCACAATTTGCGATACCGTACTTAGCGCCTTCCCCAGTCCCATTGAGCCGTATGGGGCGAAAATGGAATGGGGAAGGTCCATGGTGGAATGGGCAAATACCGCCCCGCCAACCTTGGAATGGGACGGTATTTCCCCATTCCACCATGGCGGACTCGTTAAAACACTGCCACCAACCATGGTGCTAATAGCGCCATGGTTTAGTGCCGGGGTTGTAATGAGGGCCCATATGTATGTGCTTGGAAGCAGTTATGCTGTGTAAAGGCTGCAATTCTACCGACAACATACACATGTCCTCGCAGGCGAATAAGGCGAATATAAGCTGCAATTCTACCAACAACATACCTATGTCCTCACAGACGATAATTGCGTGTAAAATACCTGAGGCTGAAGTTAGCTTTTTTAGTCGGCCGGCTTCTAGCTTTTTTATTCGGCCATATTTTTATTAGCATGCTTAAACTTGGTTTGTATTCAGCCAGCTTCCTGTTTATACAGATGTCTTGGCAGGCGATTATGCCCAATGACGCTACAATTGCCCAATAATTTAAGGAAACCCTCAGAAGTGATTGTGGAGACCAAGGGGCCGATTCATGGAACAAATGTGCGCCGAAAATCTTGGCGCAAGCCGTCGCAAGCGTGAAAAAGCAAGCGCACGCGCATGCGTGCGATTCATGGAAGGGCCTGCGCATGCTTTTTCCGGGATGTGCGCCAAATCCGTGCGTGGTGCACACACGTCATTTCAACATCCAGAATGCCATGCGCAAGGTGCACAGCGAAAGCGCACAACATTAGGGCACACACGAAAAGGGGGCAGAAAAGAGGGCAGAACATGCGGAATGGGGACCAACGTGTGAAAAAGAAGGCGTAACTGGGAAAGTACTGCAGGGAAATACACGGAATGCCCACACGAAGGCAGGCGGTAGCATCCCTGCGCATTACAAAAGTGTGCGCAAACAACAAACACGTACATAGAGCTACGATGAATGTCCCATTCTGTGACCCCTTAGGAGAAATGACGTGTCACGCAATGCACAGGCATCCCATAAAAGCAATAAAAAGCGATAAGCGTAGCCCACGTGCGTATTAAAAAAACACACGCAGTATGTTGTGGCAGCCAGGAACCCAAAAAATACGTATGTGATCAACACGCAGGCCAGTATGGGTGCAAAAAAAGGGGTACATGACAAACAGGGACACCCGCAGTAGGAAAAATAGCATGTGCGACTCACCATCTGCCTTGCGTGTAGAAGAAGAACGCGTAGCCAACACCCACCCGCCGTGAAGTAATCGTGTGTGAACCCCAACGCCTGGAAAACACACGCTCCGCTTTCCACGAAAAACACGTACAGAGCGATGGAAACCCACGTGGGACCCTCAACCCGTGCCAGGGAAACACCAGCGCGTGTTATGTCACATATGCGCTTACGCGCTAAGGACCTTTCCTCGAATTACACGCTGACGTGCAGTTTTTTCACGTGCTAAATCACTCCGTATCAACCTGGCCACGCAACAACACACGGAAGACCACCCTCCTGCCCAGAAGGCCATTTTCCTCCCCCCCCCAGAGCCCCGAGCCCTCTCTCACCTGCCATCTGCTGCGGCCTGCATGCCTGTTGGCCAGGTGCCCTGCTATTTGGTGCCTGCACGTCAGCCATCTGCAGGAGTCCAGTTGGTGTGACCACCCCTGCTGGAACAGAAGACTCCAGACTAAAGTTCCATCGCTCCACAGCCCAGCACCAGGACCCAGTTGCCCACCCACACCTGCCTTAGGGTTGCCATGTCGGGGGAAACACCATCGAAGAGCACTAGCAACCCCCAGCCAGAGAGGCAGGGGGCTACCAGCTTCAGTGCTGCAGAAGTTGGTATCCTGGTGTAGCAAGTCCTGGTGAATTATGATGCCCTCTTCGGAAGTTCACGTGCCGACAATGAAGGACGGAACAGGATCTGGAAGGACATTGTGGCTGCCATCAACGTGGAGGGGATGGCAGCCCGCGACATGCAACACGTCCAGAAGCGCTGGGAGAACTTCAGGTCCAGGACCCTCAGCTAGGCCCGGCGCCTCTTGAAGGCAAAGCATGCAGAGGGGTGCCAGGTCCGCCTTATCAACATCCAGATGAGGGTCCTGGAAGGCATACACCCAGCGCTCCACCTCCAGGTCCTTCAGAGGCAGACACGTCCGGAGTCGAGTGGTAAGTGTCCATGTGTACTGATTGGACAGAGTGCATGTTGAGGTGTGGCAGGAGTGTGCAGGTTGCACATATGTCTTGGAAGTGCCATGTATGGATGTGTATGTACAGGGACATGAGCCTGCCGCATGTGAGTACAGTCATGTGTGAGGCACATCAATGGTGTATGTGTTCAAATGCATGGTGCCCAAATGCATGGTGCCCAAATGCATGTGTCGGTGCACACATGTTTAAATTAATGTGTATGTACTGTGGAATGGTTGTGGTGTGACACATGGATGCTGGTTCCATCTTCATGTATGTGCACAATGTACATGTGTGTGTGTGTGTGTATTTGACATGTGTGCCACTCTGATACACCATGGATGCATGTGACACCGACATGTAGGAGGCTGATTTGCAGATGTGACATGGATGGCGATGATTTCACTGCGAAAGGTGGTGGAGATGTACAGATGCATGTATTCTGGTGGCGTGTGTGCATGTGTTCGGCAATCCCCGTGTTGCATGTGACATCAGGCTAACCTTCGGATGCTCATGCTGTTGTATGTGTATGGATGGTGCTGCCTGCTGCAACATTCCTGTTGATTTGCGCATGTGTGTGGGTTCAAATGATATGTGTGTTGGGGAGTCTGATGCCATGTGTGAAGTTTGGGACTGCCACTCATGCACAACTGTCATGTGTGTATCAGACCATTGTACAGTGCTTTGATGCTGTCTTCTGTCTCTCCCTGTCTGCAGTGTCAACTGATAAAGAGGACGTGGACGGTGCTGTGGAGCACAGCGGCAGGGATCCCACCGCCAGCCGTTGATGGCAGCCACACAAGGGTTCTGGATGGGGGGATTCCACTGGTGCTAGTGGTGTAGTTCAGGGGCAGGCACAGGAGGCAGCACAGGCGGCCGCGGAGGTGCCTGTGTGTAATCCTGTCCCCGATCCTGTGACTGTATCATCCCGCACCAGCAGGGATGCTTTCGTCCAGACCCGTTTTCAGCGAGGGGATCTGCTAACAACAACTGGCCTTCCTCTCCCTGCGGACGTGGCAATCCGGGACCGTGTTGAGACTGTCCTGGCTGGGGTGGCATTGCGTCAACTTGGCATCCGGGATAACGTGCAGGGTTCTTGTGAGGATGCTGCACGTTATTTCAGATGCCTCGTTGACCACGTTGACCGACTAGGAGGGATCACCGGTGCTGGGTTCCTCTGTGTGCTGGACCTTCTAGCGACCCCCTCCTCAACTGAACACCCTATGCACCAGTCATCCTCCATGCCATCTTCCTGCCCAAGTATCACCTGGACACCCTGTGGAGCTGCCTCTGACCCAGCGGACAGGCTGGTGGAGGCCACATCCCTGCCAAAGTCGGGAGTCGGAGGTCCAGCAGGGGTGGCCACCCCAACAACTGTACCCAGCAGGAGGAGGACGTGCAGGCATCAACAGGCAGGGTACATGCACGGCAAATGCAGGCTCAAGGCGGGATCCATGATGGCTCAGGGCCATCAACATCAGAGGGGCAGGCATCGGCCAGAGGGCAGGAGGACCCTGGATTGGGAGTGTCTTCCGTGTGGCAGCGGTTAGGCCGGCAAATAGATGCGGAGCGGCGGCGGGCGGAAGAGGCACGGCTCACTATGGTCAGGGCAGAGAATTCCATGCGCAGGGCGTTGAGGCGGGCTGAGTGCCTCGAGGAAATTCGCAGGGAGTTGGAGGTGGACATGGCTTTATGCCTGCAAGACCTCGGGACCAGGGAAGAGGCCCGCCTCCAGGACGTTGAAGAGGAGTTCGATGATGCCATGGCCCAGGACATCAACAAGTGAGCCGTTGGACTTGCCCACCGCCTTTGTAAATAGTTCTGTAGGTGTAAGTTTCCTTTCTATTTTTTTTCCTTTGGGGCGCATAGACTATGCCCCGCCTTTTTGTATATAGTTATTCATTAGGTAGGCTTTTTGGTAGGTTTGCTTTGGATTGTTGAGCTCATGGACCCTGGAATTTTACATTGTTAATAGTTCTGGACTGGATTTGACTTCATTGATTTTTTTTTTTTCCATGGAGCAATGGTTTTCTTTTTTTTAAAAGTTTGGATTTGGTTTAATAGACAAACACTTTGGAGCCATTTCAATTTGGATTTAATTGGATTCAGCATTCACATTTTTTCATTCATTTTGGACATCCAGGCTTTTGTTTAATATTTATTTTCTTGTGTGATTTTCTTTCATTCCTTCCATTTTGTATATAATACATTTTTATTTCATACTTCATTTGTGTGGTATTCTCTCATTGGTTTGGTGTATGTCATGATGTGGGTTTTCTCATTCACGTGCACCCATTGTGTGTGTCTGACAGACATGTATTGATGTGCATACTTGTCATTTTGGATCTATCATGACATGGGGATTATAATATAGAGAGGATGGAATGCTTGGTTGGGTGTTTGGACTGGGGTGGCATAGGGTGGGATTTGGGTGGCCATAAGGGCCATGACTGTGGATCGTGATGACGTGTTGGGTTGGGGGACCTGAGTCGGGGCCTGCTGGCAGGTGCCCATCAATTATGGGTGGGAGACATGAGTCGGGGCCTGCTGGCAGGTGCCCGTCAATGGTGGGTGGGTGGGGGACATGAGTCGGGGCCTGCTGAAAGGTGCCCGTCAATGGTGGGTGGGTGGGGGACATGAGTCGGGGCCTGCTGGCAGGTGCCCATCAATGGTGGGTGGGTGGATGGGGGACATGAGTCGGGGCCTGCTGGCAGGTGTCCGTCAATGGTGGGTGGGTGCGGGACATGAGTCGGGGCTCACAAGTGCGCTAACACATGCATGGTGCAATGTGGGTTGCCTGCAGGCCATGGTGAGGGTTGTAGGGTAGTCCCCTGTGGTGTGGGCTGCCTGCAGGGCATGTGGAGGGGGGAAAGGCCACACCTGGGAGGGGCCACAATGCAAAATCGCATCTAAAACTCCCAGCGTATCCCAGTAATACACGTACCCCGCTCGCCCAAGGCCTATCGCGTGTGAAACTTCCCGCGCTCCCCGTAATGCACGTACCCCACTCGCCCAAGGCCTATTGTGTGTGAAACTTCCTGCGCACCCCCGAAATACACGTACCCCACTCGCACAAGGCCTATCACATGTGAAACTTCCCGCGCACCCCCGAAATACACGTACCCCGCTCGCACAAGGCCTATCGCCTGTGAAACTCCCTGCGTACCCCAGTAATACACGTACCCCTCTGGCACAAGGCTATCGCGTGTGAAACGCCCTGTGTACCCCAGTAACACACGTACCCCACTCGCCCAAGGCCTATCGCATGTGAAACTTCCCGCGCACCCCTGAAATACACGTACCCCACTCGCACAAGGCCTATCGCGTGTGAAACTCCCCGCTTACTCCAGTAATACACGTACCTCGCTCGCCCAAGGCCTATTGCGTGTGAAACTTCCTGCGCACCCCCGAAATACACGTACCCCGCTCACACAAGGCCTATCGCGTGTGAAACTCCCTGCGTACCCCAGTAATACACGTACCCCTCTTGCACAAGGCCTATCGCGTGTGAAACTCCCTGTGTACCCCAGTATTACACGTACCCCGCTCGCCCAAGGCCTATCGCGTGTGAAACTTCCCACGCACCCCCAAAATACACGTACCCCTCTCGCACAAGGCCTATTGCGTGTGAAACTCCCTGCGTACCCCAGTAATACACGTACCCCTCTGGAACAAGGCTATCGCGTGTGAAACGCCCTGCGTACCACAGTAATACACCTACCCCACTCGGCCAAGGCCTGTCGCATGTGAAACTTCCCGTGCACCCCCGAAATACATGTACCCTGCTCGCACAAGGCCTATCGCGTATGCAACTCCCTGCGCACCCCCGGAATACACGCAGGCACCCCATCCACCCTGGACATGCCCCACAGGCAGCCCACTCACCCTCCTCATGCCCCGCAGGCAGCCCATCCACCCTGGGCATGCCCCACAGGCAGCTCACACCACAGGGGGTACTTTTCCACGCAATTTAACTGGAGCGAGCGGGGTACGTGTATTCTGGGGGGTGCAAGGGGAGTTTTACATGCGATAGGCCTGGCGTGAGAAGGGTACGTGTATTCTGGGGGATGCGCAGGGAGTTTTACACATGATAGGCCTGGCGCGAGCGGGGTACGTGTATTCTGGGGGTGCGCTGGGAGTTTTACACGCGTTTTCGTGGTTGGGGGGCTGTATGCTGGTCCACTGGCTTTTGCATCATGTTCTGGATTTGTGAGATGTTTTTGGGGCACGGGGCGGGATTGGGGGCGTAACTGGCGCTGCTGCAGGATCGCTGCGCCACTCTGCGCCACATCTGCTTATGAATCCATGAATATGCTGTGCGCCTAAATGGGTTTTGGCGCACGCGGCTGGCGCAGGCTGCCGCACGCGCACTCTGTGCACCAGCCGCGTGCGCCACTTGTGCACCGAATTCTATGAATTACCCGGAATGGCTGCAATTCGTTTAAAAAGCATACATATGTCCTCACAGACAATCATAGCGAATACAAGCTGTGATTCCACCGATAACATACTGATGTCCTCGCGGGCGACGATGACGAGTAAAGGCGGCAACTCCATTGACAACATACAGATACCCTTAGAGTAAAGAACGTCATTTCACAACAACATATAGATGTCCTGTAAAGGCTGTCATTCAACCAGATGTCCTTGCAGGCGATAATAGCGAATAAAGGATGCAATTCCACTGACAACATACAGATGTCCTCGCAGGCGATGATGGCGAGTAAAAGCTGTGATTCCACAGAGTGAAGCTTAAATTCCATTGATAACATAGAGAAGTAATCAGAAGCAATTATGGAGACTAAAGGCTGTAATTCCTCTAGCAACGTGCAGATGGCCGCCAGGCGGTTATGCTGAGTCAATGCTGCAATTCCACCGATAACATACCGATGTCCTCGCAGGCGACGATGACGAGTAAAAGCGGCAACTCCATTGACAACATGCAGATGTCCTTATTTTAGTTTAGTTTCTTTATTTATACCGCCCGCCGAACCCTGAGGTAACTGGGTGCCAGAGACTTAGAGCAGGTTACAAAAGTTCTTTTAGAGTAAAGACTGTAATTTCACTGAAAACATATGGATGTCCTCACAGCAATTATGCGCGTAAAGGCTGCAATTCCACGCGCTGCCATTCCACCGACAACATACAGATGTCCTCGCAGGCGATGATGCCGAGTAAAAGCTGCAAGGCCACATAGCGGGGAGATCCCCATTGGACACCCCCACCTCCTTTGATCAGTATCATAACACAATGAAATGAATACACAGACAACTGTTTTAAAGTTCTTTGGAAAAACACAAGGTCACAGTTTATTTCGAGCAAGACAACTTGGGACGGTCCCAGCCACATTACAAACAGTCAGATACGGGTGAACCATGTCACCTCTTTAGCCACTGGCCAAACTGACAAAAAACTGCTGGTTACTCCAGCTACACTGGTACTACCAGCGGGTCACTCAGGGGCACTGACCAGGAAGATTGTTGGCCTAAAGCCCTAAGGAAGGGAGTCAGTGCCCGTCGAGGGATCGGCTCGAGCCCGGCCAATCCCGAGCCGCTGCAGCTGCAGCGTGAAGTCCCTCATTGGCTAGGACCGCCCCGATACACCGCCTGTAACAAAAGAAGAGAAATTAGGAACAAATCATACAACACATCAAACTTATCTTATCAATACTTCTACTATGTGCACTCTACTAATACTATTGATGATGCGAAAGCCTCACCCTGCTCATACTCCTACTACCGGTCTGCACGTATTAACTCCAACTCAAATTCTTACCGACCTTCAACTTGTTTGCCCCAGGATTTTATTGTCCGGCGTGGATGGGTGGGGATTCACACAAGGCGGGAGCTGCTGGGAAAAGAGACTGATGGCCAGCAGCTCCCGCCCTTATAAGTGTCCCCGGGGAGACCTGACCGGAAGCCAGGTCCCCGGGGACGCCTCTTCCGCCTTGCTGAGGGGGGGAGGAAGAGGAGAGGCCTGACCAGCAACCGGAAGGGGGTGGTCAGAAGGGACAGCCCGCTATGTAGGCTGTCCCTCTAGCGCCCCCTGCGGGGGCCAGTCAGTCTCTTAGCGGGGAGATCCCCATTGGACACCCCCAACTCCTTTGATCAGTATCATAACACAATGAAATGAATACACAGACAACTGTTCTAAAGTTCTTTGGAAAAACACAAGGTCACAGTTTATTTGGAGCAAGACAACTTGGGACGGTCCCAGCCACATTACAAACAGTCAGATACGGGTGAACCATGTCACCTCTTTAGCCACTGGCCAAACTGACAAAAAACTGCTAGTTACTCCAGCTACACTGGTACTACCAGCGGGACACTCAGGGGCACTGACCAGGAAGATTGTTGGCCTAAAGCCCTAAGGAAGGGAGTCAGTGCCCGTCGAGGAATCGGCTCGAGCCCGGCCAATCCCGAGCCGCTGCAGCTGCAGCGTGAAGTCCCTCATTGGCTAGGACCGCCCCGATACTCCGCCACGCTTTGATGGTGGCTCACGCTGCCATCAATGCCCCCAAACCTTAGGACCTTGCTTCTCTTTAAAACTTACTAAACATTTACATTATTACCATACTCACCATTGGTTTATCTGCAACCAGCCCTCTTTAGCTTGCCCAATATAGCCGTCAGGAAAGCATTGTTGCCTTTGTCAGATAGGTGGACCCCATCTGCATCAAAATGGGAAGGCAAGGAGCTCAAACAACAATGCCCTACGTACCCCAGGCCCTCTGCCTTGGTGAATTTCGCAACACTTCTGTTGAGGCGTTTCCTGGATTTCTCCATGCCGGCCACAGAAATGGCGTCTCTCCAAACTTGCCTTTGTACGACTTCTGACCAGAATATTTCTGTGCCTGGCAACTCGTGTGCCACTATACGCAAAGTCACCTGTATTTGGGCGAGCAAGCGTCCGCGACCTAACTTGGCCAGATCGTTGCCCCCCAAATGAATCAATAACTGCCTTGGTGCTCGCCTCCACTGGAGTCGCAAGTGAATTGCAGGCAGCAAGGAATGCCACCTCATTCCAGGAGTGCCCAGCCACACACACTCGGTACCCTTGAATCCCAGGTTGTGGCCGATCGTCCATTGCCTAGCCCTTTTCTCAGCGCGTGTCACAAATGAGTGGCCGATCAGCCACACTGCATCATCTGCAGGAAAAACATACCATACCATCAATCCTTTGATCCCGCCGGATCCAAAACCACACAACTATCCAGCCCCGGCCCTTGAGTGCCCTTGGTATCTAGTATTCTTCAGGGGATGCACTGTGCTGGGGGCGGACATACAATCGATAACGGCCTGACTCCCACCTCCCCACCTTCATGATTGCCCGGGGATACATTCCCTGTTGAAAGGCTGTGGTAGCTGCGCCTATCCTGAAACTATGGGTGGACCATCCCTCCCCCTGAATGCCCAAGGCTCTTAAAGCCATTGCCAGCACCTTGCAAAATTGAAATACAGAAAGGGGGGAAGTGTCGGCGTGAGTTAGCAGGGGGCCAGCACTTGTAGCTCTTAATTATATAAAGATCTTGAAAAGGTGTACCGGGCAGCATTCCGCAAGGGGGGCCCCATGTAAGACTATGTTATAACCTTTTCCTTGCTGATCCGTTTTGCTTTTCCTCAACAATATACTGACCCCCTCACCTGAGTTTTTGTGGAACAGAGATACATCCCCCAACGCAATGGCCCTCCCAGATGTGTCCTTCTTGGATGCAGAAACTAGCTCACTAATCCTAAATGCCCCAAAAAAGGCCCATGCGAATGCCAACTTGAACAGTGCCGTTTCGTATTCACTGAAGCATATGCTTGGTAATGTGGCCAACAACTTTACCAATAACCCAAAGTCAATTGGTTTGCGCAAATCATTAGACCGTGGCTCCGAACGGGCCCAGCCTTTCAATGCAGATCGCACCAAAAACCCCTTTGTGGGATCACCTTTCCCCTCCAATTTGTAATGGAAGGCAACCACAGCCAAATGTGATGCTGCCCAACTCTTTGACATGCCTTCTGTGTGTGCCCAAACCACAAAGGCGCGCACATGTTCCTCAGCAGTCTGTTTCTCACCCTGCAGATAAGAGATCACACTCTTGAACTTACCATAACCTTGCTGGTATCTACATCTTACTCCGGGCGTGAGTGAGCGCTGACTCAACTCGGTGAGCGCCCCGTCCACACCACCAGCCGCCACCACTCCTTTTTGAACTGCGCTCCCTCCAATTTGCCCTCCGGGTGGGCCTTCCGGAACTTGGACCACTGAAAACGAGAACGAGAGTCAGCAGCAATATTTGCAGTGCCCGGCACATGTCGAGCTCTAAATTCAATTTTCTGATACAGACATAATTCCACCAATTTTCTGAGCAAGCTCAACATTGCTGGACAGGATGCAGACTGTAAGTTAATGGCTTGTACTACCGCATTGTTATCAGACCAAAAATGTACCCTCTTGTTGGCCAGAACCATAGGCCATAACAACAATGCGACAACAATGAGAAATATCTCTAGGACCATTATGTTCTTTGTTCTGCCCTTTTTGTGCCACTGCGGTGGCCACTTCTGAGCACACGACTCAGGCCCTAGGATCACACCGAAACCTTCGCTTCCTGCAGCATCCGAAAACATCTGCAGCTCAGCGCTGGTTTCCCACGGGGTTCGCCAGATTTGTACCCCATTGAAGCTGTCTAAGAATCTATACCACATCCTTAAGTCTTCCTTGAGGGCATTGCTTAGTCTAGTGTGGTGCTGTTTCTGAACCACACCAGCAGTTGCCCTGGCCAGCCTTCGTGCAAAGACCCTGCTCGCTGGGATAACTTTGGCTGCAAAATTCAGTTTACCCAGAAGTTGCTGCATTTTTTCCAGGGTGGTCCTGTCCCTTGACAAATTACTCACAATCTCAGCCTTTAATCCATTTACCTTCTCAACCGGTAATCTACAAGTGCCCTTAACAGTGTCTATCTCAATGCCAAGGAATGTTAGAACCCTACATGGGCCCTCTGTTTTCCCAGGAGCTAAAGGAACCCCCATCTCTCCCATCAATTGTTGGAACGCAGACATAGCTATTGCACAGTCATCGGACCATTCATTGCCAGTAAATAGAAAGTCGTCTAGATAATGAACCATTGCTCCCCGCTGCTCTCTTCTGCGCGCAGCCCATTCAAGGAACGTGCTGAATGTCTCAAACAAGGAACAGGACACTGAGCACCCCATGGGCATACATTTGTCTACAAAGAAACCCTCCTTCCACTGGAAGCCCAGCAAATGGAAGCTGGCCGGATTCACTGGTAATAAGCGAAATGCAGACTCAATATCCACCTTGGCCATCACAGCCCCTTTCCCCATACTGGCAACCACCAACATAGCCTGATCAAAGGAAGCATAGTGAACAGAGCATAGTTCCGGGCTCAACCAGTCGTTCGCAGACTCCCCCTTTGGGTAAGAAAGGTGGTGGATGAGCCTGTACTTCCCCGGCTCCTTTTTGGGGACTATGCCCAGTGGTGACACAATGGAGTTGGGGAGGGGTGGGGCATCAAAAGGTCCAGAAATCCTGCCTAGTTCCAGTTCTTTGTTCACTTTCTTATCGACCTCCCCCGGCAGATCCCTCGCTGAAGGTAAGTTCCTAGCAAAACGGCAGGTCAGGGGTCCCTCGTAAGGAATAACAAATCCTTCCGTGAAACCTCAGAATAGTAAATCCCTCTCGTGCTTTCTTGGGTAATGGTTTAGATGTTCCACTAAAAAATGCAAATTGACCGGCGAGGGGCCCTTCCTGGACAGATCCAAATTACGTGTTGCTGCACTTGTGACCGGGAGAGGGAGGGTGGTGGTGGAGGGCTTACTGTCCTTTCCAAGGGCCCTTGCCCCCAGAGGCGCCTTCCCGCTTGAAACATTTGACCAAGGGATGTTCCCCCCACATTTTCCACACTCGTGGCTGAACTTGCACTTAGCCCCCAGTTGCAGCTGCCTCTGTTGAAAAACCGGCACGTCCTATTCCCTGCTTTTTTGTCATCTTGTGATCCGTTTGAGCCACCAGATCCTGTGGCTCCTGACTCTTGACCCCCCAGTCCCTGAGGGGCATTGTGAAAGGGTTGTTCCTTAGCTCCATTATTTTGCTTACCGTACCAGCTCTTCTTACCGCTTTTGTAATAATCAGCCCAGACAATGCTCGTTCTCTCCTTACCACCCATGTAAGTGACCCAACCATCCATCTCCTTCTGGTCCCTTGTCATAGCGGGGCACTGTTCCATCATATGTCTAAACTGCCTATCATAGTCAATCCACCCTGAAGTACCGTAACGCTTTGCATCACCTAAAATTGTTTCCCTGTATTTGACCAAACCTGGCCCATGCTCAGGGTTTTTCTCCATGACTATTACTGACAGTATAGTGAACGCTTTCTCCCAGTTAGCGATGTTCTCCTCCGGATGATACTTCCGGTGTCTCTTATTATTTTCCTCAGCACTTAGCGTGACATTGGGGCCAGCATCCTCTACTGCCAACAGGCTGAATATGTCTATATTTTTTCTGTCTGGCCCATATCTGTTCTCTAATGTCAGGGGGTATGTGCCAGGCCAAGGATGACCTGCCCGATAACAAGGGAGCAATTGTCACAGGCTGTTCAGCCCCTAAAGTGGCTGATGGTGAGGCAAGAGGAGGGGTGGGGGTGCTGATGCTAGGCCCTGGGGCTGTCGAGGGAGTAGTGGGAGCGGGAGTGATAGGTAAGTTGTTATTTGTAGTGCTCGTACTGGTGCCTTCCCACACGCTCCTTGCCACCGGTAGGGTAGCTGCCGCTGCGGCAGGAGCCCCACCGCCCCTGACCAACAACAATAATTCTTCCAAAATCATCCCAAACCTTTCATTGCCTACCACGCCACTCACTGGAGGCGTCAATCCCGAGTTCCCAGCAGAAACCTGTAACAGGGGTGGTGCTATGGGACATATTTGTGCTTGGTTCAAACTTACCACCCCTGGCGCAGCCACCGGTGGCATTGCAGTAGCCCCCATCCCAACCTGCACCAGCTCACTGGTAGTTTGCACCGTAGGTGCCACCTGCAACATTTCAGTTGCCTTCTTACCCTTTTGCTGGCGTTTTCTCTTGGCAGGTAAGGGTTTCAGTGTGATTTCGGTGGGTGGGGGAGTATCTACCACGGGGGTTGGGCAGATCTGGGCATCCACCACCAATTGTTGGGGGGGTGGTGTTTGCTTCTTTCCTAGCACTATCTTCGCCCAGCCCTTCCCCTCACTGCGCATCCTTTCTCGAAACAACGCCCAGATAGCCCCTTCGTCTTCCACCTCACTTGACCCCGGGGTGTTGGGCACTTCCTCAATGGAGTGGAACAGGTCCTGCGAGTCCTCCACTGACGACATCCTATACTGAAAGCAGGAAACGTTTACAGTAATACCCTCATTAATGCATTACTACAGTGTTGGGCCGAATAAAGTATACCTGCCTACCGCCTGTTTTTCAAAGAAACATGATGAAAGAAATTACTCCTTGGCCTATACCTTACCACTCTTCTTTTCCCTTTGATAAAAGGCTTAAATTTCTCTCAACCGCTGCTTCTTTGCCAGGCCTGTATTTTAGAAATCAAAAACCATTTAAATAAACATTTTATTCTTAACAACTTATGAATAATATAACCGCGCCAGGCTTGATCCCTGCCCCAATGGCCCATGACCCGATGCCATTTCGTACTTTGCAGGGCGGCTGAGTGAAGCCTGCTGCTATTACAGCATCAAGCATAGCGCGGCGCCTGATGGATCCTGTACAAACCATCAGGGACCACAAAAAACTGAAACATGCTGGCCCCAAGTAAACATTCTTGCCTAAAAAGGGGGCAACGCCATGATGGGTGTTTTAAAAAACAATCCCTGCGGCGTAGCCGGCCGTAAACACTGCCCTCCCCAGCCCCGGACAAAATTTTAATCCCCCGCAACTACAATCCAACCCAGGCTCCCCGTCGTGGTTTGCGGCGTATCCTGGCCATAACACACACATGCTGTGCCTGCTACTGCTAATGGCGTGGCAACCTGGGTCCACACCTGGCGCTGCGGCCATTACTGAAATTGCACCGCCATACGGACATGGGCACGGGGCTACCCCTGGGCCATGGGGGGGGGTGGATATTTCGATGGTGGCGCGGGTTCCATGCCGGCAGCTATGTTCGCCGCGTCCCACCATCGTACTTCAACACTGCGTGGCGGCCCATTCCGTACGACGCAGCGTTTTTTCAAAGATATATTTTTGGTCCTAATAACGATTCGCCAAGCGACATAGCACGCAGCGTTCCCAACCCGCCCAACTATACTTGTGCATAATACTGTTACTCTAAACATGCGCGATGGATTGTATCACTGCAGTCTTGAACAATGCGAACCACACCAGCAATTGCCACGGCGGCCATTCGACTTGTACGGCGCGGCGGCCATTTAGTGAAAAACAACCTAACGCAGCTTGAGAACACATTAACGTGGCACCAAAAACCGCAAGAAACGCGTATCAACGCGTCCGCCCATGCCGCCAAATTAGGTCAGGCCGCGGGACAAATCGAAGTGAACGACCACGAGAAACCTCTTTAAGCAGTTAATATCGGCATGGCGGCCCTAGCAAGGAAGAACCTGCGTGGCGCGGCGGCCACCCACAGCATAATACAATTGCAAACCGGCATCACAATCCTAGAATAACAAATAACATACTCATCGCCTGCGTGGCGCGGCGGCCATCCACAGCATAAGACAGTGATTGCAAATTGGCATATCATTCATGGTTAACCCAGCCTATTACTCCCAGATCACAAATAAATACCCCCCACTTGTGTGACACGGCTGCCCTCAACGCAAAAACAGCAAAGAAAAAATTACATCCAAAGCCATCCACAGCGTAGTACAGTAATTCACTTGGAAAAAAACGGCATGTTAATCACAGATGACTATAACATACACCCAACTTGCGTAACGTGGCGGCCCTCTGACCAAAAAACAGTGAGGAAACACATTACATTACCAAGCGTGAAAATGATATATTCGCTTGAAAAGTTAAAAAGGCAGGAAAAACGCAAAAGGCAAAAGGGGACGGTGGAATCGGTTCCTGTCCCCGGGGAAACCTGACCGGAAGCCAGGTCCTGGGGACGCCTCTTCCGCCTCACTGAGGGGGGGAGGAAGAGGAGAGGCCTGACCAGCAACCGGAAGGGGGTGGCCAGAAGGGACAGCCCGCTATGTAGGCTGTCCCTTTAGCGCCCCCTGTGGGGGCCGGTCAGCCTCTGAGTGAAGGCTTCAATTCCCCTGATAACACACCGAAGTAATCAGAAGCAATTATCGAGACTAAATGCTGCAATTCCTCTTGCAACCTACATATGTCGGCAATGCGATTATGCCGAGTAAAGCTGCAATTTCACCGATAACATATAGCTCATCTCACAGACGATGATGGCCAGAAAAGGCTTTCATTCCACCGACACCATATTGATGTTCTCGGAAGCAGTCATGCCGTGTAAAGGCTGCAATTTCTACCGACAACATACAGATGTCCTCGCAGACGACGATTGCGTGTAAAAGCTGTGATTGCAGGTGCAGTTTTAGGCGGTAATTTCATTTTCAAGGTAGAGATTTCCTTATAGTAGATGAAATACCTGAGGCTGAAATTAGCTTTTTTATTCGGCCAGTTTAAGCTTTTTTCATTCGGCCAGCATCTTATTATCAGGCTTAAATTAGGTTTGTATTCGGCCAGCTTCCTGTTTAGATGTCTTGGCAGGCGATTATGCCCAAGGACACTACAATTGCATCATAATTTACAGAAGCCCTCAGAAGGGATTATGGAGACGAAAGGCAGCAATTCCTTTAAAAATATACATATGTCCTCACAGACAATCATAGCGAATACAAGCTGTAACTCCACCAACAATATATAGACACCCTCAGAGGCGATAATGGTGAGTAAAGGCTGTCTACAGATGTCCTCGCAGACTATTGTGCAGAGTAAAGTTTGCAATTCCACTGACAACATACAGATGTCTTCGTAGAAGTTGATGGCGAGTAAAAGGTGCAATTCGATTGACAGCATAGAGCTGTCTTCACGGACGATGATGGCGAGTAGAGTCTGTAATTCCACCGAGTGGAGGCCGCAATTCCACTGATAAAATACAGAAGTAATCAGAAGCAATTATGGAGACTAAAAGATGCAATTCTTTAGTGACGTGCAGATGTCCGCCAGGCGATTATGGCGAGCAAAAACTGTAATTCCACCCTCAACATACCGCGTGCTTCTTCTTCTCCTTGCTGATAGATTTTTATCCATCAGCTGTGATTTTTGGATACCGAGGCTTGAGCCTCATTACTCCATCTTCTCGGGTTGAGTATGTAGTCGTGGGTTTGTATTCTGCTTGGTCTGTGTGGTCTTGTCACAGTAGGGCTGGTTTCACAGGGTCTTCGCAGTAATGGGCCGTGGGTAGCGGTCGAAGGGGTTTGCGGTGGTGGCAGTGAGTCTTCTGATCACAGGGTTCGGGTTCTGATCCAGTCCTTGGCAGAAGTTCTTACTCAGCTTCGCTAGATGTTCGTCCAACATCTCGATGTCCAGGTCTCTGTGAAGGTCTGCTATCCTTGTGAAGATTATAGCTCCAGACGATATCCGCAGGGCCTTGTTCTGGACTATCTGAAGACTCTTCCGGTGTCGCTCATGGCAGGTCATCCATGCTGGGGGGGCATACGTCAGGGTTGGTCTGATGATCGCCTTGTAGACGTTGATCTTTGTCCGGGGGGGCATGGACTTGCTCTTCAGGAGTGGGTACAGCGCTGCCATCTTTCCTGTTACCTTCTGCTGAGTATTCTCGATGTGGCTTTCCCAGTTGAGTTTGCTGTCCAGGGTCACACCGAGGTAGCGGCTGCTGCTCTCCCATTTGATGGTCTCCCCGTTGAGGCTGATGTGTGGGTGCTCCTTGATCTTCTTTCTGGTGAACAGCGTTGCGGTTGTCTTGCTGGTGTTGAGTTCTATCCTCCAGTCGCTGTACCACTTTGCAATGGTATCCAATGAAGCTTGCAGGTTCTTCGCCACTTCCTTTTCGCTGAATGACTGGGAGATGACTGACACATCGTCTGCATACAGCGCCAGGTCGATCTTGTGGAGATCTGTCGGGATGTCGTTGGTGAAGAGGTTGAACAGGAAGGGTCCAAGGTTCGATCCCTGTGGCATGCCTGCTCGGATGGGATGTGATGAGGACATCTCAGACCGCATGGCGACATGGAAGGTGCGACCTCCCAGGTAGCTTGCAATCGTCTTCACCAGGTAGTTCAGAAATACCAGGCCAATCATCTTGTGCAGCAGTCCCTTGTGCCAGACTCGGTCGAATGCTTTGGCGACATCCAGGAAGACGATTTCTGTGGACTTCTTGATGTTGAATCCGTGGTTGATAGTGTCCACCACTCTCAGTAGCTGATGAGTCGTTGCATGCTCCTTTCAAAATCCAAACTGTTCCTTTGCTAGTAGATTTCATTCAGAGGTGAAGTCGCTGAGTCGAGCGAGGAGGACCTTCTCCAGGAGCTTCGATAATCCAGAGAGCAGGCTGATGGGGCGGTAATTCGCTGGATCCCTCAGTGGTTTGCCGGCCTTTGGGAAAACAATGACCCTTGCTACTTTCCAGGAACTCGGGAAGTGCTGGAGCCTCATGCATACATTGAAGACCTCTGTGAGGTGTTCCATTGATGCTGGTGGGAGGTTCTTGATTGCCAGGTTGGTTATTCTGTCGCTACCTGGTGCCTTGCCGTTCGCCAGCTTTTCTGCAAGTCCTGCTACCTCAGAGCTTGTGCACTCTTTGATGTCTTCTGCTCACAGCCCGGTTCGGTCTTCTGCGAGATACTTCTCAACTGCTTCCTCCACTGCGTCTGAGAGCCTACTTACCTTGTTCGGGGTGAACAAAGCCTCCAGTGTCTCGACAAGGACCTCTGCCTTGTCCTTGTTGCTGCATGCAAGGTGGGTTTGCCCCTGGATTGGTGGGCTTGGCTCCTTCTTCCCAGTCAGGCGACGAGTCATTTTCCACCATGAGTTGTCCGCCTCCTTCAGCTTGGCTGTTGCGGCCTCCCATTTCTCTCCACGGTGCTGTCAGATCTGTTCACGCAGGAGTCTTGTGAGTGTGTTGTACTTCTGCAGGAGATCAGGTGTGCAGAATTTCTGCCACTGGCGTCTGGCTCGGTTCTTGTTGGCGATTGACTGTTGGATTCCTCTCGGGAGGTCGTAGATGGAACATCGGGTTGTCTTCTGCTTCGGAAACGCTGCTCTTGATTGCCTACTGGAATGCTGTCGTGAAGTCTTCCACAGCCCTGTCAATGTCTTCCTTGGTGCTCAGTGGGGTTGATGTGACCTTGCTGTTCAGCTCTTCCTTGAAGCGGCTCCAGTCAGCTCTTCTGAAGTTGTACTTCTCGGCCTGCTGGTAGGGTTCCATCTCATCTCCCACAGTGATTGCTACTGGGTTGTGGTCTGAGGTCAGCTCCACCAGTGTTTCCAGCTCCACAGAGTGTTGCAGGTTCTTCAGTAGCACGATGTCCAGCACATCTGGGTTGTGACTTGCTACACCTGGGTAGTGTGTGGACTCAGTCGGACCTGCTACCACACAGTCGTTCTTCCTGGAATACGCCAGCAGTGTCCGTACCACTCTGGTTGGCAGTCCTGGAATTCCAGCATCCGTGTTTGGTGTTGAGATCTCCGCCGATGATTGTTAGAACAGTCAAATCCAGCAAAGCATTCAGGTCTCAGAGGTCCAGCTTTGCATTCAGGGGGCAGTAGGCTGCGATCAGTCAGAGTGGTCCTGGTGCAGTCTTGACTTGTACTCCAGTGGCTTCAATGCTTCTGAGGGGTGGGAGTGCAATCTCATGGTGGTCGATAGTCGTCTTCACTATCACTGCTGCCCCCCCTCCTTTGGCTCCTGCATGTTGGTCGGTCCGGTACACTCTGTGGTTCGCCAGGCTCAGCTTCTGGTTTCCTTTCAGGTGGGTCTCTGAAAGCAAAGCAGCACTCACCTTTCTCGTTTCCATCAGGTGAAGGAGTTTGTCTGTCTTCTTCTGAATACCGTTGGCATTCCACATCAAGATAGCGCAGCTGGGTTTAGATGCCATGTTGGTTTCTTCCTTCGTCCGGGAATAGGCTCAGGATGAGCCGTGCCACCATCGTCATGGTGGGGTCGATATTCAGCTCTGCAACGAAGGCTGCGATCTTCACTATGATGGTCTTCCAGTTGATGGAGCTCGCTGTTCCCTCTTCATGCGCCAAGGTGGTAGCTTGCGGCGGGTTCGGTGGTGGATTTAGGACTCCAGTGTAGCTCAGCCCGGATGTAGCGGGTGTCCTCTGGGTCTTTGCTGAGCCTTGGCCTGGTGGCGGGCGAGGTGGGTAATTCCTCTGCGCAGAAGCTGTTGGTTTAGGGTCCTGGCGATGTGCAGTGCTTTGGTGTGGTCTGTGTTGTCCGCTGCTCCTCTGATGGTCATTTTCAGTGGTTGGTGGGTTCCATGGAGCTTGCAGTGGTGGTCGTGGTGCCCTCCTATGTTGCTCATCCTGTTTAGCTTTGGTCAGGGCTGGGCATCCACGGTAGCTCGCAGGGTGAAGTCCCTTGCTGTTGGCGCAGTTTGCTGGATCTGTTTGGGCTCGGGTGCAGGTTTGCGATGTGTGGTTCTCCCCACACCGCATGCAGAGTGGATCCTGGTGGCAGAAGTCAGATGTGTGGCCAATGGGCAGTTGAAACAGATGATCGGTCCTCTTCTGCCCTTCGGTGCTTCTGTGGTAACTGTGCAGCTGCATAACCGTGTGATTTTTGTCAGGTCTGCTGGTTTTCCATCGCTGGTTTGTGCAAGGGTGGCAACAAATAGAGGGAATTTCTTGCTCTTGTCGGCTAGCGAGGTCAACTGTACTACACTCATCACTGGTAGACCCTGTTCTGCGAGTTGATCTGTGATGTCTTCCACGCTGGTGTTTGTAGGCAGGCCACGGACCACAAACCTCTGGGACCTTACTCGCTCCAGGGGGAAGGTGTAGTACTGCAGGCGCTGTAAGTTGAAGGCGTCCGTCACGCTCCTGTAGTCCTCCACTGTGGTGAGGGTGATCTTCACATGCTCACCATGAGGCTTGCTGGTGAAGGTTAGTTCGGCGCACAGCTCTCGGAGCACATCAACCAGGTCCTTTTGAGTCTTCAGGCTCTTCACGAACAAAGAGGGTATCCGGATCTTCTTGGGTGGTGGGATTCTCTGCTCGTCCGCCACGTTGCTAGGTCCTGTGGTCAGCTGTTTGTGCTATAGAGCATCAAACCTGTTGCTGGTGTAGCAGCTGGTTCAGTCATCGGCCTTTTCTACTTCTGAGGGGATGCAGCTGGTGACACGCTTCCACTGGTCTTCCGCTTATGAGTGACAAATTGCATCTCAACCTCGTTGTCCTGGAGATGGGGAGCCTTGGACTTCTGTGCTTCCATGCTAGATCTAGGAGAAAAGTGGAGAGAAAAAGGTGGAGAGATGGGGGAGAAAAAAAAAGTGGAGAGAAGGGGGAAGAAAAAGTGGAGAGAAGGGGGAAGAAAAAAGTGGATAGAAAACAGGAAAGATAAATGTGCCCTAAAAAGGACTGTTTGGGGTGCACACGGTGTGCAAAAAGCTCTTTTGCAGATTTTATGCTCCTGAAGGTTGCTCTTCAGTGGGGAAAGGCTCAACGTAGCGAGGTCCCTGCAGGCAATTATGACAAGTAAATGCTGCAACTCCATTGTCATGAATTCAAATAGGTACACAAAGTCCCTATTCATATAATAACATCTTACTCCACCAATAGGGATATCGATTTATATGATACAATAAAGAGTAAGATGATTAATGTTCTCTACTCCCACCCCTCCACCTCAATTAGGAACCTCTGATAGATTTTCCGGCACTACAAGTCCTGACAGAATAGACTGTGTGCAAAACTTGACTTTCAAAAAAAAATTGTTGGTTTATTCAAAATATTTCAACTAAAATTTAAACATAAAACACTACCCTCACCTGACACAGTGCAGCTTCTAACACTAGAAAAAACAGTATCTAAAACATCGGCCTCAAAATATACACATACGCAAGACACAAAAGATATCACATGACAAAATACAAAAACCTCAATGTGTCATTAAAAAACATATAATCCCAACATGTTTCTGTTCTTCAAAACCCCTTTCGGGTGAACATTCTTCAGGGGATAATCTAAAACATCCACTATTCTCCTCAACACCGTGTTGAATGGGTAGTTTCAGGCACCCTCACCGGAACAAAGAACAACGGGGCCTGTAGAGGAAAGACAGAGGATACTAATGAGTTCCAAAGGGAAGGGGGTGCTACGAAATGTAGATAGGAGGCCGGCTCAGACCATTATGCCAACCTCACACGGGTCCAAAACCAATGGACCACTAAGATTTACCTTTAAATGGTGAACCTTCGATGCGCGTCTGTAAATGACAAGTTTGCTTAATCTCTCGCCAATGGGAACCCAATACTTCACAGGGCGTCACAATCCGCCGAGGTATCGCAACACCTAAATGAGACAAACTAACATACAGAGACCATATGCTCTGTTTCAACCAAAAGTCACTGAAACACAGGCTATAACAAAATCATGCCAGAACTACAGTCATAATTACTTCCACAAATGTAGGGATGGAAACTGCGGGAAAAAAACCCACAGCAGCACCAAATGGACCAGATATACAAGATTCTATGGCTTATCACAGTATCAATCTGTAAAGCAAAAGTGATCATAGACAAACTGTGATGCCTTTCGAAGTCAGACTATCCACCTTCTTCACCCATGCATTATTAAGACTGAAGTTACCATAATGGATAACTATATACCACTCTCATGCCTAAATGTAAGCCTGCACAGCTAAATAATATACGGACCAACAACACCACGTGTCAATATGGGTATGAATATAGTGTAGCTACACCCCAGTAAAACAACAATAGGTGACATTAGAAGCAGCTCAATCACCTGGCATTGGAATCACTACCACCGTGAGTTCAAAAGTATCAGGGCCGTAATAAATTACGTGTATATCGAGTGAGTGTATCCTACAAACACTAACATGCTTACCTTCAAAGTGCGTGCATTCCGCTACAGAAACCAAGCCACAACCGGGCCGTAGAAAGTCATTGGCCGTCTAACCACAGATTAATACAGACGCGAAAAAGCTGTCTGTATATCAATGACTCCAACCTCGGGTGTAAACACTGAAAAGGGATTAATCTCCTCAGCGGAGCTAGCGCCAACGAAAAAAGAGTGGCCATATTAAAACAGACCCTCAATCAATCCCCACACAAAACCTACGGCCGGTGTTGAGGAGATTAATGGACCACAATCTGACAACCTGGACCATTGTTAACAAATAAAACATACAATTTGTTGCAATTACAAAAAGCAATATGAAAAAAGCAATGTGTTATTTGTTACAATTACAAAAAGCAATTAGTTGCGATTACAAAAAAATATATTAGACCACATTTACAAATCCATTAAATTATGAAATGTACACAAAATTGTAGTCAATAAATTTTACAATGTTTCACATTACCGTGACACCTTTGATACTTCATATTTGAAATCGCATACTCAATTTTTGGAGGCAAAATATGTAAATATAATATGACCAGACAATACTCTTCATATTTGACTAACCAAATGCCAATCAATGCTTTCATTAAGCCCTAAAACATTGCTTTGTAATTTAAACATAATTTTCTGCTCCAAATTCAATAATTTTTGATCTATCTCAGCTTTAATGTGGTCATGCACCTTTGTCAATATGAGCCAGATGAAGTCATTATGGCCATGTTTGATGTCAACAAAATGTTTTACTAGGGGAGCTGTAATTACTTGATTTTTCATGCAGCTCCGATGTTCCACCATTCCAACTTTACACTGCCTATTAGTCTTACCTATGTAATGTAGGCCACACGGGCACGTGATTAAATACACAACATTAGATGTGTTACAATTGGTCATTTCAGTGAACACCCACTTGACATTAGGCAAAATGTGTATAGATCTGGTTTCTTTTTTTTGGGCACACATGCTGCATTTACCACACGGAAAATGGCCTTTTACTTCCAGCAACCCCCACAATCTTGTTTGTAAGACAGGTGATGTGTTCATTTCTGTCAAATCATTTCTGATCAATATATTCCGTAAGTTCTGACTTTTTTTGAAAGCCACCAGAGGTGGCAACACCTCTTTGCCTCTGTAAACTTTCCTCCATGTTTTCATAACAATGGTTTTGATTTTATAGGATAAATTAGAAAAAGTATTTACAAAAACAGTGCCAATCTTTTTCGTAGTTTTCGTATTTTTCTCTGGCAATGCCTCCCGGTTATTGTTGTACGCTCTTTTGGAAGCATTTCTAATCACTCTGGACGGATAGCCTTTGACTAACAATTTGTGGGTTAGTGCATCCGCACTCTGGCTGAAGTCCTCTTTCCTGCTACTGTTACGTTTCAACATAAGAAATTGTCCAAAAGGTAAATTGGTCTTTAAATGCTTTGCATGATGACTATTAAAGTGCAATAGAGAATTCTTTTTATCAGTAGTGTTATTGTATGGCTTCACGTGCAATAGCCCATTGTGATGGAAGATAGTAATATCCAAAAATGAGTCTCAAGATCACATATAGACCCTGTGAATTTCAAAAAACGGTTCTGTTGGTTAAGCCAAGTTACAAAACAGTCAACCTCTTCCCTCGAGCCATCCCATACGATCAGTATATTACATGGACGCGGTAGCGTCCATGTAGTTATGGTTAAGTTGGTGTTTCCATAGGAAGAGCATTTTGTGAGCGGCTTATAACTTCGCTCCCTCTGGGCGAATCCTCACCAAACTTTGCAAGAAAAAGTATATGGCCCACTCTGAATTTTATTGCAAAGTTTGGAGAGGCTTGGTCCGGGGGGGGGCAAACTTATAGGGGGGGTCCCAAAACTTTTGTTTTTTCCCATAGACATAATGGGAAAAAACTTTGCACATGCCTACAGCCCAAACCGCTGGACGGATTTACACCAAATTTGCGGCAGGAGCGGGGGCTTGGTCCCGAAAGCGTGCTTTTGCAAATTTGGTGTAAATCCGTCCAGAAGTTTTTTTTAAAATGACCAAAATGTAAGGCAAAAAAATTAGTGATATCTCCGTTCGCTCCGCGGACGGACTTCCCGGTTCGCTCCACGGACAGTGCCCTGATTGGCCAAGCGGCTTGCGTGATGTCCGCGGACATGCAACGTGTTCGCTGATTGGATGGCTTGGTGCGTGAAGTGCGTCAGATTTTCTGTGGTGCCCGCCATCTTGCATTCGCGGACGACCGCGGACAGCGTGGTGAAACTTGGATTAAAAATTGTATTTAGCGGTCTCATGGCAATACCTGTGGGCGGTACTGGCGAAAATGGGAATCGGCCCTCACATGTTGGCCTGCATTAAACTGTTGTATACTAACCCTTCCGCCAGAGTCCTGGTCAATTCTCACCTTTCAGCTCCCTTCACCCTCCATAGAGGGACCCGTCAAGGCTGCCCATTCTCTCCCCTTCTTTTCGCGATGGCTATTGAGCCCATGGCGGACAGTGTCAGAGACAACCACACCCGTAAAGGTATACGGCTACGGGACACCCCTGAGATCATATCACTTTATGCGGACGACGTGCTCCTGTACATAAGAGACCCATCGGTCCACCTTGACCCGATCATTCGTGAAATAATTAAAATTGGCACCTTCTCGGGCTTCACTATAAATTACACCAAATCAGAAATCTTCCCCCTCACACCCGCAACTCCCCAACCTGCATGCGAATTCCCACTCAAGTGGGCCCCCGATGGCATCAAATACCTGGGGGTCCAGGTGTCCCTCTCGAAACCCTCTCTATTGGCTGACAAATATGGAGCTGCCGCGCAATATACCGAGTCCAAGTTGAAAAGATGGTGCCACCTCCCACTCTCATTATCAGGGAGGCTCTCCCTAATCAAGATGATCATCGTCCCAAAGCTCCTATATATATTTGCCAATGTCCCACTCTGGCCCGGAAAACAATACTTTGCTGACCTGCATGCGGGCTGTGCTCGCTTCCTGTGGCACTCTGGTGCCGTCCGTAGGAAGTGGCAGCTTATGACTCTGCCTTACGAGAAAGGGGGCTTCAACGCGCCCGATCTTACCCAGTACTGGATAGCCGCACAAGCTCAGCACGCCACTTACTGGTACCACCACCAGGACCCTCCCCCCCATGTTAAGCTTGAGAGACTTGCGACTCCGGAAGTAAACGTCATGTCCCTTATCCTCTTCCACTCGTATCACTCAGACGCCCCCGCCGACCCGGTGGCCTCCACCATCAGAGCGTGGCGACAGGTTCTGATGCCATACTCCGACTCCCCCCCGTACTATAAATGGCTTCCCTTGTGGTCGTTCCCTGGCCTCACCCCTACACAGGACAAACTACTGACACGTCACTGGCTGGACCTGGGATACAGATCATTCGCCGATTTGTTACCTGATGGGAAATTTATCACCCCTCTCACTTGGAAACCGGGGCACTCTAGGTCCTTTCTGGAACTGCTGCAATACTTTCGCCTCAGAGCGGCTGTCCAGGAAATGTGGCCCTCGTATCCTGACGAACCCCCCGAATCCCCAGAGATCTGCTACATTGCGAACTCCGCAGGGGGCAGAGGCATAGTGTCAGCCCTGTATAAGATGTTGATGGCGAGAGCCCCCGAACCCTCCCATGCTGTCCGGGACGCCTGGAGCCGCGATCTGGGGTTGGATATCACAGATAGCTTGTGGACTAAAATGTGCACGCACACTCGCAAGGTTTCTCTCAACTCCAGGGTCAGATGCATCCAATACAAGCTGCTCAATCGCCTATACTACACCCCTCACGCGGTTGGGAGATTTGCACAGGACCACTCCCACTCCTGCCAGAAATGTAGAGCTGGCAATGCGGATCACGCACACATGTTCTGGTCCTGTGGGGCACTGGCCTCGTTTTGGGACGCGGTCCTCGGGGCTCTCTCTGAGATAGTGGGATTCCACATTGACCCCGACCCCCTCTCTCTACTGTTTGGGGTCTGGGAGGGAACTGACGCGAAGCGGGCTGCTAGATTCCTGAATGTGGCTGCGAGCGTGGCCAAGAAGTGCATTCTGCGGTGTTGGAAACGCCGATCCCCCCCTTCACTACAGATGTGGCTGAAAGACCTCACTTGGACACAAACATGTGAGGAAGACTACATCAACATGTTGCCTGTGAATGCTAGACCTAAAAATGTTTGGACTGAGTTCTGTAGCTACCTTAACAGAAGGGTTGACCTGGAGCTTTTATCTTCTCCCCCTTCTCCGGGGCAGGATATGGACCATGCTGTAATATGAACTGCCTGTTGTGAGCTACCGGCTGGTATATGCTTATATGTTTTCTGTGCTGTGCCTATGCATCGACACCTGCCTTCCTTTTCTCTTGTTTTTTGACCTGTACCCTATGATGTCACTGTAGCACGTGTCGTGCCGTCTACTGCTTCTTGCCAATAAAGAAAAGTTTTAAAAAAAAAAATTGTATTTAGTGGAGTGTGTTGGTGTGTAAGAGTGTTTGGGGAGGGTGGGGGAGTATGAGATAGGTTCAATGTTCTGTTTTTTTTATATGTTAGACACTTTTGTTGTGTTTGATTTGTCTGCGGACAACACGGCTGTTCTGAAATGTTCTATATAAAGTAAATGGTGGGGTGTTCTGAGGACGGAGTATGTGTCCGTTTTGTTCGCAAGCAAGCTAAAATTGAGCTAAGAACACTCGCGGTGTCCTTAAATGTTCGTACATAAACAAAATGGGGGTGTCCTGAGGACGCTGTCCGTATTGTACTCTGGCAAGTTGAATGTGTTCTAAGATATGAAACTGAGTGATGTGGATGTGGGGGAGGAGTTATAGGAATTTAAAGAAATAGAAGAAGGTCCTGTGTCGGAGGCAGGGGCCTCATGAAGTAAGTACTGGGACGAGGAAGAGTGGAAGTGGAGGTAATGTTTGCAATTCAACAAAATGGGGGTGTTCTGAGAACGCTGTTCGTATTGTTCGTTGTCATGTTGAAAGTGTTCTAAGAACCCTCCTTATGTCCGTTGACATTACAATTTCCTATGGCCCTTACCCGACTTTTTGTCCACTAAACAAACGATAAATCAGGCTGCTGTGCGTCAACATTATGTGATAATCCTATCACTTGTCCCATCAACCTGGCTGACCTGCTTTTGCAACACTAAAGCATATCTCCCGCCCCTAAGCCTGACATTATCAAAGCATTCATATTCCCCGTCTCTCTCCGTGACGGTACAGGGTGCGTAGCCAAACACGGCCAGTCGTCTCCAGTCCTATGCGACTTTACACAGAACCCGGAAAACAACACAGATCATCTCACAACACAGCGTGCAACAATTCGGAATATAAAACTGTGATTTAAAAGCAAACAGCAAGATTGTACATTTCGTAAAGTACTTTTATTTGACATCAAATGTTTAGAGAATATTCAGCGATTTGCATTTGTCTTTGCTGTCGATCCACAAAAGTTCATCTTGAGTCACGCGCTGTTCCTTTGCGGTACACAGGGTGTTGGTTTATGATAAAAGAAGCACTATGGTCGCACTGATAATCGGAAGGCTGTTCCAACAACGAGGCATTAGACCACCATAATGGTTGGTATGTTGCTTCTAGCCGCTAGTACCGCGTAAGGCCCAGTCGTCTCCAGTCCTACGCAACTTTACACAGAACCCGGAAAACAACACAGATCATCTCACAACACAGCGCGCCACAATTCGGAAAATGAAACAGTGATTTAAAAGCAAACAGCAAGATTGTACATTTCGTAACGTATGTTTATTTGACATTGTGGGGGTAATTCATAGAATTTAGCGCACAAGTGGCGCACGCGGCTGGTGCACAGTGTGCGCGAGCGAATCTCTGCGCCAGCCGCGTGCGCTAAAATCCATTTCCGCGCACAGCGTATTCATGGATTTCAGCTACCAAAACCAGCCGTGGCACACAGTGGCGCAGCAACCCTGCAGCAGCGCCAGTTACGCCACCAAGAACGCCCCTCGCGCAGGGAAAAGCCATCAAAATCCCCAATCCAGCGCAAAGGGCTGCGCTAACCCTGTACCAGCACGGCAAGTGGGGTACGTGTATTACTGGGGTTCGCAGGAAGTTTCACACGCGATTGACTCTGTGCAAGCGGGGTACGTGTATTACAGGGGTGCGCGGGAAGTTTCACATGCAATTTCAGCAGGGTACGTGTATTTCAGGGGTGAGCGGGAAGTTTCACACGCAATTTCAGCAGAGTACGTGTATTTCAGGGGTGCGCGGGAAGTTTCACACGCGATTTCAGCAGGGTACGTGTATTTCAGGGGTGCGCGGGCAGTTTCACACGCGATTTCAGCAGGGTACGTGTATTACTGGGGTTCGCGGGAAGTTTCACACGCGATTGTCCCTGTGCGAGTGGGGTACGTGTATTTCAGGGGTTCGCGGGAAGTTTCACACGCGATTGGCCCTGTGCGAGCGGGGTACGTGTATATCAGGGGTTTGCAGGAAGTTTCACACGCGATTGGCCCTGTGCGAGCGGGGTACGTGTATATCATGGGTGCGCGGGAAGTTTCACACGCGATTTCAGCTGGGTACGTGTATTACAGGGGTGCGCGGGAAATTTCACACGCGATTTCAGCAGGGTACATGTATTACAGGGGTGCGCGGGAAGTATCACATGCGATTTCAGCAGGGTATGTGTATTTCAGGGATGCGCGGGAAGTTTCACACGCAATTTCAGCAGGGTATGTGTATTACTGGGGTTCGCGGGAAGTTACACACGCAATTTCAGCAGGGTACGTGTATTTCAGTGGTGCGCGGGAAGTTTCACATGCGATTTCAGCAGGGTACGTGTATTTCAGGGGTGCGCGGGAAGTTTCACACGCGATTTCAGCAGGGTACGTGTATTTCAGGGGTGCGTGGGAAGTTTCACATGCGATTTCAGCAGGGTACATGTATTTCAGGGGTGCGCGGGAAGTTTCACAAGCGATTTCAGCAGGGTACGTGTATTACTGGGGTTCGCGGGAAGTTTCACACGTGATTGGCCCTGTGCGAGCGGGGTACGTGTATTTCAGCGGTGTGTGGGAAGTTTCACATGCGATTTCAGCAGGGTACGTGTATTTCAGGGGTGCGCAGGAAGTTTCACTCGCGATTTCAGCAGGGTACGTGTATTACTGGTGTTCGCGGGAAGTTTCACACGCGACTGGCCCTGTGCGAGCAGGGTAAGTGTATTTCAGGAGTTTGCGGGAAGTTTCACACGCGATTTCAGCAGGGTACGTGTATTTCAGGGGTGCGCAGGAAGTTTCACATGCGATTTCAGCAGGGTACGTGTATTTCGGGGCTGCCGGGGAGTCCTACACGTGATTTGGCAGTGTGGGTCCTCCCAGGTGTTCCCTGTACACCCTCCACGGCCCCTGCAGGCAGCCCACACCCCAGGGGACTACCCTGCACCCCTGGTCATGTCCCGCAGGCAGCCCACCCAACATGGGCATGCCCCCCAGCAAAGGCACACGTCTCCTTGCACTACTGATCACCAACTCATGTCCCCTTGCACCCCCACCCCCCAGCAGTGCAGGGCACCTGCCAGCAGGCCCCCACTCATGTCCCACTCATGTCCCCTTGCACCCCTACCCCCCAGCAGTGCGGGGCACCTGCCAGCAGGCCCCCACTCATGTCCCCTTGCACCCCCACCACCCCAGCAGTGCAGGGCACCTGCCAGCAGGCCCCCACTCATGTCCCCTTGCACCCCCAACCCCAGTAGTGCAGGGCACCTGCCAGCAGGCCCCCACTCATGTCCCACTCATGTCCCCTTTCACCCCCACCCCCCAGCAGTGCAGGGCACCTGCCTGCAGGCCCCCACTCATGTCCCCTTGCACCCCCACCCCCCAGCAGTGCAGAGCACCTGCCTGCAGGCCCCCACTCATGTCCCCTTGCACCCCCACCCCCCCAGCAGTGCGGGGCACCTGCCAGCAGGCCCCCACTCATGTCCCCTTGCACCCCCATCCCCCAGCAGTGCAGGGCACCTGCCAGCAGGCCCCTACCCATGTCCCCTTGCACACCCACCCCCATCAGTGCAGGGCACCTGCCAGCAGGCCCCCACTCATGTCCCACTCATGTCCCCTTGCACCCCCACCCCCCAGCAGTGCGGGGCATCTGCCAGCAGGCCCCCACTCATGTCCCCTTGCACCCCCACCCCCAGCAGTGCAGGGCACCTGCCAGCAGGCCCCCACTCATGTTCTCTTGCACACCCACCCCCCAGCAGTGCAGGGCACCTGCCAGCAGGCCCCGACACATGTCCCCCAGCCAACACGTCATCACAATCTAGATCCCTGGCCCTTATGGGCAGTCTCCACATGCCAAACACCCATCCAAGTATTGCATCCACCCACTTAGAAATGCCAATTACATGATACAACCCCAATGGCAAGTATCTAAATGAACACATGTCCGTCACATACACACAATGGGTGCAAGTGAATGTCAAAACTCATATCATGACATGCATGAAACCAATGAGATGATACAACACATCGAAGTTTGATGAAAAAAATTTATTAAAAGCAACATGAATGGAATTAAAATCAAACAAACGTCAATGGAAATTAAAAAAGAAGAGCTGCATGTCTGTAAAATAATGAAAAACAACAAATCATAATCCAAAGGAAAGGTGTCCAAAGGCACAGTTCCAAAAATGAAATCCAAGGGCAAAACAAAAGTGAAAACCATTGCTCCATGGGGAAAACCAAAGAAAAAAGTAGAATCCAACAGTGAACTATATACAGATGAACAATCCAGGGTCCATAATCCCAACTGAAGAAATGAAACCTATCAAAACCTCCTACCTAATAAAAAAACTATATACAAAAATGTGGTCCATTGTCCTAAAGGTCCAAAATAAAGAAAAAAACCAAAGGAAACCTAACACTATCTAACTATTTACAAGGGCAGCGGGCTAGTCTGATGGCTCACTTTTGGATGTCCCGGGCCAGGGCATCATCGAAATCCTGCTCAATGTCCCGGAGGCGGTCCTCTTCCATGGCCCCGAGGGTTCGCAGGGACGATGACATCTGGAACTCCAGGTCCCTGCGAATGGCCTTGAGGCACTCGGCCTGCCTCAGGGCCCTACGCATGGAGTTCTCCGCCCTGACCGTCGTGAGCTGTGCCTCTTCCGCCCGCTGCCGCTCCGCATCTATCGCATGGCCCAACCGCTGCCACACGGAAGACACTTCCCGTCCAGGGTCCTCCTGCCCTCTGGCCGATGCCTACCCCTCCGATGATGAAGGCCCCGAGCCATCATGGCTCCCACCTTGTTGCTGCTGCTGCTGTGCTGCTGCCTGTGCCCTGGCTCCTGCTGCCTGCACATCCTCCTCCAGCTGGGGTGCAGTTGTGGAGGTGGCCACCCCTGCTGGACGTCCGACTCCCGACTGTGGCAGGGATCTGTTGTCCACCAGCATGGCCGCAGGGTCAGAGGCAGCTCCACAGGGCACCCAGGTGATACATGGGTGAGAAGATGGCATGGAGGACGACTGGGGCATAGGGGATTCAGTTGAGGAGGGGGTCGGAACAAGGTCCAGGAAACGGAGGAATCCGGCCCTGGTGAGCTGTCCCAGTGGGTCATCGCGGTCAACGAGCCATGCGAGAAGACGTGCAGTCTCCTCATGAAAAGACTGCAGGTCACCTCGCATGGCATGTTGACACAACGCCACCCCCTCCCTGCAGGGCTGTCACATGGTGTGGTGAGGCCCGGGGCAAAATGTTTGATGAGGCCCCCTTATAATTTTTTGCACTGGACCAGCGGCGCTGCCGCCATAAACATGAGATGCAGGAAATCTCTGCTTGAGTTTGTGTGGTGGAACCCAAACATGGTTCATTATTATGACAGCAAATCAACTACAGCAAAGTGATGTTTCTGTACTGGAGACAAGTTCACTCCAGAATAACAATTCTGCCATATGCATAAATATATATAGGATGGCGTGACAGCGGGTGATGTGTGACGCCAGCTATAGGGAGCGCCCTGCCCCTTTGTGCGCATTAATACACACATCATATATAGTGACAGGTAGATGATGTTCACTGGTGGCTGATACATTTTTGAACTGGAGAGCCCTAAATGTTTGCACCAATCATGTGGGATTGACGGAGCACAGTGAGGGAGCCTAAACCAAACAAGGGGTGCTTGAGAGGGTTTCTCACCTCAAAATTGTTTTGAAACCAATGAAAATGGTGCATTTGACAGCACTTTCTTGAAAAATTAGGTTAAAAAGCCATAGAGTTTGCAATTGGTTTTGTATGGTAGCACATGGAAAAAACCCAATACATGTAAGTCACGAAACTTGCACAGGAGCATTTTCCATTGCATTGCATGCCACCTTTGCCCACAAAATATGCCAGTATGAATTTTGTTTCATGTTGGCTGTTCCCATACATACATGTCCATGCAAGCTGCACCAATATATGCCTGTATTGCCTATAAGGACTCACAGCCGGTAAAGAAATACCATGCCACGAAAAGTATATCCAGACTGGCTGTGCCCCATAAGTCTTATTACTGGCTAGACTGGGCAATATTCAATGTAGGACAGACTAGCCACCTGATAACACTTATCTTTTCTTTACCTAGGCCTGGCTGAAGATGAGTTGGGGCCCATTTCAACATAACGGTTGGGGGCCCCCAATTGCTTAGAACGGAAAACAGACTGAGGCACCCATTGGGTGCATACATTATAATGGAGACAAATAAATACAGCCAGGAGTTAATAGACACTGATTATCACAAGACAGCCAGCCAGCAGGGAGCTGAAACACTAAATGCCCACTGAAATTCTTTAAATCGCCTTTGTCAGAAGTTGGCTGATGTGGAGGAACCAGTGTTAAAAGGCAAGCTGAAAGGGATCCAGCAAACGCAACTGTAAGGCGAGCATTTCAAAGCGCTCATTTTAAGCCCCAGAATGAAAGCAATATATAAAGAGGAATATATTGTTGTGTTACAAGACTGATGACTGGCACCATGGAGGCATTTGCAGGTGTCCCCCAAAGCCACTTTCAACTGAAAGAGCTGAAAGACCCCGGCGAGACAGCCAGCTAGAAGGGAGCTGAAACCCCAAATGCCCACTGAAAATCTTAAAATCCTCCTTTGTCAGTAAGTGGCTGATGGGGAGGAACCAGTGTCAAAAGGTAACAAGGTGATAATACTTATGTGAACCCCAGAGAAGTGACGGTCGGAAGGGCTCATCAATCGCAGCATGTAAAGCGAGCATCTGAAAGCGCTCATTTCAAGACCCAGAATAAATGGAATATAAAAAGGAATATATTGCTGTGTTACAAGACTGATGACTGCCAACATGGGGGCATTTGCTATGGTCCCCTGAGGACCCTTTCAACTGAAAAGTCATAAAGGCCCTGACGCTGTCCCTAGCTGTAGCCTTATATTTGCTTTATCCTTGATGCATGGTTCCATTCATCCTGGGTAAAGCAACCCAATAGCCCCCTCGCCTTAATTTAGGGGTGGGGACTGGCACATACAACACTTTCATCCACCAGTCACACAACTCCTTGCATGCACGCATACATAAAAACAAACACATCATTGTCACTGACATATATGAGCACATACATACACAGATAATTGAAATACACATATATACACACAAACACACATTTAATTTTAAAACAAAACACTTACCTCCATAGAGCAACTCAGCAGCCCCCCCCTAAATGTAGTGTCACCCCGGCCCAGTACATTTAGGTGTGGGGGCTGGCGCATATATATAACACTTTCACCTATGTATTCACCCACCAGTCAACAACTCCTTGCATGCACGCATGCATACAAATAAACACACCATTGACACCAAACACAGTTAATTTAAATACACACACACACACACACATTTAATTTTAAAGCAAAACACCTTACCTCCATGCACCCCTCTTCATACAAGCCGGTGCAACCACACGGGACGACCGGATGGACCCCCCTCCTCTCGAGCACCTAGACACAATGCCTGACAGGAGAGGAGGGCTCTCCTGTCAGTCAGCATGTTCATGTTGCTGGTCTCCGCATCGTGAACATGACAGGAGAGGCCTTCTCCCCTGTCATTCAGTGTGCCTGAGCTGCCAGCACAGTAATGAGAGCCAGCGGAGCCCACTTCTGAGCCCCTCCTCTCTCATCATTTATCAATTCAAACAACAAAAAACATTTTGCAGGGGACAGGACCCTGCTGAGAGGCAGGCAGCAACGTCCCCTGTGTCAATAAAGAACACGTGTGGACTGGGCTGCTTTTCACTCTGGTGCAGGGGGGTGCCGCGAGGCACCTCCCAAGAGCGAGGCCTGGGGTAGTTTGCCCCCCCTGCCCCCTCCTCGTGACGGCCCTGCCTCCCTGAGAACGGGTCTGGACGTAGGCATCCCTGTTGGTGCAAGACGATGCAGTGACAGGATCAGGGACAGGATTGCACACAGGCACCTCCACGGCGGCCTGTGCTGCCTCCTGTCCCTGCTCCTGCCCTGCACCACTAGCACCAGTGGAATCCCCACCTCCAGACCCCGTCTCTGTCCCTTGCACGGCCTCCTCCTCGACTAGACCCCCCACCAACCTGGATGACTCCATGCCATCTTCCTCCGTTGGGCCCTGTGGGGTCTCAGCTGCCCCTTCTGCTGCCGAGGAGTCCAACTCCGACCTCCGCCTCTTGGACCTCCCCTCGGCAGCTGCGGCCTGGGATTCGGCACCGGACTCCTCACTCCCCGACGAGATGACAACCTGGGAGGGGAGCCGGGCCTTGCGTCTCCGGCTGGCGGTGTGATCCCTGCCGCTGTGCTCCACAGCACCTTCTCCGCCCTCTTCATCAGTTGACGCTGCAGACAGTGAGAATTGACAGGCATCGGGGCACTGTACAATGGACTCATACACACATGACAGTTCCACATGAGTGGCATTGTCAAACTTCAGACATGGCATCACAATCCCCAACACACATGTCATTTTGACTCACACACATGAGCTATTCCACAGCCATATTGCAACAGCCAGCACCATCCATACACATACAACAGCATGAGCAGCCAAAGGTGAGCCAGACATCACATGAAACACAGGGAGTGCACTACACATGCACACACGCCACCACACTTACATGCATGTGTACACCTCCTCCAACTGTCGCAGTGTTGAGATCGGCATCCATGTCACATCTGCAAATCAGTTTTCCACATATCAGGGACACATGCATCCATGTTGCATCACTGTTGCACCCGTGTCAAATAGACACACATGCACATGTACACGGTGCACATACATGCAGCTGGAACCAACATCCATGTGTGACACCACAACCATGCCAACTGACATACACAGTAATCCAAACATGTGTGCTTACACATCTGCATTTGACTTGCATGCTTACCCACACATACACCATCCATGTGTCTCACACATGAAAGGACTTGCATGTGTCTGTCTCACAGCCCTGTACATACACATCCATACATGGCCCTAGAAATACACATGTACAACCTGCACACTACTGGCACACCACCACACGCACAGCTTCCAATCAGTATGCATGTACACTTACCGCTCGACTCCAGACGGGTCTGCCTCTCAAGGACCTGGACGTGGAGCACTGGGCATATGCGTTCCAGGACCCTCATCTGATGTTCCGACAGGTGGCACCGGCGCCCCTTAGCATCCGCTGCCTTCAAGAGGCGCCGGGCCTTGTTGAGGGTCCTGGACCTGAAGTCCTCCCAGCGCTTCTTGACATGTTGGAAGTCGCGGACTGCCACCCCCTCCGCGTAGATGGCAGTCACGATGTCCATCCAGATCCGAGTCCGTCCTTCGTTGTCGGCGCGGGAACCTCCAAAGAGGGCATCATACTGCCCCAGGATTTGCTCCACCAGGACACCAACTTCGGTGGCAGTGAAGCTGGTTCCCCTCTGCCTCTCTGGCTGGGGGTTGCCAGTGGTGCCAGATGGTGTAGTGCCCGACATGGCAACCCCAGAGGCAGGAGTGGGTGGGCAACTGGGTCCTGGGGCTGGGGTGTGGAGCGATGGTATCCCAGTCGGGAGTCTTCTGTTCCAGCAGGGGTGGTCACAGCAACTGCACCCCTAGCTGATGTGCAGGCAGCAAATAGCAGGGCACGTGGGCAGCAGGCAGTCAGGCAGCAGCAGATGGCAGGTGGGAGTGTGCTCGGGGCTCTGGGGGGCAGTGATTCGGCCTTTTGGGCAGGAGCGTGGTCTTCTGTGTGTGAACGCGTGGCCAGCTTGATACGGAGTGATTTGGCACGTGAAAAATGTGCATGTCAGCGTGTGATTCGAGGAAAGGCCCCTAGTGCGTAAGCGCGTCAGCACTCGTATGCGCTTTCATTGGACCAAAGGCCCTTCAAGCGTAAGCGCCTCTGTGACGTGATGCGCACGGGCGTGCAAGGCCATTTCATGCGTGAAAATCTGCACGTCCGCGTGTGAATGCGTGTAATCCGAGGAAAGGGCCCATGCGCGTAAGTGACGTGACGCACGCAGGCTTTTCCCTCAGCACGGGTTAAAGTTGAGCTGGGGCAGCAGTTCGCTGTACGTGCCTTTCGTGGAGACCAACGTGTGTTGCTGCTTCCTGTTGTTTCACGCGCCATCACAACTTCACAGCTATCAAGGACGTATCTCTTCTTTTGGCGGGGGTATTGGCTACATGTGTTTTTCTGCATCGCGCTAGTCAGACGGTGAGTCGCACATGCTATTTTTCCCACTGCGAGTGCCCCTGTGTACCACACCCATTTTTGAGGTCATAGTAGCCTGCTTTTCCCACGCGTACGCGTTATTTGTGTTACTGGGTGCCACCGCGTACTGCGGGAGGTTGATTCCACGCACGTAGGCTGCAGGGTTGCGTGCACGGTTTTACTGCAGTTTTGGGGTGCCTGAGCGTTGCGTGACCTGTCACTACATCACCGGGGTCACATACAGCCTTGCAGGTGCAGGGGGGCTGTTAACATCTTGCTTCCCACCCCCTTCACTCCAATTGCCCAGGTCAATTGTGCTGTACACCTCCCATTGGCACTACTCCATCTGTGCCATGGTTGGGAGGCCAGCAAAGGTGAGGGGCGCCTCAGCTGGGTGTACTCCTCGTGGCAGGCGTGGTCGGGGACGTGGCCATGGTGACCAGGGAGTAGGGGGACTCCAGGGTGTCCAGAACGGCCACAGAGGGGGAAGAGGCAGGGTTGCGCCACTTTAGCACAATGTTGTGCCATGTGTCGGTGCAGTCATGCCACCACCCCCTGTGGTTCTGGGAGAGGCAGCTTCTGCATCTGGCACTGGCGCCCGTGTGACCCGGCAGTCCGTTCCATCGACTGCCACGGGCCCAAGGGTAGTGGTAGCTGCAGGTGCAGCTGTGGACACCGCCACCCAGGCTCAGGGTCTGCCAGTGGAGGCTGCGTTGGCACTTGAGGAGCCCTTGGAAGATTTACAACAGGCCAGGAGGGATACCGTAGGGGCATGCAGGGCTGCTCTGACCAAGACACGTGTCCCTGGGGCAGTTATGTCATCTGCTGCCCCGAACAGCCGGGTGTTGGCAAGTGCAGGGGCAGATGCACCCAACAACACCCCGGTTGTGAGTCTGCCAACCAGGACCGTTGCGGTCAATGACCCTGCCACAGCGGATGTTGCTGCGCAGGGTCCATTAGAGGGCACCCAGATGCCACTGACACAAGTCAGACCTTTGGTCATCCCTCCACCTGCCACTCCCTTGGCTCAATCCACCGAACCCACTGGCCATACTGGTCAGGGCGGCATTAGCCAGCCAGGGTCTGCGCCACAGTCCAAGAGGAGGAAGGTTGCACCTGCAGCACAGGCTGGGACCCCACACACAGCCACAACCTCCTGCACGTCGAGGAAGAAGCCTTTCTGCAAGCAGGAACTGGACTTCCTCGTGGACTACGTGCGGGGCCACAGCCGTGACATGATAGTGGGTGCCAATAGTCGGACTACGCTGCCCACCGTGACACCCACTGGAAGCATGTTGCGGAACATGTCAGTTAATTCGGCCATGAGGTGCGCACAGCGTAAGAGTGCAAAAACCATTGGAATGACCTCAAACACAGCGCTAAGGCTAAGCGTGCCTCAAATAACAACTTGACTCTGGTGACTGGCGGTGGGCCTGCACCAGAGGAGGAAGAGCTCACTCCGCATGAGTCACTCGTTGCGGAGTTCATACCACCTGAATTGGTCAAAGGAGTGGGAGAGATGCTGGACTTTGATGCCCAATCCAGTGAGTGTTGATGCGTGTTTGTTGAGGACGTGTGCGTTTTACTTGTGGGATGTGTTGTGCATGATTGCCACTACATGTGACGTGTACATGGTTCTGATGTGTAAGTAATGCAATGCTTCCGTGATGCATGTCTGCTCTGCTGGGTGGTGGACATGTGGAGCAGGCGGGGACTGTCCGCATCACCACTATTGCACCCTACTCACATGCTGGTTACCAGTATACCCCTCCGGTCCATTTTCCAGCTCACTGGCCCTTCTGCATGTGGCGTGGGGTGACCTTCCTCTCAGCCCAGGCACAATGTCATAGAATGACTGACGTGCATGTATCCTCTGCCTGCATGCGGGTACTCCATGTAGGCATGCTCCCTTGCCCCTCCTCTGCCACTCTGCACCCCAGTTCCACCTTTGCACTGGTCTGCTTCAATCTTGCCATTGTGTACTTTCCAGTTCATGCGTCCTGTGTACATGCTAACGTCCAGCGTACAATCTGCCAGACATATGCTGTGTGGTACAGCCTTAGTACTTGATGCAGGGTATCTCATTTGTACTGTGCATAGGTCAGATGCCCTGCAGGGACATGAGTGCCCATTCATGCTCCATGTGCATTGCACGCATGCCGCTATGTGTCCTTGACTGGATGATCACTGTAATACAAGTCCTGGGTGACATACATTGCATGGCATCTCATCAGCCTTCCCACGTCAACTGTGGCTCAGTACTGCGTTGCACACATGTTTAGGGTCTGACAATCTGTGTCAGTCACAGGCCTCAGCCTGTTTAATGGCCAATGACTCTGTCCGGCTGTTGTAGTGTCTTCTTCAGGCGTGGGCGGCCTCCAGAGTTTTCATCATGTGTCCTGCTTACTGTCCCATCATCATTTGCAGTGTTGTCACTTGAATCACATTAGGCTGTTGATGCCAGTCAACACTGCCTGTCAATACACAGGTCTATGGTCAGCCTTTTGATACCATGCTACGCATCCGTGCTTTTGTACTTGGGTGGAGGGGTGCTTTGCTTGTAGATATGCTACCCATTGAATGCACAGTGTACGTGATGCCTGAATTTGACCTTGCACTGCCTTCACATTTCCTGACACACACCATGGAGTCCTTGTACATGTAGGTAGTGAGTGACATACACATTTGCTGCATTGCATAGACCCACTTCTATGCAAACTGCCACCTTTCAACAGGTCTGATCACAGAAGTAATTCAAAGTTGACCCAGCATGCATGCCAGGTTCTATTTTGTGTGTCACATGTCTGCCTGATGTGTTTGTTGTCGGTGTGTGTGTGTGTTGTGTGCTTCTGACATGTGTAGTGACCTTTTTTCTCTCTATTTTTCAGGTGATGACGCAATGGAGGCGGAGGATGGTGTTGTCATCCCAGACACATGGTTGTTACCACTACATCAACCCGGCACAATTGGGGGTCGTGGGGTGGTAGGCCACGAAAACCCCCAAGTGTACAGTCCATCTTGTCTCTGGCTGCCTATGAGTCCAGCCCTGATGACGACTCTGACGTCCATGTCGAGTTGGATGAGCATCAAGTCCATGTGTCAGGGGTGAGTGATTCTGATGGGGACACTCCGTGACACCTGCACTGAGTGGTCAGACAGTCTTGGTTCCTCCGCCCGTGGTGGATCCGGACGCAGGGTCACCCTCCACACCAGTCACTGATGTGCCTGGGCCATCACGTCGACGGGGGCATGTAGTCGTGCAGCCGCGGGCGGTGCCAAAACAGCGAGGACACCAGGTCCTTGGGTCCCACAGGGGTCAAGCCCAGCAACGCGGTCACTGCGCGCATCCGCAGTATACTGAGTGGGAGCAAGACATGACTGCCAATTCAGAACGGCAGGGGGCAGCAATGGAGAACATCGATGAAAGCATGGTGCGTGTAGCCCGATCTGTGCTACCCCCTGCTAGGCAGTTGCTTCTCCAGCAGCAGGTGGCACGGTCCACGGCCCGCTCTCTCAGGCTGGGCATGGTGGCCTCAGACAGGGCACGCCAGGCTGAAATGTCGTCTCTGTGTCAAGCAATTGCTGCTCACGCAGAGGCGCACATGGATGCCCTGAGGGAGGAGTATGCTTCCCTCAAATCCTCTGTGTGTCCTTATGATGTCCCAGAGGCAGCGGGCAGAGGAGAGGTTTGCACAGCTTGAGTGTACCATCTCGGCTGAGCTACAGGCTTGCCGGGAGGTGCAGCGGTTGTCCAGCCAGGCCTTGCAGGAGGAACTCCGTGTTACACGTGCTACCTCGCAAGAGGAAGCACATGTATCACATGAGGTTCTGCATGCAGACCTACGTCACATCGCCACACAGAACCAGACTCACCCTTCCAGCAGACTTGCTGCCGTCGAGGGGCAAGCTGTGGCTAGGCGTGACCAGGCTACTGTGCCACGTCCTCCTTTCCAGGATGAGCCAGACTCGGACGACCATCTATCTTTCACATAGGTTGGACTGTGCAGGCGTTGAGCCCATGGAGGTTTTTTTTTTGGCTCAGCATCATCGCATGTGGGTTTTGAGCAGCACCCTGTACCTCCCCCCTCCTGGGTGCCTCTCCTCCCCCCCGGGTCGTATGTGGCCATTTTTTATTTTTCTTTTAGTTTAGTTAGTTAAGTTTCTGTTTGATAGTTATTTTAATTAGGTAATGTAGGTTTTTCATAGTTGGTGTAATTAGTTAATATAGTTTAAAATTAGTTGTCTATTGTGCTTTCATGTGACGGTGCAGTGCTTTGTGGCTTTTGAAAGCATCCACTGTCTGTTCCAGCTGGGCCCTTCAGGCTTGTCTTGTGTATGTGTTTGCTGCTTGGGGTCCTTGACTCACATATGCCACTCCTGCCTCCCTTATCCATGGGCTCGCAAGGATGGTTCGGTGTAACAGCCTATTACACAAGGGCTTTGGACTGTCATATCTGTGGCATGTCTGGTGCTGTGTAACTTGTGTTAACACCCCTAGTGGGGATGATTGCGGTGTTATTGACCACTGTTCTGCTTTTGCCAAATGGGGTGTTTCATGATTAATGTGTACATTCATTGCTTTGCATTGTGTGGTATGTTTTTTATCTTTACTGCACACATGCTTGTTGCAATTCATGCCGTAGATAGTGTGTTCCACACTTTGGATGTGAAAGACGGACGGATGATGTGATTTCTGATGTACGTCTCTGACATGGTCCAGTAATGAGATGCCTGAAGAGACACACAGATGACTCTAAAGCATTAATCATGTGTTTCATGCCCTTTCTGCAAGGGGATGAGCCTCCAGACCACCTTTGCCAGCAGACATGGCCCATTGGACTTCTGGATTCTGGACACGTTTGTTGGTGCCCACATGCACATGTGTGCGCAAGCAGAGGCACAGGGATTGCAGACATACATCCTGGAACTGCTGACGTGTTCCAAGGAACTCCAGGCAAGGTGAGCAGCACAGGGGGGCCACAACACAGCAAAGCTTCCACCAGGCCAGTTGCACATGCAGGCTTAGTAGCAGCACTGAGGGTGAGCTTGGACGAATATTGGTGTTGAAGCACACAATAGAGCTCAGATGTGTTGGTGGACTGATGGCTAGTTGATTGTAAGGTTGTCTGGGGCACCTGCAGGGGCAGTCGCACATACCCTCCGGTCCACCAGGGCCCATTGAGGCACTTGTATCACCCATGCTGCCTTCCGAGACATGGAAAGGAGCAGCTCACAGGGACATACAGCAAGGGACAGACTCGGGTGCAGTGCATTTAATTTCCATGTACATTTTGAAACATGCACTGCCTATTTATTTACGGTCATGGTGGGACACGACTTTTTCAGAAGTCATACCTTGCTAAATGCGCCTGTCTGCTTACCCAGGGAACATTGCATGTTGTGTGAATCGTGACACATTGGTGTTCCATTTGCCACACACCCACCAGCGCATGACTTACTGCATTGACTGTGTATGGACCATCACACGGGGAATGTTACTTATGGGTACGAAGCATCCACACCAGATTGTCTGCTTGTAGAGTAGTTTGTTGCTATGGGGCATATTTGGTGGTGTGTTTTTGTGTTATGGGCACGCACAGATTATTAACTGTGGCTCTCTTTGCAGCATTGAAGTGCTCCTGCAACCGGACCTGAGAGTGCGCAGGCAGGAGGCCAGCACTCAAAACCAGAGCTGAGTGTCTTGTTGTTTTTCTTTCAAACTGCTCTACATAGGTTTGCTGGGGGGTGCACTGTTGCATGGATGAATGTGTAATTCAATTTGGTATGTTTCTTTTCCATAATCACCCCGAGTCCTATCCAATTCTAAACCCTGTACCCTCTACCCGGTGTTCCTGCTTCCCGTACCTATCCAACCAACGTTCCCTAACCCTCTTTCCCCGCTGGGGTTGCAGATGCCTGTGTACGTCCCAAGCTTGCAGGCGCCAAAACCCTAGAGCGGGTGGTTGGTTCATGCCACTCCTGCGCCTGGACTCCGGAAGGCCCTGACAATGATGTACAAGTTTGTTATGATTGTGTATGTGTTAATGCAAGTACTCCATTTTAGTGCATTCCCTACTTTTACGTGTCATTCATACTCCACTCTCCTGACCCTCATTCCAGTTATCCAGTATGCCAACGGCTGTCTCAACTGCATATCCCTGACCCTCCTTCCCCACCAGGGTGTCAGAGGCCTATGTGAGTTTGACCTTGCAGCACCCCGGCCACGGTGGGGTTGGTTGTTTCGTGCCACTCTTGCGCCAGTACACGGGAGCTGTGACAGTACACATCCATTCGTGGTGCATCATTGTATGTTATGTACCACACATGGCTCACATCCTGTTGTGACATTGTTTTACTGTGCTACCTTGGTTGTTACATCATTGTGGTAGTACTTGGACTTTGTGAGGTACTGCTACTTCAAATCATTTACTGGAGGCTGTTCAGGTTCGTTTTTCTGCCTTGGATTTTGTGTCTTTGCAAATGAAGGTGAACTCTGAGGGTGCAGGCAACTTTTGACACACAAGGTGGGAGATGGTGATGAAGGGGAATGGTGATCCTGTGGCCAGGTGAAATTGAGGGTTGAAGGCTCCATGTCCCAGGTGAAGTTGTTCAGTGGGTCATGGTCATTTGTGAGGGAGGGGGGTGTTTTGTTGTTGATAGTTGCCTTGCCCTGCAGTGTGATGGGAACCCTGACATTGTAATTGTGGTATCCTATGTACGTGATGTGTTCTGCTGATCAATGCATGTTCATGTGTTGTATTTACCTTTCAGGTGTGAGGGGATCGTTGTGGTTTGACATGCTGCGGTGTACACATGGTGAATGTTCACATGTGATGTGTAGAGGACACTGATGGTCAATTGATTGCACATGCATATGTTGAGTGCATGTCCTTGCTGACCCGCACACTCGCACTATGATGCACTACATGCACAACCACCCTTCGATATCCACATGTACACTCTGTTTGCCTTCTGCTGCCCACTGTGTCCCTGTAGCACATGGTCTGTGACCAATTACGGATCCTGTACATGCCTATTTTGCTTTTTGATGTGGTTTGTCACTTAGATGTGATGCTCAGGGTGTGCATCACACACAATGGCTGTTCACTGTGCTGTGTGCTGAGCAGTGTGTTGCAGGAGTTGGACACAGCACACAGAAGCTGCAGTGTTGATTTTGCAATGCACAATGTGCATGTAGACAGGCATTCTGTGTTATGTTGCAGCTACTACTTTTGTGATGCATTTGGGAATTACTTATTTTGGGTGGGAAGTTGTTGGTCAGTCATTTCATCTGATTCCATGTCAGGCATCATTGTCTGATGCCAATTTACATTTTTCACATGGCAATGTGTACCTTATTGGTACTGTGTTGGTGTATGGCTATTGCTTGCCATGTCATGTTGTGGTTTGGGAGGGTTTGAGTGACATAACAGTGATGGTCATGGCCTGTTTTGCAGGTGTGTGTGATTCACACCTTCCATGTCAGGGTCAGCCACTTCTCAAAGCAACAAGCTGGGGGTAGATCTCTCTCCCCGGCAGGGGCCTCCCTCTGGAACGGCCTTCCTGCCTCCCTGTAACTTGAGGAGAACCATCTCCACTTCAGGAAGCACCTCAACACCTTCCTCTTTGCTTCTGCTTTCTCTCTCCCTCTCCCTTGCTAATTCCTTCACTGAAACTGCACTGAACCTGCAACTGGGCCACTCTCACCCACCTCGGTCCCTGGCCCAGCCACTCTCCACTTGCACTGCCTCCCTGTTAACCCCTGCACTGCGGGAATGTCTCTGTATCCCTACAGCCCCCCCTTCACAGCACTTGTCTGCACTTACCTTTGCACTTGCCAGTAGCTGGCCTATTTATTTTTTATTCTACTTACCCTGTACTGCACTCCCCCCCTCCCCTTCCCCTTGCACTTTTCCCTTCCACCTGCCCCTGCACTTGCGCAATCTAAATGACACCTGGCCTAGTAGGATCGTTGTCTGTCTTCCCTTGTTCCACCCCCGCCTCGTTGCGCCTTGCAACACTTGTGTATAGGCGTGTTACAAATGCCATGTCATATCATATATCATATGTGTGCCTTTTGGTCACACAGGATATCTTGTGTTTAAGTAGCTAGGGATGCACACAATGTGGCACTTCCATGGCAACAATCTCAGGGTGGTAAGGTTGTGACAGTTGACTGTCTCTTTGTCATCATCGATTGTCACCTGGTATGTGCCAGGCCTGTGTGCACTCCGCAGGGGTGGGAGTTTAGGTGAAAAATGTGGCCACAAGCTAGGTCCGGGCTTCCTCGCCACGTGCCCTATCCCCTCCCATGGGCAGCGCCTGTGCCTGTGGTTGGAGATGTGGGGGCACCACCATGTCCACCGGTACGCCCTGCCGTGTTGCAACATTGTGCAGGACACATGCTGCTACAATGATCCTGCACACTACTGGGGGTGCATAGAGTAGCTGCCCGCCAGAGCGGTCAAGGGAGCGGAAGCGTGACTTGAGCACTCCGAATGTGTGCTCCACTATGGGCCTGGTTGCAATATGGGCTGCGTTGCATCTTACCTGGGGTGGTTTGGTGGGGTTCCGGATTGGCGTTATCATGTGGTTGCTCAGAGGGTAGGCACTGTCGGCTGGGGAGGTGATAATAGTTGAGATTATTAGGGTTTGGGTATTTGTCTGTGTGTGACTTGCATGCATGTGCACAGGCCTTTGTACTCACCTAGGAACCATGTGTCACCATGCTGCCCAGCTTCCAGGGCCCGGCTCAGGGATGGACATTCTGTATATTAAACTGTCATGGGTGGAGCCAGGGTAGTTTGCATAGACAGAGGTGATGATTCCCTTTGCATTGCATACCACCTGTACGTTGATGGAATGCCAGTGCTTGCGGTTTCGGTAGATGTGCTCAGTGGCCCTAGGTGGACGTAGGGCCACATGGGTGCAATCTATGGCACCGAGCACTTTGGGGAAGTGTGCCACCCTGTAAAAATCCAGGACCACGGCCTGCCTTTCTGCGGGCGTTCTGGGCATGTATATGTGCCTGCAGACTGAGGGCCGCGCTGTCATGATTACCAAGACCTGGTGTAGGCAACGTGACTGCGTGGCCTGTTAGACCCCCCCACTATGGCAGTGGTCCGCTGAAATGACCCAGTGGCCAAAAAATGCAGGACATTGAGCACCTTCTCCAAGGGGCTCAATGCTTGGGAGCAAAGGGTGGGTGATGAAAGGTCATGTTCCCACTCCCTGACCAGGTCTAGGATGATGTGGGGTGGAAACCTATACCTGCCGTAGACCTGGTCGTCAGGCATCCCAAAAAGGCTTGTCCGTGGTAAGAATATGCGTGCCCTGGCTAGTCTCCTCCTCCTGCGGTGTCCCACGATCAGTGCTGCGACAAATGGGGCATTCATTGTAGCTGTATATGCGTGTTTGTTGTTTGCGCGCACTTTTGTACTGTGCACGGGGACGCTTCCGCCTGCCTTTGTGTGGCAGACGCGTTGACGCCTGTGCGCGTCTTTTGCCGTGCGCGGGTTTCCCGTATTCAAATCCATGAATACGGGTTGTTCGTGTGCGTGTGGGCGTTCCGTGTAGTTCCCTGCAGTACTTCCCCAGTCACGCCTTCTTTTTCATGCGTTGTTCCCCATTCCGCGTGTTACGCCCACTGTTCCGCCCACTTTTGTTGTGTGCATCACGCTATGTGTGCTTTTGCTGTGCACGTAGCGCACGCCGTTTGATGACGTGTGTGCCCGTGTGCGACATGCATGGATTTGGTGCACGACCAGCGGGAAACTAGCGCAGCGCCTTCCTTGTATCGCACGCGTGCGCGTGCGCTTGATTTCTCACGCTTGCGCCTCCTTGCGCCTGCTAGCGCTGGGATTTTCGGTGCACGTTTGTTCCATGAATTGACCCCCAAATGTTTAGAGAATATTCATCGATTTGCATTTGTCTTTGCTGTCGATCCGCAAAAGTTCATCTTGAGTCACGCGCTGTTCCTTTGCGGTACACAGGGTGTTGGTTTATGATAAAAGAAGCACTATGGTCGCAATGATAATCGGAAGGCTGTTTCAACAACGAGGCATTAGACCACCATAATGGTTGGTATGTTGCTTCTAGCCGCTAGTACCGCGTAAGGGCATATTGGTCCTTGGCGATTGTCCCATAAAATGGTGAGGGTCATGAAGTTGTTTAGAAGTAGCTGCACCTGGCAGTTAAAAAATCAGTCGGCCGGGGTCTGAAAATCGTGGCATTGACAGTACGGAAGGACATACCTGTTTTAAAAAACATAAATTAGTCTCACCATCCGATCTTCGTTAAAAATATTCATTTTATTTATTAGGGCGTGAAACTATTTGCTAGCGAGGATAGTGCAACGGAGTATGTTAACTTATTCCCATTAACCCACCCTCTGTCCTCTGCCTTTTTCAGAGCCCTCTAAGTGACAGGGGACCAATTCGGCGGTAATAGTGCGTGGTAGAAAACACTATGCCACATTGAACGAACAAGTACAACTTAACCGGGCTTTAACGCCACGCTATTGTTATTATATTCTGGTATAAAATAATCTAAAGGGTTACTTACATTATATTGGCATTTTCCATTGTCTAAGCGTAGCGCAGTCCCAAAATACGACTCCGTCTGTGCCAACGATCTTTCTCATAGTGATATAATATATAAAAGTGGTTTCATTTCAGAAATTTCATCCTTATCGTGTCGTACATTTTTGCAACACTCCTTCAAAAGAAGTCCTTTAGCATGATCCCTGTCTGTTAAGGTCAAAAAACAATAGAACCTTATAGTGCGAGTCGTGGGCCTCTCCGGCACACGAGCAAAAAATGGAAGCAGCTGACCTTCACTGTCAACGACTATAAATTCTTAGTTTGCAACATTCTGTGTTCAGCCATCTCTGAGAAATTGCTTTTTACACACCATCTTTGTATATTGTTTCCGTGCTAATAAAAAAACTTTGTTAAAGGGACGTTATGGTTCCAAGTAAAACCGAAAACCCCCTGAAATTTGCCAGTTATGGTAAGCTAAGCAACCATAACTCGCGCCACCACTGTGCACTGCTAAGACTAACACCCAGGACATCAAAGATGACATCACAAATGTCATTGATGACATCACTGATGACATCACATGTGTATGTACTTTTCATGAAATATGTGTACAAGGGATTCTTATTATAATGTTGCGAAAAAAGTGTCAAGGATCATTGCAATAAATATCATACCCTAATTAGTGCTTTGAACGATGCATTGATATAAATAGCATTCTATTATGGGGTTCTATCTAGTATACTAAGCTACTAATGCAGAAACATAGCATTGTGTGCAGTGTACAAGATGAAGGTATAACATTCGTAATGTTAATATGTTGAATAATGAAATGATAATTGTTTTCTTAATAGATTTTTGTGTACTGTGAAATATGTAATAAGTAGCTAATAAAACCCATGTATTACATAATTGCATTACTATAGAGAAAACAGAAAGAGACAAGAACACATACCAATATACATGTACATAGGGTAAATAGCAGCTTTGAAACAGAGAAATCATCATTTATTTGCTTGAATATAATGCTGTCTTTAAAGCTTGTGTCTTCCCCTATGTATATGTTTCATATGATGTGACTGGACTCTAAGGGAATTACTGTAAGAACCTACTTGTAGGATACGTCTACAAATAAAATACAATTGTTAGTTTCTGACTGTTACTGAAGAAAACCATGTGGCCTAGATATGTCAGCAAAAGAAAAAGAGTGAGCCAGAAGAACACTTGCGATGTCCTGAAATGTTCGTACATAAAGAAAATGGGGGTGTTCTGAGGACGTTGTCTGTATTGTTCGCTGGCTAGTTGCATGTTTTATAAGAACACTCGCGTTGTCCTGAAATGTTCGAAAATAAACAAAATTAGGGTGTTCTGAGGACGTTCTCCGTATTGTGTGACTGCTTAGCTGTATCCAATGAGGGAATGGCACAGAGAGTGAAGTGGAAATGGTAGAAGGGCTGTCCAAGAGTTAAGTGGTCCGCAGACACTGCGGCTGTCCGTGGATAGGGCGTGCTACATCTGGGGTTTTCCAGCAAATCCAGTATGGAAAGAAGACTGTAGGGATCAGCCAATCAGATGTTGAGGTTGTGTATTTGTGTTGAAAGAGACTGTGTGTAGTGAAGATGGCAGAAGTGGAGAAAGTCAGGGTGTTGGTGCTCGGAGAAATGTTTGTGCATGGTTTACAACAGTATGCTCAATGCAGGCATGTTGCAAAGAATTTTGATGTTAAAGCAGTGGAGGTTGTGTGGAGCACGCACTGTGCCTGATTGCAATGTACAGGGAATTGTACAAGTTTGTGAAGATATGGGCAGGATCAACAGTCCCCAATTGGTAGTTTTGCATTATGGTGCTTTCCGTTTGAGCTATGTCAGTGCCCCTACTTTGTTGGCAGATTTGGAACACTTGGTTCAAGCAGTAATGAACATCCTTCCAAATGCCAAAGTAATTTTTTCTGGATTACTACCTAGGGCAATATGGGACAATAGTTCAGTTTTTTGTCCTGAGCAAAAAAATGCTAGGTGTGTAATCAACCGAGGCACGTGTGCCTTCATGCTTAGAGCTGGTACGTTCTTCTGTAATAATGAGAATATTGATTCCAGTAATGCTGTTTATTTTAAAGAAGATGGCATTTCCTTATCTTTTATGGGAAATGCCATGCTGTTTTGGAATGTAAGGGTTGTTTTGGAGAAGGTTATGTGAAGATTTTAGGAGTAAAGTAAGAAAAAAAGAAGAAAAAAAATACAAAATAACAGGTGTCTGTCAAGCATCTGCAAAAAAAACTAAAAAAAGGCTCTTTTCAGAGCCAACCTCAAAGGGGAAATGGGGCACATTATTTAAATTTACATTCACCACGCTCAGATTTTCTATGTATGTCCGTGGACATGGCGGTAGTCCACGGACATCGAAATCACTAGCTAAGGGTTTAGTATGTTCTATGTTACATGTATTTAAAGTCAGGGATATTATGGTTAAGTTGTGCTACTAAAAACCTATGAAATTCAGTAAAAAAACTTTGTTAAAGGGACGTTATAGTTAAGTTTTGCTACTAAAAACCTCTGAAATTCAGTAAAAAAAACTTTGTTAAAGGGACGTTATGGTTAAGTTGCGCTACTAAAAACCTATGAAATTCAGTGATAAAACTTTGTTAAAGGGACGTTATGGTACAAAGTAAAACTGAAAACCCCCTGCAATTCAGCAGTTATGGTAAGATAAGCAACCATAACTCGCGCCACCCTGCTCTGCTAACACTAACACCCAGGACATCACTGATGACATCACATGTGCATTTACTTTTCATAAAAACTCTGTACAAGGGATTCTTATAATGCTGACCAAAAACTGTCAAGGATCATTGGGATAAATATCATGAGCTAATTAGTGCATTAAGCAATGCATTGATATAAATAGCATTCTAATATGAAGTTCTATCCAGTATACTAAGCTACTCATGCAGAAACAGAGGCAGTGTGTGCAGCATACATGATGAAGGTGCCATATTCATAATCTTGCCATGTTGAATAGTGAAATGATAACTGCTTTCTTATTAGAGTTTTGCGCACTGTGAAACATGTAATAAGTAGATAATAAAACCCACTAAATACATAATTATTACAGACAAAACACAAAGACACAACAACACATACAAATATGAGTATATACAGGGACAGGGAAGTAAACAAAAAAGCAGAAGTAGTAGCAGAAAGAGTTCATGACCTAACTGATTGTTTTTATGCAGAGAAACTATTGCTCTGTTTCAAAGCTGCTACTTACCATATGTATGTGTATCACATGATGTGACTGCCCCCAAAGCAAAGGAGAGTGAGTATAATGTATACAACTATGAGCATATACAGGGAAGGTAGAGTAATAAAAATAAAACTATGAGAAAGTGCTGATAACCCTAATGATTATCTTCATGCACAGAAAGGATTGCTCTCTTTCAAGTCTGTGTCTTCCGCTATGTATATGCTTCATATGATGTTACTTGACCCTAAGTCTACAAATATAGTACCTTTTCAATTTTTACTTCCTGACTGTTACTGAAGAAAACTATGTGGCCTAGATATGTCATTAAAGGGAAAAAAGGGAGAGCCAGACATGTGATGTCATCAGTGACATCATCAATGACATTTGTGATGTCATCTTTGATGTCCTGGGTGTTAGTGTTAGCAGTGCATGGTGGCGCGACTTATGGTTGCTTATCTTACCATAACTGCCGAATTTCAGGGGTTTTTCGGTTTTACTTTGAACCATAACGTCCCTTTAACAAAGTTTTTTTACTGAATCATCTATATACCTCAGCCACTTACTCAAATGATGGATATAAGGATACGTGGCTGGGTATATCACAGCTTTCTCAAAGTACTCAACGTAAAGGTTAGCTAAATTAGGGGCCATGGCAGCCCCCATGGCAGTACCCTCAATTTGTTGGAAAAATGTCCCTTGAAATTGAAAGAAATTTTGAGTGAGGGCAAACTTCGTGCACCATAAGATGAAAGCATTGTTCACAGGATGTCCGTCCTCTCTGCTAAGCAAAATTTCTTTAACCACCTCTAGTGTGGCTCTTTGAGGTATCATCGTATAAAGGGATTGGATGTCCAACCCTATCAATAGGGAGTGGCCCGGGACAAATTCTATATTCTCTATTTTGTTGATGGCATCGGTGGTGTCCCTCACATAACTTTTAATTTTCAAAACAAAAGGTTGCAATTAAAAGTCTGCAAATTTCGACAGGGTTTCCAAAATGGAGTTAACTCCAGAAACTATTGGACATCCTGGGGGATCAACAAGTCTCTTGTGCACCTTAGGTAAGATGTAAAAAACTGGTACCCTTCCTTGTTCCCTGGGCAAAAACTCATATTCTTGTTTACTGATCATCTCAGAGTCAAATGCTGAAGTCACTTTTTCTTTTATAATCTTCATAAGTCTGGCTGAGGGGTCATTAGTTAGTTTCAAATAGCTAATATCATCTGATAGAAGTCTCTCACATTCTTTTACATAGTCACTACGATTCATTAAAACAATCGCTCCCCCTTTGTCTGCTTGTCTAATGATGAGATTCTTATCTTTAGCTAACGTCAGCGCAGATGCTTTTTTGAAGTTTACTAAAATTTGAGTTATGAGACTTCTCACAGGACTCTAGCTTACGAACTTCCGCCAGGACCTGTCTTTCAAACACCGTCGATTCAGCGGTGTAAGAATGGCTAGCCGGACAAAAAGTAGACGCATTACGCAGCCCACTACAGTTGTTGCTGTTATAACCTTCATGTTCACTGAAGTATTCATTTAAACGTACCTTTCGCATAAACGCAAAAAACTCTGTTCTAAATTCGAAAGATCATGTGGTTTAGTGATGACAAAGCTAAGACCCTTATTAAGGGTACTTTCCTCTTCAGGAGAGAGGATATAGTTGGACAAATTGATCACCACTGATTCCTTTTCCGACTCCATGTCCTAACCTGGTTGTCCCAGTCCCCTCGATTTGGGCCCTGCCCTAAAAAAGGCAAGGGGACTAAAGACTGCAATTTCTCTAGCTACCTACATATGTCCACAAGGCGATTATGCTGAGTAAATGCGGCAATTCCAAGGATAACAAATAACTCTCCTCACTCACAGGCGATGAAGGCCAGAAAAGGCTGTAATTCCACCGACATGATGTGGATGTTCTCGGAAGCAGGTATCCCGTGTAAAGTCTGCAATTCGACCAAAAACATACAGATGTCTTCGCAGGCGAATATGGCGAGTATAAGCTGCGATCCCACCTACAATTTTAGGCGGTCATTTTATTTTCAAGGTAGAGATTTCGGGGCCGATTCATGGAACAAACGTGCGCCGAAAATCTACGCGCAAGCAGGCGCAAGCAGGCGCAAGCAGGCGCAAGCGGAAAAAAAGAGGTGCACGCGCACGCGTGCGATTCATGGAAGTCCCTGCGCGTGTCTTCCTCGGGATGTGCGCCAAACCCGTGCATGGCGCACATGTCACTGCAACATCGCGAAAGGCGTGCGCGACGCGCACAGTGAAAGCGCACAACCGCAGCGCACACACCAGAAAGTGGGCGGGACATGGGGCGTAACGCGCGGAATGGGGAACAACACGCGAAAATAAGGGCGTAACTGGGGATGTACTGCAGGGAAGCAGACGGAACGCCCACACGCACTCGAACCACACGTATTCATGGAATCGAATAGGGCAAAGCCACGCACAGCCAAAGACACGCACAAGCTGAAACACGGCCGCCACACGAAGGCAGGCGGTAGAGTCCCAGCGCATCAAAAAAGTGGCGCGCGGGAAGTTAAATACGCGATTGAGCGGGTACGTGGATTTCAGGGGTGCGCGAGAAATTCTACATGCGATTGGCCTGGGTACGTGTATTACAGGGGTGCGCGAGAAAATCTACACGCGATTGGCCTGGGTACGTGGATTTCAGGGGTGCGCTAGAAAATCTACACACGATTGGCCTGGGTACGTGGATTTCAGGGGTGCACGAGAAATGCTACACGCGATTGGCCTGGGTACGTGTATTACAGGGGTGCGCGAGAAAATCTACACGCGATTGGCCTAGGTACGTGGATTTCAGGGGTGCGCGAGAAATGCTACACGCGATTGGCCTGGGTACGTGTATTACAGGGGTGCACGAGAAAATCTACACGCGATTGGCCTGGGTACGTGGATTTCAGGGGTGCGCGAGAAATTCTACACGCGATTGGCCTGGGTACGTGTATTACAGGGGTGCGCGAGAAAATCTACACGCGATTGGCCTGGGTATGTGGATTTCAGGGGTGCGCGAGAAAATCTACACGCGATTGGCCTGGGTACGTGGATTTCAGGGGTGCACGAGAAATGCTACACGTGATTGGCCTGGGTACGTGTATTACAGGGGTGCGCGAGAAAATCTACACGCGATTGGCATGGGTACGTGGATTTCAGGGGTGCGCGAGAAATGCTACACGCGATTGGCCTGGGTACGTGTATTACAGGGGTGCGCGAGAAAATCTACACGCCATTGGCCTGGGTACGTGGATTTCAGGGGTGCGCGAGAAAATCTACACGCGATTGGCCTGGGTACGTGTATTACAGGGGTGCGCGAGAAAATCTACGCGCGATTGGCCTGGGTACGTGGATTTCAGGGGTGCGCGAGAAAATCTACACGCGATTGGCCTGGGTACGTGTATTACAGGGGTGCGCGAGAAAATCTACACACGATTGGCCTGGGTACGTGGATTTCAGGGGTGCGCGAGAAATGCTACACGCGATTGGCCTGGGTACGTGGATTTCAGGGGTGCACGAGAAAATCTACACGCGATTGGCCTGGGTACGTGTATTACAGGGGTGCGCGAGAAATCCTACACGCGATTGGGCCTGTGCGAGTGGGGCAGTGTATTACGTGGGTGTGCGGGAAGTTGAAGAGGTGAATTGCCAGTGTGGGTCCTCCCAGGTCTCCCCTCTACCCCCTCCACGACCTCTGCAGGCAGCCCACACCACAGGGGACTACCCTGCACCCCTGGTCATGTCCCGCAGGCAGCCCATCCACCATGGGCATGCCCCCCAGCCAAGCCACATGTCCCCTTGCACCCCCACCCCCCAGCACCGTGGGGCACCTGCCAGCAGGCCCCCAACCATTTCCCACTCATGTCCCCTTGCCCCCCCCCAGTGACCAGGGGCAGCCTCCACCAGGCCCCCACCCATGTCTCCCACCACCCCCACCCCTCCAGTCACCAGGGGCAGCCTCCACCAGGCCCCCACTCATGTCCCCCTGTGCCCCCACCCCCCAGCACTGTGGGGCACCTGCCAGCAGGCCCCCAACCATGTCCCCTTGCACCCCCACCCCCCAGCAGGCCCCCACCCATGTCTCCCACCACCCCACCACCCAGTCACCAGGGGCAGCCTCCACCAGGCCCCCACCCATGTCTCACACCACCCCCACCCCCCAGTCACCAGGGACAGCCTCCACAAGGCCCCCACCCATGTCTCACACCACCCCACCCCTCCAGTCACCAGGGGCAGCCTCCACAAGGCCCCCACCCATGTCTCCCACCACCCCCACCCCTCCAGTCACCAGGGGCAGCCTCCACAAGGCCCCCACTCATGTCCCCTTGCACCCCCACCCCCCAGCACTGTGGGGCACCTGCCAGCAGGCCCCCAACCATGTCCCACTCATGTCCCCTTGCACCCCCACCCCCCAGCACTGTGGGGCACCTGCCAGCAGGCCCCCAACCATGTCCCCTTGCACCCCCACCCCCAGCAGGCCCCCACTCATGTCCCCCTGCACCCCCACCCCCCAGCACTGTGGGGCACCTGCCAGCAGGCCCCCAACCATGTCCCCTTGCACCCCCACCCCCAGCAGGCCCCCACTCATGTCCCCTTGCACCCCCACCCCCCCATCACTGTGGGGCACCTGCCAGCAGGCCCCCAACCATGTCCCACTCATGTCCCCTTGCACCCCCACCCCCCAGCAGGCCCCCACTCATGTCCCCTTGCACCCCCACCCCCCAGCACTGTGGGGCACCTGCCAGCAGGCCCCCAACCATGTCCCACTCATGTCCCCTTGCACCCCCACCCCCCAGCACTGTGGGGCACCTGCCAGCAGGCCCCCAACCATGTCCCCTTGCACCCCCACCCCCCAGCAGGCCCCCACTCATGTCCCCCTTGCACCCCCACCCCCCAGCACTGTGGGGCACCTGCCAGCAGGCCCCCAACCATGTCCCACTCATGTCCATTTGCACCCCCACCCCCCAGCACTGTGGGGCACCTGCCAGCAGGCCCCCAACCATGTCCCCTTGCACCCCCACCCCCAGCAGGCCCCCACTCATGTCCCCCTGCACCCCCACCCCCCAGCACTGTGGGGCACCTGCCAGCAGGCCCCCAACCATGTCCCACTCATGTCCCCTTGCACCCCCACCCCCCAGCACTGTGGGGCACCTGCCAGCAGGCCCCCAACCATGTCCCCTTGCACCCCCACCCCCCAGCAGGCCCCCACTCATGTCCCCCTTGCACCCCCACCCCCCAGCACTGTGGGGCACCTGCCAGCAGGCCCCCAACCATGTCCCACTCATGTCCCCTTGCACCCCCACCCCCCAGCACTGTGGGGCACCTGCCAGCAGGCCCCCAACCATGTCCCCTTGCACCCCCACCCCCAGCAGGCCCCCACTCATGTCCCCCTGCACCCCCACCCCCCAGCACTGTGGGGCACCTGCCAGCAGGCCCCCAACCATGTCCCACTCATGTCCCCTTGCACCCCCACCCCCCAGCACTGTGGGGCACCTGTCAGCAGGCCCCCAACCATGTCCCCTTGCACCCCCACCCCCCAGCACTGTGGGGCACCTGCCAGCAGGCCCCCAACCATGTCCCACTCATGTCCCCTTGCACCCCCACCCCCCAGCACTGTGGGGCACCTGCCAGCCGCCCAACACCATAAATTAAACCTACTACTACTAACTAATAATAAAAATATATACAGAAAAGTGGCCATTGTCCGAGTGGTCCAAAAAAAACTTAAAAAATAAAGGAAACCTAACACTAACTAACTAAAGAACTATATACAATGGCAGCGGGCAAGTCCTGCGGCTCACTCTGTGATGTTGCCGGCCAGGGCATCCTCGAACTCCATGTCGATGTCCCGGAGGCGGGACTCTGTCCTGGCCCCGAGGTCTCGCAGGGACAACCCCGTGTCCACCTCAAACTCCCTGCGAGCTTCCTCGAGGCACTCAGCCCGCCTCAACGCCCGACGCATGGAGAACTCCGCCCTGACCATGGTGAGCCGCTCCTCTTCCGCCCGCTGCCGCTCCGCACCTATCCGCTGGACCAACTGTTCCCACACGGAAGACACTGCCATCCCAGGGTTCTCCTGCCCTCCGGCCGATGCCTGCCCCTCTGATCTTGATGGCCCCGAGCCATGATGCCTCCCACGTCGAGCCTGCTGCTGCCTCCGACGCCACTGCCTCTGCCAGCACGACGGCATCCAGGCTGATGGAATCCACCGATGCCGTCGTGCACGTGCCCTGCCAGATGATGCCAGCACATCCTCCATCTGCAGGGGGACAGTTGCTGGTGTGTCCACCCCTGCTGGACCTTCGACTCCCGACTGTGGCAGGGATGGGGTCCCCACCGAGCTGGCTGCGTTGGTCGGGGCAGGTCCACAGGGGGCCCTGGTGGCATCTGGGCCGGAAGACGGCATGGAGCACGACTGGCGCATAGCCTCCACAGAGGAGGAGAGGGTCGCCAGAAGGCCACACACATGTAGGAAACCCTCGACCATGGCGGCTCCCAAATGGTTCACGTACGCACGGTGCTCTTCGTGATGATGTGCATGCTCCTCCCGGGAAGCATGCACCTCATCACGAATGCCAGCCGTGCGCAACGCGACACCAATCAGGACCCTCTCCACACGGCCAGGGGTCCCCTCGTCCGCAGGTAGAGGAGTGTCAGATGACATGGACATCTCCCCTACCTGCGGACGGGCCTGGGATGGGGCATCCCTGCTGGTGCATGGTGGTGCAGTCACAGTGTCAGGGACAGTGACATGCACAGGCACCTCCACGGCGACCTGTGCTGCCTCCTGCCCCTGGCCCTGGACTGCACCACTTGCACCAGCGGGGATGCCCCCACCAGGCCCCATGTGTGGCTCAGTAGCGGCCTCCTCCCCCTCTGTGGAAACCACCAACCTGGATGTCTCCACGCCGTCTTCCGCCGGTGCAAGCCCCTGTGGGGGCTCACCCACCCCTTCCGCTGCAGCCGTGGTGGCATCCCCGCCGCTCTGCTCCACAGCGCCTTCTCCGCCCTCTTCTTCACTTGCCACTGTGTAGAGGGAGACATAGAACACAAGCATCAGGGTACTGTACAATGGTCCCCTAGACAGGAAGCAACAGCAGATGAGTGGCACTGTCATACATCACTTCCATCATGTCCCGCCACAACACATGGGTCAGTGCAGGCAAAACACATACAGTAACAGGCATGGCGCATGCCATGGACATTGGCATACATGACCAAGGGACTCATGATTCATACAATGTTGGTTTTAAACTCACATGCATCATGGGTCTTGCCATCACATGCACACACCTCACCGTAGTTCCATCCATCTGGCCTCGTACACCACAGACGCAGTGGATACAAGGATGACTAGGCTGCATCAGTGAATCTGAACATTGTCACAGACATGTGTCATGCATCCATGGCAGTTACAAGTCACAGACACGCAGTTCAGACACACACACATGGGCACCATACGTGTACATGGGACCAGCACCCACCCATGTCCAGGAACAGAGACTGCCATGCTTCCATGTGTCCATTCCGCACAAAGCCCCCCATGTTGCAATAGAACACATGCACCAACCATGTGGTTCACACATCACTGTACTCACATGCCTGACCATGATGTCCCTGCACACACACATACGTACATGGCCTATGTCACACATACAGGCAGGTATCAGACAACCAGCACACTGCAACATGCCCTGTCTCACACAGTAATGCTTGGCCACTTACCGGCCAACTCCAGATGGGTCTGCCTCCGAAGGATCTGGGCGTGGAGCGCTGGGTCTACGCGTTCCAGGACCCTCATCTCGATGTCACTCAGGCGTGCCCGGCCCCCCTCCGCGAGGCGCCGGGCCTTATTGAGGGTCCTGGACCTCAAGTCCTCTCAGCGCTTCTTGATGTGCTTGATGTCGCGGGTTGCCACCCCCTCCGCGTTGATGGCAACCACTACATCGTCCCAGATCCTCTCCCGTCCTTCCTTGTTGGCGCGTGGTCTTCCGAAGAGGGCATCATAATGCCCCAGGACATGCTCCACCAGGACACCAACTTCCTTCTCACTGAAGCTGGTGGCCCTCTGCCTCTCTGGCTGGGGGTCGCCACTGGTCTCAGATGGTGCTTGCCCCGACATGGCGACCCCCGAGTCAGGCGTGGGTGGGCAACTGGGTCCTGGGGCTGGGCTGTGGAGCGATGGTATCCCAGTCGGGAGTCTACTGTTCCAGCAGCGGTCGACACAGCAACTGGACCCCTGCAGATGGCTGATGTGCAGGCACCAAATGGCAGGGCACGGTGGCAGCAGGCAGGCAGGCAGGCAGGCAGCAGCAGATGGCATGTGGGAGGCTGCTCGGGGCACTGGGGGGCAGTGATTCGGCCTTCTGGGCAGGAGCGTGGTCTTCCGTGTGTATTCGCGTGGCCAGCTTGATACGGAGTGATTTGGCACGTGAAAAATCTGCACGTCAGCGTGTAATTCGAGGAAAGGCCCTTAGCGCGTAAGCGCGTCTGCACGCATACGCATTTTCATTGGACCAAAGGCGTGTCGTGCGAGGGTGTATCCCTCATTGCACGTGATGACAGAACACACGTGGATTACAATCAATCGCGTGTGAAAGTTCACGCCACCCCGGAACACACGTACCCAGGCTAATCGCGTGTGGAACTACCCGCACACCCGGAAAAACACGTACCCAGGCTAATCGCGTGTGGAAAACTGCACGTCCGCGTGTAATGCGCGTAATCGCGCGTGAAAAACTGCACGTCCGCGTGTAATGCGCGTAACCGCGCATGAAAAACTGCACGTCCGCATGTGACGTGACGCGCGCGTGCGTTTCCCTCAGCACGGGTTAAAGGTGAGCGGGCCCAGCAGTTCGCTGTACGTGCCTTCCGTGGAGACCGACGTGTGTTGCTGCTTCCAGTTGTTTCGCACGCCATCTACTTCACAGCTCTCAAGGACGTATCTCTTCTTTTGGCGGGGGTATTGGCTACGCGTGTTTTTCTGCATCGCGCTAGTCAGATGGTGAGTCGCAAACGCTCCTTTTCCCACTGCGGGTGCCCCTGTGTATTGCACCCATTTTCGATGTCATCGTAGCCTGCGTGTCCCACGCGTACGCGTTATTCGTGTTACTGGGTGCCACCGCGTACTGCGGGAGGTCAAATCCACGCACGTAGGCTGCAGGGTTGCGTGCACGGTTTTACTGCAGTTTTGGGGTGCCTGAGCGTTGCGTGACCCGTCACCACATCACCGGGGTCACATACAGCCTTGCAGGTGCAGGGGGGCTGTTAACATCTTGCTTCCCACCCCCTTCACCCAGGACAATTGTGGTGTACACCTCCCATTGGCACCACTCCATCTGTGCCAGCACTATTACATCTGTGCCATGGTTGGGAGGCCACCAAAGGTGAGGGGCGCCTCAGCTGGGCGTACTCCTCGTGGCGGGCGTGGTCGGGGACGTGGCCGTGGTGACCAGGGAGTAGGGCGACTCCAGGGTGTCCAGGGCAGCCACAGAGGGGGAAGAGGCAGGGGTGCGCCACTTGAGCACAATGTTGTGCCATGTGTCGGTGCAGCCATGCCACCACCCCCTGTGGTTCCGGGGGATGCAGCTCCTGCATCTGGCACTGGCACCCGTATGACCCAGCAGTCCGTTCCATCGACTGCCACGGGCCCAAGGGTAGCGGTAGCTGCAGGTGCAGCTGTGGACACCGCCACCCAGGCTCAGGGTCTGCCAGCGCAGGCTGCGTTGGCACTTGAAGAGCCCTTGGTAGATCTCCAACAGGCCAGGGGGGAAACCATAGGGGCCCGCCGGGCTGCTCAGACCAAGACACGTGTCCCTGGGGCAGTCATGTCATCTGCTGCCCCGAACAGCCGGGTGTTGGCAAGTGCAGGGGCAGATGCACCCAACAGCACCCCGGTTGTGAGTCTGCCAACCAGGACCGTTGCGGTCAATGACCCTGCCACAGCTGATGTTGCTGCCACTGACACAAGTCAGGCCTTTGGTCATCCCTCCACCTGCCACTCCCTCGGCTCAATCCACCGAACCCACTGGCCATACTGGTCAGGGCGGTTCCATCGACTGCCAGGGCGGCATTAGCCAGCCAGGGTCTGCGCCACAGTCCAAGAGGAGGAAGGTTGCACCTGCAGCACAGGCTGGGACCCCACACACAGCCACGACCTCCTGCACGTCGAGGAAGAGCCTTTCTGTAAGCAGGAACTGGACTTCCTCGTGGACTACGTGCGGGGACACAGCCGTGACATGCTAGTGGGTGCCAATAGTCAGACTACGGCTGCCCAACGTGACACCCACTGGAAGCATGTTGCGGAACATGTCAGTTCATTCGGCCATGAGGTGCGCACAGCGCAGGAGTGCAAAAAGCGCTGGAATGACATCAAGCGCAGCACTAAGGCTAAGCGTGCCTCAAATTACAACTTGACTCTGGTGACTGGCGGTGGGCCTGCACCAGAGGAGGAAGAACTCACTCCGCATGAGGCTCTCTTTGCGGAGTTCATACCACCAGAATTGGTCGAAGGTGTGGGAGAGATGCTGGACTTTGATGCCCAGTCCAGTGAGTGTTGAAGCATAGTTGTTGAGGACGTGTGTGTTTCACTTGTGGGATGTGTTGTGCATGATTGCTGCTACATGTGACGTGTACATGGTTCTGAGGTGTAAGTAATGCAATGCTACCGTCATGCATGTCTCCTCTGCCTGCATGCGGGACTCCATGTGGGCATGCTCCCTTGCCCCTCCTCCGCCACTCTGCACCCCAGTTCCACCTTTGCACTGGTCTGCTACATTCTTGCCAATGTGTAGTTTCTTGTTCATGTGTCCTGTGTAGATGCTAACTTCCAGCTTAGAAACTGCCAGACATATGCCGTGTGGTACAGCCTTAGTACTTGATGCAGGGTATCCCACTTGTACTGTGCATGGGTCAGATGTCCCGCAGGGACATGAGTGCCCATTCATGCTCCATGTGCATTGCACGCATGCCCCTATGTGTCCTTGACTGGATGATCACTGTAATATGAGTCCTTGGTTACATACATTGCCTGCCATATTATCGGCCTCCCCATGTCAACTGTGGCTCAGTCCTGCGTTGCACACATGTTTAGGCAATGACAATCTGTGTGGCTCACAGGCCTCAGCCTGTTCAATGGCCAATGACTCTGTCCAACTCTTGTCGTGTCTTCTTCACACGTGGCTGGCCTCCGGATCTTCCATCATGTGTCCTGCCCACTGTCCCCGCATCATTAGCAGTGTTGTAATTTGATTCACATTAAGCTGTTGATGCCAGTCAACACTGCTTGTCAATACACAGGTGTATGGGCAGCCTTTTGATACCATGCTAGGCATCCCTGCTTTGGTACTGGGGTGGAGGGGTGCTTGGCTGCTAGACATGGTACACATTGAATACACAATGCACGTGATGTCTGAATTTGACATTGCACTGCCTTCACATTTCCTGGCACACACCATGGAGTGCTTGTACATGTAGGTAGTGAGTGGCGTACACATTTTCAGCACTGCATAGACCCACTTCCATGCAAACTGCCACCTTTCAACAGGTCTGATCACAGTGGCTATTCTAAGTAGACCCAGCATGCATGCCAGGTCATATGTTGTGTGTCACATGTCTGCCGGATGCCTTTGCTGTCGGTGTGTGTGTGTGTTGTGTGCTTCTGACATGTGTAGTGACCTTTTCCTCTCTATTTTTCAGGTGATGACGCAATGGATGCAGAGGATGGTGTTGTCACGCCAGACACAGGGTTGGTAAGACCACATCAACCCGGCACTAGTGGGGGTCGTGGGGTGGTAGGCCACGAAACCCCCCAAGTGCTGCAGTCCATCCTGTCTCTGGCTGCCTATGAGTCCAGCCTTGATGACGACTCTGACGTCCATGTTGAGTTGGATGACCATCAAGTCCATGTGTCAGGGGTGAGTGATTCTGATGTGGACACTCCTCTGTCTGCGACACCTGCACTGAGGGATCAGACAGTCTTGGTTCCTCCGCCCGTGGTGGATCGGGACGCAGGGTCACCCTCCACACCAGTCACTGATGTGCCTGGGACATCACGTCGACAGGGGGCATGTAGTCGTGCAGCCGCAGGCGGTGCCAACACAGCGAGGACCTCCGGTCCTTGGGTCCCGCAGGGGTCAAGCCCGGCAACGCGGTCGCCGCGCGCAACCGCTGTATACTGAGTGAGAGCAAGACATGACTGCCAATTCCGAACGGCAGGGGGCAGCAATGGAGAACATCGCTGACAGCATGGAGTGTGTGGCCCGATCTGTGCTCCCCCTGCTAGGCAGGTGCTTCTCCAGCAGCAGGCGGCACTGTCCACGGCCCGCTCGCTCAGGCTGGGCATGGCGGCCTCAGACAGGGCACGCCAGGCTGAAATGTCGTCTCTGCGTCAAGCAATTGCTGCTCACGCAGAGGCGCACATGGATGCCCTGAGGGAGGAGTATGCCTCCCTCAGATCCACTCTGGGTGTCCTTATGATGTCCCAGAGGCAGCAGGCAGAGGAGAGGTTTGCACAGCTTGAGCGCACCATCTCGGCTGAGCTACAGGCTTGCCGGGAGGTGCAGCGGTTGTCCAGCCAGGCCTTGCAGGAGGAACTCCGTGTTACACGTGCTACCTTGCAAGAGGAAGCACGTGTATCACGTGAGGTTCTGCATGCAGACCTATGTAACATCGCCACACAGAACCAGGCTCACCTGTCCGGCAGACTTGCTGCCGACGAGGGGCAAGCTGCGGCTAGGCGTGGCCAGGCTACTGTGCCACGTCCTCCTTTCCGGGATGAGCCAGACTCGGACGACCATCTATCTCCCACATAGGTCGTGCTGTGCAGGCGTTGAGCCCATGGAGGTATTTTTTTTTGGCTCAGCATCATCGCATGTGGATGTTGAGCAGCACCCTGTACCTCCCCCCTCCTGGGTGCCTCCCCTCCCCCCCGGGTCGTATGTGGCCATTTTTGATTTTTCGTTTAGTTTAGTTAGTTAAGTTTCTGTTTGATAGTTAGTTTAAATAGGTAATGTAGGTTTTCCATAGTTAGTGTAATTAGTTAATAGTTGAGTTAGTTTAAAATTTGTAGTCTATTGTGCTTTCATGTGACAGTGCGGTGCCTTGTGGTTTTTGAAGGCATCCACTGTGTGTTCCAGCTGGGCCCTTCATGGTTGTCTTGTGTATGTGTTTGCTGCTTGGGTTCCTTGACTCACATATGCCACTCCTGCCTCCCTTATCCATGGGCTCGCAAGGATGGTTCAGTGTTACAGAATTTTACACAAGGGCTTTGGACTGTCATATCTGTGGCATGTCTGGTGCTTTGTGACTTGTGTTGACACCCCTAGTGGGGATGATTTAGGTGTAATTGTCCACTGTTCAGCTTTTGCTAGATGGGGTGTGTCATGATTAATGTGGACATTGATTGCTATGCATTGTGTATTATGTCTCATTTCTTTCCTGTACACGTGCCTGTTGCAATTCATGCTGTAGATAGTGTTCCACACTTTGGAAGTCAAAGACAGACTGATGGTGTGATTTGTGATGTGACTCTCTGACATGGTCAAGTAATGGGATGCCTGATGAGAAACACACAGATCACTTTGATGCATTAATCATTTGTTTCATGCACTTTCTGCAGGGGGATGAGGCACCAGAGCACCTTTGCCAGCAGACATGGCCCATTGGACGACGGAATTCCTGACCCGTTTGTTGGTGCCCACATGCACATGTGTGCACGAGCAGAGCCACAGTGATTGCAGACCCACATCCTAGAACTGCTGACATGTTCCAAGGAACTCCAGGCAAGGTGAGCATCACAGGGGGGCCACGACACAGCAAAGCTTGCACCAGGCGAGTTGCACATGCAGGCTTAGTCACAGCACTGAGGGTGAGCTTAGACGAATATTGGTGTTGAAGCACACAATGCAGCTCAGATGTGTTTGTGGACTGATGGCTGTTGATAGTAGGGTTGTCTGGGACACATGCAGGGGCAGTGGCACATACCCTGCGGTACACCAAGGTTCATTGAGGCACTTGTATCAACCATGTAGCCTTCAGAGACATGGAAAGGGGCAGCTCACAGGGACATACAGCAAGGGACATACTTGGGTGCAGTGCATGTCTATTCCACGTACTTCATGATAAATGCACTGCCAACTTTGTTTTGGTCATGGTGGTACGCAACTTGCTCTGTAGTCATGGCTTGCCATATGGGTCTGTCTGCTTACCCAGGGAACATTGCATGTTGTGTGAATTGTGACACATTGGTGTTCCATTTGCCACGCACCCACCAGCGCCTGACTCACTGCATTGACTGTGTATGACCCGTCACAGGGGTGATGTTATATATGGGTACGAAGCATCGAGCACTGATTGTCTGTTTGTAGAGTAGTTTGTTGCTATGGGGCATGTTTTGTGTTGTGTTTTCGTGTAATTGGCACATACAGGTTGTTGACTGTGTCTCTCTTTGCAGCATTGGAGTGCTCCTGTAACCGGCCCTGAGAGTGCGCAGGCAGGAGGCCAGCACTCAAAACCAGAGCTAAGTGTCTTGTTGTTTTCCTTACAAACTGCCCTGCATAGGCTTGCTGGGGAGTGTACTGATGCACGGATGTATGTGTGGTCCTATTTGTTATGTTTTTGTCCCTAATCACCCGTGATCCTATGCAATTATGAAACCTGTACCCTCTACCCGGTGTTCCTGCTTCCCGTGCCTATCCAAGCAACGTTCCCTGACCCTCTTTCCCCACTGGGGTTGCGGATGCCTGTGTAAGCCCCGAACTTGCAGGCGCCAAAACCCTAGAGGGGGTGGTTGGTTCGTACCACTCCTGAGCCTGGACTACAGAATGTCATGACAATGATGTCCAAGTTTGTTTGGATTGTGTATGTGTTCATGCAGGTTGTACATTTTCGTGCATTCCCTAGTTTCATGTGTCATTCCTCCTCCCCTCACCTGCCACTCATTCCAGTCATCCAGTGTGTCTACACCTGTCCCGACTGCATATCCCTGAACCTCATTCCCCACCATGATCTCAGGGGCCTGTGTGAGTTTGACCTTGCAGGCACCCGGGACATGGTGTGGGTGGTTGTTTCATGAGACTCCCGCGCCTGTACAGGGGACCTGTGACAGTACACATCCATTCATTGTGCATCATCCTATGTCATGTACCACACATGTCTCACATCCTGTCGTGACATTGTTCTGCTGTGCTACCTTGGTTGTTGCATCATTGTGGTAGTACTTGGCGTTTGTGAGGTACTGCTACGTCAAGTCATCTACTGGAGGGTGTTTGGGTTCGTTTTCATGCCTTGGATTTTGTGATTTTGTAAATGAGTGTGGATTCTGAGGGTTCAGGCATCTTTTTACACACAAGGTGGGAGATGGACACGAAGGGTAAAGGTGATCCTGTGGCCAGGTGGAAATGAGGGTTGGAGGCTCCATGACCCAGGTGCAGTTGTTCAGCGGGTCATGGTCATTTGCGCGGGAGGGGGGGGTTGTTGTTGATAGTTGCATTGCCCTGCAGTGTGATGGGAACTCTGACATTGTAATGTTGTTGTCCTATGTACATGTTGTGTTCTGCTGATCAATGCCTGTTCATGTGTTGTGTTTTCCTTTCAGGTGCGAGGGGATAGTTGTGGTTTGACATGCTGGGGTGTACACATGGTGGATGTTCACATGTGATGTGTAGGGAACACTGATGGTCACTTGAGTGCACATGCATATGTGGAGTGCATGTCCCTGCAGAACCACACACTTGCACTCGGATGCACTCCATGTACTCCCACCCTTGCATATCCACGTGTACACTGTTTGCCTTCTGGTGCCCACTGTGTCCCGGCAGCACATGTTCTGTGACCGATTATGGTTCCAGTACATGCCAAATTTGATGTTTGATGTAGTCTGTCACTTAGATGTGATGCTCAGGGTGTGCATCACACGCAATGGCTGTTCACTGTGCTGTGCGCTGAGCAGTGTGATGCAGGAGTGGGACACTGCACACATGAGCTGCAGTGTTGATTTTGCAATGCATAATGTGCATATAGACAGGCATTCATTGTGATGTTATGTCTACGACTGTTGCAATGCATTTGGAAACGACTTATTTTGGGTGGGACATTTTGTTGGTCTGTCATTTCATCTGATTCCGGGTCAGGCATCATTGTCCGATGCCACTGTACATTTAGGACATGGCAATGTGTACCTTATTGTTACTGCGTCAGTGTATTGGTATTGCTTGCCATGTCATGTTGATGTTTGGGAGGGTTTGAGTGACATGACAGTGATGGCCATGGCCTGTTTTGCAGGTGTGTGTGATGCACACCTTGCATGTCCAGGTCATCCGCTTCTCAGAGCAACTAGCTGGGGGTAGGTTTCTCTCCGCAGCAGGGCCCTCCCCCTGGAACAGACTTCCTGGCTGACTTGAACTTGAGGGGAACCATCTCCAGTTCTGGAAGCACCTCAAGACCTTCCTCTTTGCTTCTGCTTACTCTCTGCCTCTCCCTTGCAGAATTCTTCACTGGAACTGCACAGGAGCTGCTACTGGGACACTCTCACCAACCTCGGTCCCTGGCCCAGCCACTGTCCACTTGCACTGCCACCCTGGCAACCCCTGCACTGCAGTACTGTCTCTCTATCCCTACAGCCCTCCCTTCCCAGCACTTGTCTGCACTTATCTTTGCAGTTGCCACCAGGCGACCTATGTATTATTCTTTTGGCCTACTTCCCCTGTACTGGACTCCCCCCCACCCTTCCCCTTGCACTTTTCCCTTCCCCCTACCCCTGCACTTGCACAATCTCAATGACACCTGGCCTAGTAGTACCATTCTCTGTGTTCCCTTGTTCCCCCCCCTGCCTCATTGGGCCTTGGAATACTTGTGTATGGCCCATGTCATGTCACATGTCATATGTGTGCATTTTGGTTGCACAGGATAGCTTGTGTTTAAGTAGCTAGGGATGCAGACGATGTGGCACTTCCATGGCAACTATCTCAGGGTGGTAGGGTTGTGACAGTTGACTGTCACTTTGTCATCATCGATTGTCACCTGGTATGTGCCAGGCCTGTGTGCACTCCGCAGGGGTGGGAGTTTAGGTGAAAAATGTGGCCACAAGCTGGGTCCGGGCTTCCTCGCCACGTGCCCTGTCCCCTCCCATGGGCAGCGCCTGTGCCTGTGGTTGGGGATGTGGGGGCACCACCATGTCCACCGGGACGCCCTGCCGTGTTGCAACATTGTGCAGGACACATGCTGCCACAGTGATCCTGCACACTACTGGTGGTGCATAGAGTAGTTGCCCACCAGAGCGGTCAAGGGAGCGGAAACGTGACTTGAGCACTCCGAATGTGCGCTCCACTATGCCCCTGGTTGCAATATGGGCGGCGTTGTATCTTACCTGGGGTGGTGTGGTGGGGTTCCGGATTGGCGTCATCATGTGGTTGCTCAGAGGGTAGGCACTGTCCCCTGGGGAGGTGATAATAATTGAGATTATTAGGGTTGGGATATTTGTCTGTGTGTGACTTGCATGCATGTGCAAGGGCATTTGTACTGACCTAGGAGCCATGTGTCGCCATGCTGCCCAGCTTCCAGGGCCCGGCTCAGGGCGGACATTCTGTATATGAAACTGTCATGGGTGGAGCCAGGGTAGTTTGCATAGACAGAGGTGATGATTCCCTTTGCATCGCATACCACCTGTACATTGATGGAATGCCAGTGCTTGCGGTTTCGGTAGATGTGCTCAGTGGCCCTAGGTGGACGTAGGGCCACATGGGTGCAATCTATGGCACCGAGCACTTTGGGGAAGTGTGCCACCCTGAAAAAATCCAGGACAACGGCCTGCCTTTCTGCGGGTGTTCTGGGCATGTATATGTGCCTGCGGACTGAGGGGCGCGCTGTCATGATTGCCAGTACCTGGTGTAGGCAGCGTGACTGCGTGGCCTGTGAGACCCCCCCACTATGGCAGTGGTCCGCTGAAACGACCCAGTGGCCAAAAAATGCAAGACATTGAGCAGCTTCTCCAAGGGGCTCAATGCTTGGGAGCAAAGGGTGGGGGATGTGAGGTCATCTTCCCACTCCCTGACCAGGTCTAGGATGATATGGGGTGGAAACCTATACCTGCCGTAGACCTGGTCGTCAGGCATCCCAAAAAGGCTTGTCCTTGGTGCAAAAATGCGTGCCCTGGCTATTCTCCTCCTCCTGCGGTGTCCCACAATCAGTGCAGCAACAAATGGGGCATTCATCGTTGCTGTATATACGCGTTTGTTGTTTGCGCGCACTTTTATGCTGTGCGCGGGCGCGGGACGCCTCCGTGTGGGCGGACTCGTTGGTTCCCCGTATTCGGGTGTCATCGCGTGTGATCGGAGGGGAGCGAGCGTACACGCGATTGGCCTGGGTACGTGTGTTTCGGGGTGCGCGGGTAGTTCCACACGCCATTGGCCTGGGTACGTGTGTTTCGGGGTGCGCGGGTAGTTCCACACGCCATTGGCCTGGGTACGTGTGTTTCGGGGTGCGCGGGTAGTTCCACACGCCATTGGCCTGAGTACGTGTGTTTCGGGGTGCGCGGGTAGTTCCACACGCCATTGGCCTGGGTACGTGTGTTTCGGGGTGCGCGGGCAGTTCCACACGCCATTGGCCTGGGTACGTGTGTTTCGGGGTGCGCGGGTAGTTCCACACGCCATTGGCCTGGGTACGTGACGCCATTGGCCTGGGTACGTGTGTTCCGGGGTGCCGTGAACTTTCACACGCGATTGGTTGAAATCCACGTGTGTTCTGTCATCACGTGCAATGAGGGATACTCCCTCGCACGTCACGTCACAGACGCGCTCACGCGCTGAGGGCCTTTGGTCCAATGAAAATGCGTATGCGTGCAGACGCGCTTACGCGCTAAGGGCCTTTCCTCGAATTACACGCTGACGTGCAGAATTTTCACGTGCCAAATCACTCCCTATCAAGCTGGCCACGCGTAAGCACACGAAAGACCACGCTCCTGCCCAGAAGGCCGAACTACTGCCCCCCAGAGCCACGAGCACGCTCCCACCTGCCATCTGCTGCTGCCTGACTGCCTGCCATTTGCTGCCTGCACATTAGCCAGGGGTGCTGTTGGTGTGACCACCCCTGCTGGAACCAAAGACTCCCGACTGGGATTCCATCGCTCCACAGCCCAGCCCCAGGACCCAGTTGCCCACCCACTCCTGCCTCTGGGGTTGTCATGTCGGGGCAAACTCCATCTGTGACCACTGACAACCCCCGGCCAGAGAGGCAGAGGGGCACCAGCTTCAGTGCCACCGAAGTTGGTGTCCTGGTGGAGCAAGTCCTGGGGCAGTATGATGCCCTCTTCGGAAGTTCCCGCGCCGACAAGGAAGGACGGACTCGGATCTGGACTGACATTGTGACTGCCATCAACGCAGAGGGGGTGGCAGTCCGCGACTTCCAACATGTCAAGAAGCGCTGGGAGGACTTCAGGTCCAGGACCCTGAACAAGGTCCGGCGCCTCATGAAGGCAGCGGATGCCAAGGGGCGCCGGGGCCACTTGTCGGAGGAACAGATGAGGGTCCTGGAACACATATCCCCAGCGCTCCACGTCCAGGTCCTTGAGAGGCAGACCCGTCTGGAGTCGAGCGGTGAGTGTACATGCATCCTGATTGTGAGCAGTGCGTGTGGTGATTGTTCAGTAGTGTGCAGGTTGCACATCTGTTTGTATGGGGTCGAGTATGGGTGCGGGTGTACAGGTCCGTGGGGCTGACACATGCGAGGGCTGTAATGTGTGAGACATGGATGGTGCCTGTGTGTGTGGGCTTGCATGCCAAATGCAGTTGTGTGGGCACACAAGTTTGTATGAATGTGTATGTGAGTAGACATGTCCGTGATGTCACGCATGTATGTTGTTTTCAGCTGCATGTATCAGCGCTGTGTACATGTGCATGTGTGTGTATTTGACAAGGGTGCAACAGTGATGCAACATGGATGCATGTGACAGCGGTATGTGGAAGCCTGATGGGCAGATGTGACATGGATGCCCGTCTGAACACTGCGACACTTGCCAGAGGTGTACACATGCATGCAAGTGTGGTGGTGTGTGTACATGTGTGGTGCACTTCCTGTGTTGCATGTGATGTCTGGCTCACCTTTGGCTGCTCATGCTGTTGTATGTGTATGGATGGTGTTGGCAGTTGCGATATGGCTGTGGTATGGCTCGTGTGTGCGAGTTGTAATGACATGTGTGTTGGGGATCGTGATGACATGTCTGAGGTTTGCCAATGCCACTCATGTACAACTGTCATGTGTGTATGTGTCCATTGTACATTGCCCTGATGCGTGTGTTTTGTTTCTCCCTGTCTGCAGCGTCAACTGATGAAGAGGGCGGAGAAGGTGCTGTGGAGCACAGCAGCAGGGATCCCACCGCCAGCCGGAGACGCAAGGCCCGGCTCCCCTCCCATGTTGTCATCTCGTCGGGGAGTGAGGAGTCCGGTGCCGCGTCCCAGGCCGCAGCTGCCGGGGGGAGGTCCAAGAGGCGGAGGTTGCAGTTGGACTCTTCGGCAGCAGAAGGGGCAGCTGGGACCCCACAGGGCCCAACGGGGGAAGATGGCACAGAGTCATCCAGGTTGGTGGGGGGTTTGGTGGAGGAGGAGGCCGTGCAAGCACCAGAGACGGGGTCTGGGGGTGGGGATCCCACTGGTGCTAGTGGTGCAGTGCAGGACCAGGGACAGGAGGCAGCACAGGCCGCCGCGGAGGTGCCTGTGTGCAATACTGTCCCTGATCCTGTCCCTGCATCATCTTGCACCAGCAGGGATGCCTATGTCCAGGCCAGTTTTCAGGCAGGGGATGAGCTGACGTCAACTGGCCTTCCTCTGCCTGCGGACGTGGCTATCCAGGCCCGGGTTGAGCCTGTCCTGGCTGGTGTGGCGTTGCGTCAACGGGCCATGCGAGGTGACCTGCAGTCTTTTCATGAAGAGACTGCACGTCATCTCGAATGGCTCGTTGACCACGTCAGCCTGCTGGGACAGGTCACCCAGGCCGGATTCCTCCGTCTGATGGGGCTTGCCACGACCCCCTCCTCAGCTGGACCCCCTACGCGCCAGTCGTACTCTGTGCCATCTTCCCACCCATCAGTCACCTGGGTGCCCTGTGGAGCTGCCTCTGACGGTGCGGCCAGGCTGGTGGAGGAGGCATCCCTGCCACAGTCGGGAGTCGGACGTCCAGCAGGGGTGGCCACGTCAACGACTGCACCCTAGCCGGCGGAGGATGTGCAGGCAGCAGGAGGCAGTGCAGGGGCAGAGGCACAGCAGCAGCAGCACCATGGTGGGAGCCATGAAGGCTCGGGGCCTTCGACATCGGAGGGGCAGGCATCGGCCGGAGGGCAGGAGGACCCAGGACAAAAAGTGTCTTCCGTGTGGCAGCGGTTGGGCCACGCCATAGATGCGGAGCGGCAGCGGGCGGAAGAGGCACGGCTCTCAATGGTCAGGGCGGAGAACTCCATGCAGAGGGCCCTGAGGCGGGCCGAGTGCCTCGAGGCAATCCGCAGGGGTTTGGAGGTGGACACGTCGACGGCCCTGCGGACCCTCGGGGCCATGGAGGAGGACCGCCTCCGGGACATTGAGGAGGAGTTCGATGATGCCCTGGCCCGGCACATCCAGAAGTGAGCCGTGGAACTAGCCCGCTGCCCTTGTACATAGTTATGTAGGTAGTGTTAGGTTTCATTTTTGTTTTTGTTTCATTTGGACCTTTTGGACATTGGCCACATTTTTGTATATATTTTTTTTATTAGTTAGTGTAGTTAGATAGGTTTCCTTTATTTTGTTGGGATAATGGACCCTGGCTTCTTGCATTGTACATAGTTGTAGACTTGTACATACTTTCTTTTTTAACATTCTCCATGGATCAATGGCTTTTATTTTTATTTCCCATTGGATTTTGTTTTGTGGACATTGACTTTGTACAACATTACTTTGGATTTCAATATATTTTTATTTTTTTTATTTTGAACGGACATGCTTCTTTTCATTTTTTTACATTCACATTTCTGTTTCTTCATTTTTGATTCTATTCATGTTTCCTTTAATACATTATTTTTTTGTTGAACTTCAATGTGTGGTATCTCATTGTTTTCATGCATTTCATGTTATGTGTTTTGAGATTCACTGACACCCATTGGGTGTATGTGAGGGACATGTGTTTGTTTCGGAACTTGCAATTGGTGTTCTGTGATGTGATTGCAAATTATGAGTGGGTGGATGCAATACTCGGGTGGGTGTTTTGCATTTGGGGGCTGACCATAGAGACCAGGGTTCTGGATTGTGATGACATGTTGGGTGGGGAACATGAGTTGGACATGGGTGGGGGCCTGGTGGAGGCTGCCCCTGCACTGCTGGGGGGTGGGGGTGCAAGGGGACATGAGTGGGACATGGTTGGGGGCCTGCTGGCAAGTGCCCCACAGTGCTGGGGGGTGGGGGTGCAGGGGGACATGAGTGGGGGCCTGCTGGGGGGTGGGGGTGCAAGGGGACATGGTTGGGGGCCTGCTGGCAGGTGCCCCACAGTGCTGGGGGGTGGGGGTGCAGGGGGACATGAGTGGGGGCCTGCTGGGGGGTGGGGGTGCAAGGGGACATGAGTGGGACATGGTTGGGGGCCTGCTGGCAGGTGCCCCACAGTGCTGGGGGGTGGGGGTGCAAGGGGACATGAGTGGGGGCCTGCTGGGGGGTGGGGGTGCAAGGGGACATGGTTGGGGGCCTGCTGGCAGGTGCCCCACAGTGCTGGGGGGTGGGGGTGCAAGGGGACATGAGTGGGGGCCTGCTGGGGGGTGGGGGTGCAAGGGGACATGAGTGGGACATGGTTGGGGGCCTGCTGGCAGGTGCCCCACAGTGCTGGGGGGTGGGGGTGCGAGGGGAGATGAGTGGGGGCCTGCTGGGGGGGTGGGGTGGTGGGAGACATGGTTGGGGGCCTGGTGGAGGCTGCCCCTGGTGACTGGAGGGGCGGGGGTGGTGGGAGACATGGGTGGGGGCCTGGTGGAGGCTGCCCCTGGTGACTGGAGGGGTGGGGGTGGTGGGAGACATGGGTGGGGGCCTGGTGGAGGCTGCCCCTGGTGACTGGAGGGGTGGGGGTGGTGGGAGACATGGGTGGGGGCCTGGTGGAGGCTGCCCCTGGTGACTGGAGGGGTGGGGGTGGTGGGAGACATGGGTGGGGGCCTTGCGGAGGCTGCCCCTGGTGACTGGAGGGGTGGGGGTGGTCGGAGACATGGGTGGGGGCCTGGTGGAGGCTGCCCCTGTACTGCGGGGGGGTGGGGGTGCTGGGAGACATGGGTTGGACATGGGTGGGGGCCTGGTGGAGGCTGCCCCTGCACTGCTGGGGGGTGGGGGTGCTGGGAGACATGGGTGGGGGCCTGGTGGAGGCTGCCCCTGGTGACTGGAGGGGTGGGGGTGGTGGGAGACATGGGTGGGGGCCTTGTGGAGGCTGCTCCTGGTGACTGGAGGGGTGGAGGTGGTGGGAGACATGGGTGGGGGCCTTGTGGAGGCTGCCCCTGGTGACTGGAGGGGTGGGGGTGGTGTGAGACATGGGTGGGGGCCTTGTGGAGGCTGCCCCTGGTGACTGGGGGGTGGGGGTGGTGGGAGACATGGGTGGGGGCCTGGTGGAGGCTGCCCCTGCACTGCTGGGGGGTGGGGGTGCTGGGAGACATGGGTGGGGGCCTGCTGGGGGGTGGGGGTGCAAGGGGACATGTGGCTTGGCTGGGGGGCATGCCCATGGTGGATGGGCTGCCTGCGGGACATGACCAGGGGTGCAGGGTAGTCCCCTGTGGTGTGGGCTGCCTGCAGAGGTCGTGGAGGGGGTAGAGGGGAGACCTGGGAGGACCCACACTGGCAATTCACCTCTTCAACTTCCCGCACACCTACGTAATACACTGCCCCACTCGCACAGGCCCAATCGCGTGTAGGATTTCTCGCGCACCCCTGAAATCCACGTACCCAGGCCAATCGCGTGTAGATTTTCTCGCGCACCCCTGAAATCCACGTACCCAGGCCAATCGCGTGTAGATTTTCTCGCGCACCCCTGAAATCCACGTACCCAGGCCAATCGCGTGTAGAATTTCTCGCGCACCCCTGAAATCCACGTACCCAGGCCAATCGCGTGTAGAATTTCTCGCGCACCCCTGAAATCCACGTACCCAGGCCAATCGCGTGTAGAATTTCTCGCGCACCCCTGAAATCCACGTACCCAGGCCAATCGCGTGTAGAATTTCTCGCGCACCCCTGAAATCCACGTACCCAGGCCAATCGCGTGTAGAATTTCTCGCGCACCCCTGAAATCCACGTACCCAGCCCAATCGCGTGTAGATTTTCTCGCGCACCCCTGAAATCCACGTACCCAGGCCAATCGCGTGTATATTTTCTCGCGCACCCCTGAAATCCACGTACCCAGGCCAATCGCGTGTAGAATTTCTCGCGCACCCCTGAAATCCACGTACCCAGGCCAATCGCGTGTAGAATTTCTCGCGCACCCCTGAAATCCACGTACCCAGGCCAATCGCGTGTAGAATTTCTCGCGCACCCCTGAAATCCACGTACCCAGCCCAATCGCGTGTAGAATTTCTCGCGCACCCCTGAAATCCACGTACCCAGGACAATCGCGTGTAGAATTTCTCGCGCACCCCTGAAATCCACGTACCCAGGACAATCGCGTGTAGAATTTCTCGCGCACCCCTGAAATCCACGTACCCAGCCCAATCGCGTGTAGATTTTCTCGCGCACCCCTGAAATCCACGTACCCAGGCCAATCGCGTGTAGAATTTCTCGCGCACCCCTGAAATCCACGTACCCAGCCCAATCGCGTGTAGAATTTCTCGCGCACCCCTGAAATCCACGTACCCAGGCCAATCGCGTGTAGAATTTCTCGCGCACCCCTGAAATCCACGTACCCAGCCCAATCGCGTGTAGAATTTCTCGCGCACCCCTGAAATCCACGTACCCAGGCCAATCGCGTGTAGAATTTCTCGCGCACCTCTGAAATCCACGTACCCAGCCCAATCGCGTGTAGAATTTCTCGCGCACCCCTGTAATACACGTACCCAGCCCAATCGCGTGTAGATTTTCTCGCGCACCCCTGTAATACACGTACCCAGGCCAATCGCGTGTAGAATTTCTCGCGCACCCCTGAAATCCACGTACCCAGGCCAATCGCGTGTAGATTTTCTCGCGCACCCCTGTAATACACGTACCCAGGCCTATCGCGTGTGGGGACACCCGCACACCCCTGAAATACACGCTCCCCGCTCTGCGTTTGCTGCTGCCCTTTGCGCTGGATTGGGGATTTTGATGGCTTTTCCCTGCGCAAGGGGCGTTCTTGGGGGCGTAAATGACGCTGCTGCAGGGTCGCTGCGCCACTCTGCGCCACAGCTGGTTGTGGATGTTGGAATCCATGAATAGGCTGTGCGCCTGAATGTGTTTCGGCGCACGCGGCTGGCGCAGACTACCGCACGCGCACACTGTGCGCCAGCCGCGTGCGCCACTTGTGCGCCGAATTCTATGAATTGGCCCCTTCCTTACAGCACATGACATAGCTGAGGCTGATGTTAGCTTTTTTATTTGGCGAGCTTCTAGCTTTTTTATTCGGTCAGCTTCTTATTATCAGGCTTAAATTAGGTTCGTATTCGGCCAGCTTCCTTTTTATACAGATGTCTTGGCACGCGAGTATGCCCAGTGAAGCTCCAATTGGACAATAATTTACAGAAGCCCTCAGAAGGGATTATGGAGACTAAAGGCTGCAATTCCTTTAAAAACATACATATATCCTCACAGACAATAATAGCGAGTTAAAGCTGTAATTCCACTGACAATATATAGATCCCCTCGCAGGCAATAATGGTGAGTAAAGGCTGCATTCAGATGTCCTCGCAGAAGATTGTGCAAAGCAAAGTCTGCAATTCCACCGACTACATACAGATGTCCTCGCAGGCGATGATCCCGAGTAAAAGCTGTAATTCCATTGACAGAATGCAGATGTCCTCACGGGCGATGATGGCGAGCAGGGGCTGTAATTCCACCGTGTGGAAGTCGCAATTCCATTGATAACAAACAGAAGTAATCAGAAGCAATTATAGATACTAAAGGCTGCACTTTCTTTTGCGACGTGCAGATATCCGCCTGGCGATTATGGCGAGTAAAAACTGTAATTCCACCGATAACATACCGATGACCTCGCGGGCGACGATGACGAGTAAAAGGGGCAACTCCATTGACAACATACAGATGTCCTTAGAAAGACTGTAATTTCACTGACAACATATATATGTCCTCCCAGGCAATTATGCCGCATAAAGGTTGCCATTCCATCGACAATATGACAGATGTCCTTGCAGGCGATGATGGCGAATAAAAGATGTAACTCCACACAGGGAAGGCTTCAAATCCCCTGACAACATACATAAGTAATCATAAGCAATTATGGAGACTAACGACTGCTTCTAGCAACCTATATATATGTCCGCCAGGCGAATATGCGAGTAAATGCTGCAATTCCACCGATAACATATAGCTGTTCTCACAGACGATGATGGTCAGAAAAGGCTTTAAAAGTCCACCGACACCATATGGATGTTCTCGGAAGCGGTTATGCCCTAAAGGCTGCAATTCCACCGACAACATACAGATGTCCTCGCAGGCGAATATGACGAGTATAAGCTGCCGTTCCATCGACAACATACAGATGTCCTCGCAGGCGACGATTGCGTGTAAAAGCTGCGATTCCACGTATAATTTTATGCGGTAGTTCTAATTTTAAAGTTAGAGATTTCCTTACAGTATATTAAATATTTGAGGCTGAAGTTAGCTATTTTATTCGGCCAGTTTTTAGCTTTTTTCATTCGGCCAGCTTCTTATTAGCAGGCTTAAATTAGCTTCGTATTAGGCCAGCTTCCTTTTTATACAGATGTCTTGGCAGGCGATTATGCCCAGGGGCACTACAATTGCACAATCATTTACAGAAGCCCTCAGAAGGGATTATGGAGACTAAAGGCTGCAATTCCTTAAAAAAACATACATATATCCTCACAGACAATCATAGCGAATACAGGCTGCAATTCCACCGACAATATATAGATGCCTTCGCAGGCGATAATGGCCAGTAAAGGCTGCTTACAGATGTCCTCGCAGAAGATTGTGCAAAGCAAAGTCTGCAATTCCACCGACAACATACAGATGTCCTCGTAGACGTTGATGGCGAGAAAAAGGTGCAATTCCATTGACAGCATACAGAGATCTTCACATGCGAATGGAAACCCGTATTTGATTTTGTGGTTTGTCAAGGAATGGGTGTTTCCAGCATAGCTCATTGCTGGGGTTTGTTATGGGGCGAGGTCCCCTAGGACAGTCATTTTATTGTTGTGAATGTCCTTCCGTGTGGTTTCTCCCCTTCCCGCATCTGGGGCTGTCATTATGTTTATATTTTTGTTTTGGGGGAGATATTTCACGCTTTTGTCAGGCTTCCAGCGCGATGGTGAATGTTGGTACACTCCACCAGCAGGGCATTGGGCGTGTCTGTGAGTTGATTTCTCCTCAGGTACTGACGAGAGTCCCCCGCATAGAAGCACAGGTGGGAAGGACCAGGAATGATAAAAGACTCCTCGAGTGGCGCCGACGGGCGGGTCTCATGCCTGGGCAATCACGCAGGGGTTAGGCCCTCAGCCGTGGAGGAACGTCCCCTGATGCCGTTTGTTTTTTGGGCCGGCATTCCTCTCTCCCTTACCCAGGGTTGAGAAGGCGAGCTGGGTCGGAGCCGAGGGAAGAAGTTGGCTGGCGCTTGTTCCAAGTGCTGGCGCAGTTCCGTGAGGGACACATTATAGCCGTTTCCTTGAGGTAGGAGTGGGAAAGTGTGTGGTGAGGAAAGGACATAATATACTGGGGCCAATTCATGGAACAAATGTGCGTTGAAAATCGTGGCGCAAGCTGGCGCAAGCGTGAAAAAGCAAGCGCACACGCACGCGTGTGATTCATTGAAGGGCCTGCGCGTGTTTTCTCCGGGATGTGCGCCAAATTCACGCGCACATGGGCGCACACATCACTGCAACATCCCGAATGCTGTGCGCGACGCGCAAAGCGAAAGCGCACAACATTAGCGCACACACCAAAAATGGGGCGGAACACGCGGAATGGGGAACAACGCGTGAAAAAGAAGGCGTAACTGGGGAAGTACTGCAGAGAAATACACGGAACGCCCACACGCACGCGAACAACACGTATTCATGGAATCGAATACGGGAAACACATGCACGCCAAAAGACGCGCACAGGCATCAACACATCCGTCACATGAAGGCAAGCAGAAGCGTTCCCGCGCGCAGTATAAAAGTGCGTGCAAACAACAAACACGTATATGCAGCTACGATGAATGCCCCATTTGTCGCAGCACTGATCGTGGGACACCGCAGGAGGAGGAGAATAGCAAGGCCCGCATTTTCTTGCCCCGGAAAAGCCTTTTTGGGATGCCTGATGACCAGGTCTATGGCAGATATAGGTTTCCTCCTTGTATCATCCTAGACCTGGTCAAGGAGTGGGAAGATGACCTTAAATCACCCACCCTGTGCTCCCAAGCATTGAGCCCCTTGGAGAAGGTGCTCAATGTCCTGCATTTTTTGGCCACTGGGTCATTTCAGCGGACAACTGCCATAGTCGGGGGTGTCTCACAGGCCACGCAGTCACGCCGCCTACACCAGGTGTTGACAATCATGACTGCGTGCCCCTCAGTCCGCAGGCAACATATACATGCCCAGAACACCCGCAGAAAGGCAGGTCGTGGTCCAGGACTTTTACAGCGGAAGATGCAGGGGACATGGACGGGCGGATGAAGCCATTAACGAGATACTGGTCTAGGTACTGGCGCAAGTGGAGATTTTCAGGTTCTGTGAGGGCATAGATTCTGCTGCAAGGTGGTTGTGCTCCTGGTATGAGATCTATTTGACAATCATACGATCTGTGCGGTGGTAAGGTGTTTGCCTGCTCCTTTTGAAAGACATCCTGAAAGTCTTGGTATTCAGCAGGTAATTGTATGGCAGCTGGGATTATTGGGGCCAGTACTGAATTTAGAGTTCTCTTTGGGTAACGTGTTAGCACATTCTGGGAAGGTTAGTCTCTTCTCTCGCCAATCAATACAGAGATTGTGTTTTTCCAACCAAGGGATTCCCAGTATCAGTTGAAACTGTGGAGCCTTGATTAAATCAAACACCATAACCTCTCGGTGTCCATCCTGACCCAGCAAAGTCATCTCTGCAGTGGAATGAGTTACGGGCCCAGAGGCAATTTCAGTTCCATCAACAGTGGTGACGACATCGGTAGTGGTCTTTCGGGTGAGAGGTAGATTCATCCTGGAAGCCAATCCGTAGTCCAAATAGTTTTTTTTTTTTTTAATTTCTTTTATTGATTTTATACAAACAAAAACAATGAAAACCAAACAAGCAGCATAATCATAATGGTTCAATTGCACATCAAGTGATCGTAGTCACTGCTCCCATTATCCCGCCCTCCCCCCGTGAGCCTATTTGTCCATCTCTTACAGTGTTTGGCACATGCGGCTGAGTTTCGTCTTCTCCAGAGTCATTTGGGTTTGATGTTACTTCAAACAATTCTATTATTAGCGCTTTCCAGGCCATTAGGGTGTCCACCTCCCCCTCATCAGCCCGGCTACTCGCATCTTGCCATGCCACCGTTTCAGCCTCCGCCCACTTCTGTAGGTCCTTCCACCATACATCCACCCTAGGTTTGTGGCATTTCTTCCACCCCATGGCGATCCTACGTTTAGCAAGCACATACGCCAGAGTTCTTAGTTTCTCAATATGTTTGAGTTTCTGTGGCCTAGGGAACCCGCCCAGTAAGCAGGCCCAAGCCGTGTCTATAACAAGAGTAACCCCTTTATCAGCCAGTTTCTGCGCCACATCACTCCAGTAGCATCTAATAATCGGGCACGACCAGAACATATGTGTCATGTCAGCGTTTTCTAGGTTACATTTAGGACACACTTGTATGCCAGCGTTTTGGAATTTAGATATCCTCAAGGGGGTCATGTATGCCCTATGCGTTACATACAGATGAATTTGTTTTAATCTGGCATTTCTAGATACTTTTTTGTGGTAGCCCAGGGCACGCTCCCACATCCCGTCCTCCATGGGGGCCCCCACTTCCATCTCCCAGTCCAGTCTCAGATGCGTCAAGTCTTTACCCACCTTAGCCATCATCATCTCGTACAGTCTCGTGATCTCATGACCCCCTTCAGACATATCATACATTGCTTCCAAAACTGCATCTGGTTCTTCTATCAGAACTGTTTCTGGCCAGGTGCCCCTAATCATTCGCACCAATCTAATGTATGTGACATATTGCACCATGTGTAGCCCCACCTCTTCATTGAGTTCTATAAATTCCTTAATGGATCCCTCCTGCCAAACATCGCCTAGCGTCGCCAGCCCCACCGATTCCCAGTAGTTCCTAACAATCACCCTTAGCCGATCATCCCCTCCTGTTAAAGCGACCAATGGTACCTGCGGGAGGCACGGGTATGGGACCTCCATTAGGCGACAAGCCCTACGCCAAATTTTTCGCCCCAGCTTCAACATCGCAGGGCGCCCCCTCATATCAGTTTCGGACAGCCAGATCATTTCTCTCAAATAAAACGGGGCACAGTCCTGCCCAAGCAACCTGTGCTCAGGGGTCACTTCATCGGAGAGCCATTTAGCCACATATTGCAACTGTCCCGCCAAATAATAGACCTCAAAATGGGGCAGTCTGATACCTCCTTTTTCATAAAAGTTCTGCAGTTTCCAGAACGCCACCCTATTTCGGGTACCGTACCACAAGAAATCCCTACACATGCTGTTCAATTTACTAAAGAACTTCTTGGGTATTATGTGTGGGATATTGCTAAAGTAACGCAAAAGCCTGGGCAGAACTACCATCTTGAGCATAGCCCCCCACCCCATCATCGCTAAGGGCAATCTTGCCCAGAACTGCATGCTGTTTCTGATTTTCTCAACGGCTACTTCCGTATTGTGTCTGTGTTCGTCCTGCGCCATGTGATATATATCTATGCCCAAATAGCGAAAAGAGCGCGTTGCCCACGGTACCTGTAGCACCGGTAGATCTCCTGCAGGGATTCCCTTATAGCTACCTAATGGGAACATGACAGACTTTTGGGGGTTCACCGAGATGCTCGACAACTCTGCATACCTTTCCATCACTTCAAGTATATATAAACTCTGAACTTACGGCGGATTTCATAGCTGGGAACCTTGTCTACTTTGCCAGCACTGCGAGCCTTGACACGCTCTTGCTGGCTTCCAGCAACCCACTCTACTTCCTGGAGGAGGCGGAGCTTCTAAAGCACGTGACGGAGCACATGACCTCATCGAGGCCTCTTAAACAGCCGTGGGCCACCCTCGCGGCGTTAAGCCCGGTAGGAGACAAGGCCACTGGCTGTTGTGCGGCTGTTTGGCGCGTAGGTGCGTCAACCTCTGAGTCTTACTATTGAATGTGGAGTAAAGGGTAAGCCCGGCCGCATAATTAAGTATCCTCTTTATGCACAGTTTATGGGAGACTGTGGGAGATTACAATCTCCTTTGATCCCTTACTCAGAATTAATAATCTTTTATATAGATTTTTTAACTTGTCTTGCATTCAATTGACAGCTGAGTGATTTGGTCTCGCCAAAGATACTAGCTCTTTTGGCTATTTATCCTTATTTTTTCTCCTGCAACTCTACTGAGCCTATATGCCGCCTAAAGCACGTGGGGCAAAAGCACCCTATAACTTACGAAAAGGCAGGACAAATCACCCCTACATGCCTAATAACAATCTAAGAGGTGGGGACAGTTTGAAATCGCCAGCTAACGCCGGAGGTACCATTCCGGAGTTATTTAAAAAGATCTTACCTGTATGCACTGACGAACAAACTGAGGAGACACTTCCGGCTACACATAACGCAAGCCGACCACTGGATGTTACATCCCTTGACGACATTGACAACAATTCGTTATTGGATTTATGCCTATCTATACAGAAATCTATGCCTCCTCCACCTCATTTAGGAGAGCCGGGGATTAATGAGATGGGGACTATCAAGAAAGTCGCAAGTGTAACAGTGGAGGCCCAAGTGTTACAACCTGCTAATTCTACTCAGAGAACTTTATGCTCAGGCCGACTGTCTGAATCACCAAACTTATTGATTGACTTAGAAGAGTCAGGGCAAACTAAGGACGATCAACCTAGTGAGCTTTCACAGCTAAACTCTGCAGCCATTGCAGAGATGCAGGCGTCCTTATCCTCTCTCCAATTTGCCCTAAAAATTCTCCTCAAATTATGTGGAAGAATACATGCAAATACAATCTTACAGCTGAATCTTCCCGCTCCGGATCTAGATTATGAAGTAGGCCCTGAAGAGGTAAAGGAGCCTCAGATCCTATCTAGTCCAATTAACGTTGAGGGGAACGAACATCCGACAAATGAAGGAAACACTCATCTGACTAAGAAATAGCGTAGAATGGCGAAAAGAGCTGCCTTAAGAAATGTTCCGGCAGAGGTGGCTTCTCCACTCCCAAATACAGTAATGCCACAACAGAAATCCAAAAAGGCAAGAAAAAGGGCACTAAAAAGAAAGAAAAACCGAAATAAAGGTCCGGGTACACTCACTAGCTGGATATTGGTGGAAAAATCTAAAGAAATTTCAGCCGTGAGTAATGCTAGCCAAGACTCTATTCTTATAGAAAACCATTCTATTGATAATCAGTTTTCTACCCCTCAAAGGAACCACCCTAATAGCACATTTGAAAGCATGGATGCTGAAAGTGATACACCGGTTCCAGCAAGGAAAGAGAATAGAGAAGAAAATAAGATTTGCATTGTGAAGAATCTGAACCAGCAATGCCATGGCAAATGGCTTTCACGTACAGGCATGCTTGAGAAACTTCATCTAATACCTCAATTAAGAGTTATCAGATCTGAGGATTTCTCTTTTGTAGAGCCTCTATGTTCCACTAACCCTAATGTGACAGCGCTGCATTGTACGGTCCTGGCCTCGGCTCAGCTGATTCGTAAACATAGAGTTAACTTAGCGCAAGTAGGCTTGGGGGTAGACGTGAATCCTGATGATGTAGACCCTCTGATTAAAGAAGTTCCCAAGCCTACTAAGACTGACAATAATACTAAATTACCTCCTCTTACTGGGAACCGAGTGCAAATGAGTGACATTCAGAACACTCTGAAATGGCTTGCAGAGGCCTTGCCCTCGGTTATAAATAAACCCTGAACTTGCTCATTGTTATCCTGGAACACCAGGGGATTCAAACATATTACTGTAACTAATGGCTCGTTATCTTTTATTATGAATTATTCCTTTTTTCTATTACAGGAAACCTGGCTAACTGCACCAATTATAATAGACGGGTATAAGTTGTATCATACTGTTGCTAAAAAAGGGCAAATGGGAAGACCTTTTGGGGGACTGATGAGTGGTGTAAGTAAAACTATAACATCTAATGAAATTAATACCGATCTAGAGGATAACATTAATGCGGTGGAGGTGGTTATACCGATCAAAAATAATCAGATGAAACTCTTGTTGGTCAATGTTTATAATCCACACGATGCGTCAAAGAGTGATTTAATACAAGATAGATTACATGATCTACTTACTGAGTGGACGAATGAATGCCAAAATAACCTCATGGTCATTGCTGGGGATTTTAATTGTTCTATCAAAGGGGATGGTGGTACAACTAACAATAAGCACTTCCATCCGTATCCCCTCATGTCTCTGAATTGTAGTGATGAAGAAGGGGAGAAGTGGTTATGTTTTATGAAGAGCTGGGACTTGGAATGCCTAAACGGTCGAACTATGAGTGATCGACCGGGACATTATACTTGGAAAGCAGGTGTTGCTCGCCGCACTCTTGATTATTGTTTTATTAGCCCGGAGGTGGCATCCCTGGTTAATGACATGGAAATAATAGACAACGATTGGAGTGATCATAGCGGCCTGAGTTTAAGTCTGAAATGTGATTCTCTATTTGCTTCTACAATAGCGACAGGAAGCTTGTTGGTTAATCATGCTGGCTCACGATTAATATGGTCTGAGAAAAACATATCTAAAGCATGTCATGATTGCGGTGAATGGGATGCTGATTATCACACCATGTTTGTTAATCTCTCAATAGAACACCTTGAAGGTTGGATTTATAATTTTACGGGTAAATATGCTACAAAAAAATCTTTACTTGTTATCAGAGAACAGGGCTCTAGCGAGGCCTATGATAAGACAATTCGAGATGCTAAACGTACTCTGAGAAGGGAGATACGTAGAATCAGAGCCCACTCCCATTTAATTATGGATATACATATTAAGATCAGAGAGATACAAAATAGGTATAGGACATGGTTAAAACACTGGAACAGATCGAAGAAATTGGCAAATTGGCAAAAAACCGTGAAGACTACCTGCTCGAGAAATTCCCGAAATATCTGGGCGCTTCTAGGAGAAGCCAGGGGGAGCAGGGTAACCCCCCAAATAAACCCGATTGATGCTGAGGAATGGGTTAATTTACTGGAAACACGTAATGGTATGCCAGCAGTTAACCCCGAAATTTTTCCAACCATCTCTCAAGTTCCTAAGCCGTTCCCTATTTACCTAGAAGACCTGATAGGTAAGATTGTTAAACTTAAATCTTCCCGAGCCCCGGGGCCTAACGGTCTCTCCAACCTACTTATGAAGAGTAACCCAGTTTTCTGGGCTAACTTTCTGAAAATCCTCTTTGAAAAAGTTCTAAAAGAGGGGATAATACCTGAGACCTGGCAGAGAGCAATTTTAGTGCCAATTTTCAAAAAAGGCAATAGATCTGACCCGGGCAATTACCGCTTGCTATCTATGTTAGATTGTTCTGGCAAATTATTTGCCTCCTTACTGTTACAGAAATTACAATCTTGGACCGAAACGGAAGGGATTCTGGACCGCTTTCAAAGCGGATTCAGACCTGGATACTCAACTTCTCACAATCTTTTCATCATGAATAGCCTTAGAGATAAAGCCCTACTTCCTAATAATCTGCCTCTGTATGCCTTATATATAGATTTTAAGGCAGGATTCGACACGGTTAATAGAGAGAAGCTATGGAGGAAGCTTAGGAGGCTGGCATGCCCTGAAGACCTGCTCTATTATTTGCAACTCCTACATCATAACACCACAGTCCAGTTGAGGCTTGATGGAAGTGGATCTACAACTAGGGTGATAAAGCAAACAAGAGGGGTGAAACAAGGCTGTGTTACTGCACCCATGTTATATAATCTGTTCGTCTCCGATATGCCAGAGTGTATTAGAGAGGTGAGTAACTGCCCTCCCAAGGTTGGCTCCCAACATCGCTTAATCCTGGCGTATGCGGATGATGTGGTTATTTTTGGCCACACATTTAGTGGTGTTCTACGCTCGGCTGAGCGACTTTGGGAGTATGCGGAGGAGAACAAACTCACAATTAATCACATGAAAACAGAGTTGATCCTCTATAGTCATGGTAAAGTGAGCCGCCCTAGAATGATTGTAAGAGGACATGAAATTCAATATACCCATTGCTATAAATACTTGGGAGTAGAATTCGACTCTAAGGGAAACTCCCAATCATGTGTACAATCCCGCAAAATAAAAGCAGCGCAACTTACCTCTATGATATATCAGTACTCTCGTAAGAAGAGTGGATATTCCATGTGGGCAGCTCGCCAACTTTACGTCCAATGCCTGATACCCATGGTAATCTATGGACTGGAAGTCCTGGTTGGCCTCAATTTGGATTGGCTACAGATATTGGAAGGACGTTTTTGGTGAAAGCTGCTGGGATTGCCACCGGGAATACCAATGGCGATACTAAGATTAGAGCTGGGTTTACCCTCTTTAAAAGCTCTGGTCTTGAAGAAAAGAGCCGAGATCTACATTAAGCTGCATACTAATCCGACTAATCCCCTTCTGATAACCGTGAAAGAAGACATTGTTAGGAATAAGCAGGCTCGTTTTGTGAGAGAAATGAATGCTCTATTTGAGATGATTGAATGGACCCCTAACTGGGAAGACAATTATATAAATCTAAAGTCCCAAATGGTAGAACGACTCAAAATTTGGGACTGGCAAGATAATTTTAGACATCTTGCGAGCCTCCACAGCTACAGGTTCATAACTCATGTTTTATATACCTTTAGAAGGGCACAAGGATATCTCAACCTTTGCCCCTCGGATAATTTAAGACGCTTCTTATTACTCTTACGTATTAACCATCTACCTGTCCTAGCGGTGTTGGGCCCTGAAAGGGCCATCTCTAAAACAGAGCGTTTTTGCAGGATATGCAAGAATAAAGATTTATTGGAAACTGCAAGACACGTTCTTACACTATGTCCCAGTTTGGGTTCAACCTACATAAAACATTATAGCAGATATGTACATAATCTTGACCATATTAAGTCTAAAGATTTTTGGCTAACATGCATTAACACCTTGAATCCTAGCCTACATTTGGCCCTATATAGAGTATGGTATACAGTTAAGGGAATACTTGAACTTTGAAGACTAGCCAATTTCTCTCAGTATCAATAAACAATAAACGAGTGATTAAATGAAATTACATGAAATTGCATGAAAGTTATCTTCAGGATAGGGCCTATGAAATTTGTAATAAAACTGAATATGATTTTAAGTGTTTTTCCACTTTTAAATATTGAACTGCTGTTTAAATTATAAGAAGAAAATATTATTCTGTTGATTTATGTGCAAAGTTTTTGTTTTAAAAACTGTATCACATTAAAATAAATAAATAAATAAAATAAATATATAAAAGGTTTTCTTCCGGGTGTTGCAAGTATAGCAACAGATCGTCCGTGTACAAGGATATCAAGTGTTGTTCCCCTCCCACCTCAATGCCAATCGTCTCATATTGTGCCCTAAGGCATATTGCCAAAGGCTCCAGGGCCAAGATGTAAAGCATCGGGGACCAGGGGCACCCTTGTCTGGTGCCTCTGCCAAGTTGCCATCTTTCGGATATCACCGCTCCAGTTCGGACCCTGGCAAGCGGCTCACTATTCAACATCTTGGCCCACCTGATATAGCACGGCCCCATTCCATACCCTTCCAAAGCAGCCAATAGCCATGACCACTTGACCGAGTCAAAAGCCTTGACTGCATCTAGAGACACTATTGCCATCTCACCCTCGTTTTTGACACCCCACTCGACTACCCGATGAAGTTGCCTATGGTTGTGTGTAATGTTCCTGTTCGGGACATAACCTGTCTGATCAGGATGTATTAGTCTGCCATTCACTTTCCGCAGTCGGTTCGCAAGAACAGCTGTGAGAATCTTGCTGTCTTGATTGAGCATCGACAGGGGCCTGTAGGAACCAAATCTATGCTCCGGTTTATTGGGCTTGGGCAGCGGTATTATAATCGCCTCTCTAAGTGACTCAGGCAACCGTCCTATCTCAAACGCTTCATTCAACATGTCCAACATTGGGGGGAGGATTTCCTCCTTGTATACTTTATAAAATTCGCAGGGGAACCCATCTGCCCCTGGGGCCTTACAAGTGGGCAGCTGCTTTACTACTTCTTCTAATTCTTCCAACGTGATTGGCTCGTCTAACTCCTCCCTCTCTTCGTCGCTTAACTTGGGCAGCCCTATGTCTTCTAACGTTTCATTTATCATGCGCTGGTCGCCTATCTCATCATCTCCATACAGCACTTTGTAATATTCCACAAACTCTTTGTTAACCCCCTCTTGCGTGGCCACCTCTTCTCCGTCCTCCTTAATAATGGTCCCGATCAGAGGCTTAGGGGTCTCGCTTTTGTATAGCCAGGCCAAAAGGCGGCCCGTCTTGTCTCCCCCTGCGTGCTGTCTCTCGACATATTTTTTATAATTAAGATTGCAGAGTCTTTCCCAGTGCCCTGCGCATTGTTGCTGTTATTGGAGTACCAGCTCCGTGTCTACCTCCTCGCTCTTCAGCGTTGTTTCCAGCTCAGTTTCCGCCCTCTACAGGTCAACCAAAACCCCACCCTGTAACCCTCTTGACTCAGCAATGGCCGCCCCCCGCATCACCACCTTAAAAGCTTCCCATAGTGTGCCCGCAGAGTCAACACTCCCAGTATTTTCCACAAAAAAGTTGGTAATCTCCGCCCTTATATCTTCTCTAAAGGTTGGATCTTTGAGCGCCTCCGCCCGGAGGCGCCATGTAGGGATTTTTGCCCTCGGGGGGCAATATTGCCAAGCGAGGGTCAGGGGCGAATGATCCGAGAGGACCCTGGCCTTGTATTCGGTTTGGGTAACCTCAGCCATCACATCTGCTGTAACAAAGACATAATCGAGCCTAGTGTGCAGTTGGTGCGGGGACAAATAGTGTGAGTATTGCCTCTCAGTGGGATGTTTCATCCTCCACGCATCTGTAAAACCGAAATCTGTTAGCAGCGTCCGCAACGCTCTCGCCGCTGGGCTAGGCCTATTCACCCTGTCATCTGACCTGTCCACCGCCGGATCCAGGATGCTGTGTTTTGGTTGGGGGCATATGTGTTTACTATGCATACCTCCCTGCCCTCTACCAGCCCTCGCAATATAGCCATCCTTCCTTCCGTTTCAACCACCTCTTGTATCAATTTGAACGGGACATGCGGTGCCACCCAGATTAGCACCCCCCGGGCATACGCAGAATATGGCGAGCCCACTACGGTCCCTTTCCACTTTCTCTTAACTAGGTCCAACTTCTCCCGTGTCAAATACGTTTCTTGTAGTAATGCAATGTCTATTTTCTGCCTTTTCAGATACATCATGCTCTTGTTTCTTTTCAGGTAGCTGTTAAGGCCCCTGACGTTCCACGTTATTATCCTGAGGTCCCCCATAAGTCGTCAATAAGCACCCACCCAATCCTCCATCGATTATGTCCCTTCATGCACCGTGCGTGTCGCAAGCTGGTTCCCCCAAATAGGCTCAACACAAAACTTATGCTCCCCATAACCACACACACACTCAACTCCCCATCCCCCAACTTTCTGCCCATCCACCCCTCCCCCAACAATACCCCTCCCAATAGTTGCCCAGCTCCAATCCTGGATCTCAGGCATCCCCACATCTAGCCCTGCCGAGCGCTAGCTTCTACTCAGGGCTCAGTAGGATATAGCCGCCCTAGTGGCCGCTGAAACTAATAGTCTATTGGGGTAGGTCGTCCGCGTTCTGTTGCTCCTCCCAAAAAAAACACATTACACAATCAATTGCCAAACCGTTACCGATTACAGTTACATTCACAATATTCCAGTCTGAATCGAGCACCAGGCTCGGATCGTGTACAAAGTTCAGTTAGGCACAGCTTCTCCATACACTCAGGGTCCTTTTCCTTACTGAATCTTCATTTGGTGTGATCCTGCCGATCCCGATCTGCTTCTTGTTCAAGGCAGCCCTGCAGGTCCAGCCATGCAACAACATCCTCAGGAGTATCGAAAAAGCGCGCTTTGTTCATATGTAGCACTTTCAATCGTGCCGGGTACAGAAGCATATATCTGATTCCTGCTGCCCTCAGCCTTCTTTTGACGACTACATAGCTGTACCTCTGCCTCTGCACCAGCATCGTGTAGTCCGGATACGCTGTGATGTTGGTGGATGCTCTCTCTATCGTGCCGCCCTTACGAAAGTATTCGAGGATCTTCTCTCTATCTCTGTAATTTAGGATCTTCGCGATGATCGGTCTTGGCGGGGCCCCCGGCCGGGGTTTCCTCATCAAAGCGCGGTGCGTCATCTCCACTGTGAATCCCTGCGAGAGATTACCAGCTCCGATCCCTTGCAGAATCATGTTTTCAACATAGTTTGTGGGATCTTGGCCTTCTTCTCCCTCCGGAAGGCCAACCACGCGAATGTTGTTTCTCCTCGCTCTACCTTCCGCCTCTTCCACATGATTTTCCAAGTTAGCGACCTGTTGTTTTAAAACATGAATATCCTTCGCATTGCTCGTGCTAACATCTGTATTGATCTTCACCCCACTTTCCAAACTGCTGGTCCTTTCTGCAAGTGCCCTAACATCTTGGCGAAGCAGGGTGAGTTCTGTGCCTATGGCATCGATCTTATTCTCCAGAGCTGTGCGTAGATCCGCCATTGCCAAGTCCCATTTGGCGCTTAGCCCCGTTATAGCTTCAAGGATCTGGTGCTTGTCCCCGTCGGGGGCATCCTCCGCGGGGGTCTCGGTCGCGCTCTGCACAGATGTGGAGGGGGTCTGTTGTGTTCTCGTGAAAGTTTCCATTGTGGGTTGCTTGGTCTTAGCTCTCAAGCCTTTCGCCGACATGGCGCTTTCTCGCTGCTCCTGTGCGCCTCCGCTTTAGTGCTGCCGTCGCACCGTCCTCGGTCAGACAATGGTCAGGCTTTCAGGTCGCCAAACGCACATTCGAGATGGCACTTGCACCTTCCATAGGCCTCGTCACCTAAGCATCCAATGTCATCCCCTCTTACGGTCAGATCGCCGAGGCTCCATTCGCGTATGTCAGGCCGGGTGCTTTCATGGATTCGACCACTCTTCCATATCACCCAATTGTGTTGCTTCTCCAGGCATTTGCCGCAGCATGACCCGCAGGTCCAGGGAATCAGTTTCGTTTCTCCTCGGAGGCCTTTCCTTTGTTAGCCGCCATCTTGGTGTCGCAGCAGCCCCACAATCGCACCGACAGAAACATGTATATCTCACGATTCTCGGGGACTGTGAGCTTCTCCAGCGAGCTTCACGTATCTCGCAGCTTCCGACACCTGATCCTCAAAGTTCTAGGCGCTCGTTGCAGTTTCAGTAGGTAAATTCGGCAAAATTAGAGTCGGATCATCGGGAGCTCCTCACGCAGCACGTCCTATTCCATGGCCAGTTAGCCACGCCCCCCGTAGTCCAAATAGTTTCCTATGGCTCCACTATCTACGTACGCCTTTACCGCGTGCATGCGTGATGGCTGCTCTGGATCTATAAGGACCATGAGTATGGTGAAATGCAAGGTCAGAGTGTCCTTCTTTAAGCTCGGCAAGCTGACCTCTACGCTTGCCGGGCGTGATCGTTTCCCGAGTCAGGTTTCAAGTGGTTTTCGTCTGCTGCTCCTATAGTTTTCTTGGGTGGTTTTACAGGGCAGTTCCAAAGGAAATGACCAGTAGCTCCACAATATAAACATAATTGCTGTTGCCGTCTTCTTTCCCTTTCCTTCTGTGTGAAGGGTCCTCTAACCCCCGATTTGCATGGGTTCTGAGGCATCTACCCCCTTCGAGGGTACGTAGGTTTTAACCAAGACCTTGTTTTCAACACAAGTCTGTGATCTAACTGGACCACAAAATCTATATATTCAGCAAAGTCTAAAGGCGGGTTCATGACTTGGGCTAAAACATCCTTGAGTTCTCCCCGAAGCCCTCGATGGAATAATGTAATTCGCTTGGCTTCAGGCCATTCGGTTTCCACAACTAATCTATTGAAAGTTGCAATGTAAGATAAAAGATCCTGATTACCTTGCCGTAAGGATAAAAGTTTGTTATCCAAAGCCTGTCTTTGGGAATGTCGGGCGAACAGTCTTTTGAAGCTAGTTCGAAAACCTTGGAAATCTCGAAGAATCGGGTCATCCTGATTTACTAGCGGAATGGACCAGTCCGCTGCACTGCCACTGAGATATGACAGTACAAAAGCTACCTTGGCTTGATCGTTTGCGAAAGCTCCAGGTCTACATAAAAAGTGTAAGCGACATTGATTCATGAATATAGCAAACCTTTTAGGGTCTCCGGCAAAGCGTTCAGGCGGAGCCAAGGGAACGGCTCCAGGAAGGTTTATCTGCACCGGGTTACTCGGTGGCACCGGAGCTGGGCTGGCCCCGAGTCCAGGTAGAGGTTTTTGTCCAGCTTGGCTTTGTAATAGCTGTCTGGCCAAATCATCAGTTCGTTCTTTTGACACTATCAATTCCCTCCTGAGGGCATTGGTTTCCTGGCGGGCGGAATGCACTTCGGCCCTTAGTTCCCCTAATAATTGGGCCAACTGATTGGTTTCCGAGGTCTCCATGACGCCCAGATGGGTATTTGTGGGTAGGCTTCGCGTTCTGTTACGCTCACCTGATTCCCACGGGTGCGTCGATCTGGACTGGCCCGCTGTTGCTTCCACCAGAGTAACACGTAGAGCCGAGATGACAGACTGGACAGACCCACTTACTTCGTTTGTTGGATTCGTACGAATATCTTTCTGCAATGGAGAAAGGGAATTAACCTCCCGTAATCTGAGCGTTAACCCGCCTTCCCACTCCCCTTGTCTGCCCACAGAACACTCCTGAAGTTCCCTCTAAATCTCACCTGAAGATTTGGAAAGATGAGCTCTCCATCCTGCGTCGAGTGCAGGGGCGCGTAGACGACCAGTTAATTCAATGGCGTGGAGGAATTGGTGAGTTCCAGTATTGACTCTAAGTCCAATTGTTCGTAAGAGTTCAAAAGTCTGATCTTCACTCTGCCAGATTCCTTGCAGGTTGCGGATTTAAACCACCAGAAGAGTTCCAAGTGGCAATTGGTAAGATCCTGGTAAGTCTATTGTGGTTCTCCCCTTTGGGGCCAGGGTACAGCGATGATGCAGAATTAACTGCGCCGACCCGAAATGAGGTGAGTACCCCCCTGTGGTAAATCAGGTAAGTCTTTGGGGGTAGGTTGTATTGTCCTTGTTTTTTCCCCTTAGGGGCCGAGGTGCGGCGGTGATGCGGAATTGACTGCGCCGACCCGAGATGAGGTGAGTACCCCCTATGGTAATCAGGTAAGTCTTTGGGGGTGATTTGTATTGTCCTTGTTTTCCCCTTAGGGGCCGGGGTGCGGCAGTGATGCAGAATTGACTACGCCGACCCGAGATGAGGTGAGTTCCCCCCTGTGGTAAATCAGGTAAGTCTTTGGGGGTGGTTTGTATTGCCCTTGCTCACCTATCTGTTCTTGTCTCCCCCAGGTGTTGAAGAATGGCCTGGAGATGCTGGATTCGCAATGGAGTAAAGGAATGCAGCCCCGGTTGGTGAGTTCAGCGCGGCTCTGCGAGGTGCGTGGCAATACACCTGAGAAGGCTTCTCTCTTCCAGATCGATCATGTGCTGGATCAAGGATTCAGGTAAGTGTTTTGTTCTGACCTCTTCTCCTTCTCCTTTTCTTGTTCCAGGTGTTCCAGGGCTGAAGGGGGTGTGGTTGAAGACTGGAGCTGCTGAAGACACGGTGAGCGTTACGCTGCAGCAAGCAGAATAACGCGAAGCACGTGTGGCTGTCCGGGTGTGGCTTAAATAGCCTTGGAAGAAGTCCCAGGTAAGTATTCTTCCACAGCCCCACCCGAGAGGAAAGGAGTCCTTGAGGTAAAGTAGTCCCTTTAAGCCTCATTTGGATTGTGGCTTCGTGCAGCATGGTCTGCATCAGGTAGGTATGCAGCATGGTCTGCAACAGGTAAGATTTCTGTAATGAGCCTGGCGCCCATGGCGCCAGGACTGACTTTATTCTTATGAGCATGGCGCCATAGGCGCCAGGACTGTAGCCAAAGAGCCCCTAACTGGGGTTTTTGGGCATGCTTCAAGTGGCATGATGCCTGCTTCCGGGGTTGCTGGGCCTGGTCTGGCTTTCCGGGGGCAGGCATCGTGACAGCACTCCCCCTCATGGCCCCTCCTAAAGCTATTCTTCCTCTCGGCCTTGGTTTGTCTGGAAATTCTTGGTGGAACCTTTTCACTAATTGAGGTGCATGCACATGGTCACTAGGCTCCCAAGATCTTTCTAGTGGACCATAACCTTTCCAATCTATGAGATAGAAGAGTTTTGATCTCACCCTTTTAGAGTCCAAAATATTCTTGACTTCGAATTCGGGTTCCCCGTCTATGAGGATAGGTTCAGGTGGGGTGGTTAGTCTAGTTCCTGGTTACACAGGCTTCAAAAGAGACACGTGAAAAACAGGATGAACACGCATATGACCAGGCAGGTCCAACTTGACGGTCACTGGGTTAATAATAGCCTTAATAGAATAAGGTCCCAAGTACCTGGGGTTAAAAGTCTGTGTTCCCTTGAGTGGTAAGTACTTGGTGGCTAACCATACTTGGTCCCCTACTTGGTATTGCGGTGCTTCTCTCCTGTGTTGATCAGCATCCTTCTTGTATTTATCCTTAGCCTTTTGTAAATGTGCAGTCGCCTCTTTAAAGGCTTGTGTGATAACAGCGTGGAGATGGTCCACCGCAGGCATCTCTAAATGCTGGGGAGAATCTAAGTCTGAGGTTCGAGGATGGTGACCATATATGGTAAAAAAAAGGGCTTTGTTTAGTTCCTGAGTGTACAGAATTATTGTATGCATACTCGGCGATCCAAAGAATGTCTTTCCAATCCTCCTCAGATTGATGTAGCATACAACGTAAGTATTGCTCAAGAGTCAGGTTGGTTCTCTCAGTTTGACCGTCGGTCTGGGGATGGTGGCTGGTTGAAAGTCTAACATCAATTTGTGGCAGCTGGCAGCACATCCTCCAAAAATGTGAAATAAATTGTCTTCCCCGGTCTGAAATTAACACGGAAGGAAAGCCATGTAGACGGACAACATTTTCAAGGAACTCCTTGGCCAGGATTGAAGCTGAAGGTATTCCTTTTAAAGGAATGAAATGGGCCATTTTAGAAAAAAGATCTACAATAACTAGAATGGTGTTATAACCTTTGCACAGTGGTAAATCCGTGATAAAGTTTAATGACAAGGTATGCCAAGGAGTAGGTGGTATGTCTAACGGTTGTAATAATTCAGCAGGTTTTTTCTTTTCCCCTTTATTTTGAGCGCAAATGCCGCAAGACATGACAAACAACTTGACATCTTTTCTCCAGGTGGGCCACCAAAACTGTTTCTTGATTTTGGCTTCAGTTTTAGCAATGCCAGGATGTCCTTCCATCAAGGTGTCGTGGTAATGAGAAATGACAAGTTTCTGTAGTTCCTCTAGTGGCAAAAATAGCCGGCCTTGGTAATAAGGTAGATTGTTGGTGACAGAATACTCTGGGCCTTTCCTTGCCCAGCCCTGTAAGGCATCGGAATCAAAGAGTTGATGGACCTTTTCTTGAATGTCCTCCAGAGAGTGTATGGATGTCAGACCAAGGATCCTCTGTTCAGGAATTATGGGTACAGGTTCTAAAGCTCTTTCTGTTTCTCCCATTCCTATTTGGGACAGGGCATCAGCTTTTCCATTTTTACAACCTGGTCGATAGGTTATTACAAAATCAAACTCGGCGAAGAACAATGCCCAACGGATTTGGCGTGAAGATTGGGCCTTGGCTACCTTTAGGTATTGTAAGTTGCGGTGATCAGTGATGACCGTAATGGTATGTCTGGCGCCCAGCAGATAGTGCCGCCAAGCCTTGAAGGCGGACTTGATGGCAACAGTTCCTTGTCGGTTATAGCATAATTTAATTCTGGAGCCGAAAACCTTCTTGACCAAAACGCCACTGGGTGCAGCTGGTTAGTTTCGGGATCCTTTTGGGAAAGCACTGCTCCCATAGCTGAACTGGATGCACTGTTTCCACTATGTAGGGAAGCTCTGGGCGCGGGTGTCGTAATACAGGAGTGGACGTGAATTTCTTTTTTAACTCTTGGAAGGCGTTCTCGGCTTCTTCTGTCCATGTAAAACGTTTATTCTTTCGCAATAGTGTTGTAATGGGATGTACAATGTGTGAGAAGTCCGGGATAAACCTGCGGTAGAAATTGGCAAAGCCGAGCATGCTTTGAACTCCTTTGACTGAGCTTGGCAAAGGTCAATTAAGAATTGCGTCCACCTTCCGTGTATCCATGCGGATTCCTTTCGGGGTCAGAATAAATCCAAGAAACTCTACTTCCGCAGTGTGAAAGATGCACTTTTCCAGTTTAGCGTTTAACTTATACTGGCGTAACTTTTCTAGGACTGCTCGGACGTGCTTTACATGATCGGATTCTGATAGAGAGTATACTAAGATATCTTCGATGTAAACGCCTAAACAAACATCGATGAGCTCTCGGAAGACATCGTTCATGAAGAACTGGAAGGCTGCTGGAGTGTTACACAGTCCGAAAGGCATCACCTGGTACTCAAATAATCCGTACTTGGTGCGAAAAGCAGTCTTCCATTCGTCACCCTCTTTGACGCGTACCAGATGATATGCCCCCCGAAGGTCTAGTTTTGTGTATATACAAGCGTTCTTTACCTGGTCTAGTAGTTCAGGCATCAAAGGCAATGGGTACCGATTCTTGATAGTTATCTGATTCAGCGCGCGGTAGTCAATGCATGTTCTAAGGTCGCCTTCCTTTATTGGCACGAAGAACAAAGCGGAAGATGCAGGGGACTTGGACGGGCGGATGAAGCCATTAGCGAGATACTGGTCTAGGGACTGGCGCAAGTGGAGATTTTCAGGTTCTGTGAGGGCATAGATTCTGTTGCAAGGTGGTTGTGCTCCTGGTATGAGATCTATTTGACAATCATACAATCTGTGCAGTGGTAAGGTGTTTGCCTGCTCCTTTTGAAAGACATCCTGAAAGTCTTGGTATTCAGCAGGTAATTGTATGGCAGCTGGGATTATTGGGGCCAGTACTGAATTTAGAGTTCTCTTTGGGTAACAGGTGTTAGCACATTCTGGCAAGGTTAGTCTCTTCTCTCACCAATCAATACAGAGATTGTGTTTTTCCAACCAAGGGATTCCCAGTATCAGTTGAAACTGTGGAGCCTTGATTAAATCAAACACCATAACCTCTCGGTGTCCATCCTGACCCAGCAAAGTCATCTCTGCAGTGGAATGAGTTACGGGCCCAGAGGCAATTTCAGTTCCATCAACAGTGGTGACGACATCGGTAGTGGTCTTTCGGGTGAGAGGTAGATTCATCCTGGAAGCCAATCTGTAGTCCAAATAGTTTTTTTTTTTAATTTCTTTTATTGATTTTATACAAACAAAAACAATGAAAACCAAACAAGCAGCATAATCATAATGGTTCAATTGCACATCAAGTGATCGTAGTCACTGCTCCCATTATCCCGCCCTCCCCCCGTGAGCCTATTTGTCCATCTCTTACAGTGTTTGGCACATGCGGCTGAGTTTCGTCTTCTCCAGAGTCATTTGGGTTTGATGTTACTTCAAACAATTCTGTTATTAGCGCTTTCCAGGCCATTAGGGTGTCCACCTCCCCCTCATCAGCCCGGCTACTCGCATCTTTCCATGCCACCTTTTCAGCCTCCGCCCACTTCTGTAGGTCCTTCCGCCATACATCCACCATAGGTTTGTGGCATTTCTTCCACCCCATGGCGATCCTATGTTTAGCAAGCACATACGCCAGATTTCTTAGTTTCTCAATATGTTTGAGTTTCTGTGGCCTAGGGAACCCGCCCAGTAAGCAGGCCCAAGCCGTGTCTATAACAAGAGTAACCCCTTTATCAGCCAGTTTCTGCGCCACATCTCTCCAGTAGCATCTAATAATCGGGCACGACCAGAACATATGTGTCATGTCAGCGTTTTCTAGGTTACATTTAGGACACACTTGTATGCCAGCGTTTTGGAATTTAGATATCCTCAAGGGGGTCATGTATGCCCTATGCGTTACATACAGCTGAATTTGTTTTAATCTGGCATTTCTAGATACTTTTTTGTGGTAGCCCAGGGCACACTCCCACATCCCGTCCTCCATCGGGGCCCCCACTTCCATCTCCCAGTCCAGTCTCAGATGCGTCAAGTCTTTACCCACCTTAGCCATCATCATCTCGTACAGTCTCGAGAACTCATGACCCCCTTCAGACATATCATACATTGCTTCCAAAACTGCATCTGGTTCTTCTATAAGAACTGTTTCTGGCCAGGTGCCCCTAATCATTTGCACCAATCTAATGTATGTGACATATTGCCCCGTGTGTAGCCCCACCTCTTCATTGAGTTCTATAAATTCCTTAATGGATCCCTCCTGCCAAACATCGCCTAGCGTCGCCAGCCCAACCGATTCCCAGTAGTTCCTAACAATCACCCTTAGCTGATCATCCCCTCCTGTTAAAGCGACCAATGGTACCTGCGGGAGGCACGGGTATGGGACCTCCATTAGGCGACAAGCCCTACTCCAAATTTTTCGCCCCAGCTTCAACATCACAGGGCGCCCCCTCATATCAGTTTCGGACAGCCAGATCATTTCTCTCAAATAAAACGGGGCACAGTCCTGCCCAAGCAACCTGTGCTCAGGGGTCACTTCATCGGAGAGCCATTTAGCCACATATTGCAACTGTCCCGCCAAATAATAAACCTCAAAATGGGGCAGTCTGATACCTCCTTTTTCATAAAAGTTCTGCAGTTTCCAGAACGCCACCCTATTTCGGGTACCGTACCACAACAAATCCCTACACATGCTGTTCAATTTACTAAAGAACTTCTTGGGTATTATGTGTGGGATATTGCTAAAGTAATGCAAAAGCCTGGGCAAAACTACCATCTTGAGCATAGCCCCCCGCCCCATCATCGCTAAGGGCAATCTTGCACAGAACTGCATGCTGTTTCTGATTTTCAAGCCTTGACTGCATCTAGAGACACTATTGCCATCTCACCCTCGTTTTTGACACCCCACTCGACTACCCGATGAAGTCGCCTATGGTTGTGTGTAATGTTCCTGTTCGGGACATAACCTGTCAAATCAGGATGTATGAGTCTGCCAATCACTTTCCGCAGTCGGTTCGCAAGAACAGCTGTGAGAATCTTGCTGTCTTGATTGAGCATCCACAGGGGCCTGTAGGAACCAAATCTATGCTCCGGTTTATTGGGCTTGGGCAGCGGTATTATAATCGCCTCTCTAAGTGACTCAGGCAACCGTCCTATCTCAAACGCTTCATTCAACATGTCCAGCATTGGGGGGAGGATTCCCTCCTTGTATACTTTATAAAATTCGCTGGGGAACCCATCTGCCCCTGGGGCCTTACAAGTGGGAAGCTGCTTTACTACTTCTTCTAATTCTTCCAATGTGATTGGCTCGTCTAACTCCTCCCTCTCTTCGTCGCTTAACTTGGGCAGCCCTATGTCTTCTAACGTTTCGTTTATCATGCGCTGGTCGCCTATCTCATCATCTCCATACAGCACTTTGTAATATTCCACAAACTCTTTGTTAACCCCCTCTTGCGTGGCCACCTCTTCTCCGTCCTCCTTAATAATGGTCCTGATCAGAGGCTTAGGGGTCTCGCTTTTGTATAGCCAGGCCAAAAGGCGGCCCGTCTTGTCTCCCCCTGCGTGCTGTCTTTCGACATATTTTTTATAATTAAGATTGCAGAGTCTTTCCCAGTGCCCTGCGCATTGTTGCTGTTATTGGAGTACCAGCTCCGTGTCTACCTCCTCGCTCTTCAGCGTTGTTTCCAGCTCAGTTTCCGCCCTCTACAGGTCAACCAAAACCCCACCCTGTAACCCTCTTGACTCAGCAATGGCCGCCCCCCGCATCACCACCTTAAAAGCTTCCCATAGTGTGCCCGCAGAGTCAACACTCCCAGTATTTTCCACAAAAAATTTGGTAATCTCCTCCCTTATATCTTCTCTAAAGGTTGGATCTTTGAGCGCCTCCGCCCGGAGGCGCCATGTAGGGATTTTTGCCCTCGGGGGGCAATATTGCCAACCGAGGGTCAGGGGCGAATGATCCAAGAGGACCCTGGCCTTGTATTCGGTTTGGGTAACCTCGGCCATCACATCTGCTGTAACAAAGACATAATCGAGCCTAGTGTGCAGTTGGTGCGGGGACGAATAGTGTGAGTATTGCCTCTCAGTGGGATGTTTCATCCTCCACGCATCTGTAAAACCAAAATCTGTTAGCAGCGTCCACAACGCTCTCGCCGCTGGGCTAGGCCTATTCACCCTGTCATCTGACCTGTCCACCGCTGGATCCAGTACACAATTGAAGTCCCCGCCCCAGATCACCGCGCTTCCCATACACACACTAAGATTGGCACTCAGGGCTCTGAAATATGCTGCTGTGTTTTGGTTGGGGGCATACGTGTTTACTATGCATACCTCCCTGCCCTCTACCAGCCCTCGCAATATAGCCATCCTTCCATCCGTTTCAACCACCTCTTGTATCAATTTGAACAGGACATGCGGTGCCACCCAGATTAGCACCCCCCGGGCATACGCAGAATATGGCGAGCCCACTACGGTCCCTTTCCACTTTCTCTTAACTAGGTCCAACTTCTCCCGTGTCAAATACGTTTCTTGTAGTAATGCAATGTCTATTTTCTGCCTTTTCAGATACATCATGCTCTTGTTTCTTTTCAGGTAGCTGTTAAGGCCCCTGACGTTCCACGTTATCATCCTGAGGTCCCCCATAAGTCGTCAATAAGCACCCACCCAATCCTCCATCGATTATGTCCCTTCATGCGCCGCGCGTGTCGCAAGCTGGTTCCCCCAAATAGGCTCAACACAAAACGTATGCTCCCCATAACCACACACACACTCAACTCCCCATCCCCCAACTTTCTGCCCACCCACCCCTCCCCCAACAATACCCCTCCCAACAGTTGCCCAGCTCCAATCCTAGATCTCAGGCATCCCCACATCTAGCCCTGCCGACCGCTAGCTTCTACTCAGGGCTCAGTAGGATATAGCCGCCCTAGTGGCCACTGAAACTAATAGTCTATTGGGGTAGGTCGTCCGCGTTCTGTTGCTCCTCCCAAAAAAAAACACATTACACAATCAATTGCCAAACCGTTACCGATTACAGTTACATTCACAATATTCCAGTCTGAATCGAGCACCAGGCTCGGATCGTGTACAAAGTTCAGTTAGGCACAGCTTCTCCATACACTCAGGATCCTTTTCCTTACTGAATCTTCATTTGGCGTGATCCTGCCGATCCCGATCTGCTTCTTGTTCTGGGCAGCCCTGCAGGTCCAGCCATGCGACAACATCCTCAGGAGTATCGAAAAAGAGCGCTTTGTTCATATGTAGCACTTTCAATCGTGCCGGGTACAGAAGCATATATCTGATTCCTGCTGCCCTCAGCCTTCTTTTGACGGCTACATAGCTGTACCTCTGCCTCTGCACCAGCATCGTGTAGTCCGGATACGCTGTGATGTTGGTGGATGCTCTCTCTATCGTGCCGCCCTTACGAAAGTATTTGAGGATCTTCTCTCTATCTCTGTAATTTAGGATCTTCGCGATGATCGGTCTTGGCGGGGCCCCCGGCCGGGGTTTCCTCATCAGGGCGCGGTGCGCCCTCTCCACTGTGAATCCCTGCGAGAGATTACCAGCTCCGATCCCTTGCAGGATCATGTTTTCAACATAGTTTGTGGGATCTTGGCCTTCTTCTCCCTCCGGAAGGCCAACCACGCGAATGTTGTTTCTCCTCGCTCTACCTTCCGCCTCTTCTACACGATTTTCCAAGTTAGCGACCTGTTGTTTTAAAACATGAATCTCCTTTGCATTGCTCGTGCTAACATCTGTATTGATCTTCACCCCACTTTCCAAACCGCTGGTCCTTTCTGCAAGTGCCCTAACATCTTGGCGAAGCAGGGTGAGTTCTGTGCCTACGGTATCAATCTTATTCTCCAGAGCTGTGCGTAGATCCGCCATTGCCAAGTCCCATTTGGCGCTTAGCCCCGTTATAGCTTCAAGGATCTGGTGCTTGTCCCCTTCGGGGGCATCCTCCGCGGGGGTCTCGGTCGCGCTCTGCACAGATGTTGAGGGGGTCCGTTGCATTCTCGTGAAAGTTTCCATCGTGGGTTGCTTGGTCTTAGCTCTAAACCCTTTCGCCGACATGGCGCTTTCTCGCTGCACCTGTGCGCCTCCGCTTTAGTGCTGCTGTCGCACCGTCCTCGGTCCGGCAATGGTCAGGCTTTCAGGTCTCCAAACGCACATTCGAGATGGCACTTCGGATTGTCCTGCGGATGGGCTATGGCTTCCCACTCCCCATGCACCTTCCATAGGCCTCGTCACCCAAGCATCCAATGTCATCCCCTCTTACGGTCAGATCGCCGAGGCTCCATTCGCGTATGTCAGGCTGGGCGCTTTCATGGATTCGACCACTCTGCCATATCACCCAATTGTGTTGCTTCTCCAGGCATTTGCCGCAGCACGACCCGCAGGTCCAGGGAATCAGTTTCGTTTCTCCTCGGAGGCCTTTCCTTTGTTAGCCGCCATCTTGGTGTCGCAGCAGCCCCACAATTGCACCGACAGAAACATGTATATCTCACGATTCTCGGGGACTGTGAGCTTCTCCAGCGAGCTTCACGTATCTCGCAGCTTCCGACACCTGATCCTCAAAGTTCTAGGCGCTCGTTGCAGTTTCAGTAGGTAAATTTGGCAAAATTAGAGTCGGATCATCGGGAGCTCCTCACGCAGCACGTCCTATTCCATGGCCAGTTAGCCACGCCCCCCGTATTCCAAATATTTTCCTATGGCTCCACTATCTACGTACGCCTTTACCGCGTGCATGCGTGATGGCTGCTCTGGATCTATAAGGACCATGGGTATGGTGAAATGCGAGGTCAGAGTGTCCTTCTTTAAGCTCGGCAAGCTGACCTCTACGCTTGCCGGGCGTGATCATTTCCCGAGTCAGGTTTCAAGTGGTTTTCGTCTGCTGCTCCTATAGTTTTCTTGGGTGGTTTTACAGGGCAGTTATGAAGGAAATGACCAGTAGCTCCGCAATATGAACATAATTGCTGTTGCCGTCTTCTTTCCCTTTCCTTCTGGGTTAAGGGTCCTCTAACCCCCCCGATTTGCATGGGTTCTGAGGCATCTACCCCCTTCGAGGGTACGTAGTTTTTAACCAAGACATTGTTTCAAACTTGGTTTGATCAGCCTTTCTGGTTTGAAGTCTGTGATCTAACTGGACCACAAAATCTATATGTTCAGCACAGTCTAAAGGCGGGTTCACGACTTGGGCTAAAACATCCTTGAGTTCTCCCCGAAGCCCTTGATGGAATAATGTAATTCGCTTGGCTTCAGGCCATTCGGTTTCCACAACTAATCTATTGAAAGTTGCAATGTAAGATAAAAGATCCTGATTACCTTGCCGTAAGGATAAAAGTTCGTTATCCAAAGCCTGTCTTTGGGAATGTCGGGCGAACAGTCTTTCCATGCTAGTTCGAAAACCTTGGAAATCTCGAAGAATCGGGTCATCCTGATTTACTAGCGGAATGGACCAGTCCACTGCACTGCCACTGAGATATGACAGTACAAAAGCTACCTTGGCTTGATCGTTTGGGAAAGCTTCAGGTCTACATAAAAAGTGTAAGCGACATTGATTCATGAATATAGCAAACCTTTTAGGGTCTCCGGCAAAGCGTTCAGGCGGAGCCAAGGGAACGGCTCCAGGAAGGTTTATCTGCACCGGGTTACTCGGTGGCACCGGAGCTGGGCTGGCCCCGAGTCCAGGTAGAAGTGTTTGTCCAGCCTTGCTTTGTAATAGCTGTCTAGCCAAATCATCAGTTCGTTCTTTTGACACTATCAATTCCCTCCTGAGGGCATTGGTTTCCTGGCGGGCGGAATGCACTTCGGCCCTTAGTTCCCCTAATAATTGGGCCAACTGATTGGTTTCCAAAGTCTCCATGACGCCCAGGTGGGTATTTGTGGGTAGGCTTCGCGTTCTGTTACGCTCACCTGATTCCCACGGGGGCGTCGATCTGGACTGGCCCGCTGTTGCTTCCACCAGAGTAACACGTAGAGCCGAGATGACAGACTGGACAGACCCACTTACTTCGTTTGTTGGATTCGTACGAATATCTTTCTGCAATGGAGAAAGGGAATTAACCTCCCATAATCTGAGCGTTAACCCGCCTTCCCACTCCCCTTGTCTGCCCACAGAACACTCCTGAAGTTCCCTCTAAATCTCACCTGAAGATTTGGAAAGATGAGCTCTCCATCCTGCGTCGAGCGCAGGGGCGCGTAGACGATCAGTTACTTCACTGGCGTGGAGGAATTGGTGAGTTCCAGTATTGACTTTAAGTCCAATTGTTCGTAAGAGTTCAAAAGTCTGATCTTCACTCTGCCAGATTCCTTGCAGGTTGCGGATTTAAACCACCAGAAGAGTTCCAAGTCTCAATTGGTAAGATCCTGGTAAGTCTATTGTGGTTCTCTCCTTTGGGGCCGGGGTACAGCGATGATGCATAATTAACTGCGCCGACCCGAAATGAGGTGAGTACCCCCCTGTGGTAAATCAGGTAAGTCTTTGGGGGTAGGTTGTATTGTCCTTGTCTTTTCCCCTTAGGGGCCGGGGTGCGGCGGTGATGCGGAATTGACTGCGCCGACCCGAAATGAGGTGAGTACCCCCGTATGGTAATCAGGTAAGTCTTTGGGGGTGATTTGTATTGTCCTTGTTTTCCCCTTAGGGGCCGGGGTGCGGCAGTGATGCAGAATTGACTACGCCGACCCGAGATGAGGTGAGTACCCCCCTGTGGTAAATCAGGTAAGTCTTTGGGGGTGGTTTGTATTGCCCTTGCTCACCTATCTGTTCTTGTCTCCCCCAGGTGTTGAAGAATGGCCTGGAGATGCTGGATTCGCGATGGAGTAAAGGAATACAGCCCCGGTTGGTGAGTTCAGCGCGGCTCTGCGAGGTGCGTGGCAATACACCTGAGAAGGCTTCTCTCTTCCAGATCGACAATGTGCTGGATCAAGGATTCAGGTAAGGGTTTTGTTCTGACCTCTTCTCCTTCTCCTTTTCTTGTTCCAGGTGTTCCAGGGCTGAAGCGTGCGTGGCTGAATACTGGAGCTGCTGAAGACACGGTGAGCGTTACGCTGCAGCAAGCAGAATAACGCGAAGCACGTGTGGCTGTCCGGGTGTGGCTTAAATAGCCTTGGAAGAAGTCCCAGGTAAGTATTCTTCCACAGCCCCACCCGAGAGGAAAGGAGTCCCTGAGGTAAAGTAATCCCTTTAAGCCTCATTTGGCTTGTGGCTTCGTGCAGCATGGTCTGCATCAGGTAGGTATGCAGCATGGTCTGCAACAGGTAAGATTTCTGTAATGAGCCTGGCGCCCATGGCGCCAGGACTGACTTTATTCTTATGAGCATGGCGCCATAGGCGCCAGGACTGTAGCCAAAGAGCCCCTAACTGGGGTTTTTGGGCATGCTTCAAGTGGCATGATGCCTGCTTCCGGGGTTGCTGGGCCTGGTCTGGCTTTCCGGGGGCAGGCATTGTGACACCCACACATACAAAGTCATACACAAATGCATGCCACCAGTGGTACCATCAACAAAATACTGAATGCCTGTTCACATGCACATTGGCCAAGCCAAATCCGCTAATCCCTAACCTGTGTGCTGTGTGTGTCTCCTGCAACATACTGCTCAGCACACAGCAGAGTGAGCAGCCATTGTGTTGGGGATACACCTTGAGCATCACATAAAAAGGACAAGCAACAAAAATAACCTATTGACGCATGTACATGATCCCCAAAAGGTAAGTGATCATGCGCTGCAGGGACACAGCATGCCAGAGAAGACAATCTGTGTGCACGTGCGAGCATGGAAGGGTGGTTGTACGTGTGGTGAAGCATTGTGTAAGTGTGTGTGTCAGTAGGGACATGCACTCAATACATGCATGTGAAATCAAGTGACCCTCAGTGTCCTGTACACATCACATGTGAACATTGCCCATGTGTACACCCCAGCATGTCAAACCACAACAATCCCCTGACACCTGAAAAGTAAACAACACAGGAACAGCCATTGACCAGCAGAACACATCATGTACATAGTACCCCACAATGACAATGTCAGAGAGTGCCCAAACACTGTAGCCCAAGTGTACTGTCCATCAACAAAAGGCTCTCCCTCATTTACACATCACCATGACCTTCTGAAGAACTGTGTCTGGGGTCTGTAGCCTTCTTCCTTCTAGTCTACCTGGCTTCAGGATCCCCCTTTCCCTTGGTTTCCATTTTCTACCTTGCATGTAAATAGGGTCCAGCCCCCTCAGAGGCCACCTTGACTGCTAAAAATACCAAATCGCAGAGAACTCCAAGGAGCCAAACCCCCAAACCAGGGAAAAAGCCTGTAGCCACCAAAAAACACTGGAAGAGTCTCCAGTAGATGACTTGAAGTTGCTGAAAATGGCCAAGCACATGTCCAAGCAGAATGATAGAACAACCAAGGTAGCACAGTTCAACAATGGTTCAATAGGATGGGTAGCATTTTCAGTACACAATAATCAATGAGGAATGCAACAACTGATGGGTAGTGTCACAGCTCCGGTCTCCAGGCGCAGGAGTGGCATGAACCAACCACCCCCCCGCAGTCTGGGTGCCTGCTAGGTAAAGCTTACACAGGCTTTCGAGACCCCGGCGGGGAAAGAGGGTCAGGGATCTGTTGTTTGGATAGGCATCGGTATTCAGGATAACCGGAAAGAGGGGTAGGAGAGGGGAGGTGTATGGGGAAGGGAAAGTAGGCAAAATGAAAAATACAACCATTGACAATAACACATACTCAATCAGAGAAACCATGTTCTTCATGCACATTGTACAAAATGGGACAAATACAAGCCAAAGAGAGACTTATCTCTGGGGTGAGTGCTGGTCTCCTGCCTGCACTCTCAGGTCCGGTAACAGGAGCAGTTCAATGCTGCAAAGAGAGTGTGAGTTACTATTCTGTGTGTGTTTTCACCACACACACAACACCATTCATGGCTCAAACTAAGTGACTTCTCCCCAAACAAACTCTCTTGTGTGCTGCTTTGTTCGTATACTTTTGCTTGTCCCTGTGATGATTCATAAACTGTCAATGCGGTAAGGCAGCCGCACGTGGCCCCTCGGTAAATGGAAGAGCAATGTGTTAAGAATCACACATGATAGAATGGTCCTTGGGTGAGCTGCTAGATGCATGCGGCGAGGTGCGACTTCAGTACAAGTCGTGTTCTGCCAGTCGTGGATTTCAATAGGTAGCGCACGTGGCAATTTGCATATGCAAATGATATGCACTGCACTCGAGTCTGTGCGTCGCTGGGTGCCCATGTGAGCTGTATTAGTTTCTGGCTATGGCGCAGGGGGGGCCTCGAGGATATGGGTGACGCCCCCTGCGTGTGCCCCTGACAACTTGTAAAGCACTTGGCATTTGTTCCTCAACGCCGCTTAGCTGTACTGTGTGCTTCTTCCCCAATGCCTGGCCAAGCTCCCCAGCACTGGCGCTACTTAGCATGTATGTGCGAGGGGCCTGGAGGAAGGTCAGCTGGGGTGTGGCCCCTCGTGCTGCTCACCTTGCTTGGAGCTCCTGGAACACGTCTGCTTCTGTCGGACGTCTGAGCACAAGCCCTGTGCTTCTGCTTGCGCACATGTGCACCACTCAACGTGGCCAGGTTTCTGTAGTTCTTGGCCCCGTGTCTGCTGGGAAAGGTAGTCTGGAGGCTCATTTTCCTGCACAAAGGGCATAAAAGCTTTTAATAAGGCTGGCAAGTTTCCTGTGTGTGTGTCTTCATGTTGGGTGTCACTGGGCCATGTCTGAGACCTACATCCGACCTCCTCCCACCACCAGTGTGACTTTGGCAGCCAAAGGGTGCAGGCTACTGTCTACAGCATGAAGTGCATCAAGCACATATACAGGCAAGACAAGAACATACATCACAATCAACATCAATAAATGGACATATCAATGATGTACTCACCAAAATTGATTGCAAACATGCCGTGGAGAAAACATACATTATCCCCACTAGGGGTGTTAACACAAGTAGTACAGCAGCAGACAGGCCACAGATATGACAAAAGTCCAATGCCCTTGTGTAAATGGTTGTAACACCGAACCATCCTTGCGAGCCCATGGATAGGGGAAGCAGGAGTGACATATGTGAGTCAGGACCCCAAGTTGCAAACACATACACGAGACAAGCTTGAAGGGCCCAGCTGGAACAGACAGTGTATGCTTTCAAAAGCCACAAAGGACCACACCATCACATGAATGCACAATAGACAAGCAATTTTAAACTATATTAACTAATTAAACTAACTATAAAAATCAAAAATTGCCACATACGACCCGGGGGGAGGCACCTAGGAGGGGGGCGGTACAGGGTGCCCCTCAACACCATGCGATGATGTTGAGATAAAAAAAAACCTCCATGGGCTCAACTCCTGCACAGCCCGACCTGTGTGGGAGATAAGCCGTCGTCGTCCTCACCCTCTGACTCAAAAGGTTGACGTGGCACAGTACCCTGACCACACCTATGCGCAGCTTGCCCCTCGTCGGCAGCAAGTCTGCTGGACCGATGAGCCTGGTTCTTTGCGGCAATGACACGTAGGTCAGCATGAAGAACCTCGCTTGATACGCGTGCTTCCTCTTGCAAGGTCGCATGTGTAACACGGAATTCTTCCTGCATGGCCTGGCAGGACATCTGGAACACCTCCCGCAAGCACGTAGCTCAGCCGAGATGGTATTCTCAATCTGCGCCAACCTCTCCTCTGTCCACTTCCTCTGGGTCATCAAGAGCACACCCAGAGTAGATCGGAGGGATCGATGGTCATCCCTCGGGGCCTCCCTGTGTACATCTGCATGAGCAGCAATTGCATGACACAGAGACACCATTTCAGCCCGGCGTGCCCTGTCTGAGGACGCCATGCCCAGCCTGAGCGAGCGGCCCGTGGACTGTGTTGCCCACTGCTGGAGATCCACCTGCCTAGCAGGTGGGAGCACGGATTGGGCCACACGTTCCATGCTCTGAGCGATATTTTCAATTGCTGCCCCCTGTTGTTTGGAATTGGCAACCATGGCTTGCTCCCACTCAGTATACCCCAGTAGCTCACGGCCAACGTGTTGCTGGGCTTGACACCCGCAAGCCCAACGAGCCGTGGTCCTTGTTGGGTTGGCACCGCCCGCGGCTGCAGGACTACATTCCTCCATTGACATGATGCCCCAGGCACATCAGCAACTGGTGTGGAGTGTGACCGTGCGTCCCGATCCACCACAGGCGGAGGTCCCACCACCGTCTAACCCCTCAGTGCAGGTGTCGCGGACAAAGGAGCGTCCACATCAGAATCACTTACCGTTGACGAATGGACATGAGGTGCATCCAACTCGACATTGTTTTCAGAGTGATCATACGCCCTAGACTCGATGGTCTGTAACACAAGTGGGTTATCGTGGTCTACCACCCCACGACCCCAACTTGTGCCGGGTTGCTGGTATGATAGCAACCATGTGACTGGCATGACAACACCATCCTCTGGTTCCATTGCGTCATCATCTGAAAAGGGGAAAATAAAAACATGAGTACACATGTCAGAAGCACATAACCCACACACACATAGACATCACATCGACAGCCAACACATGAAGCAGACATGTCACACACAAATGAGAACCTGGCATGCATCTAGTGGCATTGATATGCAAACACATCCCAAAAGCAGAAATGGATGTGTCTAAATAGCAAAGCCTACACAAGTACAAAATGTAGTATATCACCTCCATCAGACACCACCTCGGTCAGGCACATGTCACAGGCAGAAAAGACAGATGGCAACAAAGAGATGGCACATACCATAAGCATGCCTGAACTGCAAATTGACCACTGCTGCAAGTGAATCCAAACACACAATGACACACATATGCATGTACACATGCATCACTAAACCATCATCACCAATATAGCTTCATCCGTCTGCAGCTCGGCCCGTACTGGGTGTCATGGGCCATCTAGATATAGTGAATGTCCCAAGCAAAGCAAGAGCCTGCAACTAGCATGAGGGACCATAACGCCCAGTACGGTCCAAGCTGCAGGACATGAAGCCTCCACAACACCCCTCATGGCCTGATTGAGCACATTGTGCTATGAATGTGCCCTATTCCATCATTCGTTGTGTAAAATCTTCACAGCCAGGCCCCACCATATTAGCTAAGTGGGCCTGGGCGTACACATACTGCACAACAGTGCACCTTCAGGATTATGCCAGTTAAACATAACGTGCACAATGCTGAAATCTCACCAGCATTAACGTCAATCAACTACATATTAGTCAGTCAACAAAAAATCTGCGGAAGACACATGTGTAAATGAACACATTCACACACACATAAGTGAGTAGCCGCAATGTTGCACTACCCACCGTTGAAGCTGCTTGCATATGTACATGTGAAAGTGTTCAAAAACACCCCTTTCCCCATACACCTGTATTGTGAACATGAACAGCATCCAATACAGCAAAGCAAGCAGCTACAACGCTGCTTGCTTTGATGTATGTGAAAGTTTACACATGCACACGTTAAGGCAGCTCCACAGTCATTACAACCCGATTTGAGGCTACATTCAATCTGCGCCCTATGTCAGTTGGTATAGGCCACAGACTGACCTATCAACTTTGCTAAACAACCACTAGGGAGTTCCAATACTGAGTACATGTGTCACAGGATGCACCTGTGCCCGTGGCATTCATGACAGAGAAGGGATGAAAATCTGACCATACATGCCAGGTCACTTTGACATTGCAGCAGTGAGTAGGCATGTAGAACGGTGTAACACGGTGCAGAAGTGGGTTGATGCAGTGCAGAACCTGTGTATGTTACCCACTTTCTACATGAACAAGTACTTTATTATGTCTATCAATAAACATGAAGGCAGTGTAAGGGCAAGTTCAGGCATCACGTGCAATGTGTATGCAATGGGTTGCATGGCTACAAGCAAACCCCCCGCCCCCCTAAGTGAAAATGCAGGGAGGCATTGCATGGCAGTGAAAGGGTGACCAGAGACCTGTGTATTGGCAGACAGTGTTGACTAGCGTCAATTGCATCATCTGAGTCAACTGACAACACAGCAGATGAGAATGGGACAGTAAGCAGGACATATGATGAACCCTCAGTAGTACACCCATGTGTGCAGAAGCCACTACACCAGTTGAACAGAGTCAGGGGGCCTGAAACAGGGGGAGGCCTGTGCCCCACACAGACTGTGACACCCTAAACATGTGTGTGATGCAGGACTGAGCCAGAGTGGGCATAGAATGGATGATCAAATGCCATTAAATGTAGGTCATCCTGGACACGTTCTACAAGGATCATCCAGGCAAGGACACATAGGGGCATGCATTGAATGCACATGGAGCATAAATGGCCACTCATGTCTCTGCGGAGCATCTGCCATCTGCACAGCCCGAGTGAGACACCCTGCATCAAGGACAATGGATGTACCCACTGTATGTGTCTGGCAGGTTGGCAGGGGGAAGTGTGCATGTACACAGGAGCATTGAACAGGCCATTGCAATACTCCAACATGATACACACCAGTGCCATGGTGAAATTGGAGAGCAGGGGGTGGAGGGGCAAGGGAGCATGCCTACGTGGAGTACCCGCATGCAGGCAGAACACACATGCACGTCAGTCATGTGATGACATAGTCCCAGTGCTGAGTGGAAAGACACCCCATGCTACATGCAGAAGGACCAGTGAGCTGGAACATGGACCGGAGGGGCAGCCAGGTGACTAGCATGTGAGTAGGTTGCAAGTGTGGTGATGTGGACAGTCCCTGTCTGCTCTACATGTCCAGCATGCCGCACAGCAGGCATGCATCTGTGAAGCATTGCATGACTCACACATGAGAACCTTGTACACATAGCATGTAGTGGCAGTCAAACACAACACATCACAGAAGCAAACCACACATGGTCTGGACAAACACGCGACAACACTCACTGGACTGGGCATCAAAATCCAGCATCTCTCCCACTCGTTCGCACAATTCTGCCGGTATGAACTCTGCAGCGACTGACTCGTGCGAAGTGAGGTCTTCCTCCTGAGCTGGTGACCCACCGCCAGTCAACCCAGTCATGGCATAATTGGAGGCACGCTTCACCTTAGCACAGCATCGTAGGTCATCCCAATGCTTTTTGCACTCTTGAGCTGTGCGTACCTCATGTCCGAATGCACTCACACAATCCGCAACATGCTTCCAGTGGGACATACGCTGGGTAGCCGTAGTGTGACATTTCGGCCCCACTAGCATATCACGGTTGTGTTCCCGCACATAGTCCACAAGGAAGTCCAGTTCCTGCACGCAGAAAGGCTTCTCCCTCGACGTGCCGGAGGCCGGAGCTGTGTCTGGGGTCCCAGCCTCTACTGCAGGTGCAACCTTCCTCCTCTTGGACAGTGGTCCGAACCCTGACTGGCAAATGCCGTCCCGATCAGTAGGGGCAGTGGCGCTGGTGGATTGAACTGAGGGAATGGCAGGTGGAACAAGGATGGGAGCCCTGATTTACGACAGTGGCTGCTGAGTGCCCTTGACTTGACCCTACGCAGAAACATCTGCTGTGCTAAGGTCATTGACCGTGACTGTCCTGGATGGTAGACTCCCAGCCGGGGTGGTGTCGGGTGCATCTGCCCATGCACTTGCCGACACCTGTCTGTTCGGGGCAGCAGATGACAATACTGCCCCAGGGACATGTGCCTCGGTCAGGGCAGCCCTGCGTGCACTTTCCCTGTGCCTCCTGAACTCCTGGAAATCATCCACGGACTCTTCAGGTGCCAACGCAGCATGCGCTGGCTGACCCTGAGCCTGGGTGCTGGTGTCCACAGCTGTACCTGCAGCTACCACCACCCTTGGGCCCGTGGCAGTTGATGAAACGGACTGCCGGGTCACATGAGCGCTAGTGCCAGATGCAAGAGCTGCATCTCCCGTAACCACAGGGGGTGGTGGCATGACTGCACCAACATGTGGCACAACATCGTGCCGAACTGGCGCACCCCTGCCTCTTCCCCCTCTGCGGCCACCCTGGACACCATGGAGTCCCCCTACTCCCTGGTCATCCCGGCCACGTCCCTGACAACGCCCGCCACGTGGAGTACGCCCAGCTGAGGTGCCTCTCACCTTTTGTGGCCTCCCAACCATGGCACAGATGGAGTAGTGCCGGCACAGATGGAGTAGTGCCAATGGGAGGCGTACACGACAGTTGTCCTGGGCAATTGGTGTGAGGGGGGTGGGATACAAAATGTTAACAGCACCCCTGTGCACCTGCAAGGCTGTATGTGACCCCGATGATAAAGTGACTGGTCACGCAACGCTCATGCACCCCAAAATTGCAGTAAAACCGTTCACGTAACCCCTGGTAGCCCACATGTGTGGAATTAAGCTCCCGTAGTACGCGGTGGCACCCAGGGACACGAAAAACACGTACGGACGGATACGCAGGCGACTATGACCTCAAAAATGGGTACGCCATACACAGTGGCACCCACAGTTGGAAAAATAGCGTGCGCGACTCACCGTCTGACTAGTGTGATAATGAAAAACACACGTAGCCAATACCCCCGCCAAAAGAAGAGATACGTCCTTGATCCGCTGTGAAGTTGTGATGGCGCGCGAAACAACCAGAAGTAGCAACACACGTCGGTCTCCACGAAAGGCACGTACAGCGAACTGCTGGACCCGTTCACCTTTAACCCGTGCTGAGGAAAACGCCTGCGTGCATCACATCACTTACGCACTTAGGCCCTTTCCGCGAATTACACGCATTAACACGCAGATGTGCTGTTTTTTCACGTGCTGAATCACTATGCACCCGTGATGAGGGGAAAGCTCGCGCGTGTCACGTCACAGACGCGTTTACGTGGTAAGGGCCTTTCCTCGAATTACACACTGACGTGCAGTTTATTCACGTGCCAAATCATTCTGTATCAAGCTGGCCACGCGACAACACACGGAAAACCACGCTCCTGCCCAGAAAGCCAAATTACTGCCCCCCAGAGCCCCGAGCAGCCTCGCACCAGCCATCTGCTGCTGCCTGCCTGCCTGCTGGCCAGGTGCCCTGCTATTTGGAGCCTCCATGTCAGCCATCTGCAGGGGTCCAGTAGCTGTGACCACCCCTGCTGGAACAGAAGACTCCCGACGTTCCATCGCTCCACAGCCAAGCTCCAGGACCCAATTGCCCACCCACACCTGCTTCGGGGGTTGCCATGTCGGGGCCAACACCATCAGAGACCATTGGTGACCCACAGCCAGTGAGGCAGAGGGCTACCAGCTTCAGTGCCACAGAAGTTGGTATCCTGGTGGAGCAAGTCCTGGTGCATTATGATGCCCTCTTCGGAAGACCACGCGCCGACAATGATGGACGGAAGAGGATCTGGAAGGACATTTTGGTGGCCATCAATGTGGAGGGGGTGGCAGCCCGTGAAATACGACACGTCCGGAAGCGCTGGGAGGACTTCAGGTCCAGAACCCTCAGGAAGGCCCGGTGCCTCTTGGAGGCAGCGGATGCAGAGGGGTGCCGGGTCCGCCTTACCAATGACCAGATGAGGGTCCTGGAACGTATACGCCCTGCGCTTCACCTCCAGGTCCTTGAGAGGCATACCCATCCGCAGTCAAGCGGTAAGTGTCCATGTGTACTGATTGGACGCAGTGCATGTTGAGGTGTGCCAGGTGTGTGCAGCTAGGACATATGTCTTGAAAGATCCATGTATGGATGTGTATGTGCAGGGACATGAGCCTCCCGCATGTGAGTCCAGTCATGTGTGAGGCACATCAATGGTGTATGTGTTCAAATGCATGATGCATGAATGCATGTGGAGATGCACACATGTTAGCATTTCTGTGTATGTACTATGGCATGGTTGGGGTGTGACACATGGATGCTGGTTCCACCTTCATGTACATGCACGGCATACATGTGCGTGTGTGTGTTTGACATGTGTGCAAATGTGATACGCCATGGATGCATGTGACACAGACATGTAGGAACCCCATTGGCAGATGTGACATAGTTGCCGATAATTGCACTGTGACAGGTGGCGGAGATGTGCAGATGCATGTATGTCTGGTGGTGTGTGTGCATGTGTTCGGCACTCCCAGTGTTGCATGTGACGGCAGGATAACCTTCTGATGTTCATGCTTTTGTATGTGTATGGATGCTGCTGCCTGCTGCACGATTCCTGTTAATTTGCACATGTGTGTGGGTTCAATTGATATGTGTGTTGGGGAGTGTGATGCCAACTGTGAAGTTTGAGACTGCCACTCATGTGCAACTGTCATGTGTGTATCAGACCATTGTACAGTGCCCTGATGCCTGTGTTCTCTCTCTCCCTGACTTCAGCGTCAACTGATGAAGAGGGTGGAGATGGTGCTGTGGAGCACAGCAGCAGGGATCCCACTGCCAGCAGGAGACGCAAGGCCCAGCTCCCCTCCCAGGTTGACATCTCATCGGGGAGTGAGGAATCTGGTGATGCATCCGCGACCACAGCTGCTGAGGGAAGGTCCAAGAGGCGGAGGTTGGAGGTGGACTCCTCAGCGGCAGAAGGGGCAGCTGAGCCCGCACAGGGGCCTATGGAGGAAGATGGCACAGAGTCATCCAGGTTGGTGGGGGGTTTGGTTGAGGAGGAGGCTGTGGAAGGCCCACACACGAGGCCTGGAGGGGGGTTTCCACTGGTGCTACTGGTGCGGTCCGGGGGTGGGGACAGGAGGTAGCACAGGCCGCCGCAGAGGTGCCTGTGTGTAATCCTGTCCCTGATCCTGTGACTGCATCATCCGGCACCAGCAGGGATGCCTCCGTCCAGACCCGTTTTCAGGGAGGGGATGCGCTCACAACGACTGGCCTTCCTCTCCCTGCGGACGTGGCAATCCGGGACCGTGTTGAGTCTGTCCTAGCTGGGGTGGTATTGCGTCAACGTGGTATTCGGGATGACGTGCAGGGTTCTCGTGAGGACAATGCATGTCATTTCGAATATCTCATTGACCGCGTTGACCAACTAGGAGGGGTCAGCAGGGCTGGGTTCCTCCGTGTGCTGGAACCTCTGGCGACCCCTTCCTCAACTGAACCCACTATGCGTCAGTCGTCCTCCGTGCCATCTTCCTGCCCAAGTATCACCTGGGCACCCTGTGTGGCTGCCCCTGCCACAGTCGGAGGTCCAGCATGGGTGGCCACCCCAACAACTGGACCCCAGCAGGAGGAGGACGTGCAGGCATCGACAGGCAGGGCACATGCACGGCAGCAGCATGCTCAAGGTGGGAGCGATGATGGCTCGGGGCCATCAACATCACAGGGGCAGGCATCGGCCGGAGGGCAAGAGGACCCTGGATTGGGAGTGTCTTCCGTGTGGCAGCGGTTGGGCCAGGAAATAGATGCAGAGCGGTGGCGGGCGGAAGAGGCATGGCACACTGTGGTCAGGGTGGAGAACTCCATGCACAGGGCATTGAGGCGGGCTGAGTGCCTCGAGGCAACTCGCAGGGTTTTGGAGGAAGCCAGGGCTGCATCCCTGTGAGACCTCGAGGCCAGGGGAGAGGCGCACCTCCGGGACGTTGAAGAGGAGTTCAATGATGCCCTGGCCCGGAACATCAAAGAGTGAGCCGTAGGACTTGCCCACCGCCTTTGTACATAGTTCTTTAGGGTTAGGTTTCCTTTGTTTTTTCTCTTTTTTTGGAGTTAATGGACTTTACTCCACTTCATGTATATACTTTTTTATTCGTAGGACTTTTTGGTAGGTTTCATTTGTTTTGGGGATCATGGACCCTTTGGACTCACATTGTATATCGTTGAAGACTTGCACATACTTTCTTTTTTGACATTTCCATTGATCAATGGTTTCATTTTGTTTGGATAATTTTTTCATATTGACATTGGCGATGGACCACTTTTCTTTTTTCATGGCGTGGATTTTTGTTTTTCATTGGATTTTCTGTATTTTTTGGTAATATCTGTCATTGTTTATTGCTTTCCAAGTTTGATTTTCTTTATGTAATTTCATTATGTTTTTAATACATTTATTCAAACTTCATTATTGGTGTTGTGTACTCTCATTGGTTTTGTGCATGTCTCTATGAGCATTTCCTCAGTCATGTGTTGCCACTGAGTGGCTTTGTTGTACACTCATGCATGGCCAAGCTGGTTCTTTTGAGTCTCCCATTGCATAGATAATTTGGGAGTGGGTGTAATGGATGGTTGCGTGCTTGTACTGGGGGGCAGGGGCGCTTTGAGGTGGCATTAGGGCCATGGGTCTGTTTTGTTATGACATGTTGTTTGGTGGCCCATGTGTTGGGGCCTGCTGGCAGGTGCCCGTCAATGGTGGAGGGCTGGGGGGGGTGGTTGACATGAGTCGGGGCCTGCTGGCAGGTGCCCGTCAATGGTGGGGGGTGGGGAGGGTGGGGGACATGAGTCGGGGCCTTCTGGCCGGTGCCGGTCAAAGGGGCTGGGGTATAGGGGGCATGAGTCTGGGCCTGCTGGCAGGTGTCCGTCAATGGTAGGGGGTGGGGGGGTGGGGAACATGAGTCAGGGCCTGCTGGCAGGTGCCCATCAATGGGGGTGGAGGGGTGGGGGACATGAGTCGGGGACTGCTGGCAGGTGCCTGTCTATGGTGGGGGGTGGGGGGATGGGGGACATGAGTGGGGGCCTGCTGGCAGGCGCCCGTCAATGGGGCGGGGGTGGGGGACATGGGTTGGGGCTCCAAAGTGCATGGTGCCATGTGGCCTGCCTGTGGGGCATGGCCAGTGGTGATGGGCTGCCTGCGAGGCATGCCCAGGGGTGATAAGCTGCCTGCGGGGTATGGACTGGGGTGATGGGCTGCCTGCGGGGCATGACCAGGGATGTGGGGTGGTCCCCTGTGGTGTTGGCTGCCTACGGGGCATGGGGAGGGGGGGTTTTAGGGAGAATTCTCATTTGATGACTAATTTCCCTACCTAGTGAGTCCCTCAGCAGCTTTGCTGGATCTCTAGAGTTATTTCTTTCCACTTGGTAAGAGTGTAGGCTTTTCCCCACTCTTACCCATGTTTTTCTATGTGTCTTTTTCTCTGTTTCCTGTGATTGTGGACTCTGAAGTACACCACTTCAGTAGCCCCCTTCTTTTGTGTGTTACACAGCACCTTCAGTGCAGTGATACAGGGTTGTTGTTCAGACTTCCCACCGACTCCATTTCTGAGGCTGACTACTGTCCCCCAGAAAAGGGTAAAGTTGCCATTAACTTTACTTAGTCAATTTAACCACAGATCCAGTACACACCATCTTACATGGAGTACTGGAAGGGGTTAATCCTTAGCCCTTTTTATCTGTACCTCCTAGAGCATTGTTTCGCTCTTTTAACATTTAGACATGGCTGGTGCAGTGGTATCTACCCTAATTTTTCTACCACGATTATCTCATATAAACGTGGTAATATTGTAGGCTGTTGTGTTAGACTCGAACTTAAAGTTGCTTGACCAAATGCTTTTTCTTTTGGCTCCGGTACGGTTTATTCGCCATTTCTTTTTGTTAAACTCCTTCTTGTGTTTTACTTTGCGCTGCAAACCAGGTTTGCCTTCTTTGTTCACTGTCTTTTGGCGGGCTTTCTCTAGGCGCCTGGGTGTCTAGGTGGGCTGAATGTGAGGGAGGGGTGTAGTCACCCCCTGCACAGGGTATCCTAGGAAACCCAAGTCACACTTTACCATGAATGGCTGAGGTGGTTGTCCAGGCTGGACAACCCCCCTGCTGTGTGATTGACAGCCAGGCTGTGTGAACGGGGGATTTTCGCATAAAAGGCAGGTCTCTTGGGCTGGAAGTCAGAGAGTCGCCACTGGAACTACAAGGAACCGAAGAGAAGTGGAGCAGAGGTCGACTGATGTAACTATCCCATCCCGTGTGAAGCCCTGCTGCATTCCTGAGCTATCTACCCTTCAACGACTAAGAGAAGATCCAGTACGGAGTCTTCTTCCCTTGAGCCTGGTGGGGATAACCATATCGTCTTCCACAGCAAGAGGATTCCCTTAGTGGTCAAAATCACTGAACACTGCTGTAATGGTCCGGATAGCCACCTGAAGAGCCTCTCCTGTTTTTAAGGAGCGCACCTTTTATTCATCGTCGCTGCTGCCAGCCTCATCCCTGTGTGGTGCAGACCCCCCTCATCGTCCTTCTTCTTGCCGAAGCTCCAGGAACCGTGGGTCTGCTGGAAACTACCAGGAACAACTGCCGTGGCACCAGCTTCTTCATTGAGAAAGGTACTGTGTCCTGCTTGAGGAATTTGGGTGAATCCCTATTTCTCCTTCTACAAGGCCTGTCCTTATTTTCCCTCCTTCTTATAACTTTTGCTTCTGAACATTGACAATATCTAAGTACTCTTGGCTACGTTAAATCGTGAACTGTCCGACTGTGTGATCCTCAACAACAGGAACCCGGTTCCACTTGACACTGGCTCCGGCCTATTGACCCTTGAATTTCTGTCTATGAGTGTTCTTCGATTCTGTCTGCCTGAAAAAAAGTATTGTCTGTGATTTTTGCCCCCAACTCTCTCTGGGTATCTCAGGTGCTAAGTGTGTTTTTGCCCCGGTAGCACTTCTTGCCGCAGAAACGCGTTTATTAAGTAGACAGAACTGTCAAAAAGTGATCGCAAACGTATTCACGGTAACGTGTCTTGTTTCATAATACCGGTTCGTTCAAACACAGGGTACTTACCTTGATTTACACCACGAAAAGTGAATTGGTTAGTTGTAGTGTATTTTACGTGTGGTTTTGAATTTAATAGAAGTGTTGTGTTTATAACAAATTGTTTAAAAATAAATGTACTTATATTTGTCTACCTGAAACCTTGAGTCAGTGTTTGCTTGAGTCACAGTAATTGTGGTCCGTTTGTGTAATCTCTGCTACTGCTCATTTACTCTTGAGATAAGCCTGGCTGATCCGCTACTGCTACCACTTTAACATAGTAGTACAGGCTTGTACCAACGCTAAAACTTGTATTGACACCTGTAGTCTTAATTGTGTGTAGTGGTCCCTAAGGGCACTGCACAGGATTCTGCCTAACACTGGTGTACAGCGGTGAGGATTTGGAAGTAGAGTGATTACACTTAGAGTGCTGCTGTTGCTTGAGCTCAACTAACCACAAGGCAAACACCACTAATTCTATTTAACTGAGAAATCATGTCAAATATGGAAAGCTACACTGAAGAGGGTCTCTTGTACTACACTGCTGAGGTTTTGAGAACCATGTGTAGAGAGAGGAGTCTCTCGGGTAAAGGAAAGAAATCTGAATTGATTACAAAGTTATTAGGAAAACAAAGTCTAGAGAGTGGGTCAGAAGGGCTTACCCCTCCAGCAAATGTGGATACTGATCTTTCTGATTCTGCGGTTGTTGATTTAGAAGAAGTAGATCAGTCCTTGGTAGGAAACCTTACAACTCCTTTGCCTGCTATGAAAGCACAACCTCTGTCCACTGGGACCCCCACAGGTCCTGCACTTACTCCTGAGTTTATTGCACTTGAGAAAATGAGACTTGAATTGGAAGTGAAACGTATTGATGCACAAACTGACATGAAACATCAAGCGTTAAGGCTCAGAGAAATAGAGCTGAATCATAAACTAGAGATGAAGAAATTTTCCGTAGAAACTGCTTCTCTCCCCAAGTCTTCTAGGTCTGCCAGCCCTAAGAGACCCCTTATGCCAAAGGAAAAGATTGGTATGTATGAGACTACACTTGATGTTTTGGATTGGTTAGCAATGTTTGAGTACAATCATGGGATTCAAGGTATCTCAGGGAATCAGCTGATTCCCTGGCTTTTCTCTAGGCTTCGCCATGTTGCAAGTGATGCTGTAATGGAGTTGGGGGAGGAGGATAAACGGGATTATGAGTGTGTGAAGCTAGCATTAATAGCTAGATTTGGGAAGACCCCTTCCCAGTATCTTAAGAGGTTTAGAACCCTCAAAGAGGATGATAGTACCCCTTGGGCTACCTGGGTTTGTGAATGTTTGAAAAACTTAGATGGTTGGGTTGAGGGTTACAAAGTGAACACTTATGAAGGTTTGAGGAATCTTGTAATGTTGGAGTCTATTTTTGATGTCTGCTCTCCTGAGCTTAGACAGCACTTGGCTGATTCAAAGGAGATAGATCCTATGAAACTAGCTAAGGCTGCTGAGTTGTGGGCTGCCAACAGGGCCACTCACAAGGATTCTGGGGCAACTCAGAAAAAGGATGAGGGAAAGCAGCCAAAGAAAGACAACAAAGAGAATTCCAATCATTCCAATCCAAAAGAGTTCCCCCAAACATAACCAGGGTAAGCCACAAGGGAAACCGAATCAGGCTAGTGTACCAGCTGGTCCCAAACCAGATGGAGGTCAGAGTAAACCCCCATTCCAAAGAGCATTTGGGAAATGCTTTGTTTGTGGGTTGCCTGACCATGTGAAAGGGGATCCCAGATGTAAGGGTAAACCTTCAGGGGTCCACACTGCTTCCTTAGCCTTCTCTCAGGTGGATGTAGTACCTATGGCCAGTGGAAACTTTCAGTTATTAGCTGATGAGCCCACGAGAGTCTCAGCTAGTGTTTTTTCAGTGTCCTTGGGTCTTTGGGAACAACAGAACTTAGATGTCTATAACTCAATCCCAGATAATACTAAAGAGTATTATAAGGACAGTGTCCTGGTGAATGGTCAGGAAACCCCTGCTATCAGAGACACTGGAGCCAGCATAACCGTGGTTGATGAAGATTTTTTCAAGGTGGAGGATGTTGCTAAGGCACTCAAACACCTAACCAAGTTAGCTGGAGGCCCTGTACAAATGGTGCCCCAGTTACCAGCTCTCATCCGGTGTAATGACATGACTATCAGGATACCTGTAAGTGTGCAAAATAACGTACCTGGGAGGGTCCTGCTGGGTAATGACCTTAAAACTCTTGGAGGTGTGTCTAGGACCCCCAGGCCCCCCAGCAGAAGGAAGCAGGAGCTCACAGGGTCTGCAAAGGAGGGAACCTTGAGAGGCTCTCCTGGGGACATGATAGAGGAAACTATCACTCCAAGTCCACAGGACTTACTTACTGCAATTGCAGGTCAGAAAGAGACAAAGGGGGAACCCAAGTCTGCCAGCAAGAAACCAGCAAGCACTCCTGTGCCCAGAAGGACATCTCCAAGACTGTCCAAAATCACATCTGTGACTCATCCACCAGCTGAGGATGAGTGTGAGGTTCAACCCTGTATGGTTCAGCTAGATACTGAGGAATCAGATCTAGAAGAAGATGTTACTCTGGTAGGTGATCTGGACCCTGTTGACTATCCTGAGCTGCGGTCTTTACTGGCAGAAGGTGGACCCAACAGGGAGGATTTCAGCAAGGGACAAAGAGAATGTCCTACCTTGCAAGGTCTTCGCCTACAGGCAGCTTCTCAGCTCAATGGGACTGAGCCTGGGAAGTATAGGTTGCACTGGGAAGATGGCCTCTTCTACAGTGAACCAACTGAGTCAACCCCTGGAGACTGCAAAAGACTTGTAGTACTTCTAGTGAACTGACTCCAGTTTCTGCAGTTAGCCCACAAGATACTTTTGGCTGGTCACTTAAGTTTTAAGAAGACCAAGGAAAGGCTCTCTCTTTACTTCTACTGGCCTAAAATGGGTTCAGAAGTAGACAAATTCCGCAGAAGCTGTCACAATTGCCAAACCTCTGGCAAGAGTGGAACCAAGAATGTGGCACCCTTGGTGCCTCTCCCAGTGGTGGGAGTTCCTTTTTAGAGGGCCGGGTATGACATTGTTGGTCCTCTTGATCCTCCCACATCTTCAGGCAACAGGTTTATCCTGGTTTTAGTGGATAATGCCACTAGATTTCCTGAAGCCATACCTATGAGGACTGTTACGGCTCCGGCTGTGGCTAAGGCCCGGCTTGGTATTTTTACCAGAGTAGCTTTTCCTAAGGAGGTGATATCCGACAGGGAATCAAATTCTATGTCCAACTACATGCAAGCCATGTGGAAAACCTGTGGAGTAACCTACAAGTTCTCAACTGCCTACCATCCCCAAACCAATGAGTTGGTGGAGAGGTTTAACAGAACTATGAAGAGCATGATAGGTGCTTTAGAAGAACCCCTTAAAAGAAAGTGGGACCTTCTACTGCCATGCCTTCTCTTTGCATATAGAGAAGTCCCTCAGGAGGGAGTATGATTCAGTCCCTTCGAATTTCTTTATGGCCATCCAGTCAGAGGTCCATTGGCCCTGATTAAGGAGGGGTGGAGAGTACTCCTTCCCCCAAGCCAGTCAGAGTGACTGACTATGTGATAGGTCTCCGGAGGAGAATGTCACACATGATGGCAGAGGCAACTGATAACTTGAAGGCTGGTCAAGCTCTGGTCAAACATTGGCATGACCAGAAGGCTAACATGGTTGAGTTTACTCAAGACCAGCTTGTTCTTGTTATGGTCCCCACAAGGCAGAGGGCCTTGCAGGACAAATTGATAGGACCCTTCAAGGTTGTGGGTAAACTTGGAGAGGTGAACTATCTGGTGGACTTAGGCAATCCTAAGAAGGCTCCCAGAGACTTTCACACCCACCGTTTAAAGGCTTATGTCTCTAGACCTGAAATAGGAGCTCTGCTTCTAGCTTCAGCTCAGGAGGAGGAGGAGAGTGAACCTCTGCCTGACCTTTTCAGAGGCTTACCTTTAGATGAGCAAGTGGAAGGAGTTAATCTCCATTCCAGTCTCACATCTGACCAGCAGGATGAGTGCAAGTAACTGGTAAATCTGTTTGCCTCCCTTTCCTCACTTTCACCAGGCTTAACCCCTAGGGGCCAGCATGATATACTCACTGGTGACTGTTTGCCTGTCAAAAGCAGAGGGTACAGAATGTCAGACAATGTCAGAACCCATATAAGGAATGAGGTCAACAAGATGCTTGAACTCAGGGTTATAGAGCCATCTACTAGTCCATGGTCTAGTCCAGCTGTGCTTGTACCAAAGGCAGGATCCAAGGAGTTGAGATTCTGCGTGGACTATAGAGCTCTGAATGCAGTCACAACGACTGATGCCCATCCTGTGCCTAGGACAGATGAGCTGGTGGACAAACTTGGTGCAGCCAAGTACCTCAGCACATTTGACCTAACGTCATTCTATTGGCAAATAGCCCTGACAGACCATGCCAAGGAGAAAACTGCATTTTCCACCCCAGATGGCCTCTACCAATTCAAAGTAATGCCTTTTGGACTAAAGAATGCACCTGCTACATTTCAGCGGATGGTCAATCAAGTTCTGAATGGGATGGAGGACTTCTGCATGGCATACTTGGATGACATTGCAGTGTTCAGCCCTACATAGAAAGAACATGTTGAACACCTAGGATATGTACTGCAGGCTCTGGAACAGGCCCATCCGACCTTAAAGGCAAGTAAATGTCAAATTGGTCAGAGTACAGTGGTCTACCTTGGACATGAGGTAGGAGGAGGTGAAATAAGGCCATTGCCTAGCAACGTACAAGCTGTACAAAACTGGGCCACCCCTACTACCCAAACCCAAGTGAGAGCATTCTTAGGTCTCACTGGGTAATATAGGAACTTCATAGAGAACTATGGGACCATAGCTTCTCCCTTGAATGTCATCTCCTCTCCCAAATTCCCTAAAAAGGTCAGGTGGAATGAGGAATGCAATCAAGCCTTTGAAGGTCTGAAGAAAGCCCTTTGTCAAGCTCCAGTCCTAGAGCTCCTGACTATCACCAACCCTTCATTGTACAAACGGATGCTTCTAATGTAGGTATAGGTGCAGTCCTTAGTCAACTGGATGAGAAAGGTATGGAACACCCCATTTGTTTCATCAGCAGGAAGTTAAAGGATCCCGAGACAACGTGGGCAACAATAGAATGTGAATGTTTTGCTATTGTGTGGTCACTGAAGAGGTTTAGACCATACTTGTATGGATCTACCCTCATCATTCAGACTGACCACCAACCCTTGAGATGGCTGATGCAAATGAAAGGGGAAAACCCAAAGTTACTCAGATGGTCAATCTGCCTGCAAGGATTTGATTTTTCCATTGAGCACAGAGCAGGAAGTCACCATCAAAATGCTGATGGTCTCTCTAGGATGTTTGTAACCGACTAGAGGTATGAGAACCATCCAGGAGTGGATTAAATCCTCCTGTTCCTTAGTCGGGGGGGGCGAGTGTTAGGGAGAATTTTCTTTTAACATTTAGACATGGCTAGTGGCAGTGGTATCTACCCTAATTTTTCTACCGCGATTATCTTATATAAATGTGGTAATATTGTAGGCTGTTGTGTTAGCCTCGAACTTAAACCGCTGCCTGCGGGGCATGGCCAGGGGTGTGGGGTGGTCCCCTGTGGTGTTGGCTGCCTGAGGGGCATGGGGAAGGGGGATGCTAGGGAGAATTCTCATTTGATGGCTAATTTCCCTTACCTAGTGAGTCCCTCAGCAGCTTGCTGGATCTCTGGAGTTATTTCTTTCCACTTGGTAAGAGTGTAGGCTTTTCCCCACTCTTACCCATGTTTTGCTATGTGTCTTTTTCTGTGTTTTCTGTGATTGTGGACTCTGAAGTACACCACTTCAGTAGCCCCCTTCTTTTGTGTGTTACACAGCACCTTCAGTGCAGTGACATAGGGTTGTCGTTCAGACTTCCCACCAACTCCATTTATGAGGCTGACTACTGTCCCCCAGAAAAGGGTAAAGTTGCCATTAACTTTACTTGGTCAATTTAACCACAGATCCAGTACACACCATCTTACATGGAGTACTGGAAGGGGTTAATCCTTAGCTCTTTGTATCTGTACCTCCTAGAGCATTGTTTCTCTATTTTAACATTTAGACATGGCTGGTGGCAGTGGTATCTACCCTAATTTTTCTAAAGCGATTATTTTATATAAACCTGGTAATATTGTAGGCTATTGTGTTACCCTCGAACTTAAACCCGCTTGACCAAATGCTTTTTCTTTTGGCTCCGGTATGGTTTATTCGCATTTCTTTTTGTTAAACTCCTTCTTGTGTTTTACATTGCGCGGCAAACCAGGTTTGCCTTCTTTGGTCACTGTCTTTTGGCGGGCTTCTGCCAAGAAGCCCTCCTCTAGGTGCCTGGGTGTCTAGGTGGGCTGAATGTGAGGGAGGGGTGTAGTCACCCCAGCACAGGGTATCCTAGGAAACCCAAGGCGCACTGTACCGTGATTGGCTGAGGTGGTTGTCTGGGCTGGACAACCCCCCTGCTGTGTGATTGACAGCCAGGCTGTGGGAATGGGGGATTTTCACATAAAAGGCAGGTATCTTGGGCTGGAAGTCAGAGAGTCGCCACTGGAACTACAATGAACCGAAGAGAAGCGGAGGAGAGGTCGACTGCTGCAACTATCCCATCCCAGTGAAGCCCTGCTGCATTCCTGAGCTATCTATCCTTCAACGACTAAGAGAATATCCAGTCCGGAGTCTTCTTCCCTTGAGCCTGGTGGGGATAACCAGCTCGTCTTCCACAGCCAGAGGATTCCCTCCGTGGTCGAAATCGCTGCACACTGCTGTAGTGGTCCGGATAGCCACCTGAAGAGCCTCTCCTGTTTTTAAGGAGCGCACCTTTTATTCATCGTCGCTGTTGCCGGCCCCATCCCTGTGTGGTGCAGACCCCCCTCATCGTCCTTCTTCTTGCCGAAGCTCCAGCAATTGTGGGTCTGCAGGAAACTACCAGGAACAACTACTGTGGCACCAGCTTCTTCATTGAGAAAGGTACTGTGTACTGCTTGAGGAATTTGGGTGAATCCCTATTTCTCGTTCTACAAGGCCTGTCCTTATTTTCCCTCCTTCTTATAACTTTTGCTTCCGAACATTGACAATATCTAAGTACTCTTGGCTACGTTGAATCGTGAACTGTCCGACTGTGTGATCCTCGACAACAGGAACCTGGTTCCACTTGACACTGGCTCCGGCCTATTGACCCTTGAATTTCTGTCTATGAGTGTTCTTCGATTCTGTCTGCCTGACAAAAGTATTGCCTATGATTTTTGCCCCCAACTCTCTCTGGGTATCTCAGGTGCTAAGTGTGTTTTTACCCCGGTAGAATTTCTTGTCGCGGATATGCGTTTATTTAGTAGACCGAACTGTCAAAAAGTGATCGCAATCATATTCACAGTAACGTGTCTTGTTTCAAAATATCGGTCTGTTCAAACACAGGGTACTCACCTTGATTTATACAGTACAAAGTGAATTGGTTAGTTGTAGTGTATTTTACGTGTGGTTTTGAATTTAATAGAAGTGTTGTGTTTATAACAAATGTTTTAAAAATAAATGTATTTATATTTGTCTCCCTGAAACCTTGAGTCAGTGTTTGCTTCAGTCACAGTAATTGTGGTCCCTTTGTGTAATCTCTGCTACTGCTCATATACTCTTGAGATAAGCCTGGCTGCTCCGCTACTGCTATCACTTTAACATAGTGGTACAGGCTTGTACCAAAGGTAAAACGTGTATTGCTACCTGTAGTCTTAATTGTTTGTAGTGGTCCCTAAGGGCACTGCACAGGATTCTGCCTAACAGGAGGGCACACCCGGGAAGGCACACACTGCCAAATTGTGTATAAAACTTCACACGCACCCCTCAGAATACACGTACCTCACTCGCGCCAGGCCTATCGCATGTGAAACTTCACACGCACCCCTCAGAATACACGTACCCTGCTCGTGCCAGGCCTATCGCGTGTGAAACTCCACGCGCACCCCCGGAATGATCGTACCCCGCTCGTACCAGGCCTATCGCATGTGAAACTCCACACACATCCCGGAATACGCGCAGGCAGCCCATCCACCCCAGTCCATACACCACAGGCAGCCCATCACCCCTGGGCATGCCCCGCAGGCAACCCATCACCCCAGTCCATACCCCGCAGGCAGCCCATCACCCCTGGGCATGCCCTGGAGGTAGCCCATCACCCAAGTCCATACCCCGCAGGCAGTCCATCCACCCTGGGCATGCCCCGCAGGCAGCCCATCACCCCAGGCCATACCCTGCAGGCAGCCCATCACCCCAGTCCTTACCCCGCAGGTAGCCCATCCACCCTGGGCATGCCCCGCAGGCAGCCCATCACCCCTGGGCATGCCCCGCAGGCAGCCCATCACCCCAGTCCATACCCCGCAGGCAGCCCATCACCCCTGGACATGCCCCACAGGCAGCCCATCCACCCTGGGCATGCCACGCAGGCAGCCCATCACCCCAGTCCATACCCTGCAGGCAGTCCATCCACCCATGGGCATGCCCCGCAGGCAGCCCATCACCGCAGTCCATACCCCGCAGGCAGCCCATCACCCCTGGGCATGCCACACAGGCAGCCCATCACCCCAGTACATACCCCGCAGGCAGCCCATCACACCTCGGCATGCCCCGCAGGCAGCCCATCACCCCAGTCCATACCCCACAGGCAGCCCATCCACCCTGGGCTTGCTCCGCAGACAGCCCATCACTCCTGGACATGCCCCACAGGCAGCCCATCCACCCTGGGCATGCCCCGCAGGCAGCCCATCACCCCAGTCCATACCACGCAGGCAGCCCATCACTCCTGGGCATGCCCCGCAGGCAGCCCATCACCCCAGTCCATACCCCACAGGCAGCCCATCACCCCTTGGCATACCCCGCAGGCAGCCCATCCACCCTGGGAAAGCCCTGCAGGCAGCCCATCACCCCAGTCCTTACCCCGTAGGCAGCCCATCCACCCTGGGCATGCCCCGCAGGCAGCCCATCACCCCAGTCCATACCACGCAGGCAGCCCATCACTCCTGGGCATGCCCCGCAGGTGTTACGCTCACCTGGTGTCCACGGGGGCGTTGATCTGGACCGGCCTGATGTTACTTCTTCCAGTGATACTCGGAGCGCCGAGATGACGGAGTGGACCGGGCCACCCAGCTTGGTCTGTGTGGCTCGTATGAGTACTCTTCTGTAATGCAGAAAGGGGGAATTAACCACCTGTGAGGTTTAAGCTTAACCCCACCTTCTCCCCATGAATTACTTTGGGGCTCCTTTAGATTCTCACCTGATAATCTGGAAAGATGAACTCTCCATCCTGCTTCAAGTGCAGGGGCGCATAGATGACCAGTTGCCTCTCTGGTGTGGTTAGTTGGCGAGTTGCAGACCGAGTTGACTCCGTAGAGGTAATAGTTATAAGAGTTCAAAACGTCTGGAATTCACTCTGTCCAATTCCCCTAGGTTGCCCTTATGGATCTGGAAAGAGTTCACGTGGCAACCAGAGATGCGCAGGTAAGTGTTTATTAAGGCTGTTCGGAATAAAGAGGGAAGCTTGCTCTAATCTGTGGTCTTTTTCCGTTTCAGGCATCCATTCGGAGGAAGATCCGTGGATTGAAGCGTTTACCGCAACCGGGTAAGTCTGTAGCGGAATGTTTCCCATAGGGGCCGGGGTGCGGCGGATATGCGGAAAAGGTCGCGCCGACCCGAGATTAGGTGAGTATCCCCGGTGATCTCAAGTAAGTCTTAATATTTACCTTTGTTGCCCTTGATAACTCTCTGTTGCTCACCTTATTGTTTTTATGTCCATAGGTGATGAAGAGCGGCCGCGGACTGAAGATGAGCGTGTTGGAATGCTGAAAATGGCAACAGGTGAGTTCAGCGCGGCGTTGCAGGAGGCGCGGCAAGAGTGACTAATGGATTCTTACTTCCAGGTCCAAGTCGGGAGGATGCAGGATTCAGGTGAGTATGAATAAACTCGTGCTCTAACCTTTCCTTCTGTTTTGCTTGCAGGGTTCAGGAGCTCCGGAGTGTAGACGGGCGTGGCAGAAGTCTGGGAGCTGGTGCAGGCACGGTGAGTGTTCGCTGCTACTGCAGAATAACGCGAAGCACGTGTGGCTGTCCGGGCGTGGCTTAAATAGCTTTGGAAGAAGTCCCAGGTAAGTATTCTTCCACTGCCCCACCCAGGTAAGAAAATAGTCCCTTCATTAAAATAGTCCCTCCTAAGCCTCATTTGGCTTAGGTCTTCATGCAGCATGGTCTGCATCAGGTGAGTAAGCAGCATGGTCTGCTTTAGGTAAGCTCTCATAAATGAGCCTGGCACCTATGGCGCCAGGACTGACTTTGTTCTTATGAGCCTGGCGCCAAAGGCGCCAGGACTGCACCCAAACAGCCCCTAACTGGGGCTTTCGGGCATTCTCCAAATGGTGTGATGCCTGCTTCCGGGGCTGCTGGGCCTGGTCTGGTTTCCCGGGGGCAGGCATCATGACAGCACTCCCCCTCAAGGCCCCTCCCAAAGTCGTTCCTCTCCTTGGCCGTGGTTGTCTGGAAATTCCCGGTGGAACCTCTTCACCAAACGAGGTGCATGTACGTGGTCACTAGGTTCCCAAGACCTTTCCTGCGGACCATAACCTTTCCAGTCAATTAGGTAAAAGAGTTTCGATCTCATTTTTTTTGAGTCCAAAATATTCTTGATTTCGTATTCGGGTTCTCTGTTTATGAGGATAGGTTCAAGTGGGTCGGTTAGCCTAGTTCCTGGTTGCACTGGTTTCAAAAGAGACACGTGGAAGACGGGATGGATTCGCATATGAGCAGGTAGTTCCAACTCGACAGCCACCGGGTTAATAATGGCTTTGATGGAGTAAGGCCCCAAGTACCTGGGATTAAAGGTCCGTTTTCCTTTGAGAGGAATGTGCTTAGTAGATAACCATACTTGGTCCCCTATCTGGTAGTGTGGTGCTTCTCTTCTAAGCTGATTAGCGTTTTTCTTGTATTTTTCATTGGCCTTTCGCAAATGTTCTGTTGCTTCCTTAAAGGTTTGAGTAATGACTGTGTGAAGATGATCTACTGCGGGCATCTCTAAATGCTGGGGTGAATCCAACTCCGAGGTTCGGGGATGATGTCCGTATATGGTAAAAAAGGGACTTTGCCCAGTTCCTGAGTGTACTGAATTATTGTACGCATATTCAGCGATCCATAGGGTGTCCTTACAATTGCCTTCAGACTGATGTAGCATACAGCGTAAATATTGTTCGATAGTCTGGTTAGTTCTCTCTGTTTGGCCGTCGGTCTGGGGGTGGTGGCTAGTGGAAAGCCTGACATCTATTTGTGCCAGTTGGCAGCATTTTTTCCAGAAATGCGAGATGAATTGACTTCCTCGGTCTGAAATTAACACAGATGGAAAACCGTGTAGACGAACAATGTTTTCAAGGAATTCCTTGGCCAGGGTTGAGGCTGAGGGTATCCCTTTCAAGGGAATAAAGTGGGCCATCTTAGAAAAAAGGTCCACTATTACTAGGATAGTATTGAAACTGTTACACAGGGGTAGATCCGTGATAAAGTCTAATGACAGGGTGTGCCAAGGAATCGGTGGGATGTCCATAGGCTGTAATAGCCCAGCTGGTTTTCTTTTTTTACTTTTGTTTTGGGCGCAGATGCCACAAGATAGGACAAATGACTTAATATCTTTTCGCCAGGTGGGCCACCAGAATTGTTTCTTGATTTTAGCTTCGGTCTTTGTAATACCGGGGTGTCCCTCTAGTAATGTATCATGATAATGGGAGATGACTAGTTCTTGTAGTTCTTTTTGTGGTAGAAATAGACGTCCTCGGTAATATGGTAGTTCATTGGTGATGCTGAAATCTGGGCCTTTCTTGGCCCAATCTTGTAGGGCTTGAGGATCAAAGAGCTGCCGGACAATCCCTTGAATGTCTTCCAGTGCCTGTACTGAAGTTATACCAAGAATTCTCTGGTCAGGGATTATGGGTACAGGTTCCAGGGTCACTTCAGTCTCTCCCATTCCAATTCGGGATAAGGCGTCCGCTTTCCCATTTTTACAACCGGGCCGATAAGTTATTACAAAATCAAATTCGGCAAAAAACAATGCCCAACAGAGTTTACGTGAAGACTGGGCTTTGGCTGTTTTTAGATATTGTAAATTTCGATGATCGGTGATAACCGTGATGGTCTGCCTGGCTCCGAGTAGGTAGTGTCGCCAATCTTTGAAGGCGGACTTGATAGCTAACAGCTCCTTATCAGTAATGGCATAGTTTAATTCAGGAGTCGAGAACTTTTTTGACCAAAAGGCCACTGGGTGAATCTGGTTTGTTTCGGGATCTTTTTGAGAAAGGACAGCTCCCATTGCTAAACTGGATGCATCAGTCTCCACTATGTACGGGAGTTCAGGACGTGGGAGTCTTAGGATCGGTGCAGATGTGAATTTGGCCTTTAATTCTTGAAAGGCGCTTTCAGCTTCGCCTGTCCATACAAAGCGTTTGTTTTTTCTCAAGAGTGCTGTGATGGGATGAACAATCTGCGAAAAGCCTGGAATAAACCTGTGGTAGAAGTTGGCAAAACCAAGCATGCTCTGTACCCCTTTGACAGAGCTTGGCGAAGGCCATTTGAGAATTGCGTCCACTTTTCGTGTATCCATCCTGATTCCTCCCGGGGTTAAAATGAATCCTAGAAATTCCACTTCAGTGGTGTGGAAAACACATTTCTCCAATTTGGCATATAGTTTGTACTGGCGTAGCTTTTCTAACACTGCTCGAACGTGCTTGATATGATCAGATTCTGATGAGGAGTATACTAAGATGTCATCAATATAAACGACGACACAAACATCGATAAGTTCTCTAAGGACATCGTTCATGAAGAACTGGAAGGCTGCTGGCGCGTTGCATAATCCAAAAGGCATCACTTGGTACTCAAATAATCCATACTTCGTGCGAAAAGCAGTTTTCCACTCGTCGCCTTCTTTGACACGTACCAAATGATACGCCCCCCGGAGGTCTAGTTTAGTATATATGCGGGCTTCTTTTACTTGGTCAAGTAATTCCGGAATTAAAGGCAACGGATACCGATTCTTAATGGTTATTTGGTTCAGTGCGCTCTAGTCTATGCACGTTCTGAGGTCGCCTTCCTTTTTTGGCACGAAGAACAAAGCAGAAGATGCTGGGGATTTAGATGGGCGAAAAAAAACGTTAGCAAGGTATTGGTCCAGGTATTGACGTAAATGAAGATTTTCGGGCTCCGTAAGGGCATAGATCCTGCTGCAGGGAGGTTGTGCGCCTGGTATGAGGTCTATTTGACAGTCATATGATCTGTGTGGGGGCAAGGTATTTGCCTGTTCTTTTTAGAAGACATCTTGAAACTCTAGATACTCTGTAGGTAGTTGTATGGTAGCTGGAGTTACTGAAGCCAGGACCATGTTCTGAGATTTTCTTGGGTAACAGTTGTGCGCACATTCTGGGAAGGTAATTCTCTTCTCTCGCCAATCGATACTAGGATTATGTTTTTCCAACCAAGGTATCCCTAGTATTACTTGAAACTGCGGAGCCTTGATTAAATCAAACACCAAAGTCTCTCGGTGCCCATCCTGCACCAGCAATGTCATTTCTGTGGTGGAGTGAGTTACGGGGCCTGAGGCAATTTCCGTTCCATCAACTGTGGTAATGACATCTAGAGTGGGTTTCTGGGCGAGAGGCAGGTTCATCCTGGAAGCCAGTTCACTGTTCACGTAGTTTCCTATGGCTCCGCTATCTACGTACGCTTTTACCGCGTGCATCCGAGATGGCTGTTCCGGATCTACGAGGATCATTGGAATGGTGAAATGCAAGGTCTGAGTGTCCTTCTTCGAGCTCGGCAAGCGGACCTCTACGCTTGTCGGGTGGGATCATTTCCCGAGTCAGAGTTTTTATCCGCAGCCCCCACCACCTTTTTGGGCGGTTTTATGGGGCAGCTCAGCAAAAAATGACCTGAATTCCCGCAATACAGGCATAGCTGCATTTGTCGTCTTCTATCTCTTTCTTTCTGAGTTAAGGGTCCTCTCACCCCTCCGATTTGCATGGGTTCTGAAGTCTCTGCCCCTTTGGGGCTGGTATGAGTTCTGACCAAGACTCTGTTTTCAAACCTGGCTTTATCGGCCTTCCTATTTTGAAGTCTATGATCAAGTTGGACCACCAAATTTATATATTCGGTACAATCTTGAGGTGGGTTCACGATCTGGGCCAAGACATCTTTGAGTTCTCCTCGAAGCCCTCGATGGAACAATGTGATTCTTTTTACTTCTGGCCATTCAGTTTCCACTATTAATCTGTTAAAGGTTGCAATGTAGGAAAGAAGATCCTGATTCCCCTGTCGTAGGGATAAGAGTTCGTTATCCAGGGCCTGACCCTGGGAGTGTCGAGCAAATAGTCTTTCCATGCTTGTTTGAAATCCCTGGAAATTCCGAAGAATGGGGTCATCTTGATTAACTAGAGGAATGGACCAGTCTGCTGCGCTGCCGCTGAGGTATGACAGCACAAAGGCTACCTTGGCTTGATCATTCGGAAAGGCTGCAGGTCTGCATAAGAAGTGTAAGCGGCACTGATTCATGAATACGGCAAACCTTTTTGGGTCTCCGGTAAAACGTTCGGGTGGAGCTAATGGAACGGCCCCTGGTAAGTGTATTTGAACAGGGTTGCTCGAGGACACAGGAGCTGGACCTGCCCCGAGGCCAGGCAGTGGCGTTTGCCCAGCTTGATTTTGCAATAACTGTCTGGCTAGATCATCCGTTTGCTCTTTCGAAACTATCAGCTCCCTCCTAAGGGCATTAGTTTTCTGGCAGGCGGCATGCACTTCAGCCCTTAGCTCCCCTAATAATTGGGTTAATTGATCCATCTCTGAGGTCTCCATAACGCCCAGGTGGCTTGTTGTGGGTAGGCTTCGCGTTCTGTTACGCTCACCTGGTGTCCACGGGGGCGTTGATCTGGACCGGCCTGATGTTACTTCTTCCAGTGATACTCGGAGCGCCGAGATGACGGAGTGGACCGGGCCACCCAGCTTGGCCTGTGTGGCTCGTATGAATACTCTTCTGTAATGCAGAAAGGGGGAATTAACCACCTGTGAGGTTTAAGCTTAACCCCACCTTCTCCCCATGAATTACTTTGGGACTCCTTTAGATTCTCACCTGATAATCTGGAAAGATGAACTCTCCATCCTGCTTCAAGTGCAGGGGCAGCATAGATGACCAGTTGCCTCACTGGTGTGGGAAGTTGGTGAGTTGCAGACCGAGTTGACACCGTAGAGGTAATAGTTATAAGAGTTCAAAACATCTGGAATTCACTCTGTCCAATTCCCCTAGGTTGCCCTTATGGATCTGGAAAGAGTTCACGTGGCAACCAGAGATGCGCAGGTAAGTGTTTATTAAGGCTGTTCGGAATAAAGAGGGAAGCTTGCTCTAATCTGTGGTCTTTTTCCGTTTCAGGCATCCATTCGGAGGAAGATCCGTGGATTGAAGCGTTTACCGCAACCGGATAAGTCTGTAGCGGAATGTTTCCCATAGGGGCCGGGGTGCGGCGGATATGCGGAAAAGGTTGCGCCGACCCGAGATTAGGTGAGTATCCCCGGTGATCTCAAGTAAGTCTTAATATTTGCCTTTGTTGCCCTTGATAACTCTCTGTTGCTCACCTTATTGTTTTTATGTCCATAGGTGATGAAGAACGGCCGCGGACTGAAGATGAGCGTGATGGAATGCTGAAAATGGCAACAGGTGAGTTCAGCGCGGCGTTGCAGGAGGCGCGGCAAGAGCGACTAATGGATTCTTACTTCCAGGTCCAAGTCGGGAGGATGCAGGATTCAGGTGAGTATGAATAAACTCTTGCTCTAACCTTTCCTTCTGTTTTCCTTGCAGGGTTCAGGAGCTCCGGAGTGTAGACGGGCGTGGCAGAAGACTGGGAGCTGCTGCAGGCACGGTGAGCGTTACGCTGCTACTGCAGAATAACGTGAAGCACGTGTGGCTGTCCGGGCGTGGCTTAAATAGCTTTGGAAGAAGTCCCAGGTAAGTATTCTTCCACTGCCCCACCCAGGTAAGAAAATAGTCCCTTCATTAAAATAGTCCCTCCTAAGCCTCATTTGGCTTAGGTCTTCATGCAGCATGGTCTGCATCAGGTGAGTAAGCAGCATGGTCTGATTTAGGTAAGTTCTCATAAATGAGCCTGTCGCCTATGGCGCCAGGACTGACTTTGTTCTTATGAGCCTGGCGCCAAAGGCGCCAGGACTGCACCCAAACAGCCCCTAACTGGGGCTTTTGGGCATGCTCCAAATGGCGTGATGCCTGCTTCCGGGGCTGCTGGGCCTGGTCTGGTTTGCCGGGGGCAGGCATCATGGCAGCAGGCAGCCCATCACCCCAGCCCATACCCCACATGCAGCCCATCACCCCTTGGCATACCCCGTAGGCAGCCCATCTACCCTGGGCAAGCCCTGCAGGCAGCCCATCACCCCAGTCCTTACCCCGCAGGCAGTCCATCCACCCTGAGCATGCCCCGCAGGCAGCCCATCACCCCTGGGCATGCCCCGCAGGCAGCCCATCACCCCAGTCCATATCCCACAGGCAGCCCATCCACCCTGGGCATGCCCCGCAGGCAGCCCATCACCCCTGGGCATGCCCCGCAGGTAGCCCATCACCCCAGTCCATACCCCGCAGGCAGTCCATCCACCCTGGGCATGCCCCACAGGCAGCCCATCACCACAGGCCATACCCCGCAGGCAGCCCATCACCCCAGTCCTTACCCCGCAGGCAGCCCATCCACCCTGGGCATGCCCCGCAGGCAGCCCATCACCCCTGGGCATGCCCCGCAGGCAGCCCATCACCCCAGTCCATAACCCGCAGGCAGCCCATCACCCCTGGACATGCCCCGCAGGCAGCCCATCCACCCTGGGCATGCCACGCAGGCAGCCCATCACCCCAGTCCATACCCTGCAGGCAGTCCATCCACCCATGGGCATGCCCGCAGGCAGCCCATCACCCCAGTCCATACCCCGCAGGCAGCCCATCACCCCTGGGCTTGCCCCACAGGCAGCCCATCACCCCAGTACATACCCCGCAGGCAGCCCATTACACCTCGGCATGCCCCGCAGGCAGCCCATAACCCCAGTCCATACCCCGCAGGCAGCCCATCCACCCTGGGCTTGCTCCGCAGACAGCTCATCACTCCTGGGAATGCCCCACAGGCAGCCCATCCACCCTGGGCATGCTCCGCAGGCAGCCCATCACCCCAGTCCATACCCCACAGGCAGCCCATCACCCCTTGGCATACCCCGCAGGCAGCCCATCCACCCTGGGCAAGCCCTGCAGACAGCCCATCACCCCAGTCCTTACCCCGCAGGCAGCCCATCCACCTTGGGCATGCCCCGCAGGCAGCCCATCACCCCTTGGCATACCCCGCATGCAGCCCATCCACCCTGGGCATGCCCCGCAGTCAGCCCATCACCCCAGTCCTTACCCCGCAGGCAGCCCATCCACCTTGGGCATGCTCCGCAGGCAGCCCACTCCACAGGGGGGACTTTTTCCATGTGTTTTCGCTGGCGTGAGTGGGGTACGTGTATTCCGAGTGGTGCATGTGAAGTTTTACACGCGATAGGCCTGGCACAAGCGGGGTACGTGTATTCCGAGGACTGCATGTGAAGTTTTACACACAATAGGCCTTGCGCAAGCGGGGTACGTGTATTTCCGAGGGGTGCGTGTGAAGGTTTACACGCGATAGGCCTGGCATGACGGGGTACGTGTATTCCCAGGGGTGCGTGTGAAGTTTTACATGTGATAGGCCTGGCACAAGCAGGGTACGTGTATTCCGAGGGGTGCGCTGGGAGTTTTACACACGCTAGGCCTGGCGCGAGCAGGGTAAGTGTATTCCAGGGGTGAATGTGAAGTTTTACACGCGATAGGCCTGGTGCAAGCGGGGTATGTGTATTCCGAGGGGTGCGTGTGAAGTTTTACACACGATTGGCCTGGCGCGAGCGGGTTATGTGTATTCCGAGGGGTGCGCGGGGAGTTTTACACACAATAGGCTTGGCGCGAATGGGGTACATGTATTCCAAGGGGTGCGTGTGAAGTTTTACATGTGATAGGCCTGGCGCGAGCTGGGTATGTGTATTCCGAGGGGTGTGTGTGAAGTTTTACACGCGATAGGCCTGGTGCGAGCGGGATACGTGTATTCCAAGGGGTGCATGGGGAGTTTTACACGCGATAGGCCTGGTGCGAGCGGGGTACATGTATTCCGGGGGTGCGTGTGAAGTTTTACACGTGATAGGCCTGGCGCAAACGGGGTATGTGTATTGTGAGGGGTACGTGTGAAATTTTACATGCTATAGGCCTGGCCGAGCGGGTTACGTGTATTCCGAGCGGTGCATGTGTAGTTTTACATCCGATTGGCCTGTCGCGAGCGGGGTACCTGTATTCCGAGGGGTGCGTGGGGAGTTTTACACGCGATTGGCCTGGCGCGAGCGGGGTACGTGTATTCTGAGGGGTGCGCGGGGAGTTTTACACGCGATTTCGCTGGCGCGAGTGGGGTACCTGTATTCCGGGGGGTGCATGGGGAGCTTTACATGCAATTTCATGTTTGGGGGCTGTATGCTGGTCCACTGGCCTTTGCTCCATGTACTGGATTTGTGCAATGTTTTTGGCGCACGGGGTGGGGTTGGGGGCATAACTGGCACTGCTGCAGCGTCGCTGCGCCACTCTGCGCCACGGCTGCTTATGGATGTATGAATCCATGAATACGCTGTGCGCCTAAATGGGTTTTGGCGCACTCGGCTGGCGCAGACTGCTGCACGCGCACTCTGTGCACCAGCCGCGTGCGCCACTTGTTCGGCCCAATTCTATGAATTACCCCCACTGTGTGTTGCTGTACTTTCACTGATTGGGTCTCATTACGAGTTTGCTTGTAAAAAAGTAAATTACCGGCATGCCGGTGCTACCGTGTCTGTGTACCACTGCTCCCAGAAGCTATGGTAGATTCCGAGTCAGCGTGCACGCGCATTCCGGCATACCGGGAATGGTAGCACCAGCATTCCGGTAACAGCCTCCAAACTCCCGATAATGGCATCCTCGATGCTGCAGGCACCGACTCTGACACGGACGATGTACCGGTACCCTGATGCCGGTAATACTGTCCCCGGAAACAACGTCATCGTGCCGGAATGGGAAATGCACCACCGGCCATCTTTAAAAACGCAATCCATTGCAATCCTCAGTCTACAGCAGTCCAACAGGAAAACTGAGTAGACAGCACAAAGCAGACCATCATGACATCTAGGCAAGGCACCGTCTGTCGTCAAAAACCATGTTTTAGTAAGCAGGAGTTAAACATGTTGGCGGACACACTGGTAGAACATGCCAACATCGTTTTCTGCGCTGACCAGCGGCAGCCAGCCCAACTCAGCAAAAAAGGCCATATGGGAGGAAGTGGCCCCCAAGGTATCGGCAGTGGCGACAACACCCCGGACCATCTGAGATTGCCATAAGCGTTGGGACGATCTATGTCACTGGGTCTGCAACCTCCTTGCTGCAGAGCACAGCCAAGGGCTGGCCACAGGAGGCAGACTGCCATCCCCATCAAATTCACATCCTGGGAGGAGACCTGCAGCACCATCATCCACATGGAGAGTATTGAGGGGGTAGGAAATGCGGAGATGGAAAGAGCAACATCGGATGATAACAGTGAGTGTCCCTTACCGTAATCCCAAAGGCACACCACACACCTTCATCCCCAATGCCAATGGCGAAGGTCAAATGCCAAGTAGGTGGCACCAGATTCCTGCTGCATTTGCACCCGCCGAAAGCCACCTCCCCCACAACTACAATGTACCTGCCACAAACACAATCAACAAACCCCACTGACACACCCCACATGTCCCCTGTATTGCCGACACAAGTACCATCTGCATGCGCACACCCACACACATCACTGTACAACTGCAGCCATCACCACTGTGTCACCACATGGAAAGATGCACACATCACCAGCACCAGTTGCACACCTTTCACACCCACCATGTCTATATACACAGAGTAAACATCAATGCATCAACGTACAGAATCGGAGCACATCAGTTCCACAATGAAACACCACATGGCACACAGCCCCTGTGGCATGGCCACAACACCCAAACCACTAGACACCTGTACCCCACCCAACAGACACTGTGCACAACATGGCTGCACCAGAAGGATGCACCGACACTGCACCCCCCATATTCTTGTGTGCACCATGCCAGGCCCTCCAACATATCCATGACAATGCGCATGACTCGGAATGTACTAGCATCGATGTATGTCAGATGGATGCACACCCATAACTAATATCATGCCTCACTATCCGCCACAGGCACAGGATCTGACAGCGAGGGCGAACATGCCACAACACCCCGGACAGCTGCGGCATGTCGTTGCTGCGGCGAAGACACCGGCTCTAGCCATGAGCTGTCCACCTCCACCGCAAGACACAAGCGTGCCACTTCATCCACGGCACAGCCCCCCTGCCACCAGGAAACGCAGGCGGGCCGGCAGCCCGAGCACCCACCAGCAACTTCCAACAAGGCCACCCAGCAAACATTAACTTCTGACAGCAAGGCCCCCCCCCCCCGGCACTCATCAACATCTAGGGCACAGCAGGCACTTCAGCTGGAAGAGCCGGAATCCCCGGTGGCTAGCGAGCATGAGGAGGCACTATCTGCAGTGCACAGCAGATAGTGCACTGCTGGGCACACTCTTGATGCCCTGATCTCTTCTGACCTTCCTCTCTCTGTCCCTCTCTCCACTCCTCTCTCCTGGAGTGATCACTTTCTCCTCTCCTCCCACATCACCCTCCCTACCCCACAGGCAAAGCCACCCTCATCACTGCCATCTTCCTTCTCGGTCATCCGACCCATGAAGCGTGTGTCAGTTGAGGCTTTCGCTGCCACCTTCTCGCCCCCTCTTCCCCCCTCGGCTGACTCCCACCCTGACACAGCCCTCTCCACTCTCTACTCTGCTTTATCTGATACTCTTGATATCCTTGCCCCTGTTATAAGAATCCGCCTGAAGCCCAAAGCCAAATGTAACTCCTGGTATGACTCGGATCTCGTCAACCTTAAACGCTTGTGCAGAGTGGCAGAGAGGAAATGGCATGCTTCATGTTCATCCTCTGACAAACTGGCCTGTCGCCTGCTCCAAAGGCAGTACCGGCTCTCCGTTCTCACCAAGAAGAGAGCCCTTATCCATGCCCGCATCACTGCGGCATCTAACAATTTGGCTGAACTCTTTAAAATCTGCAAGGAGCTGGCCAACCCTGCTGCAGTCTCTACCTCTCCTGTCCCCTCCCAGACCCTCTGTACGGCACTGGCCTCTCACTTCATTTCAAAAACTCAGGACATCCTGTCCTCACTCTCCTCCCATCACCTCCCCCCCTCTATTCCCTTCCCATCCTCTGGCCCTTCTGCAACCACGCCTCCTCTCTCCTTCTCTGCCTTTCCCCTTTTTTCTGCTGATGAGGTTTCGAGACAAGTCCGATCTATGAAAGTCTCGTCAACACAGGTCCACCCCTGCTCCTCCAAAACTATTAAGGGCCACATCGACTCCTTGGCTCCTGCCCTTGCTGACTTCTGCAATCACTCCTTCGCCTCTGCAGTCTTCCCATCCCCTCTCAAGCACTCCCTTGTGCACCCCCTTCTTAAGAAACCCTCTTCCGACCCGTCCTGCCCAGCTAACTATCGCCCTATCTCTATCACTCCTTTCCTGGGCAAGCTCCTGGAGAAACTTGCCATCTCCCAGCTTAATCTCCATGCTGAATCTGTTGGTAGCCTTCATGACCATCAGTCTGGCTTCAGAGCTGCCAGAAGCACGGAAACTGCTCTCGAACCTTGACTGTAACATTCCATGTGTTCTCATTTTGCTTGATCTCTCTTCTGCCTTTGATGCTGTCAACCATACCATCCTGCTCAACCGTCTCCATGATAACCTGGGTATCACTGGTCAGGCTCTGGCTTGGCTGACCTCTTTCCTCTCAAATCGACCCTCCCAGGTCCAACTGGGGTCTTTCCTGTTTGACATCTTTTTCTCTACCTGTGGTGTCCCCAAGGGTTCTAACCTCTCTCCCTGGCTGTTCAACCACTATCTGGCACTTCTCGCCCACCGCATCGCTGGTCTCTGCCCCAACTTTCAGTGCTATGCGGATGATACCCAGCTCATTTTCAGGCTACCCTCGGCCTCCTCTTCTCCTTCCCTCATCTCTGACTGTCTTTCTGCTATCCAGGAATGGTGTGCCACCAACGACCTCTGCCTTAATGCCAGTAAGACCGAGATTCTACTCATCGGCACACCCACTCCCTCCTTCCCTGCAGCTCTCTGGCCGGCCGCTCTTGGCCCTCTTCCTGCTCCGACCTGCAATGCAAAAAACCTCGGGGTCATCTTCGACCCCACACTCTCCTTCTCTCCTCACATTTCCTGACGTTTCTAAGAAGTCACACTACCAGCTGCACCTCCTCAGAGGTATCCTTCCTTTCCTCTCCTTCCCCCAGAAGCTCACTGTCTCCAGAGCCCTGGTTCTCTCGAAGCTGGACTACTGTAACAGCCTCTATCTAAATCTGCCTGCCTCTACTCTCCGCCCTCTGCAACTCATCCAGAACAGGACTGCGAGACTTGTCCTTGGCCTCAAGCCCAGGGACCGTATCTCTCCAGGACTGAAATCGCTACACTGGCTCCCTGTGGCTGCGAGGATTAAGTTCAAAACCCTCTGCATTGTCCACAAGGCCTTCTGGGGCCTGGGGCCAAATTACCTTCAACACTCCCTTCCTAAATATCTTCCTTCTCGAGCACTTCGCTCTTCCACCTCTAACTCCCTAAGGGTCAGCCGCTTCTCCAAGCAACAAGTTGGAGGGAGATCTCTCTCCGCAGCAGGGGCCTCCCTCTGGTACAGCCTTCCTGTCTCCCTGAAACTTGAGGAGAACCAACTCCGGTTCCGGAAGCAGCTCAAAACCTTCCTCTTTGCTTCTGCTTTCTCTCTCCCTCTCCCTTGCTAAATCACTGAAACTGTACTGAATCAGCAACTGGGCCACTTACCAATCTCGGTCCTTGCCCCAGCCACTCTCCCCTGCACTGCCTTCCTGGCAACCCCTGCACTGTGGGACTGTCTCTGTATCCCTACAGCCCCCCTTCCCAGCACTTGTCTGCACTTATCTTGCACTTGCCACCAGCTGGCCCTTATTATTTATCTTGTTCATTACTAACCCTGTACTGCACTTCCCCTCTCCCTTTCCCCCTTGCACTTTTCCCGTCCCCCCTACCCATGCACTTGCGCGATCTGAATGACACCTGGCCTAGTAGGATCGTTGTCTGTCTCCCCTTGTTCCCCCCTCCCTGCCTCGTAGCGCCTTGAAACACTTGTGTATAGGCGTGTTACAAATGCCATATCATATCATATCAGCAAGCAGGGTGAGGTGGCACAATCCGTAGTGGACAGTGAGCAGGAGGAGGCAGACTCCCCAGGCCACAGCCAGCAGGAGGAAGCAGAATCAACGCCATCCAGGCAGGCAAGCACACATAGTACACCTGTAGATGGCTCAGGTGCACACTGCACAGGGGGGGCCAGTGGCCCTGACACCCATAGCGACGGTGCTGTGTTCAGTCCTGCAAGCCCTCGGAGCCCACCTCCCCTGCCAGTATCAGGTCTCCGCCACATCAGAGACATCGAGGGGCGACTCTCTTGCATGGAAGGGCGGCAGCAGGCAATGCAGGCCCTGGTCACACAGTCACACAGTACGGGACAGAGGCAGAACAAACAGGGCAGACCATGCAGGATGCCCTGCAAAACATTGCAAGAATGGTGAGCAGAGCCGTGTACTGCGTGGCCAGGTGCGTGTGGGAAGGAAATGCTGTCATGTCTGCCATGGCCCAGTCCAGCACCCAGTTGGCAACCGCTATAGCGGAATAACGGAATGTCACCACAACCCCCGACCCCGGCCCATCCTCCAGCACGACACCGGCCAGCTCTACTCAAACAAGCCCTGTGCGTCATTCACAGGGACTTGTTCGCCGCCCAGAGGCTCACCCCCTTCCTCCAAAAAGGGGGCATGAATAGGACAACTTACAAGTGAATGTGGGGAGGGAGTAGTTGAGAAGGTGTTGTGGGGGTAATGGAGGAGGGGGTGTTGGGGTATTGGGTGTGGGGTCAGTGGGAGAGGGAGAGGGGGTGTTGGGGTATTGGGTGTGGGAGTAGTGGAGGTAGTGGGGGAGGGGTTGTTGGGGTATTGGTTCTGGGGTAGTGGGGAGGAGGTGTGGGGTCAATTTAATGGGACAGTAGTGGCAGTTAAATAATGCAAATCTGTACATAGTTATACATTATTCAATACAGCTGGTGTGTAAAAGAAAAACACATGACTGGATATTGCTTCTTGAGTGTGTGTCTATTTAATAATGTACAGTGCTCAGTGCCCAGTGTGACCCATGCCCAGTGCCTTGTCTTTTCCAGTCCATCAGAAGTAGTGGTCAATTAAATCTTGTGTGTTGCATGTCCTTCATTTAAATTGTGCCGCTGAGGAATTCTACCATCTTCCTCATCATCATCCTCATCCTCTGGTGGCATCATGTCCATGTCAGGGGACAGGGGGACGTTGTGCCGATGCACATGTTGTGTAACATGGCACACACTAACACAATTTTTCCCACCTTCTCTGGCCTGTAAATGAGTGCCCCCCCCTCGACCTGCTGAGGCAGCGGAACCGGGCCTTCAACAGGCCAAATGTCTGCTCAATGGTGACACAAGTGCATGCATGTGCACGGTTGTAGTCCTCTTAGTGCCTGTTGACTGGTTGCCTGATGGGGGTCATGAGCCAGCCCTTCAGGGGATACTCGGCATTACCTGCATCGGAGCAAGAGAAAGGGTACTTGTGATTTATTTGGTAATTCCATGTTAGCACTGCCTGTACTGTGTTCATGATTAAATGCAACTAAGGATTCATAACTGCACATGACATGTTCCATTTTCAATGACACGGGTAAGTGTACTTAGGGCTGATCCATGGGTGGGGGATCGGTGCAGTTGCAGTCCCAAGGACCATTCAATGTGAACCTGCACTCTCACAAATCAAGTCCAAATGTCCATGATGGCTTCAGATTTCATTGATGTGTTACAATGGAAATGGACTGTGCCTGTACAGTGGATAATTACACATTTGCCTAATTGGCTTCAGTTAACACAGTGGTATCCCCAGTATGCATTCTACTTATTCATGCCTCCATGTACATGTCCATCGACACCTAGGTCAGATTCACATTGGTGATATGGGCCACGGGTGAAGGGTTACGTTTCTCTGATACGGTTGGGTGGGGGTTGGCATGGTGGAACTAAGGTACTTGGGATAAGTCCTGCTCCTCTCAATCATATCTTGCTGGTAGTCAATGATTGCTGATTTTAATCGTTTTCATACTTGACCCATTGTACTTGACGGTGTCCCTTAAGGTGACATGACAGGCATACTGATCTGCGTGTACCTGTGGACTGAGTTCAGTGACTGATTATCAGTGTGTAAGATGGGTTTCTCTCATGCATGGCAGCATACCTAGTGATTTCCTTTTCTGAGATCATGCATTGTCAGATAGTGCATTGTGGTACATGTGGTTCATGTTTTCTGATGTTCCTGATAGATGTGCTGGTGTGTGCACTGTGTCTGTTGATTGCATGTACACACAGCTGTGTAGGCATGCACATCTGCAAGCATTGGCCTTGTTGTACATTCTCTTTAATTTACTAAGGTAACAGTTGAAGGCACCCAGGACGCTGTGTGTGGTCTTGTTCCATTCTATGTGTGTGGTTTAATATTGTCATCCGACTTTGCCTTCTATTGCCCCACCCAGTCTCTCTGCACTTCATTGCATACCTGGTAATGTTTACGGCTATGTGCAGGAGTGATGATGGATTTATGTATGCAGTGTGCACTTGTGCTCCTCATGCGTGCAACCCTATGCTATGTTCCGACACCCCTCGTGGCCCAGCCAGCAGACACGTTGCTTATACTTGTGATCCCCCCCGACCCAATCAACACCCCTCATGGCCCACCCAGCAGACACATTGCCCATGCTTGTAATTCCCCCCCAATCAACACCCCTCATGGCCCAGCCAGCAGACACGTTACCTATGCTTGTGACTCCCCCCTGCCCCACAAAACAACACCCCTCATGGCCCTGTGGTTAGACTCACCCAGCAACCAGGTACATTGTGCAGCATGTCGTGTCATGTAGCGGGGAAGCGTGAATTGTGCAGCACCATGGCGTCATGTGTGGAGCCAGGGAATCTTGCACAGCAATGCGTGATTATTTATTTTATTTATTTATTTATTCGGATTTATTTAAAGCGCACGTCAGCCCGGGGGCATCGTGGCGCTGTTACATGAATACATACATAGTCTGGTTACAATGGAAGGAAGATGGTTACAAAGCAATTTTCATTACAGCAAGCATTTCGTGTCGAAAACTTTTCGTATCAGATGCGTGCGAGCTGAAGTGGGTGTAGGGAAGGAGGAGTTAGTTGAATAGCGTGGTTTTGAGGGATTTGCGAAAGAGATACAGCGATGGTTCTGCTCTGAGCGAGTTGGGGAGGGCATTCCAGAGCTTAGGTGCTATGTGAGGGAAGCCAATGCCGCCGGCTTTGGCTCTTTTTACAGTGGGTACTTGGAGTTGGTTGGCGTGATGACTTCTTCTGGGGCGGATGGAGGAGTTCTTGGTTATAGTTTCAGATAGGTAGGGGGGTGCTGTGTGATTGATGCATTTGTGTGTGAGGGTGAGGATTTTAAAGTTGATCCTTTCCTTGACTGGGAGCCAGTGGACGCGTCTTCTGGCCTGTGAGATATGGTCAGTTTTGGGAATGTGTAGTGCAGCACGGAGGGCATTGTTTTGCACTATTTGGAGCCTGTTTAGGTTTTTTGACGAAGTGCCTGCCAGGAGGGCGTTACAGTAGTCTAATCTGGCTCCTATCGTAGCTCTGGCTATGGAGAGGCAGTTGGGCGTGGTGAGGTAGGGTTTTATGGCGTAGATGAGTTTGGTAGTCAGAGCAGAAGCTGAGGCAATGGCGCTGGTTTGTCTTGTCATTGAGAGTGTCGCGTCAATGTAGACTTCTAAGGTCTTGACGGCAGAGGAGACAGGTATGCTAATACTGTCGATGTTCATGTGCGAATAATCGGGGCTGAGTTTGGTTAGCGTTTTGTTAGGGGCTAGGATGATGATTTCGGTTTTGTCTCCGTTTAGGCAGAGACCATTGATAGCCATCCATGTTTGGATAGTCGAGTAGATTTTGATGAGGGCTTCTGAGTCAAGGTCGTAGTCTCCAGAGAGGGGGAGGAGGACCTGCGTGTCATCAGCGTAGTTGGTATACGCTATGTTGAGGGAGTCCAGTAAGTCAAAGAGGGGTTTGGTGAATAGGTTGTAGAGGGTCGGTGCGGTGCAGGACCCTTGTGGGACTCCACAATTGATAGTGGTGGGGGGGGCGCTATCCTGGTCAGAGTACACTTTCATGGCCCTGCCTTCAAGGAAGGATGTGATCCACGTGGTAGCCTTGTGAGAGAAGTGTGCAGCATTGGAGAGGTGCGATGTGAGAATGCTGTGGTCGACCAGATCGAATGCTGCTGAAAGGTCGAGTAGGAGGAGGAGGGCAGGTTTGCCTGTGTCCATTATTTTAGTAATTTGATTTTTTAAGTCTAGAAGAGCAGATTCAGTCCCATGGCCTTTGCGGAAACCTGACTGTCTTTTTCCTAGGATGGTGTTGGTTTCCAGGTAGTGTTGGATTTGATTGTGTGCGGCTTTGTCTAGGATTTTAAGGAGAAAGGGGACGGTGGTGATGGGGCGATAGTTGTTAGGGGAGGAAGGATCGAGAGAGGGTTTTTTTAGGAGTGGGCGGACCCAGGCTTCTTTTAGGCATTGTGGTACACTTCCAGACGCGAAAGAGGCATTGATAAAAGCCGTGATGATGGGGGTGAGGTATTCTGCGCACTCTTTGATTACGGAGGGTGGGCAGATATCCCCTTTGCATGTGGAGGGTTTGATTTTTTTAAGGAGGTCCTTGACTTCCGTCTCTGAGACTTCTCTGAAGGCAAAGAGGGGTGTTTGTGAAGGGGAGTTGTAGGTGAGAGGTATGGGCGGGCAGGTGGGGGTGTTGAGAGCTTTGCGTTGGGAGGCTATTTTGTCTTGGAGTAATTTAACTTTGTTGAGGAGAGCAGCCTGGATGCCTGTACACCATGCTTCATCCTTGATGATTTCGTCTGGGCTGGAGGCTGGTGTGGTGAGTTCTTTGAATATGGAGAAAATTTCTCTTGATTTGGAACTGGCATTAGTGATTCTCTGGTTGTAGGATTCGGATTTAGCAAGGAATATGGCTTTTTTGTAGGTCAGAGAGATCTCTTTAAAGTCATTAAGCGAGGATTGGTTAGGCGCTGCTTGCCACCTGGATAGGGCTTTGCGTTTCTTAGTGCGTAGGACGGATAGTTCTTCAGTGAACCAGGAATTGCAGTGTATTGATTTTTTTCCTTTTTTTTCTTCTAGCGGGGCAATGAAATCGATGGCTTGAGTGAGTGTGCTGGAGTAGATGTTGGCTAGAGATGTGGGGTCAAGGGGGAAAGGATGCTTGAGTTGCGGGGTATCAAGGAGAGGGGCGAGGTTGGCAGCAGTGAGTTTTTTGGAGCTTCTTACTTTAGCGGGTGGGGCATGAGTTAAGGTTTTATGAGTGGGCGTGGTAGGAATGGTGAATTGGATGAGGTGATGATTTTGTGTGCATCGCACACCATCTGTACATTCAGGGAATGGTACAGCTTCCTGTTGTGGTACACCCCCTCCACAGCATGCCGGACAACCAGCTCCACATATGTACAGTTGAGGGCACCGATTACATTTGGCATGCCTGCCAGTGCATAGAATGCTATTTTGGCTGCATTTACCTCCTCCGCAGTCCGTGGTAACTTAATGTGGTTGCTTGCATGTTTCAGGAGTGCAACTAGCACCTGGTTGAGTACACGGGAGAAACAGGGTTGTGAGAGTCCATGCAGCTGCTCCATTGTGTGCTGATAAGTGCCTGTGGCAAGGAAGTGTAGCACAGACACTACCTTCAGCAAGGTTGGGATGGCTGTCCAGATATTGATCAGGCTCACCAGGTCATCATGAACGAGGTCCACTATTGTGGTGATGGTGTCCCTGTCCAGCCGGTACAGGGTGTGGATTTGAGCAGGGGTTAGGTTGAATGGGCTGGCCTTTGGCGAGGGATTGGTGGCTGCCTGCGGGGAACAACTGCCTGCACAATGGGTATGTGCTGGCCCAATCTCGCCCTCCTTCTCCTTGTGCGCCTCCGTTGCATTCTCTGTCTCACTGCCTCCTCAATGAGTAGCAGTGGATGCATGTCCTCCAGCTCCAGTACTGCAAGTATAATGGTTGCATTGTGGATTTGGGAGGAGTGTGATGTGTGGGAGTGCTCCTTTTGTGCTGTGCCAGACTCCATTGCCTCCACCTCTGCTGTTTGTGTGCAACTGTGGCAGTTCTCTACACACCAGATTCCTATTAATGCCTGCACCGCGATGCCAGTGTTAACGACATCATTGTATGCATTGTTACTGGCATTTGCATGCAGGTAATTGCATGTCTGTGCACCTCTTAATGTTCACTTAACTGCGGCATGCCGTTGTCACTGGCACGGCTGCCGTGTCTCGATGCTCATACCGGCAAGAATGAGGCTGGTCATGGCGGGTCCCTGCCGATGCCGGTGACACCGGCATCGCAGCTGCTAATACACCAGTCCGGTAAACAATGCCAGTACGGTAATACCGGCATCAATTTTAACAGACCGCAAACCTTGTAATGAGGCCCTTATTTTTACAGACAGGCTTGACTGGGTTGGGCAAGTCCTGTTAGAGTGGAACACTGAGTGGCCTGTTTTTGCTTTTAGCCTCTCGTGACGTCTTGCTGAGGTATTTCACTTCAGCCCAGCCTTGGGCGTAGTGGCGTAACACAAAATGTGGGGGCCCCCTGCGAGCCATGCTGAGGGCCCCCCCCCACTCGGCAACAAATCACGGGTCGTGCCACACAATGGGCCGGTCTAGATTATCACGCTTGCACAATACGCATGAACGTGCTGCTGAAGTGGTCTACCGCCCACTGCACTAGGAGAAAGATATACATATGTATTTTAATGCAATATACAGCACAATTTCTGATAAAAATTGGCTGAAAAGCCAGAGTGTTTGACATTGTTTTGTATGGTAACACCAATCCAATACATGCAAGTCACCAACAGTGCACAGGAACATTACTGCGTTGCTATTAAAAATGCCATGCCACATTGAAAACATGTCCCACTGGCTGCACAATGTAGACCAGTGTAGACAAAACATTACAGTAAAGCATGCCATGCCACATTTAGACATGCCAACACTGGTTGCACAAAAATGCCAGTCGAAGCAATAACACTCATCAAGAAGAGAGCACACATTGAAGCCTGGATATCTGTTGCCTCTAACAACATGGGCAAACTCTTTAGAATCTGCATGGAACTGGTCAATCCTGTTGCAGTCTCCACCTCTCCTGTTCCCTCCCATGCCCTCTGTATGGCTCTGGCCTCTCACTTCTCTGCTAAAACTCAGGACATCCTGTCCACTATCTCCTCTTCCTCTCCCTCTTCCTCTCTCAGCCCCCCTTTGGCCATTTCTACCTCTCCTCTTCCTTTCTCCTCGTTCTCTCTGACAACACCTGATAAGGTTTCTAGACAAGCCCGATCCATAAAAGTGCCGTCCAAACAGGTGCTCCCCTGCTCCTCCAGAACCATCAAGGACCATATTGACACCCTCGCTGCACCTTGGCCGATTTCTGTAATCACTCTTTCACCACTGGAACGTTTCCCTCTACCCTTAAGCACTCCCTTGTGCACCCGCTCCTCAAGAAGCCATCTGCCGATCCTACCTGTCCGGAAAACTATCGCCCAATCTCGATTACCCAATTCCTGGGCAAACTCTTGGAAAAAAGCTGACCATCTCCCAGCTTACTCTCCACATTGAATCTGTAGGTTATCTCCATGACCATCAGTCTGATTCAGATCTGCCAGAAGCACCCAAACTTCTCTCCTGAACACCCATGAACATCTGCTCTCTAACCTTGATTCCAGTATTCCTTCTGTCCTAATCCTCCTTCATCTTTCCTCTACTTTCCACACAGTCAACCATGCCATCCTGATCAATCGACTACGTGAGAACCTGGGCATCACGGATCAGCCCCTGGAGTGGCTGACCTCCTTCCTCTTGGACTGCCCCTCCCAGGTCCAGCTTGGTCCCTTTTTCTCTGCCACCTCTCTCTCTACCTGTGGCGTTCCCCAGGGCTCTATCCTCTCACCATGGTTTTTCAACCTCTACTTGGCCCCTTTGGCCCACCTGATCTCTACCTTCTCCTCTAACTTTCAGTGTTATGGGGATGGCACTCAGCTTTCCTCCAGGCTCCTCTCATCTCTTGATCATTCCTTACTGTCTATCCGTGATTCAGTGTTGGTGAACATCCAACAATATCTACATTAGTGCCATTAAGATAGAGATCCTTCTCATTGGGACCCCGGCCTCTGCTTTCCCTCTCTCACTCTGGTCGCCCACCTTGGGTCCTCTTCTTTCGCCTTCCTGCGAGGCAAAAAACCTTGTGTGTCATCTTCGACTACACTCTCTCTTTCTCTCCTCTCATCTCGGACGTTGCCAAGAAGTCCCACTACCTACCAGCTGCTCCTCCTCAAAGGGACTTTTCCCTTTCTCACTTTCCCCCAGAAGCTCACTGTCTCCAGAGCCCTGTTTCTCTCTAGGCTGGACTACTGCAATAGCCTCTTTCTCATGCTGCCTTCCTCTACTCTCCTCCCTCTGCAACTAATCCAGAACAGGACAGCAAGACTTATCCTTGGCAACAAGCCCAGGAATCATATCTCTACAGCCCTGAAATCTCTCTACTGGCTCCCGGTCGTTGCAGGAATCAAGTTCAAGACCCTTTGCATTGTCCACAAAGCTTTCTGGGGTCGGGCCCACACTACATCCAACGCTCTTCCAAAATACCTTTTTTCTCAAGCCCTTCCCCCGGCTACCTCCAACTCTCTAAGGGCTAGACAATTCTTCAGGCAGAGAGTGGGGGGTAGATCTCTCTCCTCTGCAGATGCCTGCCTCTGGAATGGCCTACCTGCTCTCTCAAACTTTAGCGGACCACCTGATGTTCCAGAAGCAGCTCAAAACTTTACTCTTCTCCTCTGCTTTCGCTCTCTCCCTCCCCTGCTGACCTACCTGTCTGCTGTACCGACTGGTTGCTTGGCTACCCTCAGATTCTCACTGAATCCAGGCTCTTTCTTGATCAGTCACCTTTGCACTGCCACCGGCCTACTATGCACTTAGGGACTGTAACTGTAATCCTACAGTCCCTTGTTCTCCTTGCACTACCCAGAGCCGCGCTGCCCTGGCTGCACTTACTCGTAGCATTACTGCCCTGTTTTCCCATCCCTTCTTCCTTGCACTTCCCCCCTCCCTTTCCCCTTGCATTTCTCATTCTCATACTTGCACGATTTGAATGACACAAGGCCTAGTAAGATCATTTGTCTTGTCCACCCTCTATCTTCACTCCATCTTCACTCCATTGCTTGCAGTGCCAAGAAACACTTGTGTATAGGCGTTTTATAATAGACTTATATCATTTTATCACAGATGCTCAAAAAAATATACAATGTTGCAGTAAGAAATAGCTAGACTGGCAGCACCCAAATGCCAATCTAGCCAGGTAATTACACTTAGTAGGACTGCTTTATCAGAAATGTGCAGTTAAAAAAAAGTCATACCAAACTGAAGAATAACTAGACTGGCTGCACCAAAATGCCTCTCTAGGCACTAATACCACATATGATGCCTGCTTAGCCTGGACATGGACAACCATTATGATTTATCGCGCAATCCCACCGCCCACACATCCCCCTCTCCATCCCAACCTCCAAAATCAGCTCCTAGGCCCAGAATGACCTTCACTTCCCTCTTCCTTGTCCCAGAGCTTACGTATGAGGCTCCTTGCCTCATAGGTAAGTACTGGAATGAGGAGGAGTGGGATTAGGAGTAATGAATATACAGGTAGCTAAGTCAGGCATTACTTCCATGTACCTCTACCTCATCCCAGTGCTTGTGTAGGAGGCATAGTGCCTCATACACAAGTACGGCCTCATACACAAGTACAGGAACAAGGAAGAATAGGGCTAGGAGTAATGACAATTACCAATAAGTAATTAAGGCATTAAACACAAGTAGGGGCTTAACAATATTCAGTTGACTGGGCTGCAGCACTCACCCCCATAAATTGTGGGCTATGTTGACTCAGCCTGGCTGACCTTCAGAACAGTTACTGGACAACAAAGGACACAGATGTTAAATGACACCTGGGTTTCGCTGTTAACAAGGGCTCAGCAGTTACTAACGTAAAGCATTTCACTGTTAGTACCTGCATCCAAATGCCACATTTTTTAGGCAATTGAAATTGTGATGTGGGTTTAGTACTTTCATGCCAGGAAAGTGATTGGAAGGGTAGAAAGGGAACAGGAGACCATTCATTCTCACAACAGTTAATAAGTGGGTGCTTTCACACTTAAAGGAGAGAGTTAACTGCGTGTAACATTGACGCTGCATTCTCATTAAAATGCGTAAAGAAGTTAAATGCCCCCACACAAATAAGTTTGCCTCCCCCACCACCCGTGAAGTCAGTGCCTCTTCCAACATTTGAAGGACCAGCCCCCGAAATGTAGGTTTTGTTGTGCCCCTGAACACAAGCACAAACACCATTCACCATATGCACGCATGCACGCCCAGCCATCCTTACATTTAAGTGTGCACTCTTTCACCATACAGGCACACACGGGCAGCCATTCATACATTTAAATGTGCACCCTTTCACCGTACACACGTACACCCAGTCACCCATACATTTGTGTGCACCCTTTCACCATAAACTCACACAGGCAGCCACCTCCACATTTAAGTGTACACCCATTCACAATATACTCACACACGTCATTGGGTTGAGGGGAGCCCTATCACTTAAAAAAGAAATTGTGCCTTAGTATGAGTATTCTGGTCCGGTATCAACGGTACCGGGAAGCTTGCCAGTACCGTTGTTACCAGACTGGCAAACAACAAATTCTGCTCCCGGGCGCCTTCCCGCCTGCCAGGTCTGGCGGGCGTACCGGCACCCGCGAGCAGAGCATGTCGGATGCACCAGCATCATTCTTAATGATGCTGGTGTATCCGAACTCCCCATTCCCAATGAACCCTATGGGGATCAAATGGGAATGGGGAGCATTTTTTCCCTGTGCTTGCAAATGGACTATTACTGTGTCCAGCGGGGCCCTAATGACCCAGTAATTGCCCAATCGCGGGTGCCTGAAAAAAGCGCAAGTTTGGCGGCAGCCTGTCTGTTTTACCAGCAAGGCTACAGCCAAACTTGTAATGAGGCTGATTGTTTCTTTTTAAAATCACTCTGATTTCATAGAGAAATTATTTCAGTTAAGGACCGAACCACAACAGAAATCATTTCTTTATGAAGGCAGAGTGACTTCAAAAATAAACTATTTCTTTTTGAAGTCATAGGGCTCCCCCACCCCATGACATGGAGGCCTCCAGCCTGGGGTATTCCATGTCATGGGGTAGGGGGAGCCCTCGGGCTACAAAAAGAAAGTTTCTTTTTGTAGTCACTCTGTCTTCATAAAGAAATTATTTCTGTTACAGAAATAATTTCTTTATGAAGGCAAAGTGATTTCAAAAAGAAGTTAAAAAAAAATATTTTTCCTAATTTTTTTCCCAAGGGGACCCCCTCCCAGGCATATGCTAGCAGGGCCCCCCCGCACCACGGGTGGTGTGGGGGCCCCTGTTACGCCAGTGCTTGGGAACCGCCTCAGGGGTACTCGTTTGGTAGAAGGCCATAGGGGATCCAACTGGGAGAAGAGAGAGGGAGGGTTGTCACTGACCCCTTCTGGATTTGCCCACGTATTCTCCAGAGGCCATGCTTGGTCCCGGGTTTTTCCAATTTTTTTTGGTTTTCCTGTTGTGGGGTTGTCCCTTTCCTGTTTGGGTGTTAGCGAGCCTGGAGGGACTAGAGGAGCGAGGACAAGCTGCCAGCTGGGGGGCGCTGTGATCGCAGCGTTTCTTCCCGCCAATTGCGCCCCTGTGTGGTGAGATTAACCCCATCACTGGGGTGGTTCAGTAAGAGGTTGGAGGGCAACAACTCATGAGGGAGGAGTACTGTGGGCCGGATGCAGCTCGGGTTCAGGATTGAATGGAACCCTGTTGGTCCGTATCGTGTGGTGTCAGGAAGGGTGTCTTAAACCTACCATTGTAGCTGGCTCAGGGAAATAAGTGGTCCTGCCAGGGCATGGGGGACCACCTTCAGGTCATTTTATGTCCTCCCTGTGTGAGTTGTGGTTGGCCAATTACCCAGGTTAGGCTGTCTGTGCTTGTCGGTCTTTGTCCTAGGTGTTGTGTGTCCTTTGGTCCTCTGCAGCTACCATTAGTTCAGGGGTCCTTGTTCTGCCTCTGGTTCTTCCGAGGTGAAGGGAGGTCAGTACTCCTAACGAGGCATGGTTGACACTACGTAATATATGGTGGCAGAAAAGGTTAACTAGGAGGCCCGTTGGTTAATTATTTATTATTAGATGTCAATGAACTCATGTTGCCTAGCTGCTTATTTGTTTATGAATGAAATATACCCATTCAGACAACCCTGCGCCCAAGTTACTGAATTGATGCAATGTAATTCTTTATAATCAGATGTCAATGAACTCGTTCTGTCTAGCTACTTATTTATTTTATGTATGAAATATACCCATCCAAACACCCCTACGTCCAGGTTACTGAATTGATACTATTTAATTGTTTATTATCAGATATCCATGAACTCATGCTGTCTAGCTATGTATTTGTTTATTTTCTGAAAAACATACGCCCAACACCCTTTTTCCTAGGTGACTGAATTGATGCTATTTTATTATTTATGATCAGATGTGATGAATTGATGCCAGTTAATTATTTATCTAGTCCATGTATTACATGCACTCGCTCATCCTCAAGGGCACAGAGGGGTGACAGTTACTCATGTGATAAAGAGACTCTGTTATACACAGTCATTTATATAAAAAGGCTGGTCAAGCATTGCAAATGAAATAAGGCTGTGTCTGTTTATTTAACCAGGTTCTTAGATGCAATGGTCTGTCATCAGGGCTGACCGACCATAGGACAGAGCCAAAACCCACTCAGCGCACCCTGCAAATACTAGAGGTCTGCAATAGGCCGAGATGGGTCACCATTTATCCCCCTGGATTTCAGTTGCACAAGTGTGCATTAAGGTATACGTATCCCGACTCAGGTCCCCTACAGGTCACTGGTCACTCCATCCTACGGAATTAAGGTAAGAAACACCTTACACTCTTGGAGGCACTGCTGAGATCCAGGGGGAATTCACACAATGTAGAAAGAACTCTTCTGTATCAAACAAGAGTGCTGTATAATACATGGATGATTTATTACACTTAGTCAAAATGACGCATTAATATGTTTTGCATTGGATACACGCTGAAGGGCTCAGTCCAGAAGGCTGCTTCATAGTGGGAGAGGTCCCCTTACACATCACGACTGATGAAGTAACAGCTCTGACTGGTTCCTTGGAAACCATCACTGGGAAAGTGAAAAGTGTGGGGCGCATATCTGGTCAAGATACAAAATGTTAAATGCTATGTTATGGTGCTATTTCTTGTACAGGTAAGACCCTGCCCACTGAGATCCGAGATGGGGAGCCTTTGATCATCTGCCTTGTCTGGACCTTAGACACTTGGCCTGAAATACCTCTGCACCCGGAAGCTACGATATCAACCAACAATGCCATAGTCATTGCAGCTGCAATTGCTGAGGCTGTTAGAGTAACTATGGAGCGGTAATCCCAGTCCCATTTGGTTACTGAACATGGGATTTCCCCCCGATTATGACTCTTATCAGGTGAGAATCCTGTCCCTAAAGAAGAGGAGGGATATGAACTATGGGCAGATCTCACTCAGTTTATGCTACACGACTAGAAAGTGTCTGATCAAGAGAATAGACGACAAGTAATAAAGGCATTGAGAGGGCCGGCACTGCAGATTGTACAGTCCCTTCGAGCATTGAGTCCTGATCGGATGTACCAGCAAGTGATGGGCGTACTGGAGGGAGCTTTTGGCTGAGGCAGGTGAGGACCTAATAATGAGGTTTCATGCCATCTCTCTGAAACTGGGAGAGAAGTTGTCTGATTAACCAGTGAGGATTGAACAACGTTTACACCTGGCCCGCCATAGAGGAGGAGTAGAGACTTCCCCATTGAACCAGTGTTGATAGAACCAACTACTTAGAGGGGCCAAGGAAGCCGCTATACCCATACTGCAACTGAGGCTGCGGGAGAAACTGGATACACCTCCATCCTATGAAGAGCTACTAAGGTCCATTAAGGCCCTGGAAGAAGAAACGGGCGATGCCAATGTACAGAACCACCCAGTACAAGATAGGATCCCAACGCCCAACCATACCAGTTCTCAGCAGAAGTAGATTGAGGAGCTGCAACAGCTAGTCAGGAAACTACAGACCCACCTGCTGATCATGGAAAGCCTGAGTGCAAATCCAAATCGTGGCAGAGATGGTTTCCCATCATCCTGACAAAGAGAGCACCATGTTTCTTGACGAGCACAGGAGCCCTGGGGATATTTACCCCAGTCCTCTGCACCGTTACCACCCTGGAGATTTTACCATCGATGTGGGGATGATAACCACTCAACACGACTGTGTGACCGAGACTCCGATTATGCCTGAGTAGCTGCTCGTTTTAAGACCCTTAAACCCACTCCAGCTTGAGCATTGTCGGAAAATGCACACAAGGTTGTAGTGGAGGAGCAACTAGAATGTCGACTACAGGAGTGAGCTCCACGGAAACTAACACCAGCAGACTAACAGATTACGGACTCAAGCCCGTCTCCACCGTGGCATTCCAGCTGGCCTCATTGGGCCCATCATGACCATCCCAGTGTATCTTGCGGGGTGAAGGACCACAGCATTACTGGAAAGTGGCTCCCAAGTCACCATCATGTATGAGCCCTACTATCACCAACATATGTCGCATCTGCCATTAGAACCGCTGGAGAGGCGAAATCTGTTGGGAGTGGGAGATGCTGCCTGCCGATACCTGGGATATACCTGTGTGAAAATTCATTTAAATCAAGAAGTGGCCAGAGTGAACACCACCATAACCAACTTGGCGTTGTTGTGCACCCCGAAGAACCCAAATCCAGAGGTGCCCCTAGTCATGGGCACCAAATCAGCCCTGTTCGGTATGCTTACCAAGATCTGTATGGAGATGGCAGGTCCACAGTTTGCACAATCTTTGAAGATGCCCCCGGCTTGCCAACAGACCTACCTCAAGAAAGGCATAGAGAAGGCGGATCAACCTGACGGACCAGTGGGAGACGTGATAACCACCAACCACGGTCAAGCTGACATACCACCTGGCCAGACAGTGATGGTGCCTGGTCATGTGCGCCTCCAAGCACATAACCGCTACAGGAGGTTGGTGATGGAGGCTCCAAAGTGTGAAGTAGTGCCTGGAGGTCTGATGGTGCAACGCACTCTAATCAGTGACAATGGCCAATGAGTGAAAAACATCAGGGTCCCTATCACTAATATTACAGACAAGATTGTGTACCTACCCGGAGGTCTGACGATTGCACAGTTTTACCTTGGTGACTCAGTGGCCCAGACTGATGGTACCAGAAGCGTATATCCTCCATTGGATGTTCAAAAGATAAACTTTGGGGAGTCAGCATTGTCAGAACGTGAGAAAGATCTTCTACAAGACCAGCTGTCCATGCAGGCAGAGGTTTTTTCCACCAGTGACTGGGACTTGGGTGAAGCCAAGGGAGTGAGGCATCAAATCCGGTTAAATGATGTCACCCCGTTCCAAGAGAGATCACGGAGACTAGCACCTGCTGATATGGAGTATGTTCTGCGACATCTGGAGGAATTGCTGTAGAGTGGGCTTTGGTCAACCTTCTGTTTCCAAAGGCCCTATGTTAGGGAGAATTCTCATTCTATGGCTAATTTCCCTTACCTATAGAGTCCCCCAGCAGCTTTGCTGGATTTGAAGGGTTTGTTTTTTTCTCCTGCTAAGAGTGTGACTCTTTTTTCCCACTCTTAGGCATGTTTGCTATGTGTGTCCTAGGCTATTTTTTGTGTTTAATGTCTATGGGGTTATCTCACCCTCATAGAAACCATCTTTTTACACGTGTGTTACACAGCACCCTCCGTGCAGTAACACATGGGTGTCGTAGTGACCCCCAAACATAGACTCCATACCCTGGGACTGACTACTGTCTCCCAGGGCATGTAAAGTCCCCATTGGCTTTACTAGTAAAAGGTTATGAACTAAACCAGTACAACCAATCTTACTATGGAGGTACTGGGAAGGGTTAATAGTTTTTCCCTGGTGTTCATTTTCGAGAGGGTACCGTATAGTCCCTCTCTCAAAAGATTCTGGCTGGTGGCAGTGGTTACTACCGAAAATATTCGACTGCAAATATTTCCCTATGGGATTTTCCCATTGTTCGAGGCTACCACATTTTCTGACAGCCTCTTACATACCGCCGATTTATTTTATTATTAACTTTACTCTGGTAGGTTTTATTTGCCAGAACTTTGATATAAATTGTTTCTCGTGTCTTTCTGTAAACTCCTAACCTAGGTTGGGGATCCTTTGTTCGTCCTTTTGGCGGGCTTCTGCCCAGAAGCCCTCCTTTCGGCGCCACTGAGTCTGGGGTGGGCCCATTGTGTGGGAGGGGGAGTAGGACCCCTGGACAGGGTTGCAGCAGGAACTCATGTCGCACTCTAACCTGATAGGCTGGAGGGTCTCCCGCCCAGGTGACCACTCCACTGTGTGAGTGACAGCTAGGCTGTATGAATGGGGATCTTTTTGCATAAAAGCAGGGTCCTGAGGACTGGAAGAGCAAGACGTTGCCACTGGAACTACGGAACCGAAGGGGAGAGAAGCCAAAGACATCTGCAATGACTGAACCACCGGTGAAGCCCTGCTGCAGCGTCTCACCACTTTTCTCTACATGACGAGAGGAGATCGTCATCTGAAAGAGCCTTCTTCCCTTCAGCTGGTGGGGCCAACCAGTTTGCCAATCGCCTTCTCGGACCTGCCTTGGTCGAATCGCCAGTGCCCAGCACTTGAAGGCCGGATAGCCAGGCAGCCATCCACCCGGACCGCGATTTAAAGGAGCGTACCTTTTATTCGTTGGGCAGCACTGCGGCTGGTTTCATCCCTGGGTAGTGCAGTAATTTGAATCTTCCTTCACGACGAGAGCCTCTCTTCCTCTGCTGGATATCCCGAACTGCAGGAACTACCAGGAACACCGCCACCGCAGGAGCCTCTTCTTCATTCTAAGGTACTTTGTTCTGCCAGGCCTCCCTTTTCGTGTGGTAGCGCTAAAGGTGTTTAAAATCCTTTACCTACCTGTTGGGTTGGCCGCCCCTATCCTCTAACATTGTCTTTCACCTTCTGCATCCACCTTTTCGAAATCGTTAACCAAAGACTTGACTGCAGCTACAAGAACATTTTGCTCCTAAACTCTTTTGTCCTGTACCACTGCCTCTGGCACAGGCCTATTGACTCTGGCTAAGTTTGTTAGATCTGCCCTCTCTAGATTGCTTCTCAACTAGAACTGTGTTGGTGAACCTACTTCTTATAACCACCTTTTCCTTCCCACTTTTAAAACTTGTGAAGTGCCATTTTGCTCGGTTTTCATTTAAGTATTCTCTATGCTAAAGTACTATCTTGCCTAAACTTGTCCGCAAACTTATGGGGAAGCGTTGCTAAGGTACCTAAGAAGATATTCCTGTATAACCTGTGCTTTCCCTCCCTTGTGAGAAATTGCTAGAGTGCCATTTGTGTTTGGTTTTCACTGTGCCGTTTTGCTCAGTTTTCACTCTTGCTCAAACTTGTCTACAATTTAACTAGGGAGTTGTTTATACTTTTCTTGACTGATTTTAACTTGCTTTATTAACTGTGATTAATGTGTTGAACTAGAAGTGTGTAAAATAAATATATATATTCTTTTTAATACCAAGCTTTGGTCAGTGTTTCCTTGTATTATAGTACTGCAACCCTATTGTGTAAACCCTGCATACTGCTCATCTCCCTCTTGAGATAAGTCTGACTGCTCAGCCACAGCTACCAACTAAATCTTTGTGGTACAGACTGATACCAAAGGGGATTTATTGCTCATACCTGTAGTCTTAATCTTTTGTAGTGCTCCCTAAGGGAACTGCACAGGATTCTGCCTAACACCCTAGACACCCTCAAAGGATTTTTTGGTAGAAGTACAGATGTGCCTTGGACAGAGCTAGTGGCAGGTGTTATTTTTCATATATATTTAACCCTTTCTTGTGGTCCATTTCGCATTTACCGTGTTTGGTCCTGGACAGTGGCTTGGCCCCAAAATGGCCATTCCACAAGGTCCTTTGTTCTGTCCTTTGGCCATATTGTCCCTTTGCCTTCCCCACGGCGAGCAGACCCGGGTCAGTCCTTATTTGGTCATGCATTCTCCCATGAAACACCAATTTTTCCCGGGCTTCTGCATGCCTTTTGGGTGTGCCTCCAGGATGTTGGCTGGACTGTCTAGTTCCAATACACATCCTGAGTGCCAGAGAGTCTGGTGTGCTGGGAATGACTGGGATGACCGTGGTCCATGATTGGTCCACGTCTGGTGTGCTTGTATGTGAGCAGATCTCCCATTGGGTCCTTTTTGTTCTGGCACAAAGAAGATTCTGGATAAGAGAAGGCTCCAAACACTCATAGCAGGTCAATCTCTTGAGTTCGCACTGAACCTAGGATAGGATCCAAGCATTCTGAAACCAAGAAGCCGAGACAAAGAACCGCTAGTGACCCACTGGAAGGTTTTGCACCCTGAGCCCGCTATTGTCCAGTAGGACCCCTCTGTATCTGATCAAACTTAGAAAGTCTACAAAGGCGCTTTGACCCATTTGAATAGTGGAAACAACTACTCACAGCACCTCCACCTTAACCTGCAAACGAGCCTTCTCGAAAGTGTTCCTGGGCCAACCAGCGACCTGACTAGCTTGCGCAGGACCTTTTGCTGTGGAACCACCACTTTTTCAAGTTGACACTTGAAACTTGGTAGACCCTAAGTACTCGATCCCAGGCACTCACCTGTTGGGTTTCTTATACCTAGGTGGTCTAGATCTGGAATTAGGAGAGTACGCCTGAACCAGAGTGCACGCGGTCACTGTGTTTCCCAGCCGTGGTGACGAACTTCACAGGTGCATTACTAATGTGCCCCTCTGTGCCCTGAAACCTGCTGCAGTGAACTGGCCTGATCTCTTCATCAGGAGTGGAGAAATCGCCACTGACCTGCCACAGAATCAGCGCTGTAGCTCAGCCGCTGAAAGGCGCAGCCATGCACAATTGCCGCATTTGGACCTGCAACCAAAGTGGACTCAACTGCTGAACTTTGACCCTGAGTGCGCCGGGGGACGATGAGTACTTGCAACCTTACCGGTGGTCCCTAGCACATCCATCCATTTTTACGCATGAGTGTCCCCTGAGGGCCATTCACCTTTCCACAGGTAGCCTGTGCTACCGTCCTATTCTCAACTCTTGCAACCTGTTCTGCCCTCTTGGGGAGACCCTCCTCGAATAGTGGGAACTTATTCTTCACTGCCTCACCCGTCTTCCTGAGCTGCTACTGCCCCTGCAAGAGACCCCGTTTTGGCCCACATGCACGATTGCTTGCATTGTGATCTTGGAAATGCATTGGAGGGACAGGGCCTCCCTGTCCTTATCCTGTAGTCCTTTTTCATTTGTGTTCTGTATTGTTGTCTGCACAGGAGTCCATGTGGGGCTCCTGGCAGTGTAGCTCTTCCTGTTTTTGGTTTGGTGTACAGACCCATTGGATACCCTTATGGCACCCATGGGTGGGGGTACAACCCTGTGCCCCTAGTGTATGTTTTTGGGCACCTGTGTGTGGCCCACAGAGCAGGGTATGGGCTGGCGGCAGCTCCATGCTGAATTTGACAGGTGCTCTGAGTATCCTCCTTTTTGGGATACCCAGGCCCTGCCATTGGAATCAGTTGATTCCTGATAGGATACAAGATGGCCCCTGTGGCCTCTTGCTTTCTATTTCCTGTTACATTGTTTTCCCAAAGTCCTGGGAAGCCCTGACTCTGTCCCTTCCCCCTGACTGGCTGTTGGGGGGAAGTTCCATATATGGTGTTGTTGTGAAGTCCAGGCCAGACTGGCTGGAGCCTTCCCAGTGACTGTATGTTGTGGGTACACCCTGTGGGTGGGACCTGGGTGAATGGAGTGTGTGACCAATATGCACTTCTTGTTGCGGATGTCTGGTTTCTGGTGTTTGACACAATGGGCCTCATTATAACCCTGGCGCTCCCGTAATGAAGGGTGCCGGTATGGGACCGGCTCCCTTCATTACGGAAGCTCCGATTACGAGGTTCCCTTTGCGGGACCCGCTAAGGACGCCTGGTACAACCAGGCATCCTTAGCGGGTCCCAAGAGGGGAAGAGGGAGCTAATAATGGGCCGTTATTAACGGCACCGTTATTAGCTAAGCCCACAAGAGGGGACCGCTTGATGTCGTGCCACCAACGACCGGAGCCGCACACTACTTTGCCTAAGACTTTTGATTCACAGACGTGCTTGTCTGCACCGCCGCCCACCTTATCCCACCGGAGAAGGCCAGGCCGTCGACGCGCCGAGGAGCATCCCATGGGTGGGTTTCCTGCCACCCAACGACCATAGAGATGCCGGACGAATCGACGCCCTTGCTGGGCCACAGTTCTTCATAAACTCTTTGCGGTCCTGAACTATCAACACCAAGGTGCCCCACACACCTCTTCCTTGCAGGACCTCTTTGCATCGTCGTCAACGAGCACCACTGGGACTGAAGCTACCACCTCGATGCCGAGTTCACTTTCTTCGAGAGATATCGACAATCCGTGGCTCCTTCTTTAAAGGGAGCCACTTAAGAAGGATCCGTCGACGACTCGTCGTCGAACTCTGCTATTCCAGGTACATTGGGGTGGTAGAAACATTATAGAAGGAAATATGACTCATATAACAATATATGGACTGGGCTTGTGATATATCTTTACTTTACAGGTTGCCCAGGTGGGGGGGATCTCCACACAGAATTGTGTCTAGTGGTAGGGGCCAGTATTCTGCCAATTGTTCTAACCTACTGCTTTCCTCCTACATCTATTGTTGGTTACGTTTATTAAGTGATTTGTGTAACATTTAACCAGAGTACAGTTGATGCACTTTAATTAAATCTGATAATATTTGTGGTACCACTTAGAACTGTATATATTTGCCATTGTAGATTTACTGAGTACAAAGTGGGTTATTGTGATTGTGTATATAACCATGAACCTTAATTATATAAAGACTGTGTTTTAACTAATACAGTGTGAGGACATTCCTTTTTGGGTGCTTGGGGACTACACTGTACTTAAGAACCAGCCTCCATCACCCCCTTGCGAAGCTAGGCCTTGATTGCGCGACCAGCGCTACCCTATAGAGACTCTTGGCTGGGGTCCTCTGTGCCTCTCCTCTGCCATATAGAGAGCAGAATTACAGACCCCCCCTCCATTCTTTACATGCATTTGCATCCGAAAGTACATTTGAGCTTAAGGCTCCACTCTTCTTAGGGTTTGGACTGCCTCTCAGATAGGGTTTATCAAGTGAAGGACTGCCTAAAGTATATTCACACTGTTTGCTCCGTTTCCCTTACAGGTTGTGGGCCCTTACTCTGTGCCGTTACTTTAGGCCAATGGTAACTGTATATATGTTCTATAGTAGTGATTGTGTGTGTTTAAGTATTGCTACTGATCTTAGCTTGTGTTTGATTTAAAAGGCCTTTAATAAATATATATGTATTTTTGATATACACCTGACTGAGAGTAATTTGTAGTGTCCTTGCTGTGTGTGCTCATTGTGGGCTTTTGATCACCCTCACCCCTCCGGAGACCTAGTGTTGACTGCCGCCAGTGCTACCTTGATTGGTCTGGCTTGTCCAGAAGGTTTCACTGTTCCAAGAATCAAGGCTGGCCTACTGAACCTCTGCCCACCAGGTCAGAGTTCAGAAATCCATCTTAACAAATTGGTGTACAGCGGTGGGATAGGATCGAAGGTACCCAGTGCTGCACACTGGTGAAGATACTCAGATTACACTTACCTAGGACACATAGTGACCTTAGTAGTAAAGTACTGTAAACGCTGTATGACCTATCTTATATTATGGAAACAGTTACAAACATAACCTTAAATGCTTCTAGCTCCAAAACATTGGGAAGGCTATGCACTGAGAGAGGCTTGCCTGTTCAAGGTACAAAGAGTGAAATGATCCAAAGGATCATGGATTGGCAAGAGTTGCAAATCAATGTCATTACCACAAATGTAAGTGCAGGGGCTGGTGGCTCTGCTCTCACTGACAGATCTGGCAGATCTGTCACTGTACTCATACATGGTACCCATGAAGACAGGGATGATGTGTTGTCCCAAGTTTCCTCTGCCAGCTCTGATGCTGAGGCCATGTTAGAATCCAAGAAGCAAGAGTTGCTGTTTAAGCAGAAGGAGCTTGAATTCAAAATGGCACAGCTGAAGGAAGAGCAGGTAGAAAAACAGAAGGCCAGGGATCACCAGTTGGAACTGGACACGCTTCAGGTTTCAAATGGCTCATCCAAGGGATCTGGACATGGGTCTGGGTCCTCTTCTCATCCAAGGTTTCCTATAGATCTGCTCAGTGTATATGACGAGAAGAATTACATTATGGACTGGTTGACTGCATTTGAGTATGCATGTGAAGTTCAAAGTTTTGAATGCTGACAGGATTGCATGGTTGCTCAGCAGACTAGCCCATTCTGGCTGCAGTGCTATTATGGTGATGTCAAAAGCTGAAAGAGTAGACTTTGCAAAATTGAAGCAGACTCTCATCTTAAAGTTTGGGAAGACTCCTGCCCAATACTTGAAGTGGTCTAGAGAATACAAGAAGAAAGAAGGTAACAATGGGTGTCCTATGTTACTGATTCCTTGACGAACTTGACTGGCTGGGTTGAAGGCTATAATGTCTCCACCTTTGAGGGTATGATTTCATTAGTCATGCTTGAACATATGTTTGCATCTTGTTCCCCTGAGCCTAAGCAGCATTTGGCTAATTCAAAGGAGTTCGATCTTAAGAAGTTAGCCATGGCAGCAGATTTATGGGTGTCACACAGAGTTTCCCATAAGGACAAGACTATTCCTGGCAAGCAGGAGGAGGGGATAAAGCACAAAGATAAAGAGGGTGGGGGATCTGATAAAACCTCCTCCCAAAAGGGCCACGAAAAGAAATGCAAGGGTAAGTCCCAAGAGAATGTACAGGGTAGTGGAAGTTATCCTTCCAAGCAGAACTCTGGTTATAGTAAGTCTCCCTATGTCCCAAGACCCAGTGACTCTTGTGTGGCTTGTGGAGCAAATGACCATGTGAAGGGGGACCCCAGATGTAAGGTCAGAACCTTGGGGGTCCACTGTGTGACTCTGGTCATCGCCTCCTATGACAAGGAAGAGATCACAGGGACATCCTTCTCCTCAGGCTCCTTCCCTAGTGGGATAGAATCTGAGGTAGTCCTAGTTTCCCTGGGTTCCTCAGAGTCTAACATCTCAGAGGCTTATGCTACCATTCCAGATAACACCAAACACTAATTTAAGGACATTGTGTACTGATCCATGGGGTTGATACACCTGCCCTTAGGGATAGTGGGGCCAGCAGAACAGTAGTGGATTCTAACTTGGTAGACCCAGAGGAAATAGTTGATGGTCCCCCTCTCAAGTTCTCAGTAAAGCCTGTAAATATTACTATCAATGGTACTATGGTCAGGATTCCATTGAGCATTCAGAGGCAAGTCCCAGGTAAGGTCGTCCTGTCAGGAAATGATCTCAGAGACTTAGGTCTTTTGGGTGAAACAGCAGAGAGACCAAGGGTTTTGGTCCTCTGTTGGAAATATGTTTCCCACCTTCACAGCTGGTCCATCTAGTGAGTCCTAGTGACCAAACTAGTGCATCAAAAGAGTAGACCAGCTACCATACTATTTTTATATAAACCTTCTGGATGCCTTCACTCTGAAATTTTAGAGGAAACATGTACCGAACAAATAATCTTTTTTGGTTACGGTATTCCATGCTAGGCATCTGATAACTTTATTTACGCGTTTCATTTTTGTACTCCTTTGTTGCATTTTTTGTTCTTTATGATGTAATCCTTTGCACTTGGACAGTCCTAACTCACCAATGAGTTTGAAATTGGATGTTATGGATCGTGCTGTACCTAAATTCATGTTATTTGCTTATATCACTATATGTACAGAAGAAAAAATCTAAATCCCAGAAAAATGACTGCTAATATAATAAAACAGCAATCTGAGTTACAAAACGAATGATCTACAATTTATGTTTAGGGATACTTGGCTTACCTTTTGAAGCATACATATGTAATTCAATAAAATCTAAACAGGCACCAAAAGAGGAATGCAATGCCTAAAAATGTATATGTGGTTGGAGCCCCCCTTTTGTTCTCTACAACAGAGAGACCATGCACAATGTCACAAACAAGGGCTGTATTGGCCAAGTCCAATGCCAAGTCCAAGCCCAAGGGGAAACCCAAGGCTAAAGGAGTCAAAAAAGACAGAAGAGGAAAAGATAATATCTCCCCTAACTCACCTACCACTGAGGTGGAGGTAGTTGGTCAAATACCTGAACCTGACAAGGAAGTGGTGTTGCTTTAAATTCTCAGTCCACATAACCATCCTGAACTCCAGAGTTTGCTTGTACAAGGTGGTCCTTGTAGGGTTGAGTTCAGTAAGGGCCAACCTGAGTGCCCATCTTTGCAAGGCCTAGGGAGACAGGCATGCTCCCAGCTTGAGGGTGAACCTCCCGGGAAGCATAGGATTTATTGGGAAGGTGGGCCCCTCTACAGTGAGCCCACAGAGTTTACAGAAAGAGACCATAGGAGGTTGGTGATTCCCCTTGCTGTCAGAACCTTGCTCTTGCAGTTGGTGCATGAAGTCCCCCTTGCTGGTCACCTTGGCATCAAGAGAACCAAGCAAAGGTTATCCATGCACTTCTACTGGCACAAGATGGGGTTGCAAGTAGCAAGCCACTGCAGGAGTTGTACCACATGCCAGTTATCTGGGAAAAGTGGCACACCAATCCAAGCTCCTTTAGTAGCACTCCCAGTTGTGTGGGTACCATCTGAGAGGGAAGGGGTTATCATTTTTGGTCCTCTTGACAAACATCCTCAGGCAATAGGTTTTTCCTGGTGCTGGTCGACCATGCCACCAGGTATCCTGAGGCCATCCCATTGAAGACTGTAACTGCTGAAGGCACCAACCTTTAAACATGTATCCCACTTATTATACACCCCATTAGGGAATAAGACCAAGAGATAACTTGCAAGGATAACAAAGTTTATATATGGGATATAAGATCAATATGCAAGCAAAGGACTCTGCTGCCTGAGAGCGCTCTGCCAAAATTTACACGGGCAGCACATTAAAAAGGGCATATGCATCATCAGTGACAATTTAGTATAAGACAAAAGTCATGTTTCTGGTTGGTGGGGGACATATAGCCGCCAGACCTGCTCCATATGGGATGCCAAGCGCTAATTGGCCTCTGCTCCCCAGTCGATATTTGTACACGTGGGTCAGCTGGGCTCATCTCGTGGTGAAGGATGGGTGAGGAAGGTGATACATTGTAACTAAGCTAAGCTAAACACCAAGAACTGAACATTCATTAGCAATAGCAGGCACATGAGTATAATATCAAGGGGTACTACACAAAAAAAAGAGAACAATATATGGACATGCTGCCCCATACATTCAGGGCTTCGTTGATACGGCAATCCTTGCACCCAAGTCTCTCCCCAAGGGTTTGATCTTTAGTCAACCTTCCTTGGTGCCTCATGATACAAACAAACGTGTGTTACCATTGGTAAGAAACATGGCTGCGCTGGCTTAGATCTCGGTGGGCAATGTGAAATGGTTGAGATGAGGGGGTTAGATGGTTATCAGCATGGAAGGGGTTGAGAGGTCGGGGCTGTGTGGGATGGAGGGCTCTGGCCTGGTGGGGGCAGGCATCAGGGGATGCGCTGGCAGTTTAGTGGAGACAGATGGGCACAGCGCCCGGGCCTGGTACTGTCTCACGCTCCATGCAGAGCACATTCTGAAGAAATGATACTAGGTTTTCGCAACATTGAAAGGACAGGGAACTGATGGACTTACGTGGGAACAAGACTTGTACAGAGCTGGCCTACTGTGTTGATGGCTCCGTCCCTCTGTGGGAGAGGCTGAAAATGCGAGTGCTGTAGCCTTAGGGAGTGGCAGTTTTTGCGGCCTAGTAAAAAATGTCATCAGGGCCTAATACAAAATGGAGTTATGTTATTCATCTTATGTTATTCATCTTATTCTCTTTGTTAGGGGGCTCGTTCCCATACTGCGGAGGTGGGGGATTCTCCCCACTTGGCTTTGATGACGTTTATTCTCCATAGCTGTGGCTAGGGGGGTGGGATAGGACCATCTCCCAACATTCCCCCCTTTCGTTACTCCTACAGTAATTAATACCCTCCCCCAGTATTTCTACGTTCATGAGCCCTTCTTTTTGCTTCCTCCCATGCAGGGCTACCTTTTATAGGCATCCATGCTCAGCACACACTTCTCAAACTCTCCCCACGTTGTGCATATTCTTCAGGCGTACAGGTCATATATATACATCCCACATCTCCTGCTAAGTCTATTCAAACTTCTTTGTAGTTTTTGAGGTCTGCTGGTTGCACAATAGATGTGTGTCAATAAGTGTTTTCCATCATCCACAAAGTGGTATATAGCTAAAATGCGATATTTTGGACCGTCACTCTGTCCTGTCTGTACGTGTGCTTACTGTGTGACATGAGGCACCTCTTTATTATTTCTTTTTCCAATTGTCACCATCATCATTGCACTACTAGGTACTGCTTTTGCACAGCATCAGAGACCCAACTGGCATGAGCAGTAGTGCTGAATGCAGTGTTGTGAGTGTGCAATAGCCCCTCCACGAAGATGGGAGGTGCAGGTATGCCTTTTTACTGCAAACCCAGTAATAGTCCATTAGTGCTGCAGTACCTTTTCAAAGGTCTTATGATGATTGTTCTATTGCAGTATGTATTGGAGCCCATAGATATCTTTCCTTCGACATAGAAACACAGCTCATATTTTCTTCTTGCTGTACCTTGATTGGTTTTTCAAGAGCGGTAACCCATGTTAGCTTTGTAATATGCTCTGTTCATACTTGTGCACACCTTTTTTCTACGAAGTCCACTTTTTTTCATCGGAAAGGTCACGGAGCCCCTCGGCTTTGCACATGAATGTCGGTTCTTGCCACTTATTCTCTGCAAGATATGTGCCGGCGATAGCCAGGAATGGTTCCTTGAAACATTTAGTGTCTTTTGATCCCATTTTGCATTTCCTGTCATCTGGTGGAAGAAATTTCATTTTAACTGCGTGCCTGAAAGGTTCCCTTTATCCTACATAGTGCAAGGTGGATGAGACATTATGACTCTCCTAAGGGTAGCTCTTGAGGAACTAAAACCTTGCATGCCCCAGATGCATGCGGTATTAAGGAACACATGTAGCAACTCCCAAAGGTCATTCGTCTTCCTCTTGCACTCGTATCTGAGTACCAACTGTTAGATTGTCCAGGATGGCGAAGGTCCTCCACTCTATCTAATCCTAAGCCATGATAAGCATCATATTTATACTGACGTGTCTGCCTTCTCCTTCTACTATTATGCAAAAGAGATTGTTGTTTTCTTGCCAAGCTTCTACATAGCCTATTGTTGTCACATAGTGATCTTTTGTACACTCTATGGTAATAACTGGACCATTAGCCTACTGCACTAGGTGGATTGGGAGTTGCTACATGCGGTAGTATTGGCACCAGGCATTATAGGTGGTTCACTATACAGTGGGCGGACATTAGTATTTGCATTCACTTGTTCATACACCATTGTTTGGGAAACATAATCTATCTCCCTATTCAAAACAGTCGTTAGCAATTTATTAGGTGCTGAGGTAGTTATAATTTTAGGTTGTGAGATAAATAGCTTGGTTGTGAACATCGTAGGGGGTGCTGGCATAACATTTGGTGCATCAGGTACACTTTCAGACACATTATTTACAAATAAGAAAACATATGAGGTCATTTTCGTTGCATTTTTATGGAAGCTTGTCAAATTCAATGACATAATGTTTTTCCACCTCCATTTGACTCCATAGCCCCCTTCTTTTACATGGGACCCCCAGATAAAAGATGTTCCCTAATATATTCCTAGGATGAACATAGGTGCAAGCCTCAATGATAGCTATATGCACGTGTTACACTCATTTTATTCCTACTGCTATCTATCTGAATAGTTTCATTGAGCAGCGCCAACTCCAACATCATTGCAGCTATAGAGAGGGACAACACGGGGGAATGCATTGATAGAAATTTAGATGGGATTTGAGAAAGATGCTGATAGGTATATAGAGAGAGAGAGAGAGAGAGAGAGAGAGAGAGAGAGAGAGAAAGAGAGAGAGAGAGAGAAAGAGTGAGAGAGAGACTCTCAATAGTTCATTCTTTTAACATTTGGTTCTTTCCCTTAAAACAGTTATTTTTGGAAACAGTGAACACAACACTCTCTCAAGACACTATGGCAGTCATCTAGCTTTCATCCTGGGTATTTGGGGTGATGTTTGGGGTAACATCACCTTGTGCTTTTCTAATATCTGAGAGGTGAATCCAATACCGCAGCCCCCTTACCTTTAGAGCAAGCAGAGTGCAGTAGATCACCTCATATGGACCATGGAATCTCGGGGATTTCGATTCCCGGTCAAAACTTTGCACATATAATTCTCCTGGCATTAGAGGTTGTACAATGCCATTTCCTTCCAGTGCTCCCGTTGTCGTTTGACTATCTGCAGTAAATGGGGGTGCGATTTGTTTGGATATGCACGGATGAGTTGAGTCAGATATTCTTTAAACTCATCCCCTAATACTGCAGCTCTCCTATGGGCATCGGAGGCCCTTCTTACTGGTGACAGTGGCGTGTGCATTCGTCGACCAGTCACTATTCAATGAGGGGACTGGTGTTGGTCCTTGCTGGGCTGTGTGCGCAGTTGGAACAATGCCACGGGCAGGCAGTATATCAAACTTTTCTTGCGAGAGTTACACAATTTGGATAACCTACTTTTGAGCAGGCCATTTATTTTCTCGATCATGCCAATAGCTTGTGTGTGGTAAATATAACACATTTTGTGTTTTATTCCTAGCATTGATGTTATTTCTTTGAATAATTTGTTAAAGAAATGCGTTCCATTATTTGACGTATGACTTCACATACTCCCCAATGGGGGAACACTTCTCTTACCAGGAACTTGGCAGCACACTTTGCATCAGGGTGAGGACAGGGGCCAGCTTACACCCACCGTGAGAACGGACACACCACCATAATCAAATACCTAGCACCGTTTCATCTTTCTCCCATATCTACGTGTTCTATGTGCAACTCGCGAAGGGCCCTACAGGGGGGGCAAGGTGCCGCGCAATATTCTTAAGGTCATCCCTGTACTGAATACTTGGCACGTGGTACACTGGACCACAATTTTATTGAGGTATTCTTGGAGGTTTGGAATGAACCAATCTTCCTGAAGATCGGCCCCTATGTGTTGTTTGGAACTGTGTGCGGGGAAAATGTAGTTGTTTGAAATGCTAAGCATAAAAACTCCACTGGCATAACTACCTTCCCTGTCTTGTCTTGTCTCCATAGCAGATCAGTGGGCGATTTAGTACAACCCCATTTTAGCCATAGCTCTTGTTCCACTGTTGGTGCTCTGCTCTGTAATTCTATTATCTATGCAATGGGTAGCGCATTATAGGCTTCTGCTTTGGGAGGTTCTGCTCTGATCACTAGAATACATTCTGTACTCATGGGCACTGAGAGATACGCCACTTCTTTTGCTGCCAGGGCTGTGATCCCTGACGATATTTCATCTCTGTTCTGTGTATGTGCTTGGCATTTCACTATTGCTACTAAAGAATGTTCTGCGAGGGTCTCAATCAATTTGTTTAGCAACTGTGTATGTGGCACCGGGGACCTGTCTACCCTCCGGAAACTCCTCCTTCTCCACCTTGACAGTCCAGCGTGCACTGTTGTGGTCCCATACGCTGAATCAGAATAAGTTGTCACAGATCACCCTTTTGCTGCGTGAAGTGCTTCATTCAGTCATATGAGTTCTGCCGCTTGGACTGAATAGCGCATGGGCAGGCGCTTTTTAATCAATGGGTCTCATTACTAGTTTGGAGGTAGCCTTTCAGGTAAAACCGGCAAGACTACCTCCAAACTCGCAACTGGGTCTGGCACCCGCGAATGGGTGATTACCGGGGTATTTCAGCCTGCCGGACCCGGTAATTGCCCTTTCACGGGTGCCGGAAATGGCACATCCCCATTCCCATTTAAGGCCCATAGTGCTCAATGGGAATGGGGACATCGGATGCACCGGCACCATTTACAACGGTGATGGGTGCATCCGACTTGCTGTGCTCGCGGGTGACGCTCTGGCCGCCAGGTCATACCTGGCGGGCTGACAGGCACCTGCGAGCACAGCTTGTAGTATGGCGGTACAGTAGCAACGGTGCCCGTAGCGCTACTGGCACCATTGTTACCTTACTGCCATACTTATAATGAGGCCCAATGTTTCATATTCTCCGTCCTCCATCCTTACTACAGCTGCCCCTACATGTTTTTCACCAGTTTCTGGATCAAAGTACACTGACCCATTGACGAAGAACACTTCCCCTTCTTCTAGGGCACTTTCTCTGGCTTTTGGGATGTTGTCCTCTTCCCCCTCGTACGTTGCACAGCCATGCTCTTGCATGTCCTGCACTGTGCATGGTTCTGTAATTAAAGTGGAAGAATTTACTGTCTTACGCCTCACCACATGAATATTTTGGCTGAACAGAAGGATTTCATAAGCCAACGCTCTTAGTGTGGTGAGGGTGGATTTTGATCGTTCCAATATTGCAAAGAGTGAGTCTTCAACATACAAGGTGAGGGAACACCCCATGACAATATTTGAGCTCTTCTCAATGGCAAAGGTAGCCACAGCAAGGGCTTGGTCGCATGCGAATTGTCCTTGCATTACTGAATCGAGTGTTCCACTATAATAGGCAAGTGTCTTATGTCCCAATTAACTCTTTTGTGTTAATACGGCTGTCATGAGGTTGCCATTAGAGTGTGAAAAAAGATGAAATTTCTGATCATAATCCAGGTGTGGCTAGTACTGGGGTTGTTGATATTAACCCTTTGAGGTCATTAAATGCTGTTTGCATTTCCCCAGTACAGATGATATGTGTTTTTTCTCTCTGTGCTTCTTTTAGCCCTTGCAGGAGAGGTCTTGTGTACGCTGCATAATCTAGGATCCAGGCCCTGCAGTAATTGCAGAGTCCCAGAAACTTCCGCTTCTCTTTTACTGTGTTCGGTTTGGCAGTGGCTCGTACTGTGGCCGCGTGGTCTGGTATTATCCTCTTACCATCTTTTGAAATCAATTGGCCTAAAAACAGGACCTCTGCAAAGCAGTACTGCAGTTTGTTCCTGTCCACCTTATATCCTTTGTGTGCTAGGAGCTGGAGGAGGGCAATGGAATCTCTTCAGCAACTCTCTTCGCTCCCACTGCAGCTGCACTCATCTACAGATTGAATGATGGTGCTTGGTACTTGAATATTTCCACGATCTTCATGTAATATTCTATTTAATATGCTGGGGCTTTCGCAATACCCTTGAGGCAAGCAACAGTGTTCATACCTCCGTCCCCCTATAGTAAAGGCAGTAAGGTTTTGTGAGTCAGGGTCAAGGGGCACTGAGAAAAAGGCATTTTTCAAATCCACCACAGTTAAGTGGGTGGCTTGTTTGGGAATGCTGCACAAAATGGATGCAGGATTAGGAACAAGAGGAAACTCCTTTTGGACAATATCATTAAGGGGGAAAGGTCCTGGATCATACGCCAACTCCCCCCTGTTGCTTTCTTAATGGGGTATACAGCCGTATTGCATGGGGAGCTAGAGGGCCAATTATGCCTTGCTCGAGCAGTGCTTGAAGTGTCTCTTGAATCCCTTCCTCAGCCTCTCTGGACAGGGGGTATTACTTCACTCTGGGCAGTATAGCTCCTGGTTTAAGTCTTATTTTTACAGGGGTCACTTCTCTTAGCAGTCCCACATCATGGGGTTTGGTGGTCCACAGATGGGGCGGTACCTGTTGTGTGTCCGTTTCATAAAAGGGTGGCAGCCCGCTGACGACAGCCATGAGGGTGCTTGGCACTTTTCTGAATTGTACGTTGATAGTGATTTCCAGCACAATCTGATCCGTCATTGTTGTCGTCAGCGAACAACTCTTCATCAGTTAGCTCACATAGTGGTATATTGGGGTCAATGCACAGCACTGCGCGCCACTCACATCCATGAATGTCAGTACCGGTTACTACAATTCTTTTAGCACACACTTGCACCCCTTCCAGATCAAGGGATAGGATGGTACCAGCGACCATCTCAGGGTCGCCACAGGACGGAACACAAAATCAGAGGGCACTCTCCATTCTTTCCTTGTGAGTTGAAGTACTGCTCTTGCTAGCACTCTAATCCCATACCCGAACATGTTGGGATTCACTGGTATCCCCCTCACTTTTATTCCATTGGCAATTACATGTATTATCAACATTGCTCTAAGGGAGCACATGCCGGGAGTGGAACAAACAATCCCTCTTTCAGTGAATTTGCTTTAACTTGCTAAGCAAATCTCTTCCCAGTAGATTGACGGGGGAGCTTTCGTAATAAAGTAAGGGTGCTCGCACTACCTTTCCCCCATCTTAACATTCAAATCTTCTGTGTAAGGAACTGTTACTAAAGCCCCAGATAATCCTTGTGTATCGAGAGTTTGGCCAGATAACGGGAAATCACCTTTGCAAATGCATGACTTTTCCGCCCCCGAGTCCACCGTGAAGATGAACTGTTTGTTACCTATCTCTGCCCCACCAGTGGTTCCTCTTCTGGATGCAATGTCGTGGATAGTACTGAACATGCAAGTGATCTCTGTGGGCTGTCCTAGTCGGGATATGTGCCCATCCCTGGGCAAGAGAAGGGGTCTCCTACTAAAGCACAAGCCCCCTGGAATGGCGCGGGTGCACTGTTTGGGGCAGTAGCAAATGGGTTGGTGTTTCTCATCACTTGTTGGTTGGGGCGGTTCCGGGGTGACTGCCTCATATGAGGGGGGTGACGGAATGCACTATAGCCAGGCATCGGTGGAGGTGACTGTGTATACGGTAAAGGTGTCTCATATGCTCCCTGTACTGGTCCCTGTGGGCTTCCTGGATGGGGGTTTCCGTATTGTTGTTGGTGGTAGTAAGGTTGGTTGTATTGGTAGTTCCCTCCCTTTCTGCTGTGGCATTCTGATGCAAAGTGCCCCCATATTCTGCAGAACCAACACTGCCCTTGGTTCCCCCCTCTGGGCCCTTGCCCTCCGAATCCTCCTTTCCTCTCTCCCCGGGACCCACCTCATCCTCTCGCTGGTCTTCCTTGCCACTGTGGTCCCATATACTTCTGCTCTCCTCCCCACTGTTCCTGCCCGTTGTCTGCCCACACTGCAGCCATCCTTGCCTATGTTGCAATGGAGATACCGGCCCCCTCCTCTCCCATCTGCTTGCGGGGCAGTGCTGCTGTTACAGCAGCCACCTTCACTAGTTTCGTTTGTACGAGTTTCGCTTCTTCCACTAACCTCCTTTGAATAGTTTCCTTCTCTCTTTCTTTGATCCTCCTACAATGATGTACTATTCTGCTTTGTATTTCAGGCCATCCCGCTATCTTGTCAAGGGCCTTCTGTACCTCTGTTGGGAGTCCTCGCTTGATTATGGAATAAAATAGGGAGGTGGATTGGTCCCAGGCAGTGCCTGTCTCTGCACACCACATTTCTTGGACTCAAAGAAAGAGCTACGCAGTGTCTTCCTCATCCCCCATCATGCATTGCATTATAGAGTGTAAATCAAGGGTATCAGGGAAGGTTCTCCGCAGTGCATACAACACTTGTGCTTGAACCTTGTTGAACGATGCCCAATCATAGGTGTCGTGGCTTATAGTTACCCCCGAGTAGCCCGCTTTCACACATATCACCTCTGCCTGGTCTCCCACTGCAGAAACAAATACACTTTTTATTTCTCCTATGGCAAGGGGCACCACTGCCGTGTTTTTCTCAAAAGCATAAATCCATTTTCCCGTGCCCGCTGTAAGCGGGGGGAGGAACTTTAGGAGGTTGTTTTTATACATCTGTGCCCATGGGACATAATGAGGCTGCCCAGCTCCCTTGTAAATGAGCGGCATCTGTAACTTCGATTTCACCTTCCCACCTTTTACATTGGGTCCTTCCTTTTTTGCTAGGGCCATACTCCTGTAGAGGAGGAGCCACATACCACTACCAAAAGCTCTGCCCCCATGTCACCCATGTGTTGGGAACCAGAAATGGCAACACGTGCCCTTCCAGTGAGAATGCCTGTTCTGCAAAGAATCCTTGAGACAAAGGGCCTCATCACGAGTTGGGCGGTAATAGCCCTACCGCCAAACTCCCCGGCGCTATTAGCGCCAGATCACAGGTTTGGCGGAAGGGTTATTTCCCATTCCCCATTGGGCCCATTCGGGAATTCCTCATTCCCATTGGGCCCAGTGGGGAAAATTCACGCTATTACCGCCGGCGGATTTCCCGCCGGCGGTAATAGCACCGAAAATCAGCAATTTTGCTGCAGATTTCCCCCCAGCTCAGTGCTGGGGGGAAATCCGCCAAAGCCATGATCTGGCGGACCCTTAAATGTGGCGGTAATAGCGCTACCACCGCATTTAAGGGTTACTTGCTAGACTCCTGATGAGGCCCAAAGTATCCATCGAGAAAATCTTATATGCATGCACAAAGATATGATGGTCTTCTAGATGGAGTCCCGGAAGAAGTGTGAATATGAATGGGAAAGAAGACTGGTGATGTCATGCGAAGTGTAACTGACGCACTCTGAAAGGATACACAAGACAGAAGAACATAGACATTCTACAGAATCTGAAGAGGAGGTGTAGAAGATAAGCAACACTAGTACAGATGCAGCAATGCAAGTAGACAAAGAAATCTTAAGGCTGGCTATGTAGTGAATAGATTGCAGCAATGCGCCAATGTATATACTTAAGAATTTATAGAATCTTGATGTTCCACGATGCACTTTAGCAAGGCTTGAAATCCCAATATTGGAAAGGCTTTCAGTGTGATACAGTTGAAAAATAACTCATGGCGAAACAGAATTCAAGTAAGGCTGACTGGCTCAGCACCAAGAGTTGAGGCCACAGAGAGACTGGTTTCTGTTCAGAAGCTACATTGAATCTGAGAACGAAACACACTTCTGTTTGAGGTGAGATGGAAAAACACTGAAGGTGCCAAGAGTTCATCATTTAATAGTGTTATATGCAGCAAAGAGCTCAGAAACGGGGTCTCCAGTCACAAGGTCAGATCAAAATAGACTGTGGGTCGAGCTGCACCGAAAACCAGAAGATAAAACCATGCCATACTCCCTTTAATCCTCAGGCACAGAGAGCTTCTGCAAGGCCAAGTTCAAAGCCTAATTAAATGGCAGACCGCAAGAGTGATGATAGATGTTGGGCTAATTGGGAGGGGAGGCATGACCAGGCCAACCCTCCCAGCACCTGGGGTACCAGCCTGTGCGCTGCTGATGTGTGGAATATTCCAGAAGGGTACAAGCATGCCAACTAATTGTAGAAGGCCACATATTAAGGAGCCCTATAGTTTGTGTAACCAATGAATCATCATGTATTTTGTGACGATGAAGATGACTTGCACTTGGGATGGGCTTAGTTGTCCACCGGATGTTAGAGACCCAATCACAATCCCCATCAGCATGGAACGTATACTTAGATGTTCCCTGTAAGCCTATCACTTTCCCTGGTAGGTTTTTGTAGTTTGCCACATAGTGTGACGTCTATGATGATGAGTTTTGACTATAAAAGTTATGTTTTTTAAGGAATTCATAGAGAGATTCCTTTGCGACGTCAGATGATGTCCGTTGTAGATAATTGTTATTAAAACAGAACAAAGTTTTGCCAACTTCCTGAGTCATTTTGATTATTGATGTATGAGTAAATTCTGCATCCCCATCCACCTATAAGTATCTATGCCTCGTCTTAAAGGACCTAGGTCTATGGGTTCACGTGGTAGCAGAGGTAGGATGGTTTAAAGACCCATCGACCAAGTAGGCTTTTAAGGGTCTCTGAATATTGGGTGTCCCCGCCATTCAGCTGGAGGACTGCGAGGCTTCTTGTGGGTAGCGGCCAAACGTAAGCTCTTGCAAGACATAACGAGACAAGTGGGATGGGTACCTCTTTCATGGAATTCCCCCCCCCAATTTCTAAAGGCAGCTGAGCGGACTGAAGGCTACGGTGGCCGATTGAGGAGGAGACAATCCTGGGGGTCAGGAGCTGAAAAGCAAATGGTGAGTAGATTGAGAAAAGTGGCAAATGATGATTGTGTATTCAACATGGAAATTGATCATGAGAAGAAAGTAACAGAGGGTTGGTTGGGTATTTAAGTTAATGACGAAGAGCGTCAAGTAAGGTATATGGACGAGGAGCAATCCATATGATAACCCCATAATCCTACGTTCAGCAACGTCTAGAAGAAGTTTTCCAAAAATCCAAGTGGATATTCAGGCTACAAGCGAACATGGTTCTGCTAAAGGGGTAACTTACACTCCAATCAGAGTAATTATTAGCGGTGAGAGTAGCCACGAGGAATGTTGTCAGAGATATATGTTGGGCCGGCCACTTCGTCTGTGTGTTTGTGTATTGTATGTATTTTATGTATAGAGAAAACAATGAGATGCCGAAGAGCAACAAGTAATAGATTGTGTTAAGAAGTTGAGAGTATATTATTTATTTATCCTGTCATCAAGAGTATTAGCTGAAGAGGTAGATTGAAGTAAAGTGAGACATAGAGGTTTGGAGCGGCGGCGATTGGTGCACGCTCATATTGTATTGTTTTTCTGAAAAGTATTTTCTGTGTAAAATAACGGTAAGTATTGACAGTCGATTGTGACTTCTCATGATGGAGGATGTTACTCCGCTCATACACCTGTGCAAACAGCTGCCAAAACACGCACCTAAGCTTAAGCAATATAGTGCAGAATGGGTTAAGGGTACGGCAGATAAAATGTTCATGCCCTGGCCCCAAGGGGGATCACTGTCAAAAGCAGTTTTGCAACACATGACCACATACTTGCACGCTGTGTACATGGGAAAGAAGTTGGAATAAAGGTTAGCTAACTTAGAGCTTTGGAAGTTGTACCAGGAGGAACGGGAAGAACCACATCCTGAAGACTGGATGCTTAACCAGTGTAAAGAGGGGGGTGTCTAACCTTCTGCTCCCCCTACCACGCCTGAAGTAAATGGCGATACTACGAAGGATGAAGGAGTGTATCCATTAAGGGAGCTTAAGGGGTTATATATGAATTGTTCGTTTTACAACTGTTCAAATTACAATTGACCTTTTCACAATTGACCGAATTGTGAAGGTCAATTGTAACATATATGTGGGGAGAAACTCCCAAACCGATATATATATATATATATATATATATATATATATATATATATATATATATATATATATATACGGTCATTTGTGAAAAGGTCAATTGTGACCCTTTAAATTTGGTCAATTGTTCATTCGAACAATTGTAAACAAACAATTTGGGTAATACCGCTTAAGGCAGCTGCAGGATATAGTAATCCAATGCATGAACCACCTGCACATAGCAGTGATGAAAGCCCAGAAAGGATTCCAGAGAGGGATGTGATCTCTAAAGTCTTGCATGACAAAGAGAAAAGTGAACGACCAAGTGTGACCCTATATATAGAATGGGAAATTAAGAGATGGGAAGCAGAAAAAGACAAAGCTGACGAGATAGCGTTCATACAGAACAAATGGATGGGTGGTCAGATATTGCTCAAACTTGATGGGAAGAGCATCGAGGAAGTAAGGCAACAAAAAGATCAAGACGAGCAAGATAAAAAGGAAAGGGAACAAGAGAAATAATTAAAGGAAGATGAGTCTAAAAGAAAGCATAGACAAAGACGAGAACATATGTATCAGGAAGAACAGCAAAGAAAGGAAGATAGAGCAGAGGAGCAAAGAAAATATGACAATAGGCAGAAGGCAATCGGAGAACGAGAGAGGCTAGAAAAGAAAAGAGAAGAGGAAGAACACAAATCAAGAGATAAAAGAATGCAAAGATGTAGACACAAGGAGGTGCATAGAGCAAATGAGCGAAAACAAGCAAAAAGACAGGATGATTAAAGGGTTACAGAGGAAGTAAGGACACAAAGAGAATTTGATGAGGAACTGGAACGAAAGAGAAGATAGAGGGCACCCCACATTGATCCCATTGAGAAAGAGCTAATGGAACCAAACCCAGTAGTAGCATGGGAGGACATAGAGGAGTTTCTCCTGTCGCAAGAACCAATGCCAGGACCCTCTAGAGTAAACCTAGAGGAGAATTTTGAGATAGGAAATATTGGAGACAGAATTGGAAAAGCTTCTCGAGAGATGAGGACAAAAAGTGAAATGAGAAATAACGGGAAAGGTGATCGATTTGAAACTGCCCAATCACTGGACAAGGAGGAAAGCTCATTTGGTCTCGAGCACTGAGATTTATCTTTGGACAGGCTGACTCTAAACAGTGATGAGAAAGACGACAGCCATACGAGTTGGGGACAAGATATGTCAGACGAAGACAGGGAAACCTTCCGTGGGGAAGAAGGAGCTAGTGCATGTGGTCCTAAAGGATGGTTTCAGACAGACAATGAAGTAAGATGGTCAGGTTTAGACCTGCCTAAAGAAAGGACGCCAGAGTCCATGGCGTACCCAGAACAACCTAAAGGGCGATCTCATAGTGAGAGAGGGGAATCACCACCATATGTGAGCAGGCTGAGGTCATTGCCAGGAAGAAGACAATCAGGAACCATTGTCCCTATTATGGATAAGCAGATGATGTGAGCCGATTGCAATTTTGGGATTTCACAATTCCCCTTATTAGAGAAAGGAGGGGCCAGATCACAGTATATTCCCTGACCCTAGATGGATTAAGACAATCTAAGATGCAAGTTACCCAGCTTAACATCGGGTGAGAGAAAATTGATTTATGAGCTAGAGGGAATACTCTAGCTATAGGGGACATTAGGGGTCTCCTAGCAGCTATCCTTGGGTAAATGGCTGATGACATTTGGTCAAGAGCTGGATACTCAAGTGTGACTACACAGAACATAGTGCATGATGGTGCTCCGTTTAATAATTGTAGAGCGGCAGTCTGGAAAGCACTTAGAGCACAATATCCTGATACGTAAGATATGGATGCAATTATGTCATGCAAGATGCAAGAAGGTGAAGATCCGCTTGCTTACATTCAACATTTTCAAGAGCAATGGTCTTTGGAGACTCGAGAGCCTTGGGGGAAATCGATACCTGTATTCTATCATATCCTGTGTCAGGAATTGCCAGAACAGGTACAGAGACAGGTCAAAAAGCTGGTGGGTTTGGAAGCAAAACCATGGCCAGAAATACAGCTGACAATTGTGCACCATGGTCGATTGTGGCAAGAGAAGAATCGAAAGAGAGAAGATGCTAGGAAGCTTGAAGAAGCCAAACTAGTACAAAGAAGTTATCAAAATATGCCATAGAAGGGGCTATGTTGACTAGCGGAGAATGGCTGGGATCACAACAGTCACGAGATATGCCGCAGGTAAATAACCAATGGCAGTCAGATCAAAGAGGAAACGGATTTATGAGGCAGGGGAGGCTTCTGAGGCAGAGGAGGCTTTCAGAATAATCAGGAAAACCGTCAGAATAACCAAGGTGGTTTTCAGAATGTGCAGAATGATAATCAAGGCATGCAGGGAGGGCAGATTAGGAGATTCTCTCCTGTGTGTTGGACATGTGGAATGACAGGACATATTGCGCAAACATGTGGGAGCAAAGGGTATGTACAAACTGGGAAATTCTCAAGAGGGGTGACAGCTTATCCTCCAGCATATAGCCCACAGAGTAGGGATGGGTTCGCCCAAGATCAGACAGTGTATCAGACGCAAGCACTGCAAATGCAACATGATTTGCAACCACCGCAAGCACCATTGAATCCACCACAAGGGCAGTCACAGCATGCACCCATGCAGATACAGCAGAGCACAAACACAGGACAGTTATTGACTCCTAGAATAGGGGGGTGTCACTGTCGCGGTGGGAATCCTTTCACAGGTGCGGAAATAAGTATCTACCCACAATAGAACAGCTCACAGGCTGACCTGATGTGTTTAGTACTATCTGCAACTCCAAATCCTCAAGAGGAACCAATGGTTGATGTTACCATAGGAGGCAAATCCTTTTCTTTTTTAGTAGACACTGGGGCAACTCGCACATGTATATGGGAGGGAACATTTTCATTGTTGGGAAATGCCAGGAATGCTCAAGGGTTCTCTGGAGCTACAAGTAGAGTTCCTTTTATCCGAGAAATTACCAGTCTCTATAGGAGAATGTGATATATCTGTCCCATTATTTTATTTGAGACAGACTCGAGTTATATACTGGGCCGAGATTTAATGACGAAGTTAAATATGATGATTTACTTCACTGATGAAGGTATAGTGTGTTCAACGTCAGGAATACATTATTTAAATGTGGGTGAATTTATCATGGCATTTACAGGACGAATTGCTCTGCGAGGAATGCCGTTAGAGCCTGACGTTTTTCACTATGGGGTACGCATTTTGTTAACGTGGCTACCAGGTTTAGTGGGAAAGATTATGAGAGTGCCTGGCAAATTTCTATTCAGGCCACAGATACCTATAAATGAAGAGGGGGGACAGATATTCCCCTTGGAATTACAGGCAACCATAGTATGAGGCGAATTGGCAATGCTTGAAGGATTTGATGATGAGGGCACGCCATGGAGAACAGTGATTACCATCGGGGAAGGGTACAGATTACTAATGTCACTGATGACGATATGTTTAAAGATGACCCGTCAGCTGACGAAGTAGTGTTTTGAAATAAGTATTACGTATTGGATCAGGACAGAAAGATGAGAGGGCCCACAGAAGATGATGATAGTGCAACAGCGTCCCACACATTTTCTGATGAAGAGATGGAGAAAATACCAATTTCTTTATGGACTACAGGCCCTTATGACGTAGGCCTGTTAAAAGGAATGGGAGAAGTTAAGATCAAGTTGAAGCCAGGAGCAATTTTCCCTCAAGCAAGGCAGTATCCCATGTCTCGAGAGACAGAAGAGGGTATTTATCCAGACTATATCGGCTATGATGGAACAAGGTATCTTAGTGACGTCAGAGTCACCATGTAATACCACAGTATTTCCAATCAAAAAATCAAAAAGTAGGTCATGGCGTTTAATCCAGGGCATGAGACCAATAAACCAGATGGTAGAGGCAGAGTTTCCTCTAGTTCTGAATCCTGCAATGATTCTATGCAGTATTCCCCAGAGGCACGATATTTCACTGTGATTGACTTGAAAAATTTGTTTTTCTCAATCCGTTACATAAAGATTCCCAAGATTCTACGTCATTTACGTTCCGTCAGACCAAGATGAAAACCACACGTTTGCCTACGGGGTATTGTGAGTCCTCATCGATCTTTAATAGGGTCCTGCAAATGGACCTGAGCAATATTGATTTGCCAAGTGTTGTGCTGCAATAGGTAGATGATATTTTGGTTTGTAATACAACAGAAGAAGAGTTCAGACGAGATTCAATTCAGCTAATGGTTATTTTAGCAGATAAAGGATACAAAATGAATTAAGAGAAATTGCAGTACTGTCAGCAAGAGGTGTTGTACATAGGATAGTTAATTTCACAAGAAGGAAAGAAAGTTACACTTGAAAGGGCGGAGGCGATCATGAAAACATCAAAACCGCACACAATAAAACAAATTCAACAGTTTCTAGGATTATGTGATTATGTGAGAGCATGGGTATTCACCTGATATAATGAGTTCTGATACTCCTGATGTAAAAGAGAAAATGGTTGTAATAATGGGTGTGAATGAAAGCTTTAATCTGACATGAACGCAGTTAATGGAAATTCAAGGTGAAGCTCCACAGGAAGAGAAGAAACTGTGGACACGGAGGGGTGTTCTTTACCCCCTTACAAACCACTGTGGCAACAAGGCAGCACTGGTAAACCGGTGATGCCTGTAGCCTTATTAAGGGTGCCGTTAGAACAGCTACACTACCCTGCGCATGTCACTAGGGAGAGCCTCGCAGCAACCGTTGCGGAGGACTGGTTCATGCCGAACCTGTTAGAACACGTTGCTTTGTATGTAGTAAATTGCATCATATGTCAAACGTTTACTGCTGGACACACGCTGTGAACAGTCAGAGGAGTAAATCCTCGACTAAATAGTCCTTATCAGCATTTACATATTGACTATGTTGATATGCTGCTGGTCTGTAATGGATATAGGTATATGATAGTGGTAGTGTGCCCCTTCTCAAGGTGGATTGAAGCTGGTCCATGCACACATCCTGATGCTACTTACACTGCAAAGTTTTTAGTCCGAGAAGTATTTCATAGATGGAGAGTATGTGAGGTGCTGAGATCAGATAATGGACCCCATTTTGTGAATTAGGTATTTGAGCGAATTAGCTTATTACTAGGCATTAAACATAGGTTTCCTTTTGCTTATCACCTGCAAGTGAACGGGTAATGCGAGAGACTCAATGGTCTGCTCAAAGAGAGAATAGCAAAGTTGAAATAAACACTGAAAATGGGGTGCCTGCACTGCCTGTCCCTTTCATGATATGCATTGAGATATCAGCCTGGCTCTGACCACCACCTCACACCCCACAAACTAGTTACAGGGAGGTGAATGAGAACGCCTCTGACTCCGACATCGAGGACTAGGAGTGATGACCAGACAACTGCAGAATTGTTAGGAAATGAGCTATGTGCATACTTAACATGTATGACCACTAGTATCTCTGTCATTTCAGATCAAATCAAGCGGAAGGGGTGTTGGTCTCAGAACACAGATGAAGACCATACAGCAACCTGAGTTAAAGAACTATGTTTACCTAAGCTATTTACTGGAGATAAGGTTTTAATAAGGAATTTCACTAGAAAGTGGCACGAGCTTCGATTTAGTGGCCCTTTCCTTGTGGAGGACATTACTCCATCAGCAGTCGAGGTTCAGTGAAGACAAGCCTGGATACACCAAGGAAATGTGCAAGTCTATGCTGGAGAGACGGTTGCACCCCCAATCCAGTCAGAAGCAAGTCAAGGAGAAGAAGTTCAGCACGTACAGATTAGATCGATGACGAGGAAGAAGGACACAAAGACTATCCAGCAGATAGACGAAAGAGTACATTTGGACTGTGGCTCCCCTGGAACACTCTTTGAATTTGCTATAGCAAGGAGTGAGAAATCTACTGTTCTTGAGGCACAGGAGTTTGTTAACATTGCCCGATTTAGACTTTCTGTTTGATAAATGGAAAAGAAAGCAGGTCCCCGATTCCTTTCTCACTGACTTTCTCTTTGGAGGTATACATGGTCTTCATAGATGTTGATGTGCACATACTACTTCTTTCTGTCTTCATTTTTATACTCAGAGCTTACCCTGCTCTTGTTGGGAGGAGCACTGATGTGCGTTCTTTTGTCCAGGATCTTAAAAATGGCCCACCGATTAGACATTTATTGGCAGCAATTATGGACCAGATAAAACAGTTACCTGAACATCTCTTCAAGCGCATGAATGGTCCTATCTAACGGTGATGCCCACAAACTACTTGTTATGATATTTTACTATTTGCTCCAAGTTCATCCTTATCTTGTTTGGCAGAACACAAACACTTTTGTGTGTATGTGAGATATAATAAATCGTCCTGCGTTCAGTAATTACTTGCGGAGATCGTAGATCAAATTTGACAACTACTGGAGCATTTCCTGAATAAAACTAATTTTTCTTTCCTTAAAAGTCATTACAGGCAATCATGTGGTCTATTGAGCACCTTGCAGTTCCAGAAAGTGAGCAAAGTCAAAGAGGTGTGGAAAGACACCGATGGTTGAGCATAATGTATTGGTGTATAATATATGCTTGCTCAATGTTTAACATTGTTTTTCTGATTCTGCTAATCCACACTGTGTATTTTGTTGGTCCAAAGAAAGCAGTAGTGCTTCTGATTCTTCCTACTCCTATGACTTAGGTAGAGCCAGGTATTGAAAGAAAGCCAAAGCCTTTTGTGATTGTCCCTACACTAGTGGTGCATGGTAAGGCACCAATTTCTCTGACAAGTGTCCCTATGATCTCTCCTGTAGGAAGAATGTATTCTGATATATTTAATGAGTTGCTTATACAAGCTCATTTAGCAAGAACAAGACCCAAGAGAAGTGCAAGGAGGGATGATTCCGAAATAAATGATTATCTAGACAGTAAAGCACATTTGGGGAATAACATGTGGTATCAGCACATGAAAGAAGTGGGCAAGAGAACTTCCGAGGAAGATTGCTATGTATGTGCACTCCTGCCTTATGCAATGGGAAAGTCTAGGTATTCATAGCTACTTGAGATAAATGTCCAAAAAGCTCATTGCTTGACTCACCTTGCACTCTGTCATCCAAGAGATCAGTTCCAGGCCCTAACGGCATCCATGGTATAGGTGACAGAATGATCAGCTCCAGATGAAGATGATTATGTCCAAGATTTGAAGACAAGAGCAAGGGCATTTACCAGGAATCATGTGATAAGATATGATCAGCCTGAAGTGAAAGGAGCTGGCATCAGAGGGGAAGTAACCAGAAGACTCAATTGTCAAGGAAAGACTGATTAAGAGGTTTGAAGCTGCAAGGAAAGAGGCTTGATGCTGATCTGGGGAACAGTACTTTCTCCAGACGGTTGGGAAGAAGACATAGTGATATGCAGAGCTGTTGCAGTAACTGGTCGTCTTAAGCCAACTATCGACAAAGTGGAAAATGGATGCAAACCTCTAAGGCCGAGGCTTGCAAAACTTCTGAAGTGGGTCGAAGACAAAGGAGACCCTTTGCAGATAGTGCCTTTGGATAGTGCAGAACTATGTTTCAGGAGCAATGGCATGAGAAAAGTTGGAGAGAATCAAAAGTGTGGTCAAATCTTCGACGTGCCAGGAATGAAGGATGGGACAGTGGTGATAATGGATCACTACTGGGCCTGTTGATCCAGAGCTTATATGAAGCTGGCCAGAAATTGGGGAAGACTATGTTCTCTAGTGATTGTCCATGTTCCAGAGTTGGTGATTTCAAAGAGTGACCTGAACATTGGGGAGTTTCCAAAAGCAGATGCTCACCTGAGGAAGAAGAGATCTGCTGAACTCCTAAATTGAATGAAGAGAGAATATTATTTCTCAGCAAAGTCAAAAGAGGCCTTTGATGCTGTTCCATATGAACACAGATTATTCAGCCAAACTTCAGCAGTTTTTTCTGTTATCTTTATGCCTGGAGTCCAGACGATGGCAAATACCAAATGGTTATAGATAACCAGATGGGAGCTTCTCCAGATGATCAACACCACCATAAAGGGATTCAATGCTATCAAGGAAGAGCTAAGAGCCATACGACTGATGACTCTCCAGAGTAGATATGTCTTAGATATGATCACATCTATGGTTCGAGGTGTTTGTGCCAAAATCAGAGAATCATGTTTCTCATGACGACGAGAATGGCACCTTGACAGAGGCCATAACGATGCTGACAAACATCCACTTCAAGATGGTAGATGAAGTGGAAGATATTGCTGATGACAGTTGGTTTGCATCGATTTTCTCATGGGTTCCACAAACGGATGGCAAACATTTTCAAGTTCCTTGGAGCCCTGTTGGTGATGATCATGTCTGGATTCTGTGTGATCAGGATAATAAACACACAATGCAAGAAGACTGCAAAGAAAGCAGTAGGAATGAAGGTTGTGATCAATGTTGAATCTGGGTTCAAACTCATAGAGCTGACAGATGAAGAAATCAGAGATTATGTGAAAGCCAGAATTCGTGCACCTGAGGGAACAAAGTTCCTGTATTCATGGAACCACAAGAAGTATGTGGGAAGATGGATTTACTGCATTCCCAATGGACTCCTGAAAGGAGTCATAAATATTCGGTCCCAAAAAAGCATTCTTCAGACAAGGATGTCTCGATGTGAAGATTGATGAGAGAGTGGTTGATGAATCACCCAGAGGGGAGGAGGGGGTGCAGAGGAGTAGCCAAATACCCCTACCAAAAGCTCTGCCCCATGTAGCCTATATGTTGGGAACCGGAAATGGCGACACGTACAGTTCCAGTGAGAATGCCTGTACCGCAAAGAATCCTTGAGACAAAGTATCCATTGAGAAAACCATTACATGCATGCACAAAGATATAATGGTCTTCTGGACGTAGTCCCAAACGAAATGTGAAAATTAATGGTAAAGAAGACTGTTGACGTCATGCGAAGTGTAACTGACGAACTCTGAAAGGATACACAAGACAGAAGAACATAGACATTCTATAGAATCTGAAGAGGAGTTGTCGAAGAAAAGCAACATTTCGGGATTGAAATGAAGATGCTCATGTGATGAATCCCTGAAGAAAATGCAAAGTCATTTTAAACTTGTACAGATGCAGCAACGCAAATAGACAAAACAATATTAAGGCTGGCTATGTAGTGAATAAATTGTGGCAATGCGCCAATGTATATACATAGGAATGTATAGAATCTGGATGTTCCACGATGCACATTAGCAAGGCTTGAAACCCCATGATTGGAAAGGCTGTCAGTGTGGCGCAGTTGAAAAATAACTAATGGCAAAGGAGAATTCAAGTAAGGCTGGCTGGCCCAGCACCAAGAGTCGAGGCCAAAGAGAGCCTGGTTGTCTGTTAAGAAGCTACAATGAACGTGAGAAAGAAACACACTTCTGTTTGAGGTGTAGGGAAGGGTAGGTCAATAGGAACCCCTCCTACTACATGTCCCACCTTGGTTGAGAACCATGACTCGTCGGCGCCCCCACGGCCTCCTGGGCCCAGGCGGCAGGGCGGCTGCCGGCCGACACGTGGGGCTGCACAATCACGTTATGTGGCAGAGAATAGAAGCCATCTTGTATTAAGCCCTCTCCATCTTGCTAGAAACGTGCATATCTAACCCAAGGCAGAAACACTGAATGCTGCAGAGTGACCCCCACTTGACCGCGCTCACAGAGGCCCACACTTCCCCCACCTCCCACTGCATGGCAGATCCGCTGAAGACTCGTTCTCACGAGTCACCAGACGCGAGCAAACAACAAAATAAAGCACTGTAACTGTTAACCTTCCGCAGTACATCATTGGCCCAGCTATGAACGAGAATACTAGGATGTAACTGATATCAGCCCAAACCCTGAAGGCCCTGGCCCCTGTATGGAGCCATCAGCTATAGACGGTGTGGCGCCTTGCACCCATACCCACCCCGAAAGCCCTTGCAACGTGCAGGAACCATTTATGTAATATGTGCCTTGTTGACTAACATTCGCTGCTAATATAAAGAAGAATGGGTAAAGAGAAAGTTGTGCAACCAATATTACATGTAATGATGAGATATACAAAGACTGGACAGCTGATAACTGTGAACAATAACTTGTGTTGCTCTCTTAATACACTCTTTACACACACCTGCTTGACACTACCTCATGTTCGTATGTCAACTGTAAATGTGAAATGCTATGTAAAATAAAGTATGACCATCAGCTAGTAGCCTATGTAAATACAAATACATATGAGTGCTTTTAGGAACCCCATGTGTTGTTAGTCACCCCTCACCCATACGACAGTAAAACCGCCTCTTGCAAGATGCCACGCACAGAGCTGCAAGGCCATTTCTCCCCTCCCCCTGCCCAGGCTCTCTCAAGATAGACGGTGTTCAAACAGCAAAGCCTTGCCTTCCCTCCCGACCCTGCTGGACCCGTTTCAAGCATCCGCCACCCTCCCCCGTGTCAGAGGCCGCCACAGCCTAACTCTGTGACTTACGAGCTACCTGGTCCTAAATCCCGCCGCCTTTCAGGCACCGGTCACATGCCCCCCACGGGTCAGTAGTTCCTCCGTCGACCCCAAGTTAATGACCCTAGAAAGGGGGGCGCACACACGTGTACCAACAGATCATAATCCCATCCCTCACTGTTATTGCCAAGGATGGTTAGTCAAGCACCCCCGCCCATGCCCCTGACTACGCCCATGGTGCCTGATTGCTCGAACCTAAGGCGCCTCCTAAACCAATGTATTAAGACACTCCAGATCGTGAATCAACATTCCTGGCTATGTATTGATCTAAGGTCAACGCTTACAAGAGTTGCAACTCAACAGGACACATGAAGTGTGATGAATGGGTGGGAATGTGTGGCCAAAAGGGCAAATGTTAGTTTAGCTATCAATCGTTGTTACAAGGCATGTCCGGCCCAGCGCTACATCCCGATGAGCCCAGCTGACCTCTCGCCCCACGTGGCGCAGCACCACCATCCGCCAATCCTGGAGAATAAACTGTATACAATGTATACCACCTAGCCATCACCACCCAATCCCTGAGACTCTGTGGCCCCTATAGCTTACCTCATGCATGACGTGTATTTGTAATATAACTAACTGTCTTTGCTATTGACAGACAGAGCGCTCTCTGAGTTTCCAGAGTCCTTTGCATGCCCTATATTGAATTATATAAAGCTCTTTTGATCTTATCCGCACTTGGTCCTGGCTCATTTCCACGGGGTGTGTCCATTATTGCCTCTCACTAAGGGGGGTGCGTTTCTGGGGACACTTACATTCAGTGGTGACCCCATAAACGTGATTTATTTTGTTAACTTTAAACTGTCCCCTTGGCACGAGATGACCGCGGGTGCAGTGGAGAGGGACGGCGCGCCCGCTCAACAGAGCCGCCCACCTATGGCAACTGGTACGCAGAAACGTGCGCACGCAGTTAGGGCGAAAGGGTACGGGTCCCGTTTAAAAAAAAACCTTAGTACCGCTCGCCGGAGCCAGGTGGGGCATTGAGTGCGAGGCCGCGCTGCTTGGACGGACCAAATCCGGAGAGTCTCGGATCAAGACCGGCACGTGAGTATTAAGTGCGAGTGATATTAAAAAAGAACATTTTTTGTTTCTTTGAAGGACAAGGGGAAAGGTGAAAAAGGGAGTGGGGAATATAAGGGAAACTTTCTTACTTCTAATACTTTCTCTTTCTTTGCATATGGCCATTAGGACACAAAAGTGAAAAGGGAAAAGAGGACGGGAACGTAACTCTGTAAGGGAGTAGAAGGCGGCGCCGCATAGTGCTATCTCGACTAGTGCTGGGAATAAGTAAAAACTGTGAAAAGATATTCTGAGGGTGTCTAAGTAAGGAGACACGGAAAATACGTTAGAACTAACTTTTCTTCTTACTCTTCTCTAAATTTCTCTCAATTCGGGGCAGAAACAAGGTCTTAAAAAAATAATAATAAAAAAAATATATATATATATACAGACAGAAGAAGTTGTGTGAGGGTTAGAGGGGGTCGCCGTAGAAGGCGAAGGGCAAGACAGGGAGGGTAAATGCTATATGTGTATGCTGAGGTGTGATGAATGTCTGCGGTGTGTTGTGCACATTGCATGGTTGTGATCTTCTGTAATTACGTGACACTGTATAATTGCGCTGTTTTTAAGCACTTTCTTAGGGGGGTATGGTCATTGTAAGTGTGGCCTGGTAAGATCTGACAAACGAACATCTGTTCATTGAACAAAGTGAGTTGTTTAATGTAACGTGGAAGGGGTTGAAGCCATATGTACGCAGTAACACACACATAGTGACAGAACAGATTAGTACAAACAAACAGAGTAACACCGACTTAGGCATGGGAGCGGAGACACCCCCAGCGCACATCTGTAAGAGTTTACCAGGTCATGCAGAAAGAATAACTAAATACCACGACCAATGGGTAACGGAACTGAAGGGGGAGGGTCTCCCCCAGGTGTGCTGTTACGCTCACCGGGCTCCCACAGAGGTGTCGATCTGGACTGAACTGCTGTGGTCTCCACCAATGTGACGCGTGGGGCCGAGATGACGGACTGGATTGGCCCACCTAGCTTCGTTTGCTTGGCCCGTAGGAATATTCTTCTGCAAGTGGAGAAAGGGAATTAACCACCCGTGGAGTTCAGCGTAAATCCCCCCACCCCGCTGTTCTCCCCACTGATCACCTTGGATGTTCCCTCTTATAGTCTCACCTGATGATTCGAAAAGATGAGCTCTCCATCCTGCATTGAGCGCAGGGGCGCATAGATAACCAGTTGCTTCACTGGCTCAAAGGAATTGGTGAGTTCCAGGACAACATTGACTCCGATATTCCCGGCAAGACGCTGTAAGTATGTAGTTCGTAAGAGTTCAAATGCCTGACTTTCACTCTTGTCTGATTCATTGCAGGTTGCAGGTTGACCCTACTGAAGAGTTCCTCATGACAAACGGTAATGTTCTGGTAAGGATTTGTATTATCCAACACAGTTCGATAAAATAATGTCCATATGTAACCTGTTGCTTTCTCCCTTATTCAGGCGCTGAGAGAAAGTATGAAGTCTCGGGGAATAATGCCTCTGGCGGTAAAATCAGGTAAGTCTTTTGATTCCCCTTAGGGGCCGGAGTTCGGCTAGGATGCAGTGGAAGCTGTGCCGACCCGTGAAGACGGAATAGTACCCCCGGTGGTAAAATCAGGTAAGTCTATGGGGGGTATTCCTCTGTGTATTCCCTTGGCTCACCTTGCTGTTCTTGTCTTCTCCTTAGGTGCCGGAGTGCGGCGGTAACATGCAGGAGGATGCGGTGAAATGTGAAGATGCTGCGAAGGCCGGTGAGTTCAGCGCGGCGCTGCAGCAGGCGAGGCGACGCGCATAAAATAACTTCTTTCTTCCAGCTCGATGGCGCGATGGATCGGGAATTCAGGTAAGGATCAAAGGTATTGCTCTTGTTCTAACCTGTTCTCCTTCTTTCTTCCTTTTTCTAGGAACTCCAAACTCGAGGCGGCCGTGGCAGAAGACTGGATGCAGACTTGCAGGCACGGTGAGCGTTACGCTGCTGGATGCAGAATAACGCGAAGCGTGTGCTGCTCTTCGGGCGTGGTTTAAATAGCCTCCAAAGTAGTCCCAGGTAAGTATTCCTCCCCAGCCCCACCTGAGTAAAAAAATAGTCCCTAGGTAAAATAGTCCCTTCCAAGCCTCGTTTGGTTTGGAGCTCTTGCAGCATGGTCTGCATCAGGTAAGTTTGCAGCATGGTCTGCATCAGGTAAGTTTTAATCTATGAGCCTGGCGCCATAGGCGCCAGGACTGACTCTCCATATGAGTCTGGCGCCATAGGCACCAGGACTGCACCCAAATAGCCCCTAGCGGGGGTTGTTGGGCTTGCTTGGGGTAACTTGATGCCTGCTTCCAGGGTTGCTGGACTTGGTCTGGGTACCGGGGGTAGGTATCCTGACAATTACCCTGAGATTAAGCATCTTGTTGACCTCTCCTTTGATGTGGGTTCTTACATTTTCTGACATCCTGTAGCCCCTGCTTTTGACAGGTAAACAGTCACCAGTTTGAATATCATGCTGTCCCCAAGGGGTCAAACCTGGTGCTAGAGAAAACAGGGGGCAAATTGATTCAACAAAACTTTGCACTCCTCCTGTTGCTCAGGTGTCAGATTAGAAGAGAGATTAACTCCTTCTATTTTCTCATCTAAAGGTTTGCCTCTGAGGAGGTCAGGTAGAGGTTCACTCTCCTCCTCCTCTTGAGCTGAAGCTAGAAGCAAAGCTCCCAGTTCTGGTCTCGAGACATACATTTTTAGACGATTGATGTGAAATACTCTAGGAGCTTCCTTAGGATTGCCTAAATCCACCAGATAGTTCACATCTCCAAGTTTTCCCACAACCCTGAAGGGTCCCATCAATTTGTCCTGTAAGGCCCTCTGCCTTGTTGGGACCATAACAAGAACTAGCTGGTCTTGAGTGAACTCAACCATGTTGGCCTTCTGGTCATGCCAATGTTTGACCAGAGCCTGACCTGCTTTCAAGTTATCACTTGCCTCAGCCATCATGTGTGACATTCTCCTCCGGAGTCCTATCACATAGTCAGTGACTCTGGGGAAGGAGCACTCTCCAACCCCTCCTTGATCAGGGCCAATGGACCTCTGACCGGATGGCCATAGAGAAGTTCAAAGGGACTGTAACCCACTCCCTCCTGAGGGACTTCTCTATGTACAAAGAGAAGGCATGGCAGTAGAAGATCCCAATTTTTCTAAAGAGGGTCTTCCAAAGCTCCTATCATGCTCTTTATGGTTCTGTTGAACCTTTCTACCAATCCATTTGTCTGAGGGTGGTATGCTGTTGAGAACGTGTAGGTAACTCCACAGTTTTTCCACATGACCTTCATGTAGTGGGACATACAATTTGACCCCCTGACGGATATTACCTCCTTAGGAAACCCAACCCTGGTAGAAATACCAAGCAGGGCCTTAGCTACAGCTGGAGCTGTAACAGTCCTCATAGAAATTGCTTCAGGGAACCTAGTAGCATGGTCTACTACAACAAGTATAAACCTGTTGCCTGAAGAAGTTGGAGGATCAACGGGACCAACAATGTCGATTCCTACCCTCTCAAATGGTACTCACCACAGGGAGAGGCACTAGTGGTGCCACATTCTTGGAGCCACTTTTGCCAGAGGTTTGGCAAGTGTGGCAACTCTTGCAATACTTATCTACCTCAGCCCCCATTTTAGGCCAATAAAAGTAGAGACAGAGCCTTTCCTTGGTCTTTTTGAAGCTCAAGTGACCAGCCAAAGTAATCTCATGGGCTAGTTACAAGAATTGGAGTCGGTTTGCTTGGGGTACTACAAGTCTTTTGTAGTCCCCAGGGAGTGACTCTGTTGGTTCACTATAGAAGAGGCCATCTTCCCAGTGTAACCTGTACTTCCCAAGCTCTTGCCCTTCAAGCTGAGAAGCTGCCTGGTGGTGAATACCTTCCAGAGTTGGATATTCTCTTTGTCCCTTACTGAAGTCTGCCCTTTGGGGTCCACCTTCTGCCAGTAAAGACTGCAGCTCAGGATGGTCCACAGGGTCAAGATGTCCAATGAGTTCCTGGCCTCCTACTAGATCTGAATCTTCAGGCTCTCGTTCAACCACACACGGTTGTACCTCACTCTGAGCCTCAGCTGGAGGAGGAATCACAGGTGTGATTTTTGACAACCTAGGAGATTTCCTGGTTGGTAGCACTGGAGTCTCTCCTGCTGGTTTCCTCTTTGAAGCTTTGGGTTTCCCCTTTGCTTCTGGTTGCTTTGAAATAGCAGTTAGTAACTCCAGTGGAGTAGGAGTAATTTCTTTTTCTATAATCTCCTCAGGAGAGCCCCTCAAGTTCCTCTCCCTTGCAGGTCTGGTAAACTCCTTTAATCTCTTACTAGGAGGTCTGGGAGTACTTGACACTCCCCCCAGGTCTTTCAGATCATTGCCCAACAGCACCCTTCCTGGGACTTCAGAATGTACACTCACAAGTATCCTGACAGTCATTTCATTGCACTGGAAGAGAGCTGGTAATTGGGGAAGCATCTGCACAGGCCCTCCAGCTAACTTCGTGAGGCGTTTGGGTGCCTTAGAAACATCCTCCACCTTGAAAAAAGATTTGTCCACCACAGTTATGCTGGCCCCTTTGTCTCTAACGGCAGGGGTTTCCTGACAATTGACTAGGACACTGTCTTTATAATACTCTTTAGTATTAGGAGGGATAGAATTATACACATCTAAATTCTGTTGTTCCCACAACCCTAGAGATACTAAAGATACACTAGCTGAGACACCAATGGGATCATCAGCCAGTATGTGAAAGTTTCCACTGACCATATGTGCTTCCTCCTCTGGAGCGAAGGCTAAGGAGACAGCGTGGACCCCTGAAGGTTTATCCTTACATTTGGGATCCCCTTTCACATGATCAGTAGAGCCACAAACATAACATTTCCCAAATGTCTTTATGAATGGTGGCTTGTTCTGACATCCTTCTGGTCTGGGACCAGAAGGTACACTAGCCTGATTTGGTTTCCCTTGTGGCTTACCCTTAAAATTTTGTTTGGGGCCCTCTTTGGAATTGGAATTATTTGAATTCTCTTTGTTGTCTTTCTTAGGCTGCTTTCCCTCATCCTTTTTCTGAGTTACCCCTGAATCCTTGTGAGTGGCCCTGTTTGCAACCCACAAGTCAGCCGCAGCTAGTTTCTTAGAATCTAATTCTTTTGAATCAGCCAAGTGCTGTCTGAGCTCAGGAGAGCAGGCATCATAGATAGACTCCATCATGACAAGATTTCTCATTCCTTCATAAGTGTTAACTCTATAACCCTTAATCTATCCCTGTAAATTCTTCAAACACTCATTCACCCAAGTAGCCCAAGACGTACTATCATGCTTTTTGAGGGCCCTAAACCTCTTAAGGTACTGGGAAGGAGTCTTCCAAAATCTAGCTATCAAAGCTAGCTTTACACATTCATAATCCATCCTATCCACCTCCCCCAACTGCATTAGCACATCAGATGCAACAGGGGGGAGCCTAGAGAATAACCAGGGGATCAACTGATTCCCTGTGATGTCCTGGAGCCCATGATTATATTCAAACATAGCAAGCTAATCTAATACTTCCAATTTAGGTTCATACATACCACACAATCTCTTTAGGCATACAGGGTCTTTTTGGGCTGGAAGATCTAGAGGATTCGTGGAGAGAAGCATTTTCCAAAGACAATTTCCTTATCTCAAGCTCATGGTTGAGCTCCATTACTTTGAGCCTTAGTTCTTGATGTCTCTGTTCAGTTTGGACACTAATTCTTTTGAATTCAAGTTCAAGTCTCATTTTTTCTAGAGAGATAAATTCAGGATTTAATGTGGGACCTGGTAAGGGTCCAGTAGCCACGGGCTGAGGCCTTTGAGCAGGCAGAGGACCAGAGGGGGTGACATTGTTATCCTCCTCTTCCTCATCTGTCTCAACAATAACATCTTCAACACTATCTTCATTACTGTTTGCTACATTTGCTGGAGTAGTGGGCACTACAGCACCACTATCCAGACTTTCGTTCTCTAACAGTCTTTCAATCATTTCTTGTTTCTTGCCTTTGACAGGAAGACCTTTCTGTCTACACAGATCCCTTAAATAATCAGCAGTATTAGTAAGGAGGGTCTCCTGGCTGTAACTTTCCATGATTTGTTTAAAATAAACTTGTTGTGATAGTTAGCCTTGTGGTTATTTGTACCAAAGCACTAGCAGAACTCTAAAATGTAAATCCAAAACTTTTATCCTCACCGCTGTACACCAGTGTTAGGCAGAATCCAGTGCAGTTCCCTTAGGGAGCACTACACCAGATTAGGACTACAGGTGTGAGCAATATCAGTCTGTACCACAAAGATTTAGTTGGTAGCTGTGGCTGAGCAGTCAGACTTATCTCAAGAGGGAGATGAGCAGTATTCAGGGTTTACACATTAGGCCCAGTAGACTATGTAACAAGGAAACACTGACCAAAGCGTGTAGTTAAAAAGTATATATATATTTATTTCATACACTTCTAATCAAACACATGTATCACAAGTATCAAGCAACTTAAATTAAGTCAAGGAAAAATATACACACTCCCTATATGAATTGTAGACCAAGTGAACCAGAGTGAAAACTGAGCAAAATCTCACAGTGACAACTACACACAAGGGATCCTCTAACAATTCCTCACAAGGCAGGGAAAGCACACGTTATTCAGAAATAGGTCCTTATATACCCTATCAACACTTGCCATCAGTTGTGAACCAGTTCAGCAGGACAGTGCATCAATATAAGCAATACTTAAAATAAAAACTGAGCAAAATGGCATTTCACAATGATTATGCAGTGGGAAGAAAGAGTAGTTATAAGAAAGGGATGCACCACACACTTAGAATGGAGAATCAATCTCGAGAAGGCAGATCTAACAAATGTGACCAGAGTCAGTAGGCCTGTGCAAGAGTTAGTGGTACAGGGCAAGGGCCCAGGAGCATAATGTTCTCGTCGCTGCAGTCAAGTCTTTGGTTAACGATATTTGAAAGGGTGGTTGCAAAAGTTCGAAAGACAATGTTAAGAGAGTGGGGGCGGCCAACCCAACAGGTAGGTAAAGGATTTAAAACACCTTTAGCACTATCGCGGAGAAAGGGCGGCCAGGTGGAACAATGTACCTTAGATGAAGAAGTGGCTCCTGCGGTGGCGGTTGTTCCTGGTAGTTCCTGCAGTTCGGGTGATCCAGCAGAGGAAGAGAGGCTCTCGTCGTGGAGGAAGGTTCGAGTTACTGCACAACCCAGGGATGAAACCAGCCGCGGTGCTGCCCGACGAATAAAAAGGTACGCTCCTTTAAATCGCAGGCAGGGTGGACTGGTGCCTGGCTATCCGTCCTCTGAGTACAGGGTATGGGAGATTTGACCAAGGCAGGTCCGGGAAGGCGATTGGCAAACTGGTTGGCCCCACCAGCTCAAGGGAAGAAGGCTCTTGCAGGTGAAGATCTTCTCTCGTCGTGTGGAGAAAAGGGCTTCACTGGTGGTTCAGTCATTGCAGATGTCTTTGGCTTCTCTCCTCTTTGGCTTCTTAGTTCCAGTGGCGATGTCTTGCTCTTCCAGTCCTCAGGACCCTGCTTTTATGCAAAAAGATCCCCATTCATACAGCCTAGCCGTCACTCACACAGTGGAGTGGTCATCTTGGCAGGAGACCCTCCAGCCTATCAGGATAGAGTGCGACCTGGGTTGCAAAGGCAACCCTGCCCAGGGGTCCAACCCCCCCTCCCACACAATGGACCCACCCCAGACTCAGTGGTGCTGGAAGGAGGGCTTCTGGGCAGAAGCCCACCAAACGGATCAACAAAGGATCCCGACCTGGGTTAGGATTGTAGAGAAAGACACGAGAAAGAAGTTATATTAAAGTTCTGGCAATTAAAACCCACCGGATCAAAGTTAATATTAAAATGCACCAGCGGTATGTTAGAGGCTGTCAGAAAAAGTGGTAGCTTCGAACAATGGGAAAATCCCATAGAGAAATATTTGCGGTCGAATATTTATGGTAGTAACCACTGCCACCAGCCAGAAACTTTTGAGAGAGGGACTTTAGGGTACCCCCTCGAAAATGAACATAGGGGAAAACCTATTGACCCTTCCAGTACCTCCATAGTAAGATGGGTTGTACTGGTTTAGTTCATAGGATTTGACTAGTAAAGTCAATGGGGACTTTACATGCCCTGGGAGACAGTAGTCAGTCCCAGGGTATGGAGTCTATGTTTGGGGGTCGCTACGACACCCCTGTGTCACTGCACTGAGAGTGCTGTGTAACAAATTTGCATAAAGATGGTTGCTATGGGGTTGAGAAAGATCCCATAGGCATTAAACACAAAATTAGCATATAACACACATAGCAAAAAGTGGGAAAAAGAGTCTCACTCCTAGCAGGTAAAAACAAACAAAACCTTCAAATCCAGCAAAGCTGCTGGGGGACTCTATACGTAAGGGAAATTAGCCATAGAATGAGAATTCTCCTTAACAGCCGAGCAGGTGCTGTGCATGTCTCAGTCCCTGACACTGTGACTGGATCACCATGCACCAGCAGGGATACCCCATCCCAGGCCCGTCCGCAGGTAGGGGGGAGGTCCACGTCATCTGGCACTCCTGTACACGCAGACGAGGGTACCCGTGACATGCTGGAGTCCGTCCTGATTGGTGTCGCATTGCGCACACGTGACATTCGTAATGATGTGCGTGCTTCCTGGGGGGACCACGCACATCATCACAAAGAGCTGTGTGCCAATGTGACCCAGTTGGGAGGGTCCATGGTCGGGGGTTTCCCCCATGTGTCAGCCAGTCTTGCGGCCCTCTCCTCTGTGCACACTATACACCAGTCATTCTCCGTGCCTTCTTCCGGCCCAGATGCCAACAGGGCCCCCTGTGTATCTGCCCCAACCAACGCAGCCAACCAGGTGGAGATCCCATCCCTGCCGCAGTCGGGGGTCGGAGGTCCAGCAGGGGTGGCGACCCCACCAACTGGATCCCAGCGGATGGAGGATGTGCCGGTGTGGGATGTTTTTATCCACGCATCCAAGCCCTACCTCAAAACTGTGCAGTACTGACATGGAAAACATCATGATGGCCAGAGCTTCCCAGAAAATGCACAGGGAAATGCATGAAGAATAGGCTGCCACTCATTTTTGCCGATGTTATGGGCACAGAAGGACACTGCCTAAAACCACCATTGGACTACCCACACAGTAGTCTGAAACCATTGGGAATGGCAATGTTGATTGCCAAAAGCAAACCCATAACTGTTGGGAATTCATTTTCTTAAATCCCAAAAAGGGGTGCAGTACCAGTACTCACCACTATCAGAAAGCCGGCGTTTTAAAACAACACCAGATTTTACTTTTTTGTGTAAAACTGAATAAATGAACCCAAAGCAAGCCAAAGAAAGACTTACTGAGAGGTGGATCCAATGTAAAGTTATATTCTGAAGTGACTTGAAGGTTTATAACAAGACTGGCTGAGCTGTGGATTTCAGCAGTTTAAGTAAATTTGGACTGAAAGACACTAAAAATCTAAATGTTTAAATTGACTGAGTGACCTACTTTTGAGTGTCACATAGGTTTCAATTGTTTAAATGTCATAGTTTTAAACTTAGAATCAGCATTCTAGCTGCATATGTAAAAATGTTTAGTTTTATTTGAATGCAGAAAACTGGGGAACAGAAATGACATGTAGCTAAAAACTGGCTTAAAGAGATTCCAATTTTGCCTGGCAACTACCCCCCATCAGGAGTGAAACTTGAGTCACAGCTGTGTTCCCAGGCCTATCTGCCTTTTGCTGGCAACACTAAGGATATGCCATCTCTCTGATAATTGAATTAAGGGGAGCCCCCACAGAATACAGGAGCTCTGAACAAAGCCCTGTCCTGACTCAGGCAAATGTTTTATTGGCGGGAGTCGTAAATGGAGCTTCCTCCTGGAAGGACAGGGGAGGAGCACTGCCTGTGAGAGCAAGCTGGCTTGGCAGAACTGGAAAAACCAGAAATTCAACCTTGTGCTGGGGGGAACCCACACCCCTTTGGGGCCAGAACATAACTCTAAAAAGATGAATAACTCATAGTACGGACTTGTGAAAATTATTTAAATGACACCATAATTCTTGTGATTTTTCTGCCCACATTTTAAGACGTGTTAGGACCCAGTGGTATGTTCAGGGGGGTTTTAGCGGAAAAGAGGATATTACTCAAAATGTGTGCATGTGAAAAATCTGACACTTCACCAACTAATGTCCATACTCCTTGCGCACATGTGTGTAAATTTGGGTTAATGTCCGACATTGCAAAATCAGTTAAAAAGTGAAATATGTGCCATTTCTGAATGCAAGCCCCCAGGAAGAGCAGAGTTTGGACAGGGTATACCTCCTGTGATGCATGATGGGTGCATGTAATTTCAAACCACTGTGTAGCTATGAAATATGTCTTTTGGGTCAAAATATAGATTGTGTGTAATTTGACAGGGGTGGGTTCTCTGTACCATAAACAGACCTCATCATGATGACATTTCATTTCATTCCCCCAATCAAGTGGAAGCGGATGAAGTGGCCAATGACAAGTGGAGAGGGGTAGGGGCTAGTGATGCTGCACACACACCCATTTTAAAAACAGATAAAAGCAGACAGACAGGACAGATAGGGACCTTCAAATCCATTTGCAGCTGGAAGCTCTGCCGGGAAAATCCATACTTTACCTCCCTCAACCTTCAGAGAGCAGACATAGAGACTTCAAATCTATCAAATTTCCAGAACCAGAGAGAGAGCAGAGCTGACCCAGATCACTGTGAAGCGCAGAGACCGTCCGGGGCGAGTGAAGAAAACCTGACCAGATCCGTGGCGAGACCCATTCTAATTCAAGAATATAGTGTGAGTACCTAGTAGAACTGTGCAGAACCAATCTCTTAGTTAAAATAATATAATTCAATCTATTTTAATCTAAGTAGAACTGCCTCCTGTCACCTGCCATTTTCTAGTTGCTAGCTGTCACTTGTCTTTTTGAACTTTAAAATTTCAAATCTGAAAAACGACCTTTATTTAATCGCTCATATCTCCGTGACCGTTTATGCTAGAGACTTGCAGTAAATTTCATCTGGAAGCTGAGATCCTAGGCTGTCCTAGGACCCCAAAACGATATTGGAAGTCCTTGTACTTCCTCTGTAATCGCGCCCGGCGCACTCGGAAAGATCTGCCACGATTTGACATTTTGCCGCGATTTGCAAATTTCTCAACGTGTGAAAACAGCAGTTTTCTTGCTTTCATTTGCCAAAAATTCGTTTAACCTGCTAGTTACACCCTAGATCCTTGCTAAAGTGAGCCTGGACTAATATTAACTTGATACCACTCACCCTGAACCTCTAGGGGGAATTAAAACCATTTTCAGCATATTCCTCACTTCATTGCCAGCATTTTGGGCCTGTGTTTAAAACTCCGATCTGTACTCTAAGCTTGCTGGGGTGAACTGAATTACATTTGATTGCATTTCTGAGAACTGTGTGCTTTCCTTCCATTTCCTTGAATTGCATAAAGGGGGAGGGGATTGCCAGAGAAAAGTGATTACATTGTTTTGTTGAACGCATATTGAGTATTTTCTGTATTGCATTTTCATTCCACCTTGCCTCCATTTGAAACCATAAAGTCTTGTTGCTATCTTATCCATCCTATAACCACTCATCATTGATTATAAAGAAGTGTGCTAGTGCCAGACTATCCATTATTGAGTACTGATCAGATTAAGTGTGATATTCAATTATTAATTATTCTAAAGTGTGATATATATATCTATTGTCTAAATTATCAAATAAACATTTTAAACTTGCAAAACAGAACTACTTCTTGGCTCAGTGGGGTCAGGAGGATTCCAAGAGAGGGGTGTTATATAGGGGTAGTCATCCAGAACGCATGAACTGGACATAAAGATATATCAATAAGGGTTTCCATTCAGTATCCCAGACTAGGCATTGACTTAGCTGTAGTGTTGAATTGAATCCTCTTACAAATTGGGGGCTCGTGACGGACGTTTGGATTAGATTTATCACTTGTGCAGATTAATACAGCGTGCCAGCTGACCAGATACACATATCCGGTCGGATCACACGCTGTGTTACGCTGTAAAGCACTCCTCAAAGGAACGCTCTAAGAAAAAGGTCTGTTTTGCAAAAATAAAATACTAATTTCTGTAAATCAGGACAGAGACCAATCTCTAGAATGACGACCTTAGTAGACATGAAAATAGCCAGAGAGCACTTCTTACATAAGTTATTTGTGAGAGGTGAGTGGACTCACTAGGACCAGACGGTCTGGTTGCAGGCCATCACGCAACAGGTCACGGAAACAGGGTCTGATATATGGAGAGATCAGGGTCCCTTACATGTGGCCCTGAGTGAACTATACATGGCTCCTAAAGCTAAGGATGAACAAGACAAGATGGTTAGGATAGCAGCATACCTGTACCTATATATGGGAGACATGCAGGATAAATGTACTGAAAGCCAAGATCTGGCGAATAAGCGACAGATGGCGTTAGAGAAGGTCCAATCTGACCTGGTCTCTTCTGAGCAGAGGCTGCAGGGGAGCCAGGAGTCAGAAAATGAGAGTAGACAGCACATCATTAAAATAAAGAGGGATATGGACATCCTGCAACAGGAAAAGGCTGACCAGGATACCAGATTTCTGGCCTTGCAGAAGGAGTACCAAGAAGGTTTGGACTCCCTACTGCAGAGCCAGAAAAAGCTAGAGCAACAATTAAACTTTAACAGGGCATGCACGGAGCAGGTAGCCACCCTGCAAAGTCATCTAGATAGAGTGAAGGCAGAGAGCAACAAGCTGATTTTGAAAGACCTGGATACCCAGGCAGAGTTTGATGAAGAACGCCAGAAAGCTGGTGCCTTTCAAAGGCAGAAGGACGACCTGGCGGCACAAATGCAGGCTCTTAGCCAGGAAAGAGACGCCTTAGGCCAGGAAGTCTGCCAATTAAAAAGAAAAACAGAAGAAAATCACCTGGCCCATCAGGGACTGGGTGACCTCCAAAAAGAACACCAGGACTTGCTAGAGCACACCAGGAGGGTGGAGGATGCTCTGGCAAGACAGGAGCAGGCCAATAGGGACACAGCTGAGGAGGTAACCCTCCTGCAGCAAAGACTGGCCCAGTGCTCCAGGACCAATCAGGAAACGCAGAGAGAGAATGAGGCTCTCTGCCAGCACAATGATAGGCTCCAACAACAGGTAGCGATGCAGGAGAGACTGATAGAGTCTAGTAAGGCCTTAACTGAGGAACTGAAGGCGCAGGCTCTTGCATTGCAACAGGGAGCAGGGGCGGATAGAGATGAGGTTCGCTGGGAAAGAGAAACTCCTGAGCATAACCCCAGGAGCCCTAGTACCAGAGGCCTTTACTCTCTCAGTCCCTGGACTCTGCCACCCCCATGTCCCCTGGCGCACATGAGCACAGGGCCACAGGGATGGCAGATTACTATCCAGCCAGAAGCATGGGGCTCATAGGCCAGTACCACCCAGGAATGGAGGGGCGGGCATCCAGGTATGGGCACCCAAGCACAGTGCAATTTGATGGGGAACCCCAGGAGAGTAGGCCCATTAAGGGCATCCTGAAAACCTCTGCCCAGTTAGGTCAGTGGGGGGGGGGTACCCATCAAATCCTGGCAGCAAAGAGGAATCTGAAGACTCCTCTGAACGGCGCAGGACACAGGAGACCAGGACCCCACATTCTGCCAGCCATTCCCAGGCTCGCAGAATCCGGGAAAACGTGGAAGATCAGACAGGAACCTCTGGGAGCAGTGCCTCTGAGTCAGTGGATGAATGGACCAGGGTTACCCGAACCAAAAAGGCCAATAAGGCAAAAAGGGCCTTGCTTAAGGACCCATTGAAGCAAATAAAGGCAATAAGGAGTGTTATCACGCCCTATCATAAGTACGCCAAGTATTCCGTATGGGAACACTTGGAGCTCTATGAGCAAATGATGGAGACTTTTCACTTGAAGGACAGCCAAAGCTGTATCCAATATGTAAAGTGGGCATTCTCCCCAGAGTACTCCAGTTTCTTTGCAGGGCTGGAGGACCAAAATCATTCCAGGTGGTCCACCTATAGGGCGGCCATATTAAAACATTTTTCTGTTCACAGAAATCCCCAAGAGGCTCGCAAGGCAGCCTACTATTTGCAGTTTGGGGAGGATCAGGCCCCACAAGAGTTTGTGCAAGAACTGAAACGTGCCTTTGCGCAGACCACCAGAAGGGTGCGCACAGACAGCAGAGAATTTGTTAATACGTTTTTCCATGCCTTGCCCAAATACATAATGACCCAGCTCGTGAGAGATTTTCATGAGAAAAGATCTTTAGAATGGGTCATTGAACAGGCGACCCGGATCTATGAGGTGCAGAAGCCCATAGAAAATAAAAGCAATACCCAGAAAAATCCCAAAACCAACAGCACCCCAGCTGCTGCCAAGGTGGCAGAGGTAAAGGTCACCCCCGTTTTAGATTTGGAGATGGGGGGGCCTAAAAACCTACCTGCACCTAATAATGCTAGGCCCAGAAGGTCCTCGGGCCAGTCACAGACAGGGAGCCAAGGAGGCAGCCCCACAAATGGGGTCCGTCGCTCTCCTGACTATGTAAGTCCCCGTTACAAGGGTAATCAACCCATCCTGGGTTATGTGTGGACTCCTCCAGCCCAAGGGGGGGGATCCAGCCAAGCACCTAACCCAGGGAACTTCCCTCCTAACTTCCCACCGGAGGGCAGAAATTCTCCAAATCCTGGGCAGAACTTTTTCCCCAGGTACCCACCCAACTTCCAACCCTAAAATCCTCCACCCTTCTTTCCCCAATTCCCTGAGCCCAGACAACCGAATCCGGGAGAGGGGAGGCCAAGGGTGGAGGGGTATCCAAATCTTCCCAACCCGGGGTATTACCAGAGGAGGGACAGCTACCCTTCCCGGGATCAGCCCAGGGGAGAAAACAGGGCCCCGTATCAGCCTGAGCGGGTTTCCCAGTTAGAGCGCCAGGTCCAAAATATGGCACGGGATCTGGGTCAAATACTGAGGGCGCAGCAGAACCCTCAGATGGGCATGCCGGCACAGAATGCCCCAAACTCTGGACCTGGTACTCCAGAACAATGACGGGGGCAGCACCCCGATAACTCACCGGTTCCCAGGGAGGAGGCACAAAGGGAAGGGGGTGTAAAGCCTTGGAGGAAGCTTCCTTCCTCACTTGTAAACAGCCCCTGGAAACCCAGGAACCGGAAACAAAATCTCTTGCCCCTGAAAGTCTGCCTCCTAAGGAGCAGAGGGGGGGTAGGAGAAACAAAAGACCCAAACAGACTCAGTTTGAGGAGGAGGTACAGATCTTCCAATTTGAGGGAGAGGGATCCTCAGAGGATCCTGGGAAAAGGATCTTCTCCTTCAGAGAGGGGGGAACTCCTCCCAAAGAAAAATGGGTCCCTAGGGATGCAAATCCAGACTGGGGAGATGTGGAGACTGAGCTACCGCCGCCCACCATCTCATCCCAGAACCAACAGCAAGAAAATCCCCTGGTTCAAACCCATCCTGGTGACTGCCTCCAAAAAGGGGGGGGCAGCCCAGAACCGGAGCCAGGGGAACCCACAATGGCTCTGATCTCCAGTTGCCAACTTTTTCTTTCAGATTCCCAAGGCTCTCCACAGAATTCTGCCCAAATCTCTTCGCTAGCGATGTCCAAAACTAGAAAGTTAGCCCACCAGTTGTCCAAAAATGTGCATTATCTGTGCCCCCTTGAGGAGAAGGAGGGAAGATACTATGCCCCGGTACAAGTACAGGGGCAGGGTACAATTTTGGCACTGGTGGACACGGGATCTCAAGCTACCCTTCTGTCCAGAAGGGCCTTTGATGAACTGAATGCAGGAAGGGGAGGGAATTACCAAATTCCTCTCACCTCACTTCCTGGACAACTCCAGAACTTTGACGGGAAGGAAATTCCCGTCGAGGGGACGGCAGACTTGGACATTAAAATTGGGCGACACAAGTTGAAACACCTGGTCATAGTAGTGACTCCAGAGGGCACCCCTTGTTTACTGGGGAATGACCTCCTGAGGAGGTTGTCACCCTTAATAGATTGCCTAAACAAGGTCCTCTGGACCCAGACTAGCCGACCAATAAAATTAAAACAGAGTGTCAACCATGTTAGTTTAAACGGCACATGCCACATGGTTGAACAAAAATCTGACCAAGCAGAATTCCACTTCCAGAATAGCCAAATTCCAGACGTGACAGTAATAGCAGTAGGACAACAGACTGGTGATGGAGGGTCCTCTCTAGTTCTGAAAATCAACCTTCCTTCCGGTCTAAAGTGGTACTCCACGCTGGAAGGAAACACTCTGAGATTCTTTACTAATCCACAATCAGAAACTCCCACTCCTATAGTCCAGAAAGATGTGAAATCAGCTCAGAGCCTGGCTGATATTCAGCAAATTGGAGAGCAGTTGTTCATCCCTGTTCAGTTAAATGATGGGAAGGACTCTGTTCTCGCTCGAGTGTGTGTGAACAACGGTAAGAGCTTCATCAGCGAAGCCATGTTCCGCCAACTCCCAAAAGATCCAGACATTCCCACATTCAAACTGATAGACAAATGGGAAATGGACCTGGAAGCACCCAATTCCAAACATCTCCTGCCAAGCAGGTGTATGCTCAAAATCTCCATTGGCAACAAGAGCATAGTCCACAATTGTTGGGTCGTGCGAGACTTCCCTGCCGCCTTTTACTTAGGCAGTGACATTCTCAATCGCTTTGCCATTAGTTTGGACCTAATAAACTTCAAAGCTTGGTCCCGATTAGCGGATAATACCATGGGCTTTGATGATCCAGAAAAAGCATTTAGGTCAGCTCAATTGCTACCTTATGCAGTTGAAATTCAGGTTAAAGAGGAAGTCAACATCCCAGAAAGGACCCGACAATTCTCCCTGGAAGTGAAAGTTAAAAGGGGACAAGAGTTGAAAAACCCTGATGCTTACTTACATCTAAATGCTTCTCTCCAACAGCAAGGGTTGGGGGTAAACCCAACACCATTAGTCAACATAGAACATGACACCATTCTAATAGAGGTGGATAACAGCGACTTAAAGAGTATTACTCTAGCCGCAGGCACCATTATTGGAATGGCGGTTGATGACCGACATTTTTCCATTGATTTAGGAAATGAACTGTTAGGACCAATCCCCAAGGACTGTTTTGACAGTGACAGCGATGACAATACAACACCAGACAGGATTTTTACCCGGCATGGGGGGAACTTCCTGGTGTACACTTCTTGCCCTTATGGTAAGGAAGATGTGACTTGTGACTTCAGGAGGGATGAGGTGATTTTCCAGGTCCATGAGGGCTGCCTTTCCCACCTGAAGCCTCCGGTCCAAATCAGCACTCTGACCAGGGACTTCTCCACCCAGCTGGAGGAGGCCGCTGAGATAGCCAAACCAGAAGTCTTTCCAGGCTTCAGGCAGATGGTGGAAGAGAGAGTCAACCTAGCTGATGCCTGTGTGACTCTGGAACAAAAGCAAAAGTTGAAACAAGTTTTCTTGGATTTCCAAGATCTCTTTGCGGTAGACTCATATGACTGTGGTCGCACTGACATCCACACAACAACAATCCCCACGGACCCTGGCATGACTCCTGTGTTTGTGAAGCAATATCGCCTGCCTCTCGCATCAATGGAGTCCCTTACTGAAATAATTAAGAACCTTGAGTCCCGGGGAATAATCCGTCCAGTCCACAGCACCTTCAATAATCCGGTGCTGGGAATATTGAAGCCAAACGGCCAGTGGAGACTCTGCGCCGACCTCAGGGAGCTCAACAAACGGGTCCATACTTCCCGATGGCCTCTGCCCTACATTGACCAAGGGCTGGCCCAGATTCAGGGGTCACAGGTATTCACTGCAATAGACCTGACCAATGGATACTGGACCGTGCCTGTCAGTAGGGAGGACCAATACAAGCTGGCTTTTACCTTTGGGGGCCAGCAGTATACATGGACCCGGACTCCCTTCGGATACCTCAACTCCGGAAATGAATTCAACATTTTCCTACATAAGGCCATGCCCGACCTGGGTGAGAGGGGTAACCTGGCTTATGTAGATGATGTCATCATCAAAAGCTCAACTGTGGAGGAACACATAGCGGAGATCCGTTATGTTCTGACACAGTTGAGGGCCGCCGGAGCAAAACTTTCCTTTCAGAAAGCACAGTGGTGTAGAACCTGTGTTAATTTCTTGGGGCATGAGATTACTCCTCAGGGTCTCTGTCCCCAGGAAAAGAAAGTGGAAGCACTTCAAAAATTGAAAGACCCCACAACTCTGCGGGAACTAAGGAGCCTCCTTGGACTGACTAATTACAGCAGAAAGTTCATTGAGGGCTACGCAGAGATCACCAGACCCCTGATTCATCTACTGAAGGGGGGGTCAAGTGGGAATGGGGTCCAGAACAAGCCGAGGCAGTAAGACAACTCAAAAGAAGCCTCTCACAAGCGCCCTGCCTAGCTTACCCTGTCAGAAACAAGGAGTTCTTCCTGGAGACGGGGTTCTCTAATACGTGCTTGACGGCAGTATTATACCAAAAGCATGACAAGGTCAATAAAGTAATCTCCTATGCGAGCAAAACTTTATCCTCTGTGGAGGAAAAATTCAACGATTGTGAGAAGGCACTCCTGGCGACGGTGTGGGCATTGAAGAATTACCGCCCGTTTATCCATGGGGAACACATCATAGTGGAGACTCCACACCAGCCTCTGCAATATCTCCAAAGTGACAGAATCCGAGCCGGAAATGTGAGTAATTCCCGAATTACTTCCTGGATTCTGTCAATGCAAGGCTTTCCTGTGGAGGTCAGATATGGCCAAAACAAGAAGAGTCCCCTCGCGCAAGGTCTGGCTAACTTGCATGATTGCGCCAGAGAAAACTGTCTCGAGGACGAAAGTCTAAAAATAAAGGACAACATGGAGGCATACCTTAATTCCCCCCACAAAGTCTTTGAAGAGGACAAGTGTGAGGGAATGCCCACTGTCTATGTGGATGGATGCTCTTACCATGTTGACAACAATGGGGAGAAAGAACTGGTGGCTGGCGTAGGGAATGCATGGGTGAATGAGTCCCCAGAACCCTCCGCTGGATACAAAATTGGTCCCCGAAGTAGTCAGGTGGCAGAATTGATGGCTGTGCATCAGGCCATCCTCACTGCTGTCCAGCATCAACTCCGCGAACTGGTCATAATCACAGATTCGGGTTATGTACGGAACGGGTTCGTGGAGCACCTGGTTAATTGGAAAACCAGAGGCATGTTATGTGCTAACAACAAACCCTTGAAACATGGGAAGTTGATCCAAAACATTGATGATCTGGTCACCTCGAAGGAGATGACCATCTATTGGAAAAAGATCAAGGGTCATTCCAAAGTAGAGGGACCAGACAAAACTGGAAATGACTTAGCTGATCAGCTGGCCAAAACTGGGGCCATCCAAGGGGATCTAATTGAGATAGAGTCCCTGTTGGGGGAAATCCAGGTCACTGCTATCACTAGGTCCCAGACAAATGCTCACAACGACCTTTCAATTGCACAATGGAGTAAGGAGACCCCTGATGCTGATTTGATTACCGCTCAGAAGGGGGATCCAATAATTGGTAAATTTTACCAGCACATTGAGAACCCTGAGAACTTTCCCCTGACGGATACCGATTACATTGGGAAAGAGGACCTAAGAGTGTTGATGAAATGTCCAAAAATGTTCCGAATCCAAGACGGTTTGCTGGTAAGGAAATCCAAAGCTGGCCACGATCAGTGGGTGGTTCCTACCTCATTCCGAAGCCTGATGTTAAGTCACGCCCATGATGCGGCCACCGCCGGTCATAGGGGGTTTCACACAACATTGGAAATCTTAAGAGAGGTTGCATACTGGCCACACATGGGGCAGGACCTTGACCAATACTTGAAGGGGTGTCTTGTGTGTGCACAATTTCAGCCATCATCCCTCACGCACCGTGCGCCTCTCCAAAAGAGGGGGATGACACTGCCATGGTCAGATTTACAAATCGACTTTGTAGGCCCCGTGATTCGCTCTGCTAGGGGGAATAAGTACATGTTGACTGTGACATGCTTGTTTACCAAGTGGGTGGAATGTCTCCCAGCCCCAAATTGCAAGGCAGAAACGGCAGCTGCCCTGATGATTAACCACATCTTTTCCCGTTTTGGTCTACCTCAAAGGATTGAGTCAGACAGGGGTAGCCACTTCACCAGTGAAGTAATGACAAAGATGTGGGAGATACTGGGGGTCAAAAGGAAGTTGCATATTGCTTACTGGCCAGCTTCTTCTGGGGCAGTAGAGAGATATAACCGAACCATTGTGAGCATATTAAAGAAGTTTGTGGCAGATTCTGGGCCAAGTTGGGATATCCGATTACCTCTGGTCCTAATGGCCATCAGATCTACCCCTTCATCTGCAACCAAAATGTCACCATTTGAGTTGATGACTGGACGCAAGATGGTGCTTCCTCAGCATTTGCTCTACAGGACCCAAGAGCAGACACTAATAAATGCCTCCACAACTCATGAGTAGGTGGAGAATTTAAGGAAACACCTTCAACATGCTTTTGCTTATGCTCAGCGGAATCTAGAAAGATCAGCTGATAGCATGAAGACCCACTATGACCTGAAGACTTCCAGGAAGGAATATCAGGTGGGGGACCGGGTCTATCTATACAACTTCCAAAGAAACCAGGCAAAACAGCGGAAATTTTTGCCTACATGGAAGGGACCCTTTGAGATCATCGACAAGATCTCCCCTGTGGCCTACAAAATCCACATCCCCAAAGGTCCTTTGGCAGCGGGGGAAGACAAGTGGGTCCACATAAACCAGTTGAAATGTTGCCATCCCAGGCACACTCTGCAACAACTGGAGGAATCCTCTGGAATCCTAGCGGGTACTGTCTCAGACTAATTCAGTTCCAACCATAAAACATACCACATCTAGTCTCTAAAATATTGTGATCTGCATGAAACTGTCTCTTAGTTATACTGTTTTTTTTTTCAAAATAAGAATGTAATGTTTTGTTATGATGAAATGCATATGCTGCCCCACTATCTCAACAGTGGTGGAAAAATGTCTATGAATAGGTATTGCCGCTCTTCCTTTGTCGTCCTAGGAGAAAGAAAACCTGGAGACGGGCCAAGGAGGACGATCCGGAGACCGGGAGCAGAGACGCAACGGGCCCAGAGTACCGCCCAATATTCCCATCAGGACCGGCGAGGAGAACCGATCGATCCGACCGGATGGAGAAAAAGATGCTGAACTGTGCCATCTATTGGAAGAAGATGAGGAAACATCCCAGGTCTTGCGAGTCCCATTAGTGAAATGGAATGGCCATCACAAGAGGGGGGCTTGTGGGATGTTTTTATCCACGCATCCAAGCCCTACCTCAAAACTGTGCAGTACTGACATGGAAAACATCATGATGGCCAGAGCTTCCCAGAAAATGCACAGGGAAATGCATGAAGAATAGGCTGCCACTCATTTTTGCTGATGTTATGGGCACAGAAGGACACTGCCTAAAAACACCATTGGACTACCCACACAGTAGTCTGAAACCATTGGGAATGGCAATGTTGATTGCCAAAAGCAAACCCATAACTGTTGGGAATTCATTTTCTTAAATCCCAAAAAGGGGTGCAGTACCAGTACTCACCACTATCAGAAAGCCGGCGTTTTAAAACAACACCAGATTTTACTTTTTTGTGTAAAACTGAATAAATGAACCCAAAGCAAGCCAAAGAAAGACTTACTGAGAGGTGGATCCAATGTAAAGTTATATTCTGAAGTGACTTGAAGGTTTATAACAAGACTGGCTGAGCTGTGGATTTCAGCAGTTTAAGTAAATTTGGACTGAAAGACACTAAAAATCTAAATGTTTAAATTGACTGAGTGACCTACTTTTGAGTGTCACATAGGTTTCAATTGTTTAAATGTCATAGTGTTAAACTTAGAATCAGCATTCTAGCTGCATATGTAAAAATGTTTAGTTTTATTTGAATGCAGAAAACTGGGGAACAGAAATTACATGTAGCTAAAAACTGGCTTAAAGAGATTCCAATTTTGCCTGGCAACTACCCCCCATCAGGAGTGAAACTTGAGTCACAGCTGTGTTCCCAGGCCTATCTGCCTTTTGCTGGCCACACTAAGGATATGCCATCTCTCTGATAATTGAATTAAGGGGAGCCCCCACAGAATACAGGAGCTCTGAACAAAGCCCTGTCCTGACTCAGGCAAATGTTTTATTGGCGGGAGTCGTGAATGGAGCTTCCTCCTGGAAGGACAGGGGAGGAGCACTGCCTGTGAGAGCATGCTGGCTTGGCAGAACTGGAAAAACCAGAAATTCAACCTTGTGCTGGGGGGAAACCACACCCCTTTGGGGCCAGAACATAACTCTAAAAAGATGAATAACTCATAGTACGGACTTGTGAAAATTATTTAAATGACACCATAATTCTTGTGATTTTTCTGCCCACATTTTAGACGTGTTAGGACCCGGTGGTATGTTCAGGGGGGTTTTAGCCGAAAAGAGGATATTACTCAAAATGTGTGCATGTGAAAAATCTGACACTTCACCAACTAATGTCCATACTCCTTGCGCACATGTGTGTAAATTTGGGTCAATGTCTGACATTGCAAAATCAGTTAAAAAGTGAAATATGTGCCATTTCTGAATGCAAGCCCCCAGGAAGAGCAGAGTTTGGACAGGGTATACCTCCTGTGATGCATGATGGGTGCATGTAATTTCAAACCACTGTGTAGCTATGAAATATGTCTTTTGGGTCAAAATATAGATTGTGTGTAATTTGACAGGGGTGGGTTCTCTGTACCATAAACAGACCTCATCATGATGACACTTCATTTCATTCCCCCAATCAAGTGGAAGCGGATGAAGTGGCCAATGACAAGTGGAGAGGGGTAGGGGCTAGTGATGCTGCACACACACCCATTTTAAAAACAGATAAAAGCAGACAGACAGGACAGATAGGGACCTTCAAATCCATTTGCAGCTGGAAGCTCTGCCGGGAAAATCCATACTTTACCTCCCTCAACCTTCAGAGAGCAGACATAGAGACTTCAAATCTATCAAATTTCCAGAACCAGAGAGAGAGCAGAGCTGACCCAGATCACTGTGAAGCGCAGAGACCGTCCGGGGCGAGTGAAGAAAACCTGACCAGATCCGTGGCGAGGCCCATTCTAATTCAAGAATATAGTGTGAGTACCTAGTAGAACTGTGCAGAACCAATCTCTTAGTTAAAATAATATAATTCAATCTATTTTAATCTAAGTAGAACTGCCTCCTGTCACCTGCCATTTTCTAGTTGCTAGCTGTCACTTGTCTTTTTGAACTTTAAAATTTCAAATCTGAAAAACAACCTTCATTTAATCGCTCATATCTCCGTGACCGTTTGTGCTAGAGACTTGCAGTAACTTTCATCTGGAAGCTGAGATCCTAGGCTGTCCTAGGACCCCAGAACGATATTGATAGTCCTTGTAGTTCCTCTGTAATCGCGCCCGGCGCACTCAGAAAAATCTGCCGCGATTTGACATTTTGCCGCGATTTGCAAATTTCTCAACGTGTGAAAACAGCAGTTTTCTTGCTTTCATTTGCCAAAAATTCGTTTAACCTGCTAGTTACACCCTAGATCCTTGCTAAATTGAGCCTGGACTAATATTAACTTGATACCACTCACCCTGAACCTCTAGGGGGAATTAAAACCATTTTCAGCATATTCCTCACTTCATTGCCAGCACATATAAAAGCATTTTGGGCCTGTGTTTAAAACTCTGATCTGTACTCTAAGCTTGCTGGGGTGAACTGAATTACATTTGATTGCATTTCTGAGAACTGTGTGCTTTCCTTCCATTTCCTTGCATTGCATAAAGGGGGGAGGGGATTGCCAGAGAAAAGTGATTACATTGTTTTGTTGAACGCATATTGAGTATTTTCTGTATTGCATTTTCATTCCACCTTGCCTCCATTTGAAACCATAAAGTCTTGTTGCTATCTTATCCATCCTATAACCACTCATCATTGATTATAAAGAAGTGTGCTAGTGCCAGACTATCCATTATTGAGTACTGATCAGATTAAGTGTGATATTCAATTATTAATTATTCTAATGTGTGATATATATATCTATTGTCTAAATTATCAAATAAACCTTTTAAACTTGCAAAACAGAACTACTTCTTCGCTCAGTGGGGTCAGGAGGATTCCAAGAGAGGGGTGTTATATAGGGGTAGTCATCCAGAACGCATGAACTGGACATAAAGATATATCAATAAGGGTTTCCATTCAGTATCCCAGACCAGGCATTGATTTAGCTGTAGTGTTGAATTGAATCCTCTTACACCGGCATCATCGGGCAGGGCACGTACACGACGGCACCAGGGGATTCCATCAGCATGGATGCCGTAGTGGTGGCAGAGGCAGGTGCGTCCGAGGTGTCTGTGGTGAGACTTTTATTTAATACGCCCACCACAGTTCACCAAAGATAGGAGCAAGTTCCACCCTATGTTATTATTATTTTTTTTTAGTTAGGCCCCCACTTTTTTGAACCACTGTCCAATATCTCATTATTTCTCCTAACGTTTGAATAACTCTTTCTTTACTAATTCACCCAGAAAGTTCTTTGAAGCCATCAACAAAACACTTAAAAACAAGAATGAACCACTACTTCACGAATGGCAAAAGAAGTGTTTAGCAACATTGGAGGAACTAAACAAGACAGAGGAGGACCTAATGTCCAACCCCTTGAGAACAAAAAATCATCTATACAAGAAAGACTGGATAGAGACGCAAGAAGCAGTGAAGAAATACAAAAGTTATGAGAAGTTCTGGTCTGTTCCCAGGAAACTAAACACAATTCCAGGGTACTTGAAACTGTTTCCAAATTTGTTTTGGAGGTCACAACTGATGAGGTTCAGTCTGAACATCTTGCCCACCAGAGAAATACTACAGAGAAGATCTAAGCAAAAAGGCATGAGTATTTGTAGAGTCTGTGCAAACCCTGCGACGTAGAATCATTGAAACACCTAACATTGTAATGCAGAGGATTAACGGCAGAACGTGACATTTGGCTGGGAGACATTGCAAAATCCACCACAAACAGAAGCATTGATGTATGGTGTCAAATGTTCACTGAAGGGGAAAAAACAAAAAACAACTTGGCCCTGATCCGATGGTTAATAGCCATTTTTAGAAAAATTGACGAACTGTCAACAAATTACATTTGATTAGACAATTATTTAACAGATTTGGACAATTAAGTATTGTTCTAAAAGACCTCATAAAACACATATAACGATGTAATCATTGTAATCATTGTGAATGGCTGTTCGGTTGTTGGCTTAAGGTTTCCGATTTGTTAAACCAAAGAACCCAAAATAAAATAAAAAAAAATATATATATGGTGACTAAAGGCTGCAATTTTGCTAGCAACGTGCAGATGTCCCAGCAGGCGATTATGCCGAGTGAATGCTGCAATTCCGCCGATAACATATAGCTTCTTCTCCCAGACGGTGAAGGCCAGAAAAGGTTTTAATTCCACCTACACCATATGGATGTTCTCGGAAGCAGTTATGCCGTGTAAAGGCTGCAGTTCTACCGACAACACACAGATGTCCTCACCTCACAGGCGAATATGGTGAGTCTAAGGTGCCATTCCACCACAACATACCGATGTCCTCATAGACGATAATTGCATGTAAAAGTTGCGATTCCACTTACAATTTTAGGCGGTAATTTGACTTTCAAGATAGAGATTTCCTTACCGCACATGAAATACCTGAGGCTGAAGTTAGCTTTTTTATTCGGCCAGCTTCTAGCTTTTTTGATCCCGGCAGCTTCTTATTAGCAGGCTTAAATTAGGTTTCTATTCAGTCAGCTTCCTGTTTATAGAGATGTCTTGGCAGGCGATTATGCCCAGTGATGCTACAATTGCACAACAGTTTACAGAAGGCCTCCGAAGTGTTTATGGAGCGTAAAGGCTGCATTTCCTTTAAAAAACATACCTATGTCCTCACACACAATCATGGCGAATACAAGCTGTAATTCTACTGACGATATATAGATGCCATCGCAGGCGATAATGGTGAGAAAAGGCTGCCTACAAATGTCCTTGCAGACGATAATGCAGAGTAAAGTCTGCAATTCCAGGACAACATACATATGTCCTCACAGGCAATGTTTGCTAGTAGAGGTTGTAATTCCACCAAGTAGAGGCCGCAATTCCACTGATAACATACAGAAGTAGTCAGAAGCAATTATGGAGACTAAAGGCTACAATTTCTTTAGCAACGTGCAGGCGATTATGCCGAGTAAACGCTGCAATTCCACCGATAACATATAGCTGTCCTCACAGACGATGAAGGCCAGAAAAGGATGTAATTCCACCGGCACCATATGGATGTTCTCGGAAGCAGTTATGCCGCCTAAAGGCTGCAATTCTACCGACAACACACAGATGTCCTCGCAGGCGAATATGACGAGTATAAGCTGCCGTTCCATCGACAACATACAGATGTCCTCGCAGGCGAATATGACGAGTATAAGCTGCCGTTCCATCGACAACATACAGATGTCCTCGCAATCGACGATTGTGTGTAAAAACTGAGATTCCACGTACAATTTCAGTCGGTAATTTTATTTTCAAGTTAGAGATTTCCTCACAGTAGATGACATATTTGAGGCTGAAGTTCGTTTTTTTTTTCGGCCAGTTTATAGCTTTTTCATTCGGCCATCTTCTTATTAGCAGGCTTAAATTAGGTTTTTATTCAGCCAGCTTCTTGTTTATACAATTGTCTCGGCAGGAGATTATGCCTAGTGACGCTACAATTGCAACATAATTTACAGAAGCCCTCAGAAGTGATTGTGGAGACTAAAGGCTGCAATTCCTTTAAAAACATACATATATCCTCACAGACAATCATGGCGAATACAAGCTGTAATTCCACCGACAATATATAGATGCCTTCGCAGTCGATAATGGCGAGTAAAGGCTGCCTAAAAATGTCCTCGCAGACGGTTCTGCAGAGTAAAGTCTGCAATTCCACCGACAACATACAGATGTGCACGTAAAAGTTGATCGCTAGTAAAAGGTGCAATTCCCTCAACAGCGTACAGATGCCCTTACAGACAATCATAGCGAATACAAGCTGCAATTCCACTGACAATATATAGATGCCCTCGCAGGCAATAATGGTGAGTAAAGCCTGCATTCAGATGTCCTCGCAGAAGATTGTGCAATTCCATTGACAGCATACAGATGTCCTCACGGACGATGAAGGCGAGTAGAGGCAGTAATTCCACCGGGTGGAGGTCGCAATTCCACTGATAACATACAGAAGTAATCGGAAGCAATTATGGAGACTAAAGGCTGCCATTTCTTTAGCGACGTGCAGATGTCCCTGCAGGCGATTATGGCGAGTAAAAGCTGTAATTCCACCGATAACATACCAATGTCTTCGCGGGCGACGATCACGAGTAAAAGCGGCAACTCCATTGACAACATACAGATGACCTTAGAGTAAAGACTGTCATTTCACTGACAACATATATAGATGTACTCGAAGGCAATTATGCCGCGTAATGGCTGCCATTCCACCACAATATACAGATGTACTTGCAGGCGATAATGGCGAGTAAAAGCTGTAATTCCACACAGTGAAGGCTTCAATTCCCCTGATAACATACATAAGTCATCAGAAGTAATTATGGAGGCTAAAGACTGCAATTCCTCTGGCAATGTACATATGTCCGCTAGGCGATTATGCAAAGTAAATGCTGCAATTCCACGGATAACATATACCTGTCCTCACAGACGATGAAGGCCAGAAAAGGCTTTACGTCCACCGACACCAGATGTATGTTCTTGGAAGCAGTTATGCTGTGTAAAGGCTGCAATTCTACCGACAACATACAGATGTCCTCACAGACGACAATTACGTGTAAAAACTGCGATGCCACGTACAATTTTAGGCAGTAATTTTATTTTCAAGTTAGAGATTTCCTTACAGTCGAATCAATATTTGAGGATGAAGTTAGCTTTTTTATTCGGCCAGTTTAAGCTTTTTTCATTCGGCCAGCTTCTTATTAGCAGGCTTAAATTAGGTTCGTATTCGGCCAGCTTCCTGTTTATACAGATGTCTTGGCAGGAGATTATGCCCAATGACACTACAATTGCTCAATAATTTACACAAGCCCTCGGAAGTTATTATGGAGACTAAAGGCTGCAATTCCTTAAAAAACATACATATATCCTCACAGCCAATCATAGCGAATACAAGCTGTAATTCCACCGACACTATATAGGTGATAATGGCGAGTAAAGAATGCCTACAGATGTCGTCGCAGACGATTGTGGAGAGTAAAGTCTGCAATTCCAACAACAACATATAGATGTCCTCGTAGACGTTGATGGCGAGTAAAAGGTGCAGTTCCGTTGACAGCATACGATGTCCCCACGGGCGATGATGGCGAGTAGAGGCTGTAATTCCGCTGAGTGGAGGTCGCAATTCGAGTAGTGGAAATGGGAAAAAATTTGGCGGAGGATCCCACAAGGGCTGGGGTGGGGTTTGGAGCAGGAGGCGGAGTTCCAAGGAGGCAAAGTTCAGAGGGGATTGGAGCTGCCAGTTGACCTCCAATCAAAGGAAATGTTCAAAATAATAGTATTACAATTCCACACTATTTATACTCTGATTCTAGACTAAACACATACACGTATACTTCCCACCCCAAGTCTCCTAGCAGAACCCTAGGGAAATACTAGAGTTCACTGCTAACTGACGGTGAACTCTAGTATTTCCTGGTAAGCACCAGCTAGGTGACAATGAAGAAAAAAACATTAAGTACCGTACATGGTTCAATGCTCTGTAGAGTGGAAAAGTAAAACTTAAGCAAATTTAACCGAAGGTAATGTAATGTGCTCTTCAGTGGCTACCAAGAGGGGGGGGGCAAGCTGCGCCACCCCCACGACAGGCTTCTTTGAGTGCCTTACTGGGATTTTTGTCGCTGGGACACCTCTCCCATTCGGCACCTCACTGAGGGTGCCCAACAGGGAAGGTATCCCGCTGGGTGCACAATTGGTGAGCAATTCCTGCCCAGCACGGTCATTGTCCTGGCAGCAGGACACCTTACCCTTTCTGAACACGAAAGGTCTCCTGCTGCCAGGACAATGTCCCAAGGAGCTCCATGAGCTAATGTGAGCCATTAGGCACTGATGGGAGGTGGGGGGCTTTTAGCAAGTACTTTTGTCCCTTTAGAAATGTGCATGGGAGGGAGTGATCAGCAGTGAGAAGGGTGCATAATGCCACAGTCTTTATGACTAATGACTATGGCTTTACCCAAGGGGGATTTGGTAGGCTAACATTTATCTGTATGATGCTATTGTGACCTTGCATGCAGAATGGGGTGGGGAGAATAAAACTAAAGCCATCATGAAGTATGTAGTGTAAAGTTAATTATGAAAGGGTCGTTTCTTATGCAATGTGCTTTGCTTTCAAGGTATTGCTTTAAATAAAGTATTATTTACGCACATGCAATGCAAAGGGAAACCTTAATAAATATATATATATTAACTAAACCTGTGATAATGTGCTGAGTTGCTTGAATTGTCCACATCCCGGTTTCACCATTTTACCAAAGTGTGTGATCTTGGGCAGATCATTTAATCACACTGGGCCTGATTCACAGAACGTTTTCCCATGGGATTGTACCATTATGAAAGACTTCCATGACTCAGTCCTACTGTCTCTTATCTGCTCTGTTATTCACTTAAGAACTTATGTTAATACATCATGCTGTTATTTTTTTTTAAAAGCCTGACTATAGAGTTGCTCCATAAATAGCAATAGTGTAATTCGGGTATTTTGCACCACCAAGTTATTTGCCACTTGGCTTACTTATGGCAACTTATTCTAAAGTTGCTTCTATGGAGCCTCCAAGTATCAATGACTGATGATGCTACTTGGGATGTCCTTTTCTGTGATGTCCTGTCTGTTGGTGCAATCCATATGCAAATGATGAGGTCTATATGTATTTTGCCCCAGAGCACCTGGACAGTGCTCTAATAGATGACTTTCCTGAATCTGTAATGATTCGGCAGCTCTACATGTGTTATTAGTTAAAATGCCATTTACCACTACTCTTACCTAAAAAGTAGACTGGGGCAGGTTTGGTGGTTTGTGGCCGCGAATGAGACCATATGGAATTGCAATGCTGGATACGCCCCTGGTGCTCTGTGGCTGTGCATAGTGCAGATTAGAACCCAAATGTGTCCTGTGCACAGCCACAGACAACATTACATTACTGTTGGTTATATGTGCCTAAGTTATACAAAGCGCTTTTCGTTGCTTTGCTTAGCAATGACAGGAAAACTTTTCTTTTTATACAAGCGCTCCAGTCACTGCTAAGCAATGCAACGAAAAGCGCTTTCTATAATTTAAGCACATATAACCGACAGTAATGTAATATGCTTTGTGGCGGTGCACAGGGCAGATTATAGCACCAAATCGGCCCTGTGCACCGCCACAGAGAACATGACATCATCGTTGGTTATATTCGTTTAAGCTATAAAAAACCGTTTTCGTTGTGTTGCTTAGCAGTGACCAGAGCGCTAGTTAAACGAAAATCGTCGAGCTTTATGGGCGGAGGCTGGCCGGATCCCAAGATCGGCTGCACATGTGATGACGGATCTCGGATCCAGCGAGACCCGGCCCACTGACCAGTGCTGTGCAATTCCATTGACAACAAACAGAAGTAATCAGAAGCAATTATGGAGACTAAAGGCTGCCATTTCTTTAGCGACGTGCAGATGTCCGCCAGGCGATTATGGCGAGTAAAAGCCGGAATTCCACCCTCAACATACCGATGTCCTCGCAAGCGACGATGACGAGTAAAAGCGGCTACTCCATTCACAACATACAGATGTCCTTAGAGTAAAGACTGTAATTTCACCGACAACATATATATGTCCTCGCAGGAAATTAATCTGCAAAGGCGGCCATTCCACCGACAATATACAGATGTCCAGGTAATAATGGTGAGTAAAGGATGCAATTCCGCAGACAATATACAGATGTCCTGATGATGGCGAATAAAAGCTGTAATTCCACAGAGTGAAGGCTTCATTGCCCCTGACAACATACACAAGTAATCAGAAGCAATTATGGAGAGTTAAGGCTGCAATTCTTCTAGCAACGTGTAGATGTCCACGAGGCGATTATGCTGAGTAAATGCTGAAATTCCACCGCTAACAGTCCTCACAGACGATGAAGGCCAGGAAAGGCTTTAATTCCACCAACACCATATGGATGGTCTCGGAAGCAGTTACGCCGCCTAAAGGCTGCAATTCTACACACAACATACAGATGTCCCCGCAGGAGAATATGGCGAGTATAAACTGCCGTTCCACCGACAACATACAGATGTCCTCGCAGACGATATTTGCGTGTAAAAGCTGCGATTCCAAAATACCTGAGGCTGAAGTTAGCTTTTTTTTCAGCCAGCTTGTTATTATCAGGCTTAAACTTGGTTTGTATTCAGTCAGCTTCCTGTTTATACAGATGTCTTGGCAGGCGATTATGCCCAGTGACGCTACAATTGCACAATAATTTACAGAAACCCTCAGAAGTGATTGTGGAGACTAAAGGCTGCAATTCCTTTAAAATCATACATATGTCCTCACAGACAATGGGCCTCATTACACGGAAGGCGGTAAGGGTTTACCGGTACCGGTAAGGGCACCGGTACCGGTAAACCCTTACCGCCTTACTACGAGGTCCCTTTGCGGGTCCTCCCTTAACGCCTGGTTTTTCCAGGCGTTAAGGATGGGACCCGCAAAGGGACCTCAGAGCTAATTACGGTACCGCAATTTGCGGTACCGTAATTAGCACCTTCCCCATTCCCATTATGCCCTATGGGGCAAAAATGGGAATGGGGAAGGGTAAATGGAGATTGGGGAATTACCGCCCCCGCTCACGTTGGAGTAGGGCGGTAATTCCGCCAACCATCAAGGCGGACTCGGTACGGTACCGGCGGCAACCATGGCGCTAATAGCGCCATGGTTACCGCCTACCATGTAATGAGGCCCAATGATAGGGAATACAAGCTGTAATTCCACCGACAATATATAGATGCCCTCGCAGGCAATAATGGTGAGTAAAGCCTGCATTAAGATGTCCTCGCAGAAGATTTTGCAAAGCAAAGTCTGCAATTCCACCGACAACATACCAATGTCCTCGCGGGCGACAATGACGAGTAAAAGCGGCTACTCCATTGACAACATACAGATGTCCTTAGAGTAAAGACTGTAATTTCACCGACAATATACAGATGTACTCGCAGGCGATGATGTAGAGTAAACGCTGCAATTCCACACAGTGAAGGCTTCAATTCCCCTGATAACATACATAAATCATCAGAAGTAATTATGGAGGCTAAAGACTGCAATTCCTCTGGCAATTTACATATGTCCGCTAGGCGATTATGCAAAGTAAATGCTGTAATTCCACCGATAACATATACCTGTCCTCACAGACGATGAAGGCCAGAAAAGGTTTTACGTCCACGACACCATGGGGTCATTACGACCCTGGCGCTAAGGGTTTAACGGCGCCGTAAAAGGTGTCGGCGCCGTTAAACCCTTAACGCCTGATTATGAGGTCCCTTTGCGGGACCGACCTTAACGGCTGGTTTTACCAGCTGTTAAAGTAGGGTGCCGCAAAGGGACCTCGGTGCTAATTACGGTACCGCAATTTGCGGTACCGTACTTAGCGCCTTCCCCAGTCCCATTGAGCCCTATGGGGCGAAAAAGGGAATGGGGAAGGGCCATGGTGGAATGGGGAAATACTGCCTCGCCAACCTTGGAATGGGGCGGTATTTCCCCATTCCACCATGACGGACTCGTTGCAACACCAGCATCAACCATGGTGCTAATAGCGCCATGTTTTAGCGCCGGGGTTGTAATAAGGGCTGTGGGCCTCATTAGGACCCAGGCGGTAAGGGGTTTACGGCGGCGTAAACAGCGCCGACCCTTACCGCCTGATTCCAAGGTCCCTTAGCGCCATGGAGGATTTAACACCTGCTTTTAGCAGGTGTTAAAATCCATGGCGCTAAGGGACCTTGTTGTTAATTACGCCACCGTAATTTACGGTGGCGTAATTAACGCCTTCCCCACTCCCATTATGCCCTATGGGGCAAAAATGGGAATGGGGAAGGGTAAATGGGTTAATCCGGATTTACCGCCCCACCAACCTCGGAATGGGGCGGTATGTCCGCCAACCACCATGGCGTAAACATAGTTTACGCCATGGTGGTAAAGGTACGACCCAGGCGGTAACTTACCGCCTGGGTCGTAATGAGGCCCTGTATGTTCTTGGAAGCAGTTATGCTGTGTAAAGGCTGCAATTCTACCGACAACACACAGATGTCCTCTCAGGCGAATATGGCGAGTATAAGATGTCGTTTGACCAACAATATACATATGTCCTCGCAGATGACGATTGCGTGTAAAAGCTGCTATTCCACGTACAATTTTAGGCAGTAATTTTATTTTCAAGTTAGAGATTCCTTTACAGTAGATTAAATATTTGAGACTGAAGTTAGCTTATTTATTCGGTCAGTTTAAGCTTTTTCATTCGGCCAGCTTCTTATTAGCAGGTTTAAATTAGGTTTCTGTTCGGCCAGCTTCCTGTTTATACAGATGTCTTGGCAGGCGATTATACCCAGTGACACTACAATTGCACAATCATTTACAGAAGCCCTCAGAAGTGCTTATGCAGACTAAAGGCTTCAATTCCTTAAAAAACATACATATGTCCTCACAGACAATCATAGCGAATACAAGCTGTAATTCCACCGACAATTTGTCGCAGACGATTGTGCCGAGTAAAGTCTGCAATTCCACCAAGAACATATAGATGTCTTCGTAGACGTTGATGTCGAGTAAAAGGTGCAGTTCCGTTGATAGCATACAGATGTCCTCGCGGGCGACGATGATGAGTAAAAGAGACAACTCCATTGACAACATACAGATGTCCTTAGAGTAAAGACTGTAATTTCACCGATAACGTATAGATGTCCTCGCTGGCAAATTTGCTGCGTAAAGGCGGCCATTCCACCGGCAATATACAGATGTCCAGGTAATAATGGCGAGTAAAGGATGCAATTCCACCAACAACATACAGATGTCCTCGCAAGCGATGATAGCGAGTAAAAGCTGTAATTCCACAGAGTGAAGGCTTCAATACCCGTGATAACATACAGAAGTAATCAGAAACAATTATGGAGACTTAAGGCTGCAATTCTTCTAGCAACGTGTAGATGTCCGTGAGGCGATTATGCCGAGTAAATGCTGCAATCCACCAATAACATATAGCTGTCCTCACAGACGATGAAGACTAGAAAAGGCTTTAATTCCACCAACACCATATGGATGTTCTCGGAAGCAGTTATGCCGCTTAAAGGCTGCAATTCTACCGACAACATACACATGTCCTCGCAGGCGAATAAGAAGAAGAACGCGTAGCCAACACCCACCCGCCGTGAAGTAATCGCGTTTGAACCCCAACGCCTGGAAAACACACGCTCTGCTATCCACGAAAAACAAGTACAGAGCGATGGAAACCCACGTGGGACCCTCAACCCATGCCAGGGAAACACCCGCGCGTGTTATGTCACATATGCGCTTACGCGCTAAGGACCTTTCCTCGAATTACACGCTGACGTGCAGTTTTTCCACGTGCCAAATCACTCCGTATCAACCTGGCCACGCAACAACACATGGAAGACCACCCTCCTGCCCAGAAGGCCATTTTCCTGCCCCCCCCAGAGCCCCGAGCCCTCTCCCACCTGCCATCTGCTGCGGCCTGCATGCCTGATGGCCAGGTGCCCTGCTATTTGGTGCCTGCACGTCAGCCATCTGCAGGGGTCCAGTTGCTGTGACCACCCCTGCTGGAACAGAAGACTCCCGACTAAAGTTCCATCGCTCCACAGCCCAGCACCAGGACCCAGTTGCCCACCCACACCTGCCTTAGGGTTGCCATGTCGGGGGAAACACCATCGGAGACCACTGGCAACCCCCAGCCAGAGAGGCAGGGGGCTACCAGCTTCAGTGCCGCAGAAGTTGGTATCCTGGTGTAGCAAGTCCTGGTGAATTATGATGCCCTCTTTGGAAGTTCACGCGCCGACAATGAAGGACGGAACAGGATCTGGAAGGACATCGTGGCTGCCATCCACGTGGAGGGGGTGGCAGCCCGCGACATGCAACACGTCCAGAAGCGCTGGGAGGACTTCAGGTCCAGGACCCTCAGAGGGTCCTGGAACGCATACACCCAGCGCTCCACCTCCAGGTCCTTCAGAGGCAGACCCATCCGGAGTCGAGTGGTAAGTGTCCATGTGTACTGATTGGACGCAGTGCATGTTGAGGTGTGGCAGGAGTGTGCAGGTTGCACATATGACTTGGAAGTGCCATGTATGGATGTGTATGTACAGGGACATGAGCCTGCCGCATGTGAGTACAGTCATGTGTGAGGCACATCAATGGTGTATGTGTTCAAATGCATGTGTCGGTGCACACATGTTTAAATTAATTTGTCTGTACTGTGGAATGGTTGTGGTGTGACACATGGATGCTGGTTCCATCTTCATGTATGTGCACAATGTACACGTGTTTGTGCGTGTATTTGACATGTGTGCCGCTGTGATACACCATGGATGCATGTGACACCGACATGTAGGAGGCTGATTGGCAGATGTGACATGGATGGTGATGATTTCACTGCGACAGGTGGTGGAGATGTACAGATGCATGTATGTCTGGTGGCGTGTGTGCATGTGTTCGGCACTCCCCGTGTTGCATGTGACATCAGGCTAACCTTCGGATGCTCATGCTGTTGTATGTGTATGGATGGTGCTGCCTGCTGCAACATTCCTGTTTATTTGCGCATGTGTGTGGGTTCAAAAGATATGTGTGTTAGGGAGTGTGATGCCATGTGTGAAGTTTGGGACTGCCACTCATGCGCAACTGTCATGTGTGTATCATACCATTGTACAGTGCCCTGATGCCTGTCTTCTGTCTCTCCCTGTCTGCAGTGTCAACTGATGAAGAGGACGGAGACGGTGCTGTGGAGCACACTGGCAGGGATCCCACCGCCAGCCGGAGATGCAAGGCCCAGCTCCCCTCCCATGTTGTCATCTCATCGAGGAGTGAGGGGTCTGGTGCCGCGTCCGCGCCCGCAGCTGCCGAGGGTAGGTCCAAGAGGCAGAGGTCAGAGGTGGACTCCTCGGCAGCAGAATGGGCAGCTGAGACCCCACAGGGGCCTATGGAGGAAGATGGCACTGAGTCATCCAGGTTGGTGGAGGGTTTGGTTGAGGAGGAGGCCGTGGAAGGGCCACACAAGGGGTCTGGAGGGGGGGATTCCACTGGTGTTAGTGGTGCAGTCCAGGGGCAGGGACAGGAGGCAGCACAGGCGGCCGCGGAGGTGCCTGTGTGTAATCCTGTCCCCGATCCTGTGACTGTATCATCCCGCACCAGCAGGGATGCTTTCGTCCAGACCCGTTTTCAGCAAGGGGATCTGTTAACAACAACTGGCCTTCCTCTCCCTGCAGACGTGGCAATCCGGGACCGTGTTGAGCCTGTCCTGGCTGGGGTGGCATTGCGTCAATTTGGCATCCGGGATAACGTGCAGGGTTCTTGTGAGGATGCTGCACGTTAGTTCAAATGCCTCGTTCACCACGTTGACCGACTAGGAGGGATCACCGGTGCTGGGTTCCTCTGTGTGCTGGACCTTCTAGTGACCCCCTCCTCAACTGAACACCCTATGCACCAGTCATCCTCCGTGCCATCTTCCTGCCCAAGTATCACCTGGACACCCTGTGGAGCTGCCTCTGACCCAGTGGACATGCTGGTGGAGGCCACATCCCTGCCAAAGTCGGGAGTCGGAGGTCCAGCAGGGGTGGCCACCCCAACAACTGTACCCAGCAGGAGGAGGACGTGCAGGCATCAACAGGCAGGGTACATGCACGGCAAATGCAGGCTCAAGGCGGGAGCCATGATGGCTCAGGGCCATCAACATCTGAGGGGCAGGCATCGGCCGGAGGGCAGGAGGACCCTGGATTGGGAGTGTCTTCCTTGTGGCAGCGATTGGGCCAGCAAATATATGCAGAGCATAAGCGGGCAGAAGAGGCACGGCTCACTATGGTCAGGGCAGAGAACTCCATGCGCAGGGCATTGAGGTGGGCTGAGTGCCTCAAGGAAATTCGCAGGGAGTTGAGGGTGGACATGGCTTTATCCCTGCAAGACCTCGGGACCAGGGAAGAGGCCTGCCTCCAGGACGTTGAAGAGGAGTTCTATGATGCCATGGCCCAGGACATCAACAAGTGAGGCGTTGGACTTGCCCGCCGCCTTTGTAAATAGTTCTGTAGGTGTAAGTTTCTTTTCTATTTTTTTTTTCCTTTGGGGCGCAAGGACTATGCCCCGCCTTTTTGTATATAGTTATTCATTAGGTAGGCTTTTTGGTAGGTTTCCTTTTGATTGTTGGGCTCATGGACCCTGGAATTTTACATTGTTAATAGTTCTGGACTGGATTTGACTTCATTGATTTTTTTTTCTTCCATGGAGCAATGGTTTTCTTTTTTTAAAGTTTGGATTTGGTTTAATAGACGAACGCTTTGGAGCCATTTCAATTTGGATTTAATTGGATTCAGCATTCACATTGACTGTGGATCGTGATGACGTGTTGGGTTGGGGGACCTGAGTCGGGGACTGCTGGCAGGTGCCCGTCAATTATGGTTGGGGGACATGAGTCGGGGCCTGCTGGCAGGTGCCCGTCAATGGTGGGTGGGTGGGGCACATGAGTCGGGGCCTGCTGGCAGGTGCCCGTCAAAGGTGGGTGGGTAGATGGGTGGGGGACATGAGTCAGGGCCTGCTGGCAGGTGCCCGTAAATGGTGGGTGGGTGGGGGACATGAGTCGGGGCCTGCTGGCAGGTGCCCGTCAATGGTGGGTGGGTGGAGGACATGAGTCGGGGCTCACATGTGCGCTAACACATGCATGGTGCCACGTGGGTTGCCTGCAGGGCATGGTGAGGGTTGTAGGGTAGTCCCCTGTGGTGTGGGCTGCCTGCAGGGCATGTGGAGGGGGGAAAGGCCACACCTGGGAGGGGCCACAATGCAAAATCGCATCTAAAACTCCCCGCTTACCCCAGTAATACACGTACCCCACTCACCCAAGGCCTATTGCGTGTGAAACTTCCCGCGCACCCCCGAAATACACGTACCCCGTTCGCACAAGGTCTATCGCGTGTGAAACTCCCTGAGTACCCCAGTAATACACGTACCCCTCTCGCACAAGGCCTATCGCGTGTGAAACTCCCCGTGTACCCCAGTATTACACCGAGCCCGCTCGCCCAAGGCATATCGCGTGTGAATCTTTCCACACACTCCTGAAATACACGTACCCCTCTCGCACAAGGCCTATTGCGTGTGAAACTCCCTGCGTACCCCAGTAATACACGTACCCCTCTCGCACAAGGCTATCGCGTGTGAAACGCCCCGCGTACCCCAGTAATACATGTACCCCACTCAGCCAACGCCTGTCGCGTGTGAAACTTCCCGTGCACCCCGAAATACATGTACCCCGCTCGCACAAGGCCTATCGCGTGTGCAACTCCCTGCGCACCCCCGGAATACACACATGCACCCCATCCACCCTGGACATGCCCCACAGGCAGCCCACTCACCCTCCTCATGCCCCGCAGGCAGCCCATCCACCCTGGGCATGCCCCACAGGCAGCTCACACCACAGGGGGTACTTTTCCACGCAATTTACCTGGCGCGAGTGGGGTACGTGTATTCTGGGGGTGCAAGGGGAGTTTTACATGCGATAGGCCTGGCGTGAGAAGGGTACGTGTATTCTGGGGGGTGCGCAGGGCGTTTTACACGCGATAGGCCGGGCACAAGCGGGGTACGTGTATTCTGGGGGTGCGCTGGGAGTTTTACACGTGTTTCCGTGGTTGGGGGGCTGTATGCTGGTCCACTGGCCTTTGCATCATGTACTGGATTTGTGCAATGTTTTTGGGGCACGGGGCCGGGTTGGGGGCGTAACTGGCACTGCTGCAGGATTGCTGCGCCACTCTGCGCCACATCTGCTTATGAATCCATGAATATGCTGTGCGCCTAAATGGGTTTTGGTGCACGCGGCTGGCGCAGGCTGCCGCACGCGCACTCTGTGCACCAGCCGCGTACGCCACTTGTGTGCCGAATTCTATGAATTACCTTGAATGGCTGCAATTCGTTTAAAAAGCATACATATGTCCTCACAGACAATCATAGCGAATACAAGCTGTAATTCCACCAATAACATACTGATGTCCTTGCGGGCGACGATGACGAGTAAAGGCGGCAACTCCATTGACAACATAGAGTAAAGAATGTCATTTCACGACAACATATAGTCACGACAACATATAGATGTCCTGTAAAGGCTGTCATTCAACCAGATGTCCTTGCAGGCGATAATGGCGAATAAAGGATGCAATTCCACCGGCAACGTACAGATGTCCTCGCAGGCGATGATGGCGAGTAAAAGCTGTAATTCCACAGAGTGAGGCTTAAATTCCATTGATAACATAGAGAAGTAATCAGAAGCAATTATGGAGACTAAATGCTGTAATTCCTCTAGCAACGTGCAGATGGCCGCCAGGCGATTATGCTGAGTAAATGCTGCAATTCCACCGTTAATATACCGATGTCCTGCAGGCGACGAAGACGAGTAAAAGCGGCAACTCCATTGACAACATGCAGATGTCCTTATTTTAGTTTAGTTTCTTTATTTATACCGCGCGGCCGAACCCTGAGGTAACTGGGTGCCAGAGACTTAGAGCAGGTTACAAAAGTTCTTTTAGAGTAAAGACTGTAATTTCACTCAAAACATATGGATGTCCTCACAGGCAATTATGCCGCGTAAAGGCTGCAATTCCACGCGGCTGCCATTCCACCGACAACATACAGATGTCCTCGCAGGCGATGATGCCGAGTAAAAGCTGCAAGGCCACAGAGTGAAGGCTTCAATTCCCCTGATAACACACCAAAGTAATCAGAAGCAAATATCGAGACTACATTTTTTTTTTTTTGGAACGGTATCCACATCTCCCCTTAAAACCGTCCCTTTCCTCCAGCAAAGTAGTTTGTACTACTTGCGACTATACGCCAATTAGTTTTCCAATTAAAAGGTTTTCACGAATTAAAATTGAATTTGGTTTAAAAACTGTCAAAAAGAAAGACTTAGAGCAAAGCTCTCCCTAACCCAGATTGGTTAAACAGTTAGCGTTCTCCATGCTGCAATTCCTCTTGCAACCTACATATGTCGGCCATGCGATTATGCCGAGTAAAGCTGCAATTTCACCGATACCATATAGCTCATCTCACAGACGATGATGGCCAGAAAAGGCTTTAATCCCACCGACATGTTCTCGGAAGCAGTCATGCCGTGTAAAGGCTGCAATTTCTACCGACAACATACAGAAGCCCTCGCAGGCGAATATGGCGATTACAAGCTGCTGTTTCACCGACAACATACAGATGTCCTCGCAGACGACGATTGCGTGTAAAAGCTGTGATTGCACGTGCAGTTTTAGGCGGTAATTTCATTTTCAAGGTAGAGATTTCCTTATAGTAGATGAAATACCTGAGGCTGAAGTTAGCTTTTTTTTCGGCCAGTTTAAGCTTTTTTCATTCGGCCATCCTACTATAAGGCTTAAATTAGCTTTGTATTCGGCCAGCTTCCTGTTTATACAGATGTCTTGGCAGGCGATTAGGCCCAGGGACACTACAATTGCATCATAATTTACAGAAGCCCTCAGAAGGGATTATGGAGACGAAAGGCAGCAATTCCTTTAAAAACATACATATGTCCTCACAGACAATCATAGTGAATACAAGCTGTAACTCCACCGACAATGGCCCTCATTACGACCCTTGCGGAAATGGGAAAACGATGGCGGAAATGCAATACCGCCATCGAATAGCGCTCGGTGCGACTATGACCCGTCACCGCAAAGTACGAAGCCATTAGCGTCACCGTAGTGAACGCCAACGCTAACTGCACCAAGCACGCGCGTGCGCGCCATGCGAAACCGCAAACACCACCATGGCGCAACGGTACGCCAATTCCGACCCTAGCGGACATGTACCTAACGCCATCAGGCATGGCGTAATGTACCATTCCGCCATGGTGAGAAGTACGGCATCGCGAATCAACCATAAACGGCCCCACTGAGTGCCTGTACACCGCTCCCTGCCCACAAAGTACAACTCCCCGTAGGTGCAATGAAGTCACAATGCAACCATTGAAATGTACAAGTCACCCATGCATGGCAACGAACAAAAGAAACACAAGAGGGGCCAATGGGAGCTGCAGGGCACAGATGGCACGAATACAGAAGCCATCCCAATGGACATGACCACAGTCCCCCACCAAGAAACGCACGCAAACACAGGCACCTGTGACCAGCAATATTCCGAGAATCACATCATTCCACCAGTCCACCTGGCTGACCGGCATCTGTTACACAAAACCCAATCCCCCGCCCCTGAGCATGACAACATTCAAACTGTCATATTGGCAGCCCCCATCCCTGACCTCACGGGCTTAGTAGGCAAACGCGCCCAGTACAGTACCACGCAACTAAACTCCGAAGCTGGAACCCAATGCAGATCTCCTCACAATACATCGCCCCCCAAATAGGCATATGCCACATCACTTGCAAAGAAAAACGCTACACCGGCCAAATCAGAATAGAAATTTAATGCACATCAAAGTCACCAAGCCCATACAGCCATCAGGCCATGGACTCCTAAACACCAATCACCATTGTGGGCTGCATCCGCAAGAAATGACCAGCCACTACTTGTGTGTCGCCCTGTTCCCTCATGGTACACAGAGCCACATTCACGTACGAAAAGGCAACATGGAAGCGCACAGAACCGCAGGGCCGTCCCAATGGGGAGGCACTAGTCCAGCTGAAAGGCCGAAATGTTGCTCCGAGCCACCAGTACAGCGTAAGGGCATGTGGGCCATTGGCGATCGTCCCATAAGATCGTAATGCTGCTCCACTGATTCACACGAAGCAGCAGGTGTCGGGAGTAAAAGCCATCTGCAGGAGTGGCATACAGATGGCAGTGGCAAAAGGGGAGGAGATACCTGTCAACCAAAAGAAAAGAAAAAGAACAGAATGGCCATCAGAACTACATTCCAACAACTCACTACAATGATCACACGAAATCCACAGCCATATGCATGCTAGCCCACTCCAAAGGATCATCACCACCCCAAAACCACTTGCGACTCCTAACCATCTATATCGAGGTGCAAACACCATCACAAACGAGTGTACCTGTGCATGCGTCTGTCAAAACAGAATCCATCAGATGGGAATGTTAACGTGCATGGACACAAGTGTCTGAGGGCGTGTCGAGACAGGGAGGGCTCAACAAGGCCAGATAGACGATGGTCCCACCATGGCAGCCCTGCATCACATAGCGTAGGGGAGGCGGATAGATCCCAAGAAGCCCTGTACATGGCAAACTCTGTATCAAATCACCTGCCCATGCATCCATTCATCATTCCCTCATCCCGGAATCAAAACGCCTGAATAATTACTCACATAACATTAGAAACATCCATTGAGTCTGTGCGTTATGCAGCCTGCAAAATCCACAGTGCCCCAGCCCGTAATTCCAGTGTTGTGAAGTAACATGTATTCGGGAACGGCCGGCCTCATCGCCCACGTAGCAATTGCGCATCCCAAACTATTCATATCAATCATTGCTTCCTCGCCATGGGCCCTGTCTCAAGGACATTGAACAATAGAACGTTATATTTGCAGTCAGACCTGTGGGCATCTCCTCGCCGCTAGCTGGAAACCGAAAGCGCCGCCCTTCGAATTCCACATTTGCAACATCACGCCGAAAAGGCATCTGTGGCCGTTTGAAATCACTAATTATTCCATCGAGTGCGGCTGTGTGTGAAAATGGCAACTGCCTTCACCCACAAATGGGACTCCCCGCCCGTCGTTGCAACTCGGTACAGTGATGCATGAGGGCCCACCGTTACTCGAGTACTACGTTCCACTGACCCTTCACAAGTCTGTTCACGACTGCACAGATAGTATGTGCAACAATGGGACCACAGCAGAATGAACATGTCAACCAATGTTACACGGCCATCGGGTACAAATACATGATTGCAATAGCAAGATGCCATTCCCCGATTTGCAGCGTTGTGCGCGGGACGTGCTCGGCCAAAGGGGAGAGCAGTTTGCACAGGTGGAATTAATCACCACAGGTGGAGGCCATACAGCCTGAAAACACATAAATTGCACAGCCAGTCTCCTCCCACAACCACACCGAAATGCTACCGGCAGGACTCGCGATGTTGGCCCTGGGGGACCTGATAGCACTGCAACTACTCCAACTCCAAGAAGAAGACGAACACCAACTGCAACCGGCCGCACGAAGGAGACGCAGGAGGAGGAGGAGGCCAAGGCAGGGCCAGCAAGGGCCGCCAGCACAGCCACTACCACCACGCAGGCAGCCCGCAATCCCACGCCTCCGAAAACATCCGTTCAACCTCACTGATGAGCAGATCCACACCCTCTACCGTCTGGACCGGAACACCATAGCCGCCATTGTGGACATGACACAGGCTGACCTTGTCAGCATGATAGATAGCCCAACCGCCATCCCACCCCTACTGAAGGTGGTGTCTGTACTCCACTTCCTGGCCACAGGCACCTACCAGCACACAGTCGGACAGTTGCATGGCATTTCTCAGCCACTGTTCTCACGGACACTATTTCAAGTGCTCGATGCCCTCCTGCAGCACGCAGACGACTACATCTCTCTACCACGCTCGGAGCAGGAAATTACCAACACAAAAGTGGGATTCCATGCACTTGCCGGCATACCGGGTTGCATTGGTGCCATCGACTGCACCCATTTGGAATTGGTCGTCCCACATGCCATGGAGGCCCAGTACCGCAACCGAAAACAATTTCATTCACTGAATGTACAAATGGTGTGTGACTCCAACAGGATCATTACACATTGTTGTGCCAGATTCCCTGGATCAACCCATGATTCTATGGTCTTGAGGAACTCTACAATACCACGCTACATGGAGCGACACGCAGGGAACAGATCCTGGCTACTCGGTGAGTCTCATTTCATGCATGATGATGTGGGGTATGTGATGCGGCAATGAACTGGCAGGAAGGGGGGGGTGTGCGTACGTAGCAATGGCATTCCACATCATACGTTTCTCGTCCACATACAGGTGATGCTGGATATCCACTGAAGAGATGGCTCCTCACACCAGTCCGGAACCCACGGGACCAGCATGAGGAGGACTACAACCATGCCCACTCACGTACCCGTGTAGTCATTGAACAGGCATTCGGCCTACTGAAGACTCGTTTCCGCTGCCTCAGCAGGTCTGGCGGGGCACTCCTGTACCGCCATGAGAAGGTTGCAAAGATGGTCATGGCATGTGTCATGCTCCACAACATGTGCGTACGTAGAAATGTGCCCATGCCCCCTGACGCAGAACTGCAAGCACCTGATGATGGTCATGATGAGGGTGGGGATGTGGCAGCACCTCATGGAGTCTGCGAGGCACCGGAGGCCCGTGACATTCGTCAGCATCTCATTGATGTATGCTTCTAGCACTCACGCCTGGTGGCTGATACATGGACACGGGACTCGTGGCACTGTGTGTGTCTGGGACATGCACAATATGGACTGTACGCCTATGATGGCCTAGTACACAAAAATCAATGTCCACACATCTCATTGGTTGATCGTGCACTTTTTATGGCATATGTGATGTCATGTTGAACACCCTATCGACCCGCCACCCAAGTGAGCCCAACACACCCCCTCCACCCTCCTACCTCCCCCCCGAACACCAGTGTCCAAAGATGCTCATTGTCAGTGGGCTGTCGCTATTGCAAGCCCCCTCTGCGGGTATCAGGGGCACCCCTGCCTGTGGAGCGCAGGTTCCTTCCAGATCTACGTTGGGGGCTGCCCTGGACGGAACTTGCAACGGATGATGTGTCTGCCTGCTCACGTCCATGCATGTCCCTAAGGGTTTGCGAGAGCTCAGTGAGCACACGGCGCACTGCGGCAAGTTCGGCACATACGTCTTTGGACGTCGCATGCAGTTCCCCCCTCAGGCTCTCGGTGCTTCTCTCCATTTGGACTCTCAGGCTCTCGGTGCTACTCTCCATTTGTGCCCTTAGCGTCTCTGTACCTCTCTCCATTTCTGCCCTAAGTGTCTCAGTTGATGTTTCTATGTCTGCCTTAGTGCCCCCACATTCATCGGCATGGTCCTTGAGGAGCGTGGCCATTTGCTGCTGTTGCACGATTAACTGGTCGAGGGACTGTTGCCTCTGCTGGGCCATGGCCATTTGCGGGGGTGTCACAGAGGGGCTGTTGTCCTCATGTTGCCTTGCCACAGGGCTTGTGGGGGATGGCCAGTCGTCGTCTTGTGGGTGCCCCTGCGTGGTATCCTCATGTTGTACGGGATGGGACAGACAGGGGGATTGGGACAGGTCATGGATGGATCTGACTTCGACATCCCCGTTTTCTGTGTCGGAGCATGCTGCCATCAATGGGGTGTCACCTATGGTGCTGCTGCCACCAGAGGCAGTGCCTTCTGTGGCATCCATTGGGGGGGCCTGTGGTGGTGGTGTTGTGGGCATGCTGGCTGCTGGGGTGCCTGTTGATGTTCCCTCCTCTGTGCTGCCACCTGATTTGTGCTGCTGCCGTGTCTTGATGCGTGCAGCTGAGGTGGAGGGTCTCTGGCCGTTGGTCTTGGCCCTCTTTGCAGGTGTGCTGGTAGGGGTGTCCTGTAGCTCGTCGTTTGGATCGGACCCTGTGGTGGAGTAAAGGAGGGCGAGGGTTAATGATGGGTCTGTGGGAATTGGAATGGCATTGTATCACATGCTTTGGGGTGGTACCTGAGGGTGATTTGGGTCGGGTCCTTGGAGGTGCTTTGATTTGTGTGTGGAGTGAGGGTGCAGTTGTTTGGCAGCCTGCAGTTAGGGTGTGCCTGCTGCACGTGTAGTGCGTGTATTAGGGGTTTTTAATTATTTATGTATTTATTGTGGGTTTTAACGTGCGCTATCAGGCCGATGTGTGTGGCCGTTCTCCTGGACATGTGTTTCTGTTGCACTATGTGGACGCATGGTACTTCACATGGATGGACTGTGTGGATTTGGCATTGTTTTATCTGGTACACCTACCTGAATCTTCGGATGTCTGCACTCCTTTCTCCATCCCTCCGACTCCCTCTATGCTCTCCATTCCGATGGTGGAGGCACAGATTTCTTCCCAGGGGGTCAACTTGATGGGTGATTCAGGACCTCCCCCGGTGGCTGTGGCAATGTTGCGGTTGGCAGAGAGTATGCTGCGGACGCGTATCCGCAGGTCGTCCCATCGCTTGCGGCATTGCTGTGGGGTGCGGGGTGCGGCCCCCACCGCACTTACCCGCTGTGCCACCAGAGCCCATATGGTCTTCTTGTTTGCAAGTGCCGGTCTGGTCATTTGCGTGGAGAAGACGACGGCAGCATTCTCCTGGAGGGTCTCTGTTAGCACGGTGAGTTCCTCGCGGGAGAAGTGGACCTGCCGCTTGCGGTCGCACGCTTTCTTCGCTACTTTTCCCATTTGTCTTGGTTTCGCTAGGGTGGGTGACGGGTTGGGGTGTGTTTCAGGGTAGTGATTTTAGTGGTTGTGTGGTTTTAGTGGTTTTATAGGTGTACGCCGGGATGTTTCCCGTTCCGGGCCCATGTTTTTACTTCCGTTTCCGTATATTTCCGGTCACCGTACTTTCCGGTAGGCGCACACTGCGGTGACCGCTAAGAGGGGTGGCGGTATTGCACCTAGGGCGCCGTACGGCGGCGGTGTGGGCCGTTTTGGGGTCATTTCCGCCATCGCGGACTTTGCACTTCCGCCGTGGCGTGGTGCTCGTGCCCGATGGGTCGGAATGGGCCGCACTTTGCTCCTTCGTGCAATGGCGGAGACGCTATTTACGCTGTGGCGCTCCGGTCAGTCACTTTCCGCCAGGGTCGTAATGAGGGCCAATATGTAGACGCCCTCAGATGCGATAATGGTGAGTAAAGGCTGTCTACAGATGTCCTCGCAGACTATTGTGCAGAGTAAAGTTTGCAATTCCACTGACAACAGACAGATGTCTTCGTAGACGTTGATGGCGAGTAAAAGTTGCAATTCGATTGACAGCATACAGCTGTCTTCACAGACGATGATGGCGAGTAGAGTCTGTAATTCCACCGAGTGGAGGCCGCAATTCCACTGATAAAATACAGAAGTAATCAGAAACAATTATGGAGACTAAAGGATGCAATTCTTTAGTGACGTGCAGATGTCCGCTAGGCGATTATGGCGAGTAAAAACTGTAATTCCACCCTCAACATACCGCATGCTTGTTCTTCTTCTTGCTGATAGATTTTTATCCATCAGCTGTGATTTTTGGATACCGAGGCTTGAGCCTCATTACTCCATCTTCTCGGGTTGAGTATGAAGTTGTGGGTTTGTTTTCTTCTTGGTCTGTGTGGTCTTGTCACAGTAGGGCTGATTTCACAGGGTCTTCGCAGTAATGGGCCGTGGGTAGCGGTCGAAGGGGTTTGCAGTGGTGGCAGTGAGTCTTCTGGGGGCCTTGTTCTGGACTATCTGAAGACTCTTCCGGTGTCGCTCATGGCAGGTCATCCATGCTGGGGGGGCATACGTCAGGGTTGGTCTGATGATCGCCTTGTTGACGTTGATCTTTGTCTGGGGGGGCATGGACTTGCTCTTCAGGAGTGGGTACAGCGGTGCCATCTTTCCTGTTACCTTCTGCTGAGTATTCTCGATGTGGCTTTCCCAGTTGAGTTTGCTGTCCAGGGTCACACCGAGGTAGCGGCTGCTGCTCTCCCATTTGATGGTCTCCCCGTTGAGGCTGATGTGTGGGTGCTCCTTGATCTTCTTTCTGGTGAACAGCGTTGCGGTTGTCTTGCTGGTGTTGAGTTCTATCCTCCAGTCGCTGTACCACTTCGCAATGGTATCCAATGAAGCTTGCAGGTTCTTCACCACTTCCATTTCGCTGAATGACTGGGAGATAACTGCAACATCGTCTGCATACAGCGCCAGGTCGATCTTGTGGAGATCTGTCGGGATGTCGTTGGTGAAGAGGTTGAACAGGAAGGGTCCGAGGTTCGATCCCTGTGGCAGGCCTTCTCGGATGGGATGTGATGAGGACATCTCAGACCGCATGGCGACATGGAAGGTGCTGCCTCCCAGGTAGCTTGAAATCGTCTTCACTAGGTAGTTCAGAAATCCTAGGCCAATCATCTTGTGCAGCAGTCCCTTGTGCCAGACTCGGTCGAATGCTTTGGCGACATCCAGGAAGACGATTCCTGTGGACTTCTTGATGTTGAATCCGTGGCTGATGGTGTCCACCACTCTCAGTAGCTGATGAGTCGTTGCATGCTCCTTTCGAAATCCAAACTGTTCCTTTGCTAGTAGATTTCATTCAGAGGTGAAGTCGCTGAGTCGAGCGAGGAGGACCTTCTCCAGGAGCTTCGATAATCCAGAGAGCAGGCTGATGGCGCGGTAGTTCGCTGGATCCCTCAGTGGTTTGCCGGCCTTTGGGAAAACGATGACCCTTGCTTCTTTCCAGGAACTCGGGAAGTGCTGGAGCCTCATGCATGCATTGAAGACCTCTGTGAGGTGTTCCATTGATGCTGGTGGGAGGTTCTTGATTGCCAGGTTGGTTATTCCGTCGCTCCCTGGTGCTTTGCCGTTCGCCAGCTTTTCTGCAAGTCCTGCTACCTCAGAGCTTGTGCACTCCTTGATGTCTTCTGCTCCCAGCCCGGTTCGGTCTTCAGCGAGATACTTCTCAACTGCTTCCCCCACTCCGTCTGAGAGCCTACTTACCTTGTTCGGGGTGAACGAAGCCTCCAGTGTCTCGACAAGGACCCCTGCCTTGTCCTTGTTGCTGCATGCAAGGTGGGTTTGTCCCTGGATTGGTGGGCTTGGCTCCTTCTTCCCAGTCAGGCGACGAGTCATTCTCCACACTGAGTTGTCCGCCTCCTTCAGCTTGGCTGTTGCGGCCTCCCATTTCTCTCCACGGTGCTGTCGGATCTGTTCACGCAGGAGTCTTGGGAGTGTGTTGTACCTCTGCAGGAGATCAGGTGTGCAGAATTTCTGCCACTGGCGTCTGGCTCGGTTCTTGTCGGCGATTGACTGTTGGATTCCTCTCGGGAGGTCGTAGATGGAACATCGGGTTGTCTTCTGCTTCGGAAACGCTGCTCTTCATTGCCTCCTGCACTGCTGTCGTGAAGTCTTCCACAGCCCTGTCAATGTCTTCCTTGGTGCTCAGCGGGGTTGATGTGACCTTGCTGTTCAGCTCTTCCTTGAAGCGGCTCCAGTCAGCTCTTCTGAAGTTGTACTTCCCGGCCTGCTGGTAGGGTTCCATCTTATCTCCCACAGTGATTGCTACTGGGTTGTGGTCTGAGATCAGCTCCACCAGTGTTTCCAGCTCCACAGAGTGTTGCAGGTTCTTCAGTAGCACGATGTCCAGCACATCTGGGTTGTGACTTGCTACACCTGGGTAGTGTGTGGGCTCAGTCGGGCCTGCTACCACACAGTCGTTCTTCCTGGAATACGCCAGCAGTGTCCGTACCACTCTGGTTGGCAGTCTTGGAATTCCAGCATCCGTGTTTGGCGTTGAGGTCTCCACCGATGATTGTTGGAACAGTCGAATCCAGCAAAGCATCCAGGTCTCGGAGGTCCAGCTTTGCTTTCGGGGGGCAGTAGGTTGCGATCAGTCGGAGTGGTCCTGTTGCAGTCTTGACTTGCACTATAGTGGCTTCAATGCTTCTGAGGGGTGGGAGTGCAATCTCATGGTGGTTGATAGTCGTCTTCACTATCACTGCTGTCCCCCCTCCTTTGGCTCCTACAGGTTGGTCGGTCCGGTACACTCTGTGGTTCGCCAGGCTCAGCTTCTGGTTTCCTTTCAGGTGGGTCTCTGAAAGCAAAGCAGCACTCACCTTTCTCGTTTCCATCAGGTGAAGGAGTTTGTCTGTCTTCTTCTGAATACCGTTGGCATTCCACATCACTATAGCGCAGCTGGGTTTAGATGCCATGTTGGTTGCTTCCTTCGCCCGGGAATAGGCTCAGGACGAGCCTTACCACCAACATCATGGTGGGGTCGATATTCAGCTCTGCAACGAAGGCTGCGATCTTCACTATGATGGTCTTCCAGTTGATGGAGCTCGCTGTTCCCTCTTCATGCGCCGAGGTGGTAGCTTGCGGCGGGTTCGGTGTTGGATGTAGGACTCCAGCGTAGCTCAGCCCGGATGTAGCGGGTGTCCTCTGGGTCTTTGCTGAGCCTTGGCCTGGTGGCGGGCAAGGTGGGTTGTTCCTCTGCACAGAAGCTGTTGGTTTTGGGTCCTGGCGATGTGCAGTGCTTTGGTGTGGTCTGTGTTGTCCACTGCTCCTATGATGGTCATTTGCAGTGGTTGGTGGGTTCCGTGGAGCTTGCAGTGGTGGTCGTGGTGCCCTCCTCTGCTGCTCATCCTGTTTAGCTTTGGTTAGGGCTGGGCATCCACGGTAGCTCGCAGGGTGAAATCCCTTGCTGTTGGCGCAGGTTGCTGGATCTGTTTGGGCTCGGGTGCAGGTTTGCGATGTGTGGTTCTCCCCACACTGCACGCAGCGTGGATCCTGGTGGCAGAAGGCAGATGTGTGGCCAATGCGCTGGCAGTTGAAACACATGATCGGTCCTCTTCTGCCCTTCAGTGCTTTGGTGGTAACTGTGCAGCTGCATAACCGTGTGATTTTTGTCAGATCCGCTTGTTTTCCATCGCTGGTTTGTGCAAGGGTGGCAACAAATAGAGGGAATTTCTTGCTCTTGTCGGCTGGCGAGGTCAACTGTACTACACTCATCACTGGTAGACCCTGTTCTGCGAGTTGATCTGTGATGTCTTCCACGCTGGTGTTTGTAGGCAGGCCACGGACCACAAACCTCTTGGACCTTACTCGCTCCAGGGGGAGGGTGTAGTACTGCAGGCACTGTAAGGTGAAGGCGTCCGTCATGCTCCTGTAGTCCTCCACTGTGGTGAGGGTGATCTTCACATGCTCATCATGAGGCTTGGTGGTGAAGGTTGGTTCGGCGCACAGCTCTCGGAGCACATCAACCAGGTCCTTTTGAGTCTACAGGCTCTTCACAAACACTGGGGGTATCCGGATCTTCTTGGGTGGTGGGATTCTCTGCTCGTCCGCCATGTTGCCAGGTCCTGTGGTCAGCTGTTTATGCTCTAGAGCATCAAACCTGTTGCTGGTGCTCATGTCTGTAGCAGCTGGTTCAGTCATCTGCTTTTTCTACTTCTGAGGGGATGCAGCTGGTGACACGCTTCCACTGGTCTTCTGCTTGTGAGTGACAAATTGCATCTCAACCTCGTTGTCCTGGAGATGGGGAGCCTCGGATATCTGTGCTTCCATGCTAAATCTAGGAGAAAATTGGAGAGAAAAAGGTGGAGACATGGGGGAGAAAAAAAAAAGTGGAGAGAAGGGGGAAGAAAAAGTGGCGAGAAGGGGGAAGAAAAAAGTGGAGAGAAAACAGGAAAGATAAATGTGCCCTAAAAAGGACTGTTTGGGGGTGCACACGGTGTGCAAAAAGCTCTTTTGCAGATTTTATGCTCCTGAAGGTTGCTCTTCAGTGGGGAAAGGCTCAACGTACCGGTGTCCCTGCAGGCAATTATGACAAGTAAATGCTGCAACTCCATTGTCATCTATTCAAATAGCTACACAAAGGGCCTCATTACACGGTAGGCGGTAAGGGTTTACCGGTACCAGTATTTTACCGGTACCGGTAAACCCTTACCGCCTTACTACGAGGTCCCTTTGCGGGTTGGGGAATTTAACGCCTGCTTTTTGCAGGTGTTAAAAACCAACCCGCAAAGGGACCAGGGAGATAATTACGGTACCGCAATTTGCGGTACCGTAATTAGCGCCTTCCCCATTCCCATAGAGCCCTATGGGGCAATAATGGGAATGGGGAAGGGCAATGGGGGAAGGGGGAATTACCGCCCCACCAACCTTGGAATAGGGCGGTAATTCCCCTTTCCACCAAGGCGGTGCCAGTATTTTACCGGCATGGACCAAGGTGCTAATAGCACCTTGGTCCACCGCCATCCGTGAAATGAGGCCCAAAGTCCCTATTCATATAATAACATCTTACTCCACCAATGGGGATATCGATTTATATGATACAATAAAGAGTAAGATGATTAATTTTCTCTACTCCCTCCACCTCAATTAGGAACCTCTGATAGATTTTCCGGCACTACAAGTCCTGACAGAATAGACTGCGTGCAAAACTTGACTTAAAAAAAAATGTTGGTTTATTCAAAATATTTCAACTAAAATGTAAACATGAAACACTACCCTCACCTAACACAGTGCAGCTTCTAACACTAGAAAAAACAGTATCTAAAACATCGGCCTCAAATTATACACATACGCAAGACACAAAAGATATCACATGACAAAATACAAAAACCTCAATGTGTCATTAAAAAACATGTTTCTGTTCTTCAAAACCCCCTTCGGGTGAACATTCTTCAGGGGATAATCTAAAACATCCACTATTCTCCTCAACACCATGTTGAATGGGTAGTTTCAGGCACCCTCAACGGAACAAAGAACAACGGGGCCTGTAGAGGAAAGACAGAGGAAACTAATGAGTTCCAAAGGGAAGGGGGTGCTACAAAATGTAGATAGGAGGCCGGCTCAGACCATTATGCCAACCTCACACGGGTCCAAAACCAATGGACCACTAAGATTTACCTTTAAATGATGAACCTTCGATGCGCGTCTGTAAATGACAAGTTTGCTTAATCTCTCGCCAATGGGAAACCAATACTTCACAGGGCGTCACAGTCCACCGAGGTATCGCAACACCTAAATGAGACAAACTAACATACAGAGTCCATACGCTCTGTTTCAACAAAAAGTCACTGAAACACAGGCTATAGCAAAATCATGCCAGAACTACAGTCATAATTACCTCCACAAATGTAGGGATGGAAACTGCGGGAAAAAACCCCACGGCAGCACCAAATGGACCAGATATACAAGATTCTATGGCTTATCACAGTATCAATCTTAAAGCAAAAGTGATCATAGACAAACTGTGATGCTTTTCGAAGTCAGACTATCCACCTTCTTCACCCATGCATTAGCAAGACTAAAGTTACCATAGTGGATAACTATATACCACTCTCATGCCTAAATGTAAGCCTGCACCGCTAAATAATATACGGACCAACAACACCACGTGTCAATAAGGATATGAGTATAGTGTAGCTACACCCCAGTAAAACACCAATAGGTGACATTAGAAGCAGCTCAATCACCTGGCATTGGAATCACTACCACTGTGAGTTCAAAAGTATCAGGGCCGTAATAAATGTTGTGTATATCGAGTGCGCGTATCCTACAAAAACTGACATGCTTACCTTCAAAGTGCGTGCATTCCGCTACAGAAACCAAGCCACAACCGGGCCGTAGAAAGTCATTGGCCGTCTAACCACAGATTAATACAGACGCGAAAACGCTGTCTGTATATCAATGACTCCAACCTCGGGTGTAAACACTGAAAAGGGACTAATCTCCTCAGCGGAGCTAGCGCCAACGAAAAACGAGTGGCCATATTAACACAGACCCTCAATCAATCCCCACACAAAACCTATGGCCGGTGTTGAAGAGATTAATGGACCCCAATCTGACAACCTGGACCATTGTTAACAAATAAAACATACAATTTGTTGCAATTACAAAAAGCAATATGAAAAAAGCAATGTGTTATTTGTTACAATTACAAAAAGCAATTAGTTGCGATTACAAAAAAATATATTAGACCACATTTACAAATCCATTAAATTAGGAAATGTACACACAATTGTAGTCAATACATTTTTACAATGTTTCACAATACCGTGACACCTTTGACACTTCATATTTGAAATCGCACACTCAATTTTTCGAGGCAAAATATGTAAATATAATATGATCAGACAATACTCTTCATATTTGACTAACCAAATGCCAATCAATGCTTTCATTAAGCCCTAACACATTGCTTTGTAATTTAAAAATAATTTTCTGCTCCAAATTCAATAATTTTTGATCTGTCTCAGCTTTAATGTGGCCATGCACCTTTTTCAATATGAGCCACATGAAGTCATTATGGCCATGTTTGATGTCAACGAAATGTTTTACTAGGGGAGCTGTAATTACTTGATTTTTAATGCAGCTCCGATGTTCCACCATTCGAACTTTACACTGCCTATTAGTCTTACCCACGTAATGTAGGCCACACGGGCACGTGATTAAATACACAACATTAGATGTGTTACAATTGGTCATTTCAGTGAACACCCACTTGACATTAGGCAAAATTTGTATAGATCTGGTTTCTTTTGTTTGGGCACACATGCTGCATTTACCACACGGAAAATGGCCTTTTATTTCCGGCAACCCCCACAATCTTGTTTGAAAGACAGGTGGTGTGTTCATTTCTGTCACATCATTTCTGATCAATATATTCCGTAAGTTCTGACTTTTTTTGAAAGCCACCAGAGGTAGCAACACCTCTTTGCCTCGGTAAACTTTCTTCCATGTTTTCATAACAATGGTTTTGATTTTATAGGATAAATTAGAAAAAGTATTTACAAAAACAGTGCCAATCTTTTTCATAGTTTTCGTATTTTTCTCTGGCAATGCCTCCCGGTTATTGTTGTACACTCTTTGGGAAGCATTTCTAATCACTCTGGACAGATAGCCTTTGGCTAACAATTTGTGGGTTAGTGCATCCGCACTCTGGCTGAAGTCGTCTTTCCTGCTGCTGTTACATTTCAACCTAAGAAATTGCCCAAAAGGTCAATTGGTCTTTAAATGCTTTGCATGATGACTATTAAAGTGCAATAGAGAATATTTTTTATCAGTAGTCTTATTGTATGGCTTCACTTGCAATAGCCCATTGTGATGGAAGATAGTAATATCCAAAAAATGAGTCTCAAGATCACATATAGACCCCGTGAATTTCAAAAAACGGTTCTGTTGGTTAAGCCAAGTTACAAAACAGTCAGCCTCTTCCCTCGAGCCATCCCATACGATCAGTATATTACATGGACGCAGTAGCGTCCATGTAGTTATGGTTAAGTTGGTGTTTCCATAGGAGGAGCATTTTTTGGGCGGCTAATAACTTCGCTCCCTCTGGACGAATCCTCACCAAACTTTGCAAAAAAAGTATATGGCCCACTCTGAATTTCTGTGCAAAGGTTGGAGAGGTTTGGTCCGGGGTGGGCAAAGTTATAGGGGGGGTCCCAAAACTTTAGTTTTTTCCCATAGACATAATGGGAAAAAACTTTGCGCACGCCTATAGCCCAAACCGCTGGACGGATTTACACCAAATTTGCGGCAGGAGCGGGGGCTTGGTCCTGAAAGCGTGCTTTTGCAAATTTGGTGTAAATCCGTCCAATAGGTTTTTTTAAAATGACCAAAATGTAAGGCAAAAAAATTAGTGATATCTCCGTTCGCTCCGTGGACGGACTTCCCGGTTCGCTCCGCGGACAGCGCCCTGATTGGCTGAGCGGCTTGCGTGATGTCCGTGGACATGCAACGTGTTCGCTGATTGGACGGCGTGGTGCGTGAAGCACGTCAGATTTTCTGTGGCGCCCGCCATCTTGCATTCGCGGACGACCGCGGACAGCGTGGTGAAACTTGGATTAAAAATTGTATTTAGTGGAGTGTGTTGGTGTGTAAGAGTGTTTGGGGAGGGTGGGAGAGTATGAGATAGGTTCAATGTTCTTTTTTTTATATGCTAGACACTTTTGTTGTGTTCGATTTGTCTGCGGACAACACGGCTGTTCTGAAATGTTCTATATAAACTAAATGGTGGGGTGTTCTGAGGACGGAGTATGTGTCTGTTTTGTTCGCAAGCAAGCTAAAATTAAGCTAAGAACACTCGCGGTGTCCTTAAATGTTCGTACATAAACAAAATGGGGGTGTCCTGAGGACGCTGTCCGTATTGTACTCTGGCAAGTTGAATGTGTTCTAAGAACACTCGCGGTGTTCTGAGATGCTCTGATTACTTACTGGTAATTACTCCTAGTCCTACTCTTCCTCGTCACAGTACTGACGACCGTCCTCACCCTCCCTGCAGGGAAGGTCCCATGCTCTGGCTTGGTAATATGAAACTGAGTGATGTGGATGTGGGGGAGGAGTTATAGGAATTTAAAGAAATAGAAGAAGGTCCTGTGTCGAGGCAGGGCCTCATGAAGTAAGTACTGGGATGAGGAAGAGTGGATGTGGAGGTAATGTTTGCAATTAAACAAAATGGGGGTGTTCTGAGAACGCTGTTCGTATTGTTCGTTGTCAGGTTGAAAGTGTTCTAAGAACACTCCTTATGCCCGTTGACATTACAATTTCCTATGGCCCTTACCCGACTCTTTGTCCACTAAACAAACGATAAATCAGGCTGCTGTGCATCAACATTATGTGATAATCCTATCACTTGCCCCATCGACCTGGCTGATCTGCTTTTACGACACTAAATCATATATCACGCCCCTAAGCCTGGCATTATCAAAGCATTCATATTCCCTGTCTCTCTCCGTGACGGTACAGGGTGCGTAGCCAAACGCGCCCAGTCGTATCCAGTCCTACGCGACTTTACACAGAACCCGGAAAACAACACAAATCATCCCACAACACAGCGCATAACAATTCGGAATATGAAATTGTGATTTAAAAGCAAACAGCAAGATTGTACATTTCGTAAAGTACTTTTATTTGACATCAAGGGGGTAATTCATAGAATTTAGCGCACAAGTGGCGCACGCGGCTGGCGCACAGTGTGCGCGTGCGAATCTCTGTGCCAGCCGCGTGCGCTAAAATCCATTTCCGCGCACAGCGTATTAATGGATTTCAGCTACCAAAACCAGCCGTGGCACACAGTGGCGCAGCGACCCTGCAGCAGCGCCAGTTACGCACCCAAGAACGCCACTCATGCAGGGAAAAGCCATCAAAATCCCCAAACCAGCGCAAAGGGCTGCGCTAACCCTGTACCAGCACGGCAAGCGGGGAACGTGTATTACTGGGGTTCACGGGAAGTTTCACACGCGATTGGCCCTGTGTGAGCGGGGTACGTGTATATCAGGGGTGCGCAGGATGTTTCACACGCAATTTCAGCCGGGTATGGGTATTTCAGGGGTGCGCAGGAAGTTTCACACGCGATTTCAGCAGAGTACGTGTATTACTGGGGATCGCGGGAAGTTTCACACACGATTGGCCCTGTGCGAGCGGGGTACGTGTATTACTGGGGTGCGCAGGAAGTTTCACACGCAATTTCAGCAGGGTACATGTATTTCAGGGGTGCGCGGGAAGTTTCACACGCAATTTCAGCAGGGTACGTGTATTACTGGGGATCGCGGGAAGTTTCACACGCGATTGGCCCTGTGCGAGCGGGGTACGTGTATTACTGGGGTGCGCGGGAAGTTTCACATGCGATTTCAGCAGGGTACGTGTATTTCAGGGGTGCGTGGGAAGTTTCACAAGCGATTCCAGCAGGGTACGTGTATTACTGGGGATTGCGGGAAGTTTCACACGTGATTGGCCCTGTGCGAGCGGGGTACGTGTATTACTGAGGTGCGCGGGAAGTTTCACATGCGATTGGCCCTGTGCGAGCGGGGTATGTGTATTACTGGGGTGCGCAGGAAGTTTCACACGCGATTTCAGCAGGGTACGTGTATTACTCGGGTTCGCGGGAAGTTTCAAATGCGATTGGCCCTGTGCGAGCGGGGTACAGGTATTACTGGGGTGCGCGGGAAGTTTCACACGCGATTTCAGCAGGGTACGTGTATTTCGGGGGTGCCGGGGAGTCCTACACGTGATTTGGCAGTTAGGGTCCTCCCAGGTGTTCCCTGTACACCCTCCACGGCCCCTGCAGGCAGCCCACACCACAGGGGACTACCCTGCACCCCTGGTCATGTCCCGCAGGCAGCCCACCCAACATAGGCATGCCCCCCAGCAAATGCACATGTCTCCTTGCACTACTGATCACCAACTCATGTCCCCTTGCACCCCCACCCCCCAGCAGTGCGGGGCACCTGCCAGCAGGCCCCCACTCATGTCCCACTCATGTCCCCTTGCACCCCCACCCCCCAGCATTGCGGGGCACCTGCCAGCAGGCCCCCACTCATGTCCCACTCATGTCCCCTTGCACCCCCACCCCCCGCATTGCGGGGCACCTGCCAACAGGCCCCCACTCATGTCCCATTCATGTCCCCTTGCACCCCCACCCTAGCCAGCATTGCGGGGCACCTGCCAGCAGGCCCCCACTCATGTCCCCTTGCACCCCCACCCCCAGCAGTGCAGGGCACCTGCCAGCAGGGCCCCACTCATGTCCCCTTGCACCCCCACCCCCCAGCATTGCGGGGCATCTGCCAGCAGGCTCCCACTCATGTCCCACTCATGTCCCCTTGCACCCCCACCCCCCAGCACTGAGGGGCACCTGCCAGCAGGCCCCCACTCATGTCCCACTCATGTCCCCTTGCACCCCCACCCCCCAGCATTGCGGGGCACCTGCCAGCAGGCCCCCACTCATGTCCCCTTGCACCCTAGCCCCCAGCAGTGCGAGGAACCTGCCAGCAGGCCCCCACTCATGTACCCTTGCACCTCCACCCCCCCCCAGCAGTCAGGGGCACCTGCCAGCAGGCCCCCACTCATGTCCCCTTGCACCCCCATCCCCCAGCAGTGCAGGGCACCTGCCAGCAGGCCCCCACACATGTCCCCCAAACACCACGCCATGACTATACAGACCGATGGCCCTAATGCCAACCCAAATCCCACCCCTCCACCCCCCAGTGCAAACACCCAACAAACCACTGCACCCACTCCCTAGTAAATCACCCATTCCATGATAGTCTGAAAAGAACCGGCATGCCCATCAGCAAATGTCCTACAGAGCCACACAGTTGCAACACATGACTGTGCCAATGCTCATGGAGACATGCACCAAAATCATCACTGCTCACCACACCAATAATGTTGAATAAAGAAATGTATTAAAAAGTATAACAAATGTCAAAATGAAAAGCACACATGCAAATGAAGAAATCATTTTTGAAATAAGAAAAAGAAACTCAAATTCAAGCAAGAAAAGAAATCCAAAACATGAAAAAATATAAGTGGTGCATCCCCAAAGTCCATAGAACGAAATCCAAAGATGAAAAGCATAAAAAACATTTCTCCATGTGAATATGACTAAAATAAAGTATATACATATCCATAAAATTGAAAAAGAAAGTCTGAAGGGTCCATTATCCCAAAAGCAAATGAAACCTAACAAAAACCCTATCTAAAATACAACTATATACAAAAAGTGGAGCAAAGTCTGTGGACTCCAAATCATAATAATAAAGAAATGAAACCTAAACCTAAATAACTATATACAAAGGCGGTGGGCTAGTCCGACGGCTCACTGGTTGATGTCATGGGCCAGGGCATCATCGAACTCCTGTTCAATGGCTTGGAGGCGGGCATGTTCCCTGGCCCCGAGGTCTCTCAGGGATAATGCGGTCTCCAGCTCCAATTCCCTGCAAATACCCTCGAGGCACTCAGCCCGCCTCAGCGCCCTGCACATGGAGTTCTCCACCCTGACCATTGTGAGCCGTTCCTCCTCCGCCCGCCGCCGCTCTGCACCTATCTGCTGGCCCAACCGCTCCCACACGGAAGATACTCCCATTCCAGGGTTCTCCTGCCCTCCGGCCGATGCCTGCCCCCCTGATGTTGATGGCCCCGAGCCATGATGCCTACCACGTCGAGCCTGCCGCTGCCTCCGATGCAACTGCCTGTGCCAGCACGACGGCATCCAGGCTGATGGAATCCACTGACGCCGTCGTGCATGTGCCCTGCCCGATGATGCCGTCACATCCTCCATCTGCTGGGGTCCAGTTGTTGGTGTGTCCACCCCTGCTGGACCTCCGACTCCCGACTGTGGCAGGGATGGGATCCCCACTGAGTTGGCTGCGTTGGTCGGGGCATGTTCACAGGGGGCCCTGGTGGCATCTGGGCCGGAAGACAGCATGGAGAACGACTGGCGCATAGCCTCCACAGAGGAGGAGAGGGTCGCCAGAGTGGCCGACACATGTACGAACCCCCCGACCATGGCCGCTCCCAACTGGGCCACGTTGGCACGGTCCTCTTCGTGATGACGTGCGTGCTCCACCCAGGAAGCACGCACGTCATCACGAATGACACCCGTGCGCAACGTGACACCAATCAGGACCTTCTCCATACGGCCAGGGGTCCCCTCGTCCGCAGGTGGAGGGGAGTCAGATGACATGGACATCCCCCCTACCTGCGGACGGGGCTGGGATGGGGCATCCCTGCTGGTGCATGGTGGTGCAGTCACAGTGTCAGGGACAGTGACATGCACAGGCCCCTCCACAGCGACCTGTGCTGCCTCCTGCCCCTGCCCCTGGACTGCACCACTTGCACCAGCAGGGATGCCCCCACCAGGCCCAATGTGCGGCTCAGTAGCGGCCTCCTCCTCCTCTGTGGAAACCACCAACCTGGATGGCTCCACCCCATCTTCCGCCATTGCAAGCCCCTGTGGGGGCTCACCCACCCCTTCCGCTGCAGCTGAGGGGGCATCCCCGCCGCTTTGCTCCGCAGCGCCGTCGGTCTCCGCCCTCTTCTTCACTTGGCGCTGTGTAGAGGGAGACATAGAACACAAGCATCAGGGTACTGTACAATGGTCCCCTAGACAGGAAGCAATAGCAGATGAGTGGCACTGTCAAAGATCACTTCCATCATGTCCCTCCACAACACATGGGTCAGTGCAGGCAAAACACATGCAGTAACAGGCATGGCGCATGCTATGGACATTAGCATACATGTCCAAGGGACTCTTGAAACATACAATGTTGTTTTGGAACTCACATGCATCATGGGTCATGCCTATCATATGCACACACTTCACCGTAGTTTCATCCATCTGGACTCGTACACGCCAGACACAGTGGATGCAAGGATAACTAGGCTGCATCAGTGATTCTGAACATTGTTACAGACATGTGTCATGCATCCATGGCATTCACAAGTCACAGACACGCAGGTCAGACACACGGACATGGACACCATACATGTACATGGCATCAGCACCCATCCCTCACCCCCACCTATGTCCAGGGACAGAGACTGACATGCTCTCATGTGCCCATTCCGCATAGGGCTCCCCATGTTGCATTTAAACACATACACCAACCGTGTGCTTCACACATTACTGGTCTCACATGCATGACCATGATGTCCCTGCACACACACATGCGTACATGGCCTATGTCACGCATACAGGCAAGTATCAGACAACCAGCACACTGCAACATGCCCTGTCTCACACAGCAATGCTTGGCCACTTACCGCTTGACTCAAGATGGGTCTGCCTCTCAAGGATCTGGGCATGGAGTGCTAGGCGTACGCGTTCCAGGACCCTCATCTGGATGGTACTCATGCTGCCCCGGCCCCCCTCCACCAGGCGCCGGGCCTTTTTGAGGGTCCTGGACCTCAAGTTCTCCCAGCGCTTCTTGACTTGCTTGATGTTGCGGGTTGCCAGCCCCTCCGTGTTGATGGCAACCACAAAGTCGTCCCAGATCCTGTCCCGTCCTTCCTTGTTGGCGCGTGATGATCCGAAGAGTGCATCATAATGCCCCAGGACAAGCTCCACCAGGACACCAACTTCCTTCTGACTGAAGCTGGTGGCCCTCTGCCTCTCTGGCTGGGAGTCGCCAGTGGTCTCAGATGGTGTTTGCCCCGACATGGCGACCCCCGAGGCAGGCGTGGGTGGGCAACTGGGTCCCGGAGCTGGGCTGTGGAGCGATGGTATCCCAGTCGGGAGTCTGCTGTTCCAGCAGGGGTGGGCACTGCAACTGGACCGCTGCAGATGGCTGATGTGCAGGCAGCAAATAGCAGGGCACGTGGGCAGCAGGCAGTCAAGCAGCAGCAGATGGCAGGTGGGAGCGTGCTCGGGGCTCTGGGGGGCTGTGATTCGGCCTTTTGGGCAGGAGCGTGGTCTTCCGTGTGTTTTCGCGTGGCCAGCTTGATACGGAGTGATTTGGCACGTGAAAAAATTGCACGTCAGTGTGTAATTCGAGGAAAGGCCCTTAGCGCGTAAGCGCGTCTGCATGCATACGCGATTTCATTGGACCAAAGGCCCTTAGCGCGTAAGCGCCTCTGTGACGTGATGCGCGCGGGCGTGCGCGGGCATTTCCCTCGTGACGTTAGCATAGTGGTTCAGCACACGTGAAAAACTGCACGTCCGCGTGGGAATGCATGTAATCCGAGGAAAGGGCCCATGCGCGTAAGTGACGTGACGCGTGCGGGCTTTTCTCTCAGCATGGGTTAAAGGTGAGCGGGGGCAGCAGTTCGCTGTACGTGCCTTTCGTGGAGACCGACGTGTGTTGCTGCTTCCTGTTGTATCACGCGCCATCACAACTTCACAGCTATCAAGGACGTATCTCTTCGTTTGGCGGGGGTATTGGCTACACATGTTTTTCTGCATCGCGCTAGTCAGACGGTGAGTCGCACACGCTATTTTTCCCACTGCGGGTGCCCCTGTGTATCGCACCCATTTTCGAGGTCATAGCAGCCTGTGTGTCCCACGCGTATGCGTTATTCGTGTTACTGGGTGCAACCGCATACTGCGGGAGGTTGATTCCATGCACATAGGCTGCAGGGTTGCGTGCACGGTTTTACTGCAGTTTTGGGGTGCCTGAGCATTGCGTGACCCGTCACTACATCACCGGGGTCACATACAGCCTTGCAGGTGCAGGGGGGCTGTTAACATCTTGCTTCCCACCCCCTTCACCCCAATTGCCCAGGTCAATTGTGGTGTACACCTCCCATTGGCACTACTCCATCTGTGCCGGCACTACTACATCTGTGCCATGGTTGGGAGGCCACCAAAGGTGAGGGGCGCCTCAGCTGGGCGTACTCCTCGTGGCGGGCATGGTCGGGGACGTGGCCGTGGTGACCAGGGAGTAGGGGGACTCCGGGGTGTCCAGGGCGGCCACAGAGGGGGAACAGGCAGGGGTGCGCCACTTGAGCACAAAGTTGTGCCATGTGTTGGTGCAGTCATGCCACCACCCCCTGTGGTTCCGGGGGATGCAGCTTCTGCATCTGCAACTGGCGCCCGTATGACCCGGCAGTCCGTTCCATCGACTGGCACGGGACCAAGGGTAGTGGTAGCTGCAGGTGCAGCTGTGGACACCGCCACCCAGGCTCAGGGTCTGCCAGCGCAGGCTGCGTTGGCACTTGAGGAGCCCTTGGTAGATTTCCAACAAGCCAGGAGGGAAACCATAGGGGCACGCAGGGCTGCTCTGACCAAGACACGTGTCCCTGGGGCAGTTATGTCATCTGCTGCACCGAACAGCCGGGTGTTGGCAAGTGCAGGGGCAGATGCACCCAACAACACCCCGGTTGTGAGTCTGCCAACCAGGACCGTTGCGGTCAATGACCCTGCCACAGCGGATGTTGCTAAGCAGGGTCCATTAGAGGGCACCCAGCTGCCACTGACACAAGTCAGGCCTTTGGTTGTCCCTCCACCTGCCAGCCCCTTGGCTCAATCCACCGAACCCACTGGCCATACTGGTCAGGGCGGCATTAGCCAGCCAGGGTCTGCGCCACAGTCCAAGAGGAGGAAGGTTGCACCTGCAGCACATGCTGGGACCCCACACAGCCACGACCTCCTGCACGTCGAGGAAGAAGCCTTTCTGCAAGCAGGAACTGGACTTCCTCGTGGACTACGTGCGGCGCCACAGCCGTGACATGGTAGTGGGTGCCAAAAGTCAGACTACGGCTGCCCACCGTGACACCCACTGGAAGCATGTTGCGGAACATGTCAGTTCATTCGGCCATGAGGTGCGCACGGCGCAAGAGTGCAAAAAGCGTTGGAATCACCTCAAACGCAGTGCTAAGGCTAAGCGTGCTTGAAATTACAACTTGACTCTGGTGACTGGCGGTGGGCCTGCACCAGAGGAGGAAGAGCTCACTCCGCATGAGTCACTCGTTGCGGAGTTCATACCACCTGAATCGGTCGAAGGAGTGGGAGAGATGCTGGACTTTGATGCCCAGTCCAGTGAGTGTTGATGCATGTTTGTTGAGGACGTGTGCGTTTTACTTGTGGGATGTGTTGTGCATGATTGCCACTACATGAGACGTGTACATGGTTCTGATGTGTAAGTAATGCAATGCTTCCGTGATGCATGTCTGCTCTGCTGGATGGTGGACATGTGGAGCAGACGGGGACTGTCTGCATCACCACTATTGTACCCTACTCACATGCTGGTTACCAGTATAACCCTACGGTCCATGTTCCAGCTCACTGGCCCTTCTGCATGTGGCGTGGGGTGACCTTCCTCTCAGCCCAGGCACAATGTCATAGCATGACTGATGTGCATGTGTCCTCTGCCTGCATGTGGGTACTCCATGTAGGCATGCTCCCTTGCCCCTCCTCTGCCACTCTGCACCCCAGTTCCACCTTTGCACTGGTCTGCTACAATCTTGCCATTGTGTACTTTCCTGTTCATGCGTCCTGTGTACATGCTAACTTCCAGCGTACAATCTGCCAGACATATGCTGTGTGGTACAGCCTTAGTACTTGTTGCAGGGTATCTCACTTGTACTGTGCATAGGTCAGATGCCCCGCAAGGACATGAGTGCCCATTCATGCTCCATGTGCATTGCACGCATGCCCCTATGTGTCCTTGACTGGATGATCACTGTAATACAAGTCCTGGGTGACATACATTGCACGGCATCTCATCAGCCTTCCCATTTCAACTGTGGCTCAGTACTGCGTTGCACACATGTTTAGGGTCTGACAATCTGTGTGGGTCACAGGCCTTAGCCTGTTTAATGGCCAATGACTCTGTCCGACTGTTGTAGTGTGTTCTTCAAACGTGGGCGGCCTCCAGAGTTTTCATCATGTGTCCTGCTTACTGTCTCATCATCATTTGCAGTGTTGTCACTTGAATCACATTAAGCTGTTGATACCAATCAACACTGCCTGTCAATACACAGGTCTATGGTCAGCCTTTTGATGCCATGCTAGGCATCCCTGCTTTTGTACTTGGGTGGAGGGGTGCTTTGCTTGTTGATATGCTACCCATTGAATGCACAGTGCACGTGATGCATGAATTTGACCTTGCACTGCCTTCACATTTCCTGACACACACCATGGAGTCCTTATACATGTAGGTAGTGAGTGACATACACATTTGCTGCACTGCATAGACCCACTTCTATGCAAACTGCCACCTTTCAACAGGTCTGATCAGAGAAGCAATTCAAAGTTGACCCAGCATGCATGCCAGGTTCTATTTTGTGTGTCACATGTCTGCCTGATGTGTTTGTTGTCAGTGTGTTTTTCTCTCTATTTTTCAGGTGATGACGCAATGGAGGCGGAGGATGGTGTCGTGCCAGATACAGGGTTGTTACCACTACATCAACCCGGCACAAGTGGGGGTCGTGGGGTGGTAGGCCATGAAAACCCTCAAGTGCTACAATACATCTTGTCTCTGGCTGCCTATGAGTCCAGCCCTGATGACGAGTCTGACGTCCATGTCGAGTTGGATGAGCATCAAGTCCATGTGTCAGGGGTGAGTGATTCTGATGTGGACACTCCTCTGTCCGCGACACCTGCACTGAGGGGTCAGACAGTCTTGGTTCCTCCGCCCGTGGTGGACCGGGACGCAGGGTCACCCTCCACACCAGTCACTGATGTGTCTGGGACATCACGTCGACGGGGGCATGTAGTCGTGCAGCCGCGGGCGGTGCCAACACAGCGAGGACACCCAGTCCTTGGGTCCCGCAGGGGTCATGCCCAGCAACGCGGTCGCTGCGCGCAACCGCAGTAAACTGAGTGGGAGCAAGACATGACTGCCAATTCAGAACGGCAGGGGGCAGCAATGGAGAACATCGCTGAGAGCATGGAGCGTGTGGCCCGATCTGTGCTCCCCCCTGCTAGGCAGGTGCTTCTCCAGCAGCAGGCGGCAAGGTCCACAGCCCGCTCGCTCAGGCTGGGCATGGCGGCCTCAGACAGGGCACGCCAGGCTGAAATGTCGTCTCTGCGTAAGCAATTGCTGCTCACGCAGAATCGCACATGGATGCCCTGAGGGAGGAGTATGCTTCCCTCAAATCCACTCTGGGTGTCCTTATGATGTCCCAGAGGCAGCGGGCAGAGGAGAGGTTTGCACAGCTTGAGCGTACCATCTCGGCTGAGCTACAGGCTTGCCGGGAGGTGCAGCGGTTGTCCAGCCAGGCCTTGCAGGAGGAAACTCTGTGTTACACGTGCTACCTTGCAAGAGGAAGCACGTGTATCACGTGAGGTTCTGCATGCAGACCTACGTCACATCGCCACACAGAACCAGGCTCACCCGTCCAGCAGACTTGCTGCCGTCGAGGGGCAAGCTGCGGCTAGGCGTGGCCAGGCTACTGTGCCACGTCCTCCTTTCCAGGATGAGCCAGACTCGGACGACCATCTATCTCCCACATAGGTCGGGCTGTGCAGGCGTTGAGCCCATGGAGGTTTTTTTTTTGGCTCAGCATCATCGCATGTGGGTGTTGAGCAGCACCATGTACCTCCCCCCTCCTGGGTGCCTCCCCTCCACCCCGGGTCGTATGTGGGCATTTTTGATTTTTCTTTTAGTTTAGTTCGTTAAGTTTCTGTTTGATAGTTTAATTAGGTAATGTAGGTTTTTCATAGTAAGTGTAATTAGTTAATATAGTTTAAAATTGCTTGTCTATTGTGCTTTCATGTGACGATGCAGTGCTTTGTGGCTTTTGAAAGCATCCACTGTCTGTTCCAGCTGGGCCCTTCAGGCTTGTCTTGTGTATGTGTTTGCTGCTTGGGGTCCTTGACTCACATATGCCACTCCTGCCTCCCTTTTCCATGGGCTTGCAAGGATGGTTCGGTGTAACAGCCTATTACACAAGGGCTTTGGACTGTCATATCTGTGGCATGTCTGGTGCTGTGTAACTTGTGTTAACACCCCTAGTGGGGATGATTGCGGTGTTATTGACCACTGTTCTGCTTTTGCTAGATGGGGTGTTTCATGATTAATGTGTACATTCATTGCTATGCATTGTGTAGTATGTTTCTTATCTTTAATGTACACGTGCTTGTTGCAATTCATGCCGTAGATAGTGTGTTCCACACTTTGGATGTGAAAGACGGACTGATGGTGTGATTTCTGATGTACGTCTCTGACATGGTCCAGTAATGAGATGCCTGAAGAGACACACACAAATGACTTTAAAGCATTAATCATGTGTTTCATGCCCTTTCTGCAGGGGGATGAGCCTCCAGACCACCTTTGCCAGCAGACATGGCCCATTGGACATCTGGATTCTGGACACGTTTGTTAGTGCCCACATGCACATATGTGCGCAAGCAGAGGCACAGGGATTGCAGACATACATCCTAGAACTGCTGACGTGTTCCAAGGAACTCCAGGCAAGGTGAGCAGCACAGGGGGGCCACAACACAGCAAAGCTTCCACCAGGCCAGTTGCACATGCAGGCTTAGTAGCAGCACTGAGGGTGAGCTTGGACGAATATTGGTGTTGAAGCACACAATACAGCTCAGATGTGTTGGTGGACTGATGGCTAGTTGATTGTAAGGTTGTCTGGGCACCTACAGGGGCAGTGGCACATACCCTCCGGTCCACCATGGGCCATTGAGGCACTTGTATCACCCATGTAGCTTTCTGAGACATGGAAAGGAGCAGCTCACAGGGACATACAGCAAGGGACAGACTTGGGTGCAGTGCATTTAATTTCCATGTACATTTTGAAACATGCACTGCCTACTTTGTTTCGGTCATGGTGGAACACGACTTGTTCTGAAGTCATACCTTGCTATATGCGTCTGTCTGCTTACCCAGGGAACATTGCATGTTGTGTGAATTGTGACACATTGGTGTTCCATTTGCCACGCACCCACCGGCGGCTGACTTACTGCATTGACCGTGTATGACCCATCACAGGGGTAATGTTACATATGGGAACGAAGCATCCACACCAGATTGTCTGTTTGTAAAGTAGTTTCTTGCTATGGGGCATATATGGTGGTGTGTTTGTGTGTTATGGGCATGCACAGATTATTAACTGTGGCTCTCTTTGCAGCATTGAAGTGCTCCTGTAACCGGACCGTAGAGTGCGCAGGCAGGAGGCCAGCACTCAAAACCAGAGCTAAGTGTCTTGTTGTTTTTCTTTCAAACTGCTCTGCATAGGATTGCTGGGGGTGCACTAATGCATGGATGAATGGGTAATTCAATTGGTATGTTTTTTTTCCCTAATCACCCCGAGTCCTATCCAATTCTAAACCCTGTACCCTCTAACCGGTGTTCCTGCTTCCCGTACCTATCCAACCAACGTTCCCTAAGCCTCTTTCCCCGCTGGGGTTGCGGATGCCTGTGTAAGCCCCAAGCTTGCAGGCGCCGAAACCCTAGACGGAGGGGGTGGTTGGTTCGTGCCACTCATATGCCTGGACTCCAGAAGGTCCTGACAATGATGTACAAGTTTGTTAGGATTGTGTATGTGTTCATGCAGGTAGTACATTTGCGTGCATTCCCTACTTTCACGTGTCATTCCTCCTCCCCTCTCCTGCCACTCATTCCAGTTATCCAGTGTGCCAACGCCTGTCCCGACTGCATATCCCTGACCCTCCTTCCCCACCAGGGTCTCAGAGGCCTGTGTGAGTTTGACTTTGCAGGCACCCTGGCCACGGTGGGGGTGGTTGGTTCGTGCCACTCCTGCGCCTGTACACGGGAGCTGGGACAGTACACATCCGTTCGTGGTGCATCGTTCTATGTTATGTACCACACATGGTTCACATCCTGTTGTGACATTGTTTTACTGTGCTACCTTGGTTGTTACATCATTGTGGTAGTACTTGGCCTTTGTGAGGTACTGCTACTTCAAGTCATCTATTGGAGGCTGTTCTGGTTCATTTTTCTGCCTTGGATTTTGTGTTTTTGCAAATCAAGGTGGACTCTGATGATGGTGGCAACTTTTTACACACAAGGTGGGAGATGGTGACGAAGGGGAAGGGTGATCTTGAGGCCAGGTGAAATTGAGGGTTGAAGGCTCCATGACCCAGGTGCAGTTGTTCAGTGGGTCATGGTGATTTGTGAGGGAGGGGGGTGTTTTGTTGTTGATAGTTGCCTTGCCCTGCAGTGTGATGGGAACGCTGACATTGTAATTGTGGTATCCTATGTACATGATGTGTTCTGCTGATCAATGCCTGTTCATGTCTTGTGTTTACCTTTCAGGTGTGAGGGGATAGTTGTGGTTTGACATGCTGGGGTGTACACATGGTGAATGTTCACATGTGATGTGTAGAGGACACTGATGGTCACTTGATTGCACATGCATATGTTGAGTGCATGTCCTTACTGACCAACACACTCGCACTATGATACACTTCATGTACAACCACCCTTGGATATCCACGTGTACATTCTGTTTGCCTTCTGGTGCCCACTGTGTCCCTGCAGCACATGTTCTGTGACCAATTATGGATCCTGTACATGCCTAATTTGCTTTTTGATGTAGTCTGTCGCTTAGATGTGATGCTCAGGGTGTGCATCACACACAATAGCTGTTCACTGTGCTGTGCGCTGAGTAGTGTGTTGCAGGAGTTGGACAGAAACACAGAAGCTGCAGTGTTGATTTTGCAATGCACAATGTGCATGTAGACAGGCATTCATTGTTATGTTACGGCTACAACCTTTGTAATGCATTTGGGAATTACTTATTTTGGGTGGGAGGTTGTTGGTCAGTCATTTCATCTGATTCCATGTCAGGCATCATTGTCCGATGCCAATGTACATTTTTAACATGGCAATGTGTACCTTATTGGTACTGTGTTGGTGTATGGCTATTGCTTGCCATGTCATGTTGTGGTTTGGGAGGGTTTGAGTGACATAACAGTGATGGTCATGGCCTGTTTCGCAGGTGTGTGTGATTCACACCTTGCATGTCAGGGTCAGCCGCTTCTCGAAGCAACGAGCTGGGGGTAGAATTCTCTCCGCGGCAGGGGCCTCCCTCTGGAACAGCCTTCCTGCCTCCCTGGAACTTGAGGAGAACCATCTCCGGTTCCGGAAGCACCTCAAAACCTTCCTCTTTGCTTCTGCTTTCTCTCTCCCTTGCTAAATTCTTCACTGAAACTGCACTGAATCTGCAACTGGGCCACTCTCACCAACCTCGGTCCCTGGCCCAGCCACTCTCCACTTGCACTGCCTCCCTGGCAACCCCTGCACTGCGGGACTATCTCTCTATCCCTACAGCCCCCGCCCTTCCCAGCACTTGTCTGCACTTACCTTTGCACTTGCCACCGGCTGGCCTATTTATTTATTTTTCATTCTACTTACCCTGTACTGCACTCCCCCCTCCCCTTGCAATTTTCCCTTCCCCCTACCCCTGCACTTGCGCAACATAAATGACACCTGGCCTAGTAGGATCGTTTTCTGTCTTCCCTTGTTCCCCCCTCCCTGCCTTGTTGCACCTTGAAACACTTGTGTATAGGCACGTTACAAATGCCATATCATATCATATGTCATATGTGTGCCTTTTGGTCACACAGGATAGCTTGTGTTTAAGTAGCTAGGGATGCAGACAATGTGGCACTTCCATGGCAACAATCTCAGGGTGGTAAGGTTGTGACAGTTGACTGTCTCTTTGTCATCATCGATTGCACCTGGTATGTGCCAGGCCTGTGTGCACTCCGCAGGGGTGGGAGTTTAGGTGAAAAATGTGGCCACAAGCTGGGTCCGGGCTTCCTCGCCACGTGCCCTGTCCCCTCCCATGGGCAGCGCCTGTGCCTGTGGTTGGGGATGTGGGGGCACCACCATGTCCACCGGTACGCCCTGCCGTGTTGCAACATTGTGCAGGACACATGCTGCCACAATGATCCTGCATACTACTGGGGGTGCATAGAGTAGCTGCCCGCAAGAGCGGTCAAGGGAGCGGAAGCTTGACTTGAGCACTCCGAATGTGTGCTCCACTATGGCCTGGTTGCAATATGGGCAGCGTTGTAGCTTACCTGGGGTGGTGTGGTGGGGTTCCGGATTGGCGTCATCATGTGGTTACTCAGAGGGTAGGCACTGTCCCCTGGGGAGGTGTAAATGGTTGTGATTATTGGGGTTTGTGTATTTGTGTGTGTGTGTGCGACATGCATGCATGTGCAAGGGCATTTGCACTCACCTAGGAGCCATGTGTCGCCATGCTGCCCAGCTTCCAGGGCCTGGCTCAGGGCGGACATTCTGTATATGAAACTGTCATGGGTGGAGCCAGGGTAGTTTGCATAGACAGAGGTGATGATTCCCTTTGCATCGCATACCACCTGTACATTGATGGAATGCCAGTGCTTGCGGTTTCGGTAGATGTGCTCAGTGGCCCTAGGTGGACGTAGGGCCACATGGGTGCAATCTATGGCACCGAGAACTTTGGGGAAGTGTGCCACCCTGTAAAAATCCAGGACAACGGCCTGCCTTTCTGCGGGTGTTCTGGGCATGTATATGTGCCTGCGGACTGAGGCGCGCGCTGTCATGATTGCCGAGACCTGGTGTAGGCAGCGTGACTGCGTGGCCTGTGAGAACCCACCCACTATGGCAGTAGTCCGCTGAAATGACCCAGTGGCCAAGAAATGCAGGACATTGAGCACCTTCTCCAAGGGGCTCAATGCTTGGGAGCAAAGGGTGGGGGATGTAAGGTCATCCTCCCACTCCCAGACCAGGTCTAGGATGATATGGGGTGGAAACCTATACCTGCCGTTGACCTGGTCGTCAGGCATCCCAAAAAGGCTTGTCCGTGGTGCGAAAATGCGTGCCCTGGCTATTCTCCTCCTCCTGCGGTGTCCCACAATCAGTGCTGCGACAAATGGGGCATTCATCGTAGCTGTATATATGTGTTTGTTGTTTGCGCGCACTTTTATACTGTGTGCGGGGACCCTTCCACCTGCCTTCGTGTGGCGGACGCGTTGACGCCTATGTGCGTTTTTTGCCGTGCGCGGGTTTCCCGTATTTGAATCCATGAATACGGGTTGTTCGCGTGCGTGTGGGCGTTCCGTGTAGTTCCCTGCAGTACTTCCCCAGTTACGCCTTCTTTTTCACGCGTTATTCCCCATTCCGCGTGTTACTCCCACTGTTCCGCCCACTTTGGTTGTGTGCGCTTTTGCTGTGCACGTAGCGCACGCCGTTTGGTGGAGTGTGTGCCCGCGTGCGCCATGCCAGGATTTGGCGCACAGACAGCGGGAAACACGCGCACCGTCTTCCTTGAATCACACGCGTGCGCGTGCGCTGGGTTTCTCACGCTTGCGCCACCTTGCGCCTGCTTGCGCTGGGATTTCCGGCGCACGTTTGTTCCATGAATCGACCCCCAAATGTTTAGAAAATATTCAGCGATTTGCATTTGTCTTTGCTGTCGATACGCAAAAGTTCATCTTGAGTCACGCGCTGTTCCTTTGCGGTACACAGGAGGTTGGTTTATGATAAAAGAAGCACTATGGTCGCACTGATAATCGGAAGGCTGTTCCAACAGCGAGGCATTAGACCACCATAATGGTTGGTATGTTGCTTCTAGCCGCTAGTACCGCGTAAGGCCCAGTCGTCTCCTGTCCTACGCGACTTTACACAGAACCCGGAAAACAACACAGATCATCTCACAACACAGCGCGCCACAATTCGGAATATGAAACTGTGATTTAAAAGCAAACAGCAAGATTGTACATTTCGTAAAGTACTTTTATTTGACATCAAATGTTTAGAGAATATTCAGCGATTTGCATTTGTCTTTGCTGTCGATCCGCAAAAGTTCACCTTGAGTCATGCGCTGTTCCTTTGCGGTACACAGGGTGTTGGTTTATGATAAAAGAAGCACTATGGTCGCACTGATAATCGGAAGGCTGTTCCAACAATGAAGCATTAGACCACCATAATGGTTGGTATGTTGCTTCTAGCCGCTAGTACCGCGTAAGAGCATATTGGTCCTTGGCGATTGTCCCATAAAATGGTGAGGGTCATGAAGTTGTTTAGAAGTAGCTGCACCTGGCAGTTAAAAAATCCATCGGCCGGGGTCTGAAAATCGTGGCATTGACAGTACGGAAGGACATACCTGTTTTAAAAAACATAAATTAGTCTCACCAGCCGATCTTCATTAAAAATATTCATTTTATTTATTAGGGCGTGAAACTCTTTGCTAGCGAGGATAGTGCAACGGAGTAAGTTAACTTATTCCCATTAACCCACCCTCTGTCCTCTGCCTTTTTCAGAGCCCTCTAAGCGACAGGGGACCAATTCGGCGGTGATAGTGCGCGGTAGAAAACACTATGCCACATTGAACGAACAAGTACAACTTAACCGGGCTTTAACGCCACGCTATTGTTATTATAGTCCAGTATAAAATAATCTAAAGGGTTACTTACATTATAATGGCATTTTCCATTGTCTAAGCGTAGTGCAGTCCCAAAATACAACTCTGTCTGTGCCAACAATCTTTCTCATAGTGATATAATATATAAAAGTGGTTTCGTTTCAGAAATTCCATCCTTATCGTGTCTTACGTTTTTGCAACACTCCTTCAAAAGAAGTCTTTTAGCACAATCCCTGTCTGTTAAGGTCAAAAAACAATAGAACCTTATAGTGCGAGTCGTGGGCCTCTCCGGCACGTGAGCAAAAAATGGAAGCAGCTGACCTTCACTGTAAACGAATATAAATTCTTAGTTTGCAACATTCTGTGTTCAGCCATCTCTGAGAAATTGCTTTTTACACTCCATCTTTGTATATTGTTTGCGTGCTAATAAAAAAACTTTGTTAAAGGGATGTTATGGTTTCAAGTAAAACCAAAAAAACCCTGAAATTCGCCAGTTATGGTAAGCTAAGCAACCATAACTCACCCCACCACTGTGCACTGCTAAGACTAACACCCAGGACATCAAAGATGACATCACAAATGTCATTGACGACATCACTGTTGACATCACATGTGTATGTACTTTTCATGAAATATGTGTACAACGGATTCTTATTATAATGTTTTGAAAAAAGTGTCAAGGGTCATTGCAATAAATATCATACCCTTATTAGTGCTTTGAACGATGCATTGATATAAATAGCATTCTATTATGGGGTTCTATCTAGTATACTAAGCTACTAATGCAGAAACATAGCATTGTGTGCAGCGTACAAGATGAAGGTATAATATTGGTAATGTTAATATGTTGAATAATGAAATGATAATTGTTTTCTTAATAGATGTTTGTGTACTGTGAAATATGTAATAAGTAGCTAATAAAACCCATGTATTACATAATTGCATTACTATAGAGAAAACAGAAAGAGACAAGAACACATACCAATATACATATACATACGGTAAATAGCAGCTTTGAAACAGAGAAATCATCATTTATTTGCTTGAAAATAATGCTGTCTTTAAAGCTTGTGTCTTCCCCTATGTATATGTTTCATATGATGTGACTGGACTCTAAGGGAATTACTATAAGAACCTACTTGTAGGATACGTCTACAAATAAAATACAATTTTTAGTTTCTGACTGTTACTGAAGAAAACCATGTGGCCTAGATATGTCAGCAAAAGAAAAAAGAGTGAGCCAGAAGAACACTCGCGGTGTCCTGAAATGTTTGTACATAAAGAAAATGGGGGTGTTCTGAGGATGTTGTCCGTATTGTTCGCTGGCAAGTTGCATGTGTTATAAGAACAATCGCGGTGACCTGAAATGTTTGAAAATAAACAAAATGGGGGTGTTCTGAGGACGTTCTCCGTATTGTGTGACTGCTTAGCTGTATGCAATGAGGGAATGGCACAGAGAGTGAAGTGGAAATGGTAGAAGGGCTGTCCAAGAGTTACGTGGTCCGCGGACACCGCGGCTGTCCGTGGACAGGGCGTGCTACATCCGGGGTTTTCCAGCAAATCCATCATGGAAAGAAGACTGTAGGGATCAGCCAATCAGATGTTGAGGTTGTGGATTTGTGTTGAAAGAGACTGTGGGGGTAATTCATAGAATTTAGCGCACAAGTGGCGCACGCGGCTGGCGCACAGTGTGCGTGATCGAATCACTGCGCCATCCGCGTGTGCTAAAATCCATTTCCGCGCACAGCATATTCATGGATTTCAGCTACCAAAACCAGCAGTGGCGCACAGTGGTGCAGCAACCCTGCAGCAGCGCCAGTTACGCCCCCAAGAACGCCCGTCGCGCAGGAAAAAGCCATCAAAATCCCCAATCCAGTGCAAAGGGCTGCGCTAACCCTGTACCAGCACGGCAAGCGGGGAACCTGTATTACTGGGGATCGCGGGAAGTTTCACACGCGATTGGCCCTGTGCGAGCGGGGTACGTGGATTACTAGGGTGCATGGGAAGATTCACACGCGATTTCAGCAGGGTACGTGTATTTCAGTGGTGCGCGGGAAGTTTCACACGCGATTTCAGCAGGGTACGTGTATTACTGAGGATCGCGGGAAGTTTCACACGCGATTGGCCCTGTGCGAGTGGGGTCCGTGCATTACTGGGGTGCGCGGGAAGTTTCACACACGATTTCAGCAGGGTACGTGTATCACTGGGGTGCGCGGGAAGTTTCACACGCGATTGGCCCTGTGCGAGCGGGGTACGTGTATTACTGGGGTGCGCAGGAAGTTTCACACGCGATTTCAGCAGGGTACGGGTATTACTGGGGTGAGCAGGAAGTTTCACACGCGATTGGCCCTGTTCGAGCAGGGTACATGTATTACTGGGGTGCACGGGAAGTTTCACACGCGATTGGCCCTGTGCGAGCAGGGTACGTGTATTACTGGGGTGCGCGGGAAGTTTCACACGCGATTTCAGCAGGGTATGTGTATTACTGGGGTGTGCGGGACGTTTCACACGCGATTGGCCCTGTGCGAGCGGGGTACGTGTATTACTGGGGTGCGCGGGAAGTTTCACACGCGATTTCAGCAGGGTACGTGTATTACTGGGGTGCGCGGGAAGTTTCACACGCGATTTCAGCAGGGTACGTGTATTACTGGGGTGCACGGGAAGTTTCACACGTGATTGGCCCTATACGAGCGGGGTACGTGTATTACTGGGGTGCGCGGGAAGTTTCACATGCGATTTCAGCAGGGTACGTGTATTACTGGCTTTGTGCGGGAAGTTTCACATGCGATTGCCCTGTGCGAGCGGGGTACGTGTATTATTGGGGTGCGCGGGAAGTTTCACACGCGATTTCAGCAGGGTACGTGTATTACTGGGGTGCGCGGGAAGTTTCACACGCGATTGGCCCTGTGCGAGCAGGTTACGTGTATTACTGGGGTGCGCGGGAAGTTTCACACGCAATTTCAGCAGGGTACGTGTATTACTGGGGTGCGCGGGAAGTTTCACACGCGATTGGCCCTGTGCGAGCGGGGTACGTGTATTACTGGGGTGCGCGGGAAGTTTCAGACGCAATTTCAGCAGGGTACGTGTATTACTCGAGTGTGTGGGAATTTTCACACGCGATTGGCCCTGTGCGAGCGGGATACGTGTATTACTGGGGTGCGCGGGAAGTTTCACACATGATTTTAGCAGGGTATGTGTATTTCAGGGGTGTGCAGGAAGTTTCACACGCAATTTCAGCAGGGTACGTGTATTTCGGGGTTGCCGGGGAGTCCTACATGTGATTTGGCAGTGTGGGTCCTCCCAGGTGTTCCCTGTACACCCTCCACGGCCCCTGCAGGCAGCCCACACCACAGGGGACTACCCTGCACCCCTGGTCATGTCCTGCAGGCAGCCCATCCAACATGGTCATGCCCCCCAGCAAAGGCACATGTCTCCTTGCACTACTGATCACCAACTCATGTCCCCTTGCACCCCCGCCCCCCAGCAGTGCGAGGCACCTGCCCGCAGGCCCCCACTCATGTCCCGCTCATGTCCCCCTGCACCCCCAGCCCCCAGCAGTGCGGGGCACCTGCCCGCAGGCCCCCACTCATGTCCTACTCATGTCCCCCTGCACCCCCACCCCCCAGAAGTGCGGGGCACCTGCCAGCAGGCCCCACTCATGTCCCACTCATGTCCCCCTGCATCCCCGCCCCCCAGCAGTGCGGGGCACCTGCCCGCAGGCCCCCAATCATGTCCTACTCATGTCCCCCTGCACCCCCACCCCCCAGCATTGCAGGGCACCTGCCCGCAGGCCCCCACTCATGTCCCCCTCATGTCCCCCTGCACCCCCACACCCCAGCAGTGCGGGGCACCTGCCCGCAGGCCCCGACACATGTCCCCCAGCCAACACGTCATCACAATCTAGATCCCTGGCCCTTATGGGCAGCCTCCACATGCCAAACACCCACCCAAGTATTACATCCACCCACTTAGAAATGCCAATTACATGATACAACCCCAATGACAAGTATGTAAATGAACACATGTCCCTCACATACACACAATTGGTGTAAGTGAATGTCAAAACCCATATCATGACATGCATGAAACCAATGAGATGATACTACACATTGAAGTTTGATGATAAAAATGTATTAAAAGCAACATAAATGGAATTAAAAATAAACAAACGACAATGGGAATTAAAAACGAAAAGCAGCAAGTCCGTAAAATAATGAAAAACAACAAATCATAATCCAAAGGAAAGGTGTCCAAAGTCACAGTTCAAAAAAGTAAATCCAAGGGAAAAACGAAACCGAAAACCATTGCTCCATGGGTAAATCCAAAAAAAGAACTATAATCCAACAGTCAACTATATACAGATAAACAATCCAGGGTCCATGATCCCAACTGAAGAAATTAAACCTATCTAAAAATACTACCTAATAAAAAAACTATATACAAAAATGTGGTCCATTGTCCAAAAGGTCCAAAATAAATAAAAAAGCAAAGGAAACCTAACACTTACTACATAACTATTTACAAGGGCAGCGGGCTAGTCCGACAGCTCACTGGTTGATGTCATGGGCCAGGGCATCATCGAACTCCTGTTCAATGGCTTGGAGGCAGGCATGTTCCCTGGCCCCGAGGTCTCGCAGGGATAATGCAGTGTCCAGCTCCAACTCCCTGCGAATACCCTCGAGGCACTCAGCCCGCCTCAGCGCCCTCCGCTTCTCCGCCATGACCATTGTGAGCCGTTCCTCCTATGCCCGCTGCCTCTCCGCACCTATCTGATCCCACACAGAAGACACTCCCATTCCAGGGTTCTCCTGCCCTCCGGCCGATGCCTGCCCCCCTGATGTTGATGGCCCCGAGCCATGATACCTCCCACGTCGAGCCTGCCGCTGCCTCCGACGCAACTGCCTGTGCCAGCACGACGGCATCCAGGCTGATGGAATCCACTGACGCCGTTGTGCACGTGCACTGCCCGGTGATGCCATCACATCCTCCATCTGCTGGGGTCCAGTTGCTGGTGTGTCCACCCCTGCTGGACCTCCGACTCCCGACTGTGGCAGGGATGGGATCCCCACCGAGTTGGCTGCGTTGGTCGGGGCAGGTCCACAGGGGGCCCTGGTGGCATCTGGGCCGGAAGACGGCATGGAAAACGACTGGTCGCCAGAGTGGCCAACACATGTACAAAACCCCCGACCACAGCCGCTCCCAACTGGGCCACGTTGGCACGGTGCTCTTCGTGATGACGTGCGTGCTCCCCCCGGGAAGCACCCATGTCATCACGAATGACACCCGTGCGCAACGAAACACCAATCAGGACCTTCTCCATACGGCCAGGGGTCCCCTCGTCCGCAGGTGGAGGGGAGTCAGATGACATGGACATCCCCCCTACCTGCGGACGGGCCTGGGATGGGGCATCCCTGCTGGTGTATGGTGGTGCAGTCACAGTGTCAGGGACAGTGACATGCACAGGCCCCTCCACGGCGACCTGTGCTGCCTCCTGCCCCTGCCCCTGGACTGCACCACTTGCACGAGCAGGGATGCCCCCACCAGGCCCCATGTGCGGCTCAGTAGCAGCCTCCTCCTCCTCTGTGGAAACCACCAACCTAGATGGCTCCACCCCGTCTTCCGCCTTTCCAATCCCCTCTGGGGGCTCACCCACCCCTTCCGCTGCAGCCGAGGGGGCATTCCCGCCGCTTTGCTCCACAGCGCCGTCTCCGCCCTCTTCTTCACTTGGCGCTGTGTAGAGGGAGACATAGAACACAAGCATCAGGGTACTGTACAATGGTTTCCTAGACAGGAAGCAATAGCAGATGAGTGGCACTGTCAGAGATCACTTCCATCATGTCCCTCCACAACACATGGGTCAGTGCAGGCGAAACACATGCAGTAACAGGCATGGCGCATGCTATGGACATTAGCATACATGTCCAAGGGACTCTTGAAACATACAATGTTGTTTTGGAACTCACATGCATCATGGGTCATGCCTATCACATGCATACACTTCACCGTAGTTTCATCCATCTGGACTCGTACAGCCCAGACACCCCACCCCCTCCATGTTTATGGCAACCACAAAGTCGTCCCAGATCCTGTCCCGTCCTTCCTTGTCGGCGAGTGATGATCCGAAGAGGGCATCATAATGCCCCAGGACAAGCTCCACCAGGACACCAACTTCCTTCTGACTGAAGCTGGTGGCCCTCTGCCCCTCTGGCTGGGGGTCGCCAGTGCTTTCAGATGGTGTTTGCCCCGACATGGCGACCCCGAGGCAGGCGTGGGTGGGCAACTGGGTCCTGGGGCTGGGCTGTGGAGCGATGGTATCCCAGTCGGGAGTCTTCTGTTCTAGCAGGGGTGGACACAGCAACTGGACCCCTGCAGATGGCTGATGTGCAGGCACCAAATGGCAGGGCACGAGGGCAGCAGGCAGTCAGGCAGCAGCAGATGGCAGGTGGGAGCGTGCTCTGGGCCCTTGGGGGTAGTGATTCGGCCTTTTGGGCAGGAGTGTGGTCTTCCGTGTGTTTTCGCGTGGCCAGCTTGATACGGAGTGATTTGGCACGTGAAAAAATTGCATGTCCGTGTGTAATTCGAGGAAAGGCCCTTAGCGCGTAAGCGCGTCTGTACGCATATGCGATTTCATTGGACCAAAGGCCCTTCAAGCGTAAGCGCCTCTGTGACGTGACGTGCGCGGGCGTGCACGGGCGTTTCAGCGCACGTGAAAAACTGCACGTCCGCGTGCGAATGCATGTAATCCGAGGAAAGGGCCCATGCGTGTAAGTGACGTGACGCGCGTGGGCGTTTCCCTCAGTACGGGTTAAAGGTGAGCGGGGGCAGCAGTTCGCTGTACGTGCCTTTCGTGGAGACCTACGTGTGTTGCTGCTTCCTGTTGTTTCGCGCGCCATCACAACTTCACAGGTATCAAGGACGTATCTCTTCTTTTGGCGGGGGTATTGGCTACGTGTGTTTTTCTGCATCGCGCTAGTCAGACGGTGATTGCCCCTGTGTATCGCACCCATTTTCGAGGTCATAGTAGCCTGTGTGTCCCACCTGTACACGTTATTCATGTTACTGGGTGCCACCGTGTACTGCGGGAGGTTGATTCCACGCACGTAGGCTGCAGGGTTGCATGCACGGTTTTACTGCAGTTTTGGGGTGCCTGAGCGTTGCGTGACCCGTCACTACATCACCGGGGTCACATACAGCTTTGCAGGTGCAGGGGGGCTGTTAACATCTTGCTTCCCACCCCCTTCACCCCAATTGCCCAGGCCAATTGTGGTGTATACCTCCCATTGGCACTACTCCATCTGTGCCGGCACTACTACATCTGTGCCATGGTTGGGAGGCCATCAAAGGTGAGGGGGGCCTCAGCTGGGCGTACTCCTTGTGGCGGGCGTGGTCGGGGACATGGCCGTGGTGACCAGGGAGTAGGGGGACTCCAGGGTGTCCAGGGCGGCCACAGAGGCGGAAGAGGCAGGGGTGCGCCACTTGAGCACAATGTTGTTCCATGTTTTGGTGCAGTCATGCTACCACCCCCTGTGGTTCCGGGGGATGCAGCTTCTGCATCTGGCACTGGCGCCCGTGTGACCTGGCAGTCCCTTCAATCGACTGCCATGGGCCCAAGGGTAGTGGTAGCTGCATGTGCAGCTGTGGACACCGCCACCCAGGCTCAGGGTCTGCCAGCGCAAGCTTGAGGAGCCCTTGGTAGATTTCCAACAGGCCAGGAGGGAAACCATAGGGGCACGCAAGGCTGCTCTGACTAAGAGACGTGTCACTGGGGCAGTTATGTCATCTGCTGCCCAGAACAGCCAGGTGTTGGCAAGTGCAGGGGCAGATGCACCCAACAACACCCCGGTTCTGAGTCTACCAACCAGGACCGTTGCGGTCAATGACCCTGCCACAGCGGATGTTGCTGCGCAGGGTCCATTAGAGGGCACCCAGATGCCACTGACATAAGTCAGGCCTTTGGTCGTCCCTCCACCTGCCACTCCCTTGGCCCAATCCACTGAACCCACTGGCCATACTGGTCAGGGCGGCATTAGCTAGCCAGGGTCTGCGCCACAGTTCAAGAGGAGGAAGGTTGCACCTGCAGCACAGGCTGGGACCCCACACAGAGCCATGACCTCCTGCACGTCGAGGAAGAAGCCTTTCTGCAAGCAGGAACTGGACTTCCTCGTGGACTACGTGCGGGGCCACAGCCGTGACATGGTAGTGGGTGCCAATAGTCAGACTACGGCTGCCCACCGTGACACCCACTGGAAGCATGTTGAGGAAAATGTCAGTTCATTCGGCCATGAGGCGCGCACGGCGCAAGAGTGCAAAAAGTGTTGGAATGAACTCAAACGCAGCGCTAAGGCTAAGCGTGCCTCAAATTACACCTTGACTCTGGTGACTGGCGGTGGGCCTGCACCAGAGGAGGAAGAGCTCACTCCGCATGAGTCACTCGTTGCGGAGTTCATACCACCTAAATCGGTAGAAGGAGTGGGAGAGATGCTGGACTTTGATGCCCAGTCCAGTGAGTGTTGATGCGTGTTTGTTGAGGACGTGTGCGTTTTACTTGTGGGATGTGTTGTGCATGATTGCCACTACATGTGACGTGTACATGGTTCTGATGTGTAAGTAATGCAATGCTTCCGTGATGCATGTCTGCTCTGCTGGATGCTGGACATGTGGAGCAGACGGGGACTGTCTGCATCACCACTATTGCACCCTACTCACATGCTGGTTACCAGTATACCCCTCCGGTCCATGTTCCAGCTCACTGGCCCTTCTGCATGTGGCGTGGGGTGACCTTCCACTCAGCCCAGGCACAATGTCATTGCATGACTGACGTGCATGTGTCCTCTGCCTGCATGCAGGTACTCCATGTAGACATGCTCCCTTGCCCTCCTCCGCCACTCTGCACTCCAGTTCCACCTTTGCACTGGTCTGCTTCAATCTTGCCATTGTGTACTTTCCTGTTCATGCATCCTGTGTACATGCTAACTTCCAGCGTACAATCTGCCAGACATATGCTGTGTGGTACAGCCTTAGTACTTGATGCAGGGTATCTCACTTGTACTGTGCATAGGTCAGATGCCCCGCAGGGACATGAGTGCCCATTCATGCTCCATGTGCAGTGCACGCATGCCCCTATATGTCCTTGACTGGATGATCACTGTAATACAAGTCCTGGGTGACATACATTGCATGGCATCTCATCAGCCTTCCCATGTCAACTGTGGCTCAGTACTGCGTTGCACACATGTTTAGGGTCTGACAATCTGTGTGGGTCACAGGCCTCAGCCTTTTTAATGGCCAATGACTCTGTCCGACTGTTGTAGTGTCTTCTTCACACGTGGGCGGCCTCCAGAGTTTTCATCATGTGTCCTGCTTACTGTCCCATCATCATTTGCAGTGTTGTCACTTAAATCACATTAAGCTGTTGATGCCAGTCAACACTGCCTGTCAATACACAGGTCTATGGTCAGCCTGTTGATACCATGCTAGGCATCCCTGCTTTTGTACTTGGGTGGAGGGGTGCTTTGCTTGTAGATATGCACAGTGCACGTGATGCCTGAATTCGACCTTGCACTGCCTTCACATTTCCATGACACACACCATGGAGTCCTTGTACATGTAGGTAGTGAGTGACATACACATTTTCTGCATTGCATAGACCCACTTTTATGCAAACTGCCACCTTTCAACAGGTCTGATTACAGAAGCAATACAAAGTTGACCCAGCATGCATGCCAGGTTCTATTTTGTGTCACATGTCTGCCTGATGTGTTTGTTGTCGGTGTGTATTTTTCAGGTGATGACGCAATGGAGGCGGAGGATGGTGTTGTCATGCCAGACACAGGGTTGTTACCACTACATCAACCCGGCACAAGTGGGGGTCGTGGGGTGGTAGGCCACAAAAACCCCCAAGTGCTACAGTCCATCTTGTCTCTGGCTGCCTATGAGTCCAGCTCTGATGACAACTCTGACGTCCATGTCGAGTTGGATGAGCATCAAGTCCATGTCTCAGGGGTGAGTTATTCTGATGTGGACACTCCTCTGTCCGCGACACCTGCACTGAGGGATCAGACAGTCTTGGTTCCTCCGCCCGTGGTGGATCGGGACGCAGGGTCACCCTCCACACCAGTCACTGATGTGCCTGGGTCATCACATCGACGGGGGCATGTAGTCGTGCAGCCGTGGGCGGTGCCAACACAGCGAGGACACCCAGTCCTTGGGTCCCACAGGGGTCAAGCCCAGCAATGCGGTTGCGGCGTGCAACCACACTATACTGAGTGGGAGCAAGACATGACTGCCAATTCAGAACGGCAGGGGGCAGCAATGGAGAACATCTCTGAGAACATGGAGCGTGGGGCCCGATCTGTGCTCCCCCCTGCTAGGCAGGTGCTTCTCCAGCAGCAGGCGGCACGGTCCACAGCCCGCTCGCTCAGGCTGGGCATGGCGGCCTCAGACAGGGAACGCCAGGGTGAAATGTCGTCTCTGCGTAAATCAATTGCTGCTCACGCAGAGGCGCACATGGATGCCCTGAGGGAGGAGTATGCTTCCCTCAAATCCACTCTCGGTGTCTTTATGATGTCCCAGAGGCAGCGGGCAGAGGAGAGGTTTGCGCAGCTTGAGCGTACCATCTCGGCTGAGCTACATGCTTGCCGGGAGGTGCAGAGGTTGTCCAGCCAGGCCTTGCAGGAGGAACTCCGTGTTACACGTGCTACCTTGTAAGAGGAAGCACTTGTATCACGTGAGGTTCTGCATCTAGACCTATGTCACATCGCCACACAGAACCAGGCTCACCCGTCTGGCAGACTTGCTGCCGTCGAGGGGCAAGCTGCGGATAGGCGTGGCCAGGCTACTGTGCCACGTCCTCCTTTCCAGGATGAGCCAGACTCAGGCGACCATCTATCTCCCACATAGGTCAGGCTGTGCAAGCGTTGAGCCCATGGAGGTTTTTTTTTGGCTCAGCATCATCGCATGTGGGTGTTGAGCAGCACCCTGTACCTCTCCCCTCCTGGGTGCCTCCCCTTCCCCCCAGGTCGTATGTGCCCATTTTTGATTTTTCTTTTAGTTTAGTTAGTTAAGTTTCTGTTTGATAGTTTAATTAGGTAATGTAGGTTTTTCATAGTTAGTGTAATTAGTTAATATAGTTTAAAATTGCTTGTCTATTGTGCTTTCATGTGACGGTGCGGTGCTTTGTGGCTTTTGAAAGCATCCACTGTCTGTTCCAGCTGGGCCCTTCAGGCTTGTCTTGTGTATGTGTTTGCTGCTTGGGGTCCTTGACTCACATATGCCACTCCTGCCTCCCTTATCCATGGGCTCGCAAGGATGGTTCGGTGTAACAGCCTATTACACAAGGGCTTTGGACTGTCATATCTGTGGCATGTCTGGTGCTGTGTAACCTGTGTTAACACCCCTAGTGGGGATGATTGCGGTGTTATTGACCACTGTTCTGCTTTTGCTAGATGGGGTGTTTCATGATTAATGTGTACATTCATTGCTATGCATTGTGTAGTATGTTTCTTATCTTTACTGTACACATGCTTCTTGCAATTCATGCCGTAGATAGTGCGTTCCACACTTTGGATGTGAAAAACGGACTGATGGTGTGATTTCTGATGTACGTCTCTGACATGGTCCAGTAATGAGATGCCTGAAGAGACACACAGAGATGACTTTAAAGCATTAATCATGTGTTTCATGCCCTTTCTGCAAGGGGATGAGCCTCCAGACCACCTTTGCCAGCAGACATGGCCCATTGGACGTCTGGATTCTGGACACGTTTGTTGGTGCCCACAGGCACATGTGTGCGCAAGCAGAGGCACAGGGATTGCAGACATACATCCTAGAACTGCTGACGTGTTCCAAGGAACTCCATGCAAGGTGAGCAGCACAGGGGGGCCACAACACAGCAAATCTTCCATCAGGCCAGTTGCACATGCAGGCTTAGTAGCAGCACTAAGAGTGAGCTTGGACGAATATTGGTGTTTAAGCACACAATACAGCTCAGATGTGTTGGTAGACTGATGGCTGTTGATTGTAAGGTTGTCTGGGGCACCTGCAGGGGCAGTGGCACATACCCTCCGGTACACCATGGTCAATTGAGGCACTTGTATCACCCATGTGACCTTCCGAGACATGGAAAGGAGCAGCTCACAGGGACATACAGCAGGGGACATACTCGGGTGCAGTGCATTTCATTTCCATGTACATTTTGAAACATGCACTGCCTACTTTCTTTCGGTCATGGTGGAACACGACTTGTTCTGAAGTCATGCCTTGCTATATTGGTCTGTCTGCTTACCCAGGGAACATTGCATGTTGTGTGAATTGTGACACATTGGTGTTCCATTTGCCACGCACCCACTGGCAGCTGACTTACTGCATTGACTGTGTATGACCCATCACAGGGGTAATGTTACATATGGGTACGAAGCATCCACACCAGATTGTCTGTTTGTAGAGTAGTTTGTTGCTATGGGGCATATTTGGTGGTGTGTTTTTGTGTTATGGGCACGCACAGATTATTAACTGTGGCTTTCTTTGCAGCATTGACGTGCTCCTGTAACCGGACCTGAGAGTGCGCAGGCAGGAGGCCAGCACTCAAAACCAGAGCTAAGTGTCTTGTTGTTTTTCTTTCAAACTGTTCTGCATAGGCTTGCTGGGGGGTGCACTAATGCATGGATGAATGTGTAATTCAATTTGGTATGTTCTTTTTTCCCTAATCACCCGGAGTCCTATCCAATTCTAAACCCTGTACCCTCTACCCGGTGTTCCTGCTTCCCGTACCTATCCAACCAACGTTCCCTAACCCACTTTCCCCGCTGGGGTTGTGGATGCCTGTGTAAGCCCCAAGCTTGCAGGCGCTGAAACCCTAGAGGGGGTGGTTGGTTCCTGCCACTCCTAAGCCTGGACTCCGGAAGGCCGTGACAATGATGTACAAGTTTGTTAGGATTGTGTATGTGTTCATGCAGGTAGTACATTTTCGTGCATTCCCTATTTTCACGTGTCATTTCTCCTCCCCTCTCCTGCCACTCATTCCAGTTATCCAGTGTGCCAACGCCTGTCCCGACTGGATATCCCTGACACTCCGTCCCCACCAGCGTCTCAGAGGCCTGTGTGAGTTTGACCTTGCAGGCACCCGGGCCACGGTGGGGGTGGTTGGTTCATGCCACTCCTGCGCCTGTACACAGGAGCTGTGACAGTACACATCTGTTCGTGGTGCATCATTCTATGTTATGTACCACACATGGTTCACATCCTGTTGTGACATTGTTTTACTGTGCTACCTTGGTTGTTACATCATTGTGGTAGTACTTGGCCTTTGTGAGGTACTGATACTTCAAGTCATCTACTGGAGGCTGTTCTGGTTCGTTTTTCTGCCTTGGATTTTGTGTTTTTGCAAATCAAGGTGGACTCTGAGGGTGTAGGCAACTTTTTACACACAAGGTGGGAGATGGTGACGAAGGGGAAGGGTGATCCTGTGGCCAGGTGAAATTGAGGGTTGAAGGCTCCATGACCCAGGTGCAGTTGTTCAGTGGGTCATGGTGATTTGTGAGGGAGGGTGGGTGTTTTGTTGTTGATAGTTGCCTTGCCCTGCAGTGTGATGGGAACCCTGACATTGTAATTGTGGTATCCTATGTACATGATGTGTTCTGCTGATCAATGCCTGTTCATGTCTTGTGTTTACCTTTCAGGTGTGCTGGGGTGCACACATGGTGCATTTTCACATGTGATGTGTAGAGGACACTGATGGTCACTTGATTGCACATGCATATGTTGAGTGCATGTCCTTACTGACCCACACACTTGCACTATGACGCACTACATGTACAACCACCCTTGGATATCCACGTATACACTCTGTTTGCCTTCTGGTGCCCACTGTGTCCCTGCAGCACATGTTCTGTGACCAATTATGGATCCTGTACATGCCTAATTTGCTATTTGATGTGGTTTGTCGCTTAGATGTGATACTCAGGGTGTGCATCACACACAATAGCTGTTCACTGTGCTGTGCGCTGAGCAGTGTGTTTCAGGAGTTGGACACAGCACACAGAAGCTGCAATGTTGATTTTGCAATGCACAATATGCATGTAGACAGGCATTCATTGTTATGTTACGGCTACAACTTTTGTAATGCATTTGGGAATGACTTATTTTGGGTGGGAGGTTGTTGGTCAGTCATTTCATCTGATTCCATGTCAGGCATCATTGTCTGATGCCAATGTACATTTTTAACATGGCAATGTGTACCTTATTGGTACTGTGTTGGTGTATGGCTATTGCTTGCCATGTCATGTTGTGGTTTGGGAGGGTTTGAGTGACATAGCAGTGATGGTCATGGCCTGTTTCGCAGGTGTGTGTGATTCACACCTTGCATGTCAGGGTCAGCCGCTTCTCGAAGCAACGAGCTGGGGGTAGATCTCTCTCCGCGGCAGGGCCCTCCCTTCCTGCCTCCCTGGAACTTGAGGAGAACCATCTCCGTTTCCAGAAGCACCTCAAAACCTTCCTCTTTGCTTCTGCTTTCTCTCTCCCTCTCCCTTGCTAAATTCTTCACTGAAACTGCACTGAATCTGCAACTGGGCCCCTCTCACCAACCTCGGTCCCTGGCCCAGCCACTCCCCACTTGCACTGCCTCCCTGGCAACCCCTGCACTGCGGGACTGTCTCTCTATCCCTACAGCCCCCCCTTCCCAGCACTTGTCTGCACTTACCTTTGCAGTTGCCACCAGATGGCCTATTTATTTGTTTTTTATTCTACTTACCCTGTACTGCACTCCCTCCTCCCCTTCTCCTTGCACTTTTCCCTTCCCCCTACCCCTGCACTTGCGCAATCTAAATGACACCTGGCCTAGTAGGAGCGTTGTCTGTCTTCCCTTGTTACCCCCTCCCTGCCTCGTTGCACCTTGAAACACTTGTGTATAGGCACGTTACAAATGCCATATCATATCATATCATATCATATCATATCATATCATATCATATGTCATATGTGTGCCTTTTGGTCACACAGGATAGCTTGAGTTTAAGTAGCTAGGGATGCAGACAATGTGGCACTTCCATGGCAACAATCTCAGGGTGGTAAGGTTGTGACAGTTGACTGTCTCTTTTTCATCATCGATTGTCAACTGGAATGTGCCAGGCCTGTGTGCACTCCGCAGGGGTGAGAGTTTAGGTGAAAAATGTGGCCACAGTCTGGGTCCGGGCTTCCTCGCCACGTGCCCTGTCCCCTCCCATGGGCAGCATCTGTGCCTGTGGTTGGGGATGTGGGGGCACCACCATGTCCACCGGTATGCCCTGCCGTGTTGCAACACTGTGCAGGGCACATGCTGCCACAATGATCCTGCACACTAATGGGGGTGCATAGAGTAGCTGCCCACCAGAGCGGTCAAGGGAGCGGAAACGTGTCTTGAGCACTCCGAATGTGCGCTCCACTATGGCCCTGGTTGCAATATGGGCGGCGTTGTATCTTACCTGGGGTCGTGTGGTGGGGTTCCGGATTGGCGTCATCATGTGGTTGCTCAGAGGGTAGGCACTGTCCCCTGGGGAGGTGTAAATGGTTGTGATTATTGGGGTTTGTGTATTTGTGTGTGTGTGTGTGACATGCATCAAGAACCTTCTACTCTAAAATCCGCCGTATTTTGCCGCTTCTGGTAATTTTAACACTGTTTTTTAATAGTTATTATTGCCATTCATTTTATTCTCACTTGCACTTAAATTGAAATCATTTTAGACTGCTTGCACCATTGTTAGCTTAGTTAAGCTGATAACGTGATTACTGAATTGTATTTTACTCTGCGCAGTTTGACTGCAACTTCCCTACTTGTGCTGTCTGGGTAGTGGAACTACACTTCCAGCAGCCTTGTAGTTTCTGTCTGCCTCATTAGTTTAAACCCGGTGCGAACGCGCCGGCGCGAAAGGGGCAAACCGGTCTGTGCCGGTCTGGCCGGACTATAAAGTCCACTTGAGCCAGTTCACTCTTCAAGAACCTTCTACTCTAAAATCCGCCGTATTTTGCCGCTTCTGGTAATTTTAACTCTATTTTTTAATAGTTATTATTGCCATTCATTTTATTCTCACTTGCACTTAAATTGAAATCATTTTAGACTGCTTGCACCATTGTTAGCTTAGTTAAGCCTGAATATTGGGCTTCTTAACACACGCTCCCTAACCAAGCATGCTATCAACATAAAAGACATGATATCCTCTCACAATTTTGATATACTGTGTATAACTGAAACCTGGCTCAAAGACCCAGTGGGGCCTACATGTGAGCAGGCCATTCCAGAGGAGTTCCACACGGAGTCAATTTACAGACCAGCAGAATCAACCCATATTCGGGATTTGTATGTGTTTTGTGAAGTACAGTCTTTTGATGTTTTATATATTATGTGTTTAACTATGGATTTTATGCAATGTGATCATTTTAAGAGAGTTATAATTAATAAATTAATGTATGAACAAGTATATTCGGGAATATACGATTCCTGGCGTTTGTCACCTCTGTAGTATATTGTACGGTGTTTACACTCTTTTTTTGTTATATATACTATTAGGTTTATCCATGTGGTAAAGAGTGTAATTTGATCCATTAGAACATGGTTTTTGCCGTTTGAGAAAAACACTGCTTATCTTACCATAACTGCCGAATTTCAGGGGTGTTTCGGTTTTACTTTGAACCATAACGTCCCTTTAACAAAGTTTTTTCACTGAATTTCATAGGTTTTTAGTAGCGCAACTTAACCATAACGTCCCTTTAACAAAGTTTTTTTACTGAATCATCTATATTCCTCAGCCACTTCTTCAAATGATGGATATAAGGATTTGTGGCTGGGTATATCACTGCTTTCTCAAAGTACTCAACGTAAAGGTTAGCTAAATTGGGGGCCATGGCAGCCCCCATGGAAGTACCCTCGATTTGTTGGAAAAAAGTCCCTTGAAATTGAAAGAAATTTTGAGTGAGGGCAAACTTCATGCACCATAAAATGAAAGCATTGCTCACAGGATGTCCGTCCTCTCTGCTAAGCAAAACTTCTTCAACCACCTCTAGTGTGGCTCTTTGAGGTATCATCGTATAAAGGGATTGGATGTCCAACCCTATCAATAGGGAATGGCCCGGGACAAATTCTATATTCTCTATTTTGTTGATGGCATCGGTGGTGTCCCTCACATAACTTTTCATTTTCAAAACAAAAGGTTGCAAGTAAAAGTCTGCAAATTTCGACAGGGGTTCCAAAATGGAGTTAACTCCAGAAACTATTGGACATCCTGGGGGATCAACAAGTCTCTTGTGCACCTTAGGCAAGATGTAAAAAACTGGTACCATTCCTTGTTCCCTGGTCAAAAACTCATATTCTTGTTTACTGATCATCTCAGAGTCAAATGCTGAAGTCACTTTTTCTTTTATAATCTTCATAAGTCTGTCTGAGGGGTCATTAGTTAGTTTCAAATAGCTAATATCATCTGATAGAAGTCTCTCACATTCTTTTACATAGTCACTACGATTCATTAAAACAATCGCTCCCCCTTTGTCTGCTTGTCTAATGATGAGATTCTTATCTTTAGCTAACTTTAGCGCAGATGCTTTTTGAAGTTTACTAAAATTCGAGTTATGAGACTTCTCACAGGACTCTAGCTTACGAACTTCCGCCAGGACCTGTCTTTAAAACACCGTCGATTCAGCGGTGTAAGAATGGCTAGGCACACAAAAAGTAGACGCATTATGCAGCCCACTACAGTTGTTGCTGTTATAACCTTCATGTTCACTGAAGTATTCATTTAAACGTACCTTTCGCATAAACGCAAAAAACTCTGTTCTAAATTCGAAAGTATCATGTGGTTTAGTGATGACAAAGCTAAGACCCTTATTAAGGGTACTTTCCTCTTCAGGAGAGAGGATATAGTTGGACAAATTGATCACCACTGATTCCTTGTCCGACTCCGGTCCTGACCTGGTTGTCCCAGTCCCCTCGATTTGGCCCTGCCCTAAAAAAGGCAAGGGGACTAAAGACTGCAATTTCTCTGGCTGCCTACATATGTCCACAAGGCGATTATGCTGAGTAAATGCTGCAATTCCAAGGATAACATATAGCTCTCCTCACAGACGATGAAGGCCAGAAAAGGCTGTAATTCCACCAACATAATGTGGATGTTCTCGTAAGCAGGTATCCCTTGTAAAGTCTGCAATTCGACCAAAAACATACAGATGTCTTCGCAGGCGAATATGGCGAGTATAAGCTGCGATCCCACCTACAATTTTAGGCGGTCATTTTATTTTCAAGGTAGAGATTTCCTTACAGCACATGACATACCTGAGGCTGATGTTAGCTTTTTTATTTGGCGAGCTTCTAGCTGTTTTATTTGGCCAGCTTCTTATTATCAGGCTTAAATTAGGTTCGTATTCGGCCAGCTTCCTTTTTATACAGATGTCTTGGCAGGCGAGTATGCCCAGTGAAGCTCCAATTGCACAATAATTTACAGAAGCCCTCAGAAGGGATTATGGAGACTAAAGGCAGCAATTCCTTTAAAAACATACATATATCCTCACAGACAATAATAGCGAGTAAAAGCTGTAATTCCACTGACAATATATAGATGCCCTGCCAGGCAATAATGGTGAGTAAAGGCTGCATTCAGATGTCCTCGCAGAAGATTGTGCAAAGCAAAGTCTGCAATTCCACCGACTACATACAGATGTCCTCGCAGGCGATGATCCCGAGTAAAAGTTGTAATTCCATTGACAGAATGCAGATGTCCTCACGGGCGATGATGGCGAGCAGGGGCTGTAATTCCACCGAGCAGAGGTCGAAATTCCACTGATAACATACAGCAGTAATCAGAAGCAATTATGGAGACTAAAGGCTGCAATTTCTTTTGCGACGTGCGATAGGCGATTATGGCGAGTAAAAACTGTAATTTCACCCTGAACATACCGATGTCCCTGCAGGCGATTAAGGCGAGTAAAAGCTGCAATTCCACCGATAACATACCGATGACCTCGCGGGCGACGATGACGAGTAAAAGGGGCAACTCCATTGACAACATACACATGTCCTTAGAAAGACTGTAATTTCACTGACAACATATATATGTCCTCGCAGGTAATTATGCCGCATAAAGGTTGCCATTCCATCGACAATATGACAGATGTCCTTGCAGGCGATGATGGCGAATAAAAGATGTAACTCCACACAGTGAAGGCTTCAAATCCCCAGTCAACATACATAAGTAATCACAAGCAATTATGGAGACTAACGACTGCTTCTAGCAACCTACATATGTCCGCCAGGCGATTATGCGAGTAAATGCTGCAATTCCACCGATAACATAAAGCTGTCCTCACAGACGATGAAGGCCAGAAAAGGCTTTAAAAGTCCACCAACACCATATGGATGTTCTCGGAAGTGGTTATGCCGCGTAAAGTCTGCAATTCTACCGACAACATACATGTTGGCGGTCTCCGGATGCCGCCGTCCGTGAGCCCCCCACCCCCGTGACGCAGAGGAACGGAAACAGCGGTGTTGCTAGTGTGGGCTCCCACGTGATTGTGTCGTCACCGGGAACGCCCCGTTTATTTAACTGCGCACGCGACGGAGTGAACGTCACCCTGTCGCGTGCGTACCCTTAAAGGGCCAACGCCACACTCCTCCTTTTCCATAACAACAAATTGGAAACAGGAGGGACTAACTATCACACATTTATAAAGCACGCAACTCTGTAAATTCCAAAACCCCCATTTATTCACAGCCACCCTGGATCCCCCGCGGGTACCTGTCACGGCCTGACCATTGACCCCCAGTCAGCCTCCCCAGCTCAGTCCGTCACATAGTCTGTGAGACGGGCAGGTTTCCCACGCCCTGTTCTCAGGGGGTACCTCCTGCCAACGTCCCTGGCCGGTGTCTCTTGACCTGGTCTGCCTCGAGCCGGAGAGTCCACGGCGGGGCTTTCACCCCCACCTTCATCCAAGGCACCCTCACGCTCTCGGTTGTCCGGGCTGTCCACTCTCGGGTCGCCGAATCTCCTGAAGAATGAAGCATTCGTTGTCACGGACCGTCGTCCCATCAGATGCTGTCACCATAGAGCCCTTGACCGCCATGACATCTAGAGGGGCGGGTTAATACGTGAGGGACAACTTGCCTTGTGGGTGGCGATTCCTCACCAGCACCTCATCCCCCAGAGCGATGTGTGGGGGTCTCAGGCCCCTCCGGATGTTTTCCATCTGCGTCCTGGTTCGTCTGTCCTCCTCGACCTGTTCATTGTCAATGACGGCAGGGTCCCTGTCCCCCACCTCCGGTATGACGTCTCTCGGGCATCTTTGGAAGAGAGCCTCCGCCGGTGCCACACCCGTTGAGGAGTGAGGTGTGGTCCGATATCCCCGCAGGAAGACATACAGGGCCCTCTGCAAGCACTCGCCTTTTCCGTGGGCAATCCTGAATACTTTGTTGAGGGTGCGCATCATGCGCTCTGCCTCCCCGTTGGCCCGGGGCCACAGTGGGGTGACCCGCCGGTGTTGAATGCCATACTTCCTCATGAGCTCGGCAAAACTCTCGCCTTGGAATGGTGCCCCGTTGTCAGAGCACAGCACAGAGGGCAGGCCATGGGTGGCGAAAATCTTCTCCAGCGCCACCACCACGTTCTCAAATGCGACGGACTCTATGAACTCGACCTCCGGGTATCGAGACCACTCGTCCACCACAACTAGGAAGTGAGTGCCTCTCGACGTGGACCCGGAGTCTGCGTGCACTAGTTCCCATGGCCTGGTCCCTCTGGGCATCGCTTCAATGGACGGTTCCCGCTGGGCCGGTGCCGCAGCCTGGCACCATACGCAAGACGCCAGAAATGCTTCCACCTTCCGCTCGAGCTCCGGGAACCACACCTTCTGGCGGAGGCGAGCTTTGGTTTTGGGCGCCCCTTGGTGGCCCTGGTGTGCCAAGGCGATGTCCTGTGCAACTTTGGCCTGGGGTACCACAATCCTCTCACCCCTTAGTAGCAGCCCTGACTCCGAGAATGTCAGTTCTTCTCTCACTCTCCATAACTGCTCGAGGGCCACTCTGGCTTCACATGTCCTGCGTTCCACCGCCTCCAGCACCGTCTTCCAGGTACCCCTCTGCATGGCTTCCCTCAGGATGGCAAAACATTTGTCGCCCTTTGATGCAAGCTCGAGCTCTTCCACCTGCATGGAGTTTGGGGTGGCCGTCTCTACGACCAGGCGGACATGTTCGTCGGCCTCTTCAGCCATCGCAGACTCCTGCGAGTCCCTTCTTGGGTGTCGAGAGAGGTAGTCCGCCGCGTTGTTAGCCCCTGGACGATATGTCAACGAGAACTCCATACTCGAGCAGGGCGAGCATCCAGCGCTCTATTCTCACTGGTGGACGGGATGATGGGCCCGCCATGATCGGCAACAACGGCTTGTGGTCCGTGACCACAGTCACGGGGCGCCCCAGAATGTAGAGGCGAAAATGTCTGCAACCCCACAGCACCGACAGGGCTTCCCTCTCAATCTGGGAGTATCTTTGCTCGGTGTCGGAGAGCGCCTTGCTGGCATATGCTATGGGTCGAATCACCTGGTCACTCCCCACTTGTGTAAGCACTGCCTCCAGGCCATATGGGCTGGCGTCCACTACGATCTCTGTCTGCAGGCTCGGATCGAAGAACGCCATGGTGTCGTCCGCCGCCAAGGCACCTCTGATATCATCGAATGCCGCCTGCTCAAGGGGGCCCCACTGCCAGATGGTGTCCTTCTTCGTGAGAGATCTCAACGGCTCTGAACGGGACGCCAGATTCCTGATGAAACGGCCACAGTAAGTGACCATGCCCAAAAAACTCCTCATCTCCGCAACATTCTCTGGCGGACGCGCCTCCTTTATGTCCCTCACTTTGCGGAGGTCCGGCGACACCCCATCCGCCTTAAACACGAATCCAAAGAACTCGATCGTTGTTTTCAGGAATTCACACTTGTCCTTGTGCAGGGTGAGTCCCAGCGAGCGAAGGCGTTCAAAGGTCTTGGCCAGGCGTGCCAGATGCTCCATCTCCGACCTGGCATACACCAGGATGTCGTCGCTGATATTAAGGACTCCATCCAGATCAGCCAGTGCTCCCCTTATGATGTTTTGGAACACCTCCGCCGCGGAAGACACCCCAAAACTCAACCTCTTGTATCGGTAAAGACCTCGATGAGTGGTAAAGGTTGTGATATAGCGGGACTCGGGGTGCAGGACCACCTGATGATAGCCTGCTCTCAGGTCCAGTTTGGAAAAGAACCTCGCCACTTGCAGTTCTGCTATGATATCATCGATGGTAGGGGTCAAGTGTCGTTCCCTCTTTATGGCCTTATTGGGGAGTCGCATGTCCACACAGATCCTCACCGCAACGGGCTGTTTGGGCTTGCGCGCGATGACAATGGGAGATACCCATGGGGTGGGGCCCTCAACCTTTTCAATAATGTCCAGCCCCACAAGATGGTCCAGTTCTCAATCCACCAGATCCCTGAGATGAAAAGGAACTCGCCGGTGCTTCAGCGCCACTGGTTGGATCGACTCATCGATGTGGAGCCGGACCGGCTCACCCACCAATTGTCCAATGCCTTCGAACAGGGAGCTGTGTTTGGCCAGAAGTACCTGAATGTCGTCTAAGTACACTGAGTATGCGAATGTGACAATTCCCAGAGCCTCAGCCACAGCACAGCAAAGCAGTGTGTTGTCACTCACCGGTGTGACATAGAACCTGGCCCGGATGTGTGAGTCACCATATTGAACATCAGCCACGAACACGCCGTCCAGAGGAAGGGGCTGATCGCTGCCGAAAGCGAAAATGCGTGCTCTCGGCGCGGTCAGCGTGGGCGGGGCCTGCATGGTATCATAGTGCTGTCTGGCCATCACATTCACGGACGCACCGGTGTCCACTAACATTGGTACAGAGTCTCCATTGACAAGCACGTTGCACCTGGGCTGTCTCTTGGATCGGGATTTCAGCATGCTCACACTGGACACAAAGAAAACGTTTTCATCGTCCTCTTCCTCCTCCTCCCCCTCCTGAGGGGCCCCTTTGTCATCCTGGTCCACCTGAGCAACGTTGGACGCCCTTTGGGGTCGGAAGAAACCGGCTCGAACAGACCCCCTAGGCACTACCTTGGGAGCTGCAGATCGGCACATCCTGGCGAAGTGGTCCGCACCTCCGCACCTACCACACTTCACCTCAGTCGCAGGGCATTCAGCTGGGTGCAGGAGATCGTACCCACAATTTGGGCACGAAGAAGTAGTCCCAGGCGGGCGCGGGCTCTGAGTGTTCATGGGGCGTCTCGCTCCACGGCCCCTTCCAACCGCGCAGACCTCCTCCACCTTGCCTGGGCGGGCACTAGCTTCCATTCTGGTCGCCCGCAGTTCCGACACTTTGTGGCACCTTCCCAGTTCTAAGATGCGGGGAAGGGTGATGCCAGGCTCGCGCAATATCTGGCGCCGCAGTTTCCCAGAGGCACACCCCTGAATGAGTTGATTGCGAATCATGACTTCAGGGTCGTTCCACGCACATGGCACCGACAGTCTCCGCAGCCGCCCATAGAATACATCTAGAGTCTCGTCATCCTTCTGTCGAGCCTTCCCGATGAGAAAACGTTCATAATCTGCGTTGGCCATTGGCAGAAAATGATTATGGAGTGCATCCTTTGCCGCCGCGAACGACCCATCCGCCGGCTGCAGGGACAGAAATATCTCATGCACTGCTGGGCCAGCAGTGTACAGGAGAGTGGCCAGCTTGCTGTCGTCGCTTGTCTCCATCGTGGCCCTGAAGTACATCTCAAGCCTATCCATCCACATCTTCCACCTCTGTCCCAGGCTTGATGGAGCGCCCGAGGTATCAAACTCAGGCATTGGCTGTAGGGACCCAGGTGGTTTCAGCGGGGGAGCAGGCGGAGGCGCAGCAGCAGCAGCAGCAGCAGCTTGACTCATGGTGGATAGCGCACAGGCACCCCAGATGATATAATTGACGGGGCCGCAACTCACCACCAGCAATCAGCCTCCAGAGATGGTCTAAATTCTGCCTCTCACCAGGTGCACCCCTCGCGGATGTACCGCTCCAGCCAGCAGGCAGACAACGAAGCATCCAAAAATTGAGCAGGTGGGGAAGACCCTGAGTGCATTCAGCAGGCTTCCCATAGAGTCTCACCCATCTACTCGGTGAAAAACAGTGAAAATGTCAATGATTCATTTTAAAATTGACACGTGCTGTTTCCAGTGACTGTCCGCCGCTGAAATGTCCAAAAATGATGTCCGGATGGCTCACCGACGCTTCGTTATGAAGCCGTGAGTATCTGAGGCCTATTCATCAAAATGGCCGCCGGCCGCGTGTGTCTCTCCCCTCTCCGCGGTCAGAATTCGCTGAAGCGCTCACGTAGGATCATCTACGCTACGAGCGAATGTCTCCGCCTGTTCCAGGAAGTGATCCCGGCACTCGTCGCCACTGTTGGCGGTCTCCGGATGCCGCCGTCCGTGAGCCCCCCCCCCCCGTGACACAGAGACAGCAGTGTTGCTAGTGTGGGCTCCCCGGTGATTGTGTCGTCACCGGGAACGCCCCGTTTATTTAACTGCGCATGCGACGGAGTGAACGTCACCCCGTCGCGTGCGTACCCTTAAAGGGCCAACGCCACAATACAGATGCCCGCCGAATATGGCGAGTATAAAGATGTCGTTCGACCAACAACATACAGATGTCCTCGCAGACGACGATTGCGTGTAAAAGCTGTGATTCCACGTATGCTGTAGTTTTAATTTTAAAGTTAGAGATTTCCTTACAGTATATTAAATATTTGAGGCTGAAGTTAGCTATTTTATTCGGCCAGTTTTTAGCTTTTTTCATTCGGCCAGCTTCTTATTAGCAGGCTTAAATTAGCTTCGTATTAGGCCAGCTTCCTTTTTATACAGATGTCTTGGCAGGCGATTATGCCCAGGGACACTACAATTGCACAATCATTTACAGAAGGCCTCATAAGGGATTATGGAGACTAAAGGCTGCAATTCCTTAAAAAAACATACATATATCCTCACAGACAATCATAGCGAATACAAGCTGCAATTCCACCGACAATATATAGATGCCTTCGCAGGCGATAATGGCCAGTAAAGGCTGCTTACAGATGTCCTCGCAGAAGATTGTGCAAAGCAAAGTCTGCAATTCCACCGACAACATACAGATGTCCTCGTCGACGTTGATGGCGAGAAAAAGGTGCAATTCCATTGACAGCATACAGAGATCTTCACATGCGAATGTAAACCCGTATTTGATTTTGTGGTTTGTCAAGCAATGGGTGTTTCCAGCATAGCTCATTGCTGGGGTTTGTTATGGGGCGAGGTCCCCTAGGACAGTCATTTTATTGTTGTGAATGTCCTTCCGTGAAGGTGACGACGAGAAATCCCTAAATGGAGGAGGCACCCCGATAACCCGGGCGGTGTCCTCCTCCTAAAGACTCCCCCTCCCTCCTCCAAAGGATGGAGGGGAGGCGCCCGCCGAAGCGCGGCAAAACGGGGGAAAAACCCGCGAAACGGCGCAGCGCGCCAAAAAAGGAAAAAAGCCCGCGAAGGGGGCAACAATAGAAAGGGGAGGGGCTACCCCCTTTATAGTGAGTGGGCTTCCCACTGCAGGCAGCATCCAGCCTTGGCAGTGGGACGCCCGCCTGCCAACACAGGACTTCGTTTTCCGGCCCGGTTTGCTGCTGGTTCGTGACTCCGGTTACGGTCTCGAGATGCAGTGTTTCGAGTTGAAGGGCGTAGCAGCGTTCGGGAGGTCGGCGCTCCAGTGTTCCAGCAAGATATCGAGTACAGGCCAGAGGAGCGGTGGGTCACGGACAAGGGAAGGTAGGGGCTCAAGGGGGGCGCCAAAATAAATAAGGGAAATATGGACAATCAGGGTACGGTACCGAATACGGGGCTGGGGGGTCCGGTCTCATGCAGGGGAAAGTGCCGGGACGGTATTGCCGACGCAGAGAGGTTTGTTCCTTTAACCTCCATAACGCCCTGAGAGGAGGTCGCAACGCTGTAAATGCGGGGAATGTTGTGAACGGAGACGAGTGGGGGCCGGGGAAGAGTGGCTGTGGTGCAGAGCCTGCACTTCGCTCTGTTAGCCTTCTGTCGCGTCTTGGGCTGAAAGATCTAACAGCTGGTGCAGTCGGGATTAATTAATTATTATTGTTATTATTAATCGGAGTGGGAAGTGTAGTGGGGAAATAACAGGTAGACGGGCCGGACAAGGTACAGTGAGTATGGTCCCAGCTGCAGGATAATTGGCCTACACTGGGTTTGAATTTCCCGCACTTATTCACCCTTTTTTGTCTGCCGTGTGGAGGAAGGCCATTGCTGCAAAGCACCACCGTCTATCCCACTTTTTATCAGGGCGGGCAGTAACTATGTAAATTGAATCCCTAGAGCAGCTGTTGTGTGGACAGAGGGACTAAAACTGAAGACCCGTTGAACCTTTGAACCAAATGCTAATTTATTATTGGAATATGGACCGGGAAGCATGTATGACAGAGTGACGTTTGTATTCGTACCGTCACAGTAATATATGTTATATTTTGTTTATACCGCGCTCATATACAGGCGTTTTCAGAGCGCGAGTGAGGGGAAGTAACACGCACGTCGGATTGGTGTGCGTAGGGGAAAAGTCGATGACGGTAGGGTAGATTTAAAGGGGGAAGGTACGGGTTAGAGGATGGCTCCCCACACCCGCGAAGCCTGGCATCGGGAGGAGGCACCTGCTGGGGGGGCTAATATTGGGGGGTAAACGCACTGGGCACTTGCGCTGTCCTCCAGCTGAGCGTGGCGGTGAAGCAAGCAGGCACCTTGCCATAATCTTGCAGACAGACTGGAAGCTGGCGTCTGTTATGTTATAAAGCCGGTCCGATGGCGCAGGGAGTAGAACGCCTGCTTTAGCATCCGTGCAGAGCCTGCTGGCGCAGGTTCGAATCCCGGCAGGGCCAAACTCAGCTTTTCATCCTTCTGAGCTCGATTAAATGAGCACCACATACTGTGGGTAATAATATGCAGCGCGCAGATACGGGGGGTTCGTAGCGCTATTCGAATGCCAAATTATTATTAGGGCACTTGCCGGTCGGTACTACAAATTATTTAATGGGGTTTCCCAGTACGGGCACGGGGAACTGCTAGAGAATGCTGCATTTTTCTTTCTTTTGTCGCGGATGTCTGGGTACGTTAGTTTTTCTTTCTTTTGTCGCGGATGTCTGGGTACGTTAGCTGCGAGGCTGAGGTGTGGTAGCGGGACGTAATGGGTACTTTAGTAGTAAGCAGTTGTTTTACAAATAGTACCGTGGAAGTTTAACTTTGAGCACACACCTTTTAAGAAGAAGGCTTTGGCGTGGGGGGCCGGTTGCAGGCAGGTTTTGAATAATGAAAGATGTATGTAAGCCTAACGGTTTAATGCTGCATGGTACCACGGTTCATTAGGAGACTTCGCCACCTCGCCTAAGGTCGGTCTTGAAACACAGTTTTAAGTGGTCTATGGGTCGTGCTTTGGGGCGCCCAAGGAGACGGAAGCGCGGCTGTTATGTGCACAGGAGTATTTTATCGGGGCAGGGTAGCTTACGCACCTGCACAGCTTTAGGAATGGCCTGTGTTTTCTCTGAAGGAGTAATGGAGACACTGCTTGAGGCCCAGGGGAAGCAATAGTTACCGAGGAATAGGATTACAGAGGTAAGCACTGATCAAAGGATAATGCACCTACTGCACAGGCATACGTAGGGGACGGGGTACGGTAATCATGTTGGGTGTCCCCTTGTTGTGCCAGGGCTGCACGGCAGGGCACCAATGATGACAAGCAGGGTTCCTGGGTAAGAGGGTATAAGATGGCAGAAGGACAAGGCGCCCGTCTCGGAAGCGGGTACGGCGGAGAGAGATGGGTTGGCTGGAGTTACTGTCGGATAGGAAAAGGAGGTTGATGAAAGGAATATAAAGAGTTTCTCTACACACTGGGGAAGTATTGGGTCGAGCGGCAGCAGCATTTCGATGTATGGGGCTGGTACTGGAGCAGAGAAGGCTGGCGGGCTGCTGAGCAGGGGCGGAACTCAGTGGTAAAACGAAAGGATCCATCATTTTCGTTTGCTTGGTTAGTGATTGGATTGGTATAAGAGTACGAGTGAAAGCGCATGTGTGTTTTAGTGGTGCCAATTTCTCACATGCAGCGCAAAAATTTCGGATTCACGTTCTACAGGGCTTCCATCTGCTGTAGTGTTCCGGGTAATGAGGGAAGCACAATGTATTCATGACATGGCCCTGGTTATGTTAACGCAGGGGCAGGCTCTGCATTAGGGATTCCTTAAGGGTTTCAGGTTAAAAGCGCCACTACAAGGCTAGTAAAGCAGCGGAGGGGCGTGGTCCATGTCAAATATGTGGGCCGGGGAACATGCAAGCACGGCCTCTGGGGGCTCCGGATTTTAGGGGAAGGATGGGGTCATGGCATCAAGACAAGGGGATGTGACTGCGGTAGTAAGAAGCATACCAAAGGGGAATATGCACATTTAGTAATGGGCTTTGCATAAACAACCCAAATTAAACGGGACGAATGGCAATTGCCCGTGGTGGAGACATAAAAGTGGGCAAATTTTACTTCCAAGAACCAATACAAATGTTTCCCCCGAAAATCACAATAGCGAACTGGGACATTTCACCTCACTTATTGTAAATTTTCACCATGTCATATGGGGCAGTGGCGAAGTGTCTGGCCTGCAAACCTAACCACTGCGGTTCGACACCGGAGACCCGCTTTAATGTCATGGCTAGGTCCAGTGGGCGGTGTCAGGAGATAGGTCTGTGGGACTGGTGGCAAGGGTGACCAAGCTACAAGGGCAAAGTTGGAGTGTGGTTCATCAGGTCGGCAGGCCCAACGCTGCAGTTTAGCCTGCCAAATGAATAGAAGCAGGGAAGGGCCCAGCCGAGGTTGGGAGGAGTTGGGCTCACATGACAGGGAATGTGGCAGGAGGGAGCCTTCCTGGGGAAGATAAAGAAATAGATAGGGGGGAGACGATGATCAGCGATGACGAAGGGGTTTTGGAGCATCAATCATAAGAATACGGCGCAAACCCTCCCGCCGGAAACGGCGCCCTACAAATGGGGTAACGCAGGCAGAGCAAGGATAAGGGGTTGGGGAGCATTTGCTAGATAAAGGATGAGGGAGGGCCATAACAAGCCGGGAAGGGAGCAATAAAGGCAAGTTGGTTTTGGAAAGCAAGAAAAGAATACAGCTCAACCGCACCTGCCAAGAGCGGCACTCTCCCAACAGGGTAACTCCTGAAAGGGCAGGCGGAGCAAAGATAAGGGGTTGGGGAGCTTTTGCCGAATAAAAGGGGTGAGGAACCTATGGCGGGTGCAGTATGAGGAACAAGCTGGAGAGGTGGCATGGACAGAAGGTCCCAGAACAGGCTCGCCCTGGTTAAGGCGGAGCAAGATGGAATGGGCCAGGGGCAGAAGTGTCCCGGAGCATGCCCGCCCTGGTTAAGGCGGGGCAGGATGGAAAGGGGCAGGGGCAGAGGTGTCCCGGAGCATGCCCGCCCAGGTTAAGGCGGGGCAAGATGGAAAGGGGCAGGGGCAGAAGGGTCCTGGAGCAGGCCCGCCCTGGTTAAGGCGGGGCAAGATGGAAAGGGGCAGGAGCAGAAGTGTCCCGGAACATGCCCGCCCTGGTTAAGGCGGGGCAAGATGGAAAGGGGCAGGGGCAGAAGTGTCCCGGAGCAGGCCCGCCCTGGTTAAGGCGGAACAGGACGGAAAGGTGACTGAGGCAGGAGGGTCCCAGAGGAGGCACACCCTGGGAGAAGAAAAAAAAAAAAAAAAAAAAAAAACCTGTTTGCAGTTTTAAGATGTGCATTGTTCAGGGGAACAGCTGGCGCTACGGGTAAAGAGATCAACAACTGACCAAGAAGACAAGGGGTGCACGGGGACCCTCCAACCCATCCTGGGAATGCAGTAGGCCCGGTTAGGGCGGTGGCGGTCTTCCTCGGGCTGAGACCTCCCTCGGGAGGGGAGGCTCCGCTGCTCATTCATCACAGGGGGGCAGCGCTAAGCCGCGTCCAACTTAGACCGGTTATGGAACTGGCGCCGAAGAAAGGGTTATTCGGGTCTCACTCAGATCGGATTGGGGCAGTCACGGCAGCCACAGCCACAGCCGTGGGTATGGGGGAAGGAGCAATCAAGCAGAATGGTAGATGGAGGTCTGGGTGTTTTAAGAGGTATATCAGGCTGGTAAAATATAAAATTGACATGCCTTCTCCCCACCAGCAGCAGCCCGGAGGAATGGAGATAGGTCTGGGTAGTAGGACACTCATGCGGGTCATACACTGGGGAGGTAACGACCTGACAAGCCTGGGAAGGGGGGCTCTAAAGCGGGAAATGAGGTGCTCTCTACAGGAGCTGGCAGGTCAGTTGGGGAACAGAAATCATTTGGTCAGAGAATTCCAAAGGCAGAAGGGGATGGGCGCAGATAATCACGCAGCCGTGGAGAGGTCCAGACCAAAGCTAAACTGGGCAATGGCAAAATTCGGCAGGGGTCCTGGCCAGATCAGGTAGGGCCTGATTAATTTAAATCCCCAGAGTAGTTTCTTAAGGAAGGGGTACATTTGTCAACACTGGGGTTAGAGCTATTCTACTGGAACCTCTGCACAAAAATCTTAGAAATGGAGGGAAGGAAGCAGGGGGGAGCCACGGTGGGCGGTAACCCACCTGTGGCGTGGCGGTGTTTGGGCAACCAAACACAAGAGACAGACTCCGGATGAGCCAGGAGAAAGCTGGAAGGGTCTTCGCTCTTCTCAGACCAGCGCCCCTTGGGAGCCTAACACGGCAGCGGCGTCTGGGGGGAACAACAAGGGCTCAGCTTCCCCCAAGGAAACGGCACTCTCCCCGCCCCCGAACACCTGCATGGGCAGGCGAGGCTCAGGCGCAAAGGGTTGGGAGAGTTGGGCCTATGATGGACTGTTGGAAGGAAAGGGGGAAGCATGTTTTTGTACACGGAGCAGTCGCCGCATCTTCAGAACTATTTCCACTAATGTGTGCAGTGGTGGTTATGATATTGTGAAAATAAATCTGCGGCCTTTTTATGCCAAACAAAGCAAGACTCATGTTACACCTTTTCTGGGGGGGGGAAAGAGGAATGAGTTATTGCTATGTAATGGGTCCAAAATGGACGGATGCACGGGTTATGAAGGTGACGACGAGAAATCCCGAAATGGAGGAGGCACCCCGATAACCCGGGCGGTGTCCTCCTCCTAAAGACTCCCCCTCCCTCCTCCACAGGATGGAGGGGAGGCGCCCGCCGAAGCGCGGCAAAACGGGGGCAAAACCCGCGAAATGGCGCAGCGCGCCAAAAAAGGAAAAAAGCCCGCGAAGGGGGCAACAATAGAAAGGGGAGGGGCTACCCCCTTTATAGTGAGTGGGCTTCCCACTGCAGGCAGCATCCAGCCTTGGCAGTGGGACGCCCGCCTGCCAACACAGGACTTCGTTTTCCACCCACCCACCCTACAAACAGAACATGCAAGGAGGCCTGATCGTCGACGTCGCAGGACAACAGGCGGTGTGGCGGTGTTTGGGCAACCAAACACAAGAGACAGACTCCGGATGAGCCAGGAGAAAGCTGGAAGGGTCTTCGCTCTTCTCAGACCAGCGCCCCTTGGGAGCCTAACACGGCAGGGGCGTCTGGGGGGAACAACAAGGGCTCAGCTTCCCCCAAGGAAACGGCACTCTCCCCGCCCCCGAACACCTGCATGGGCAGGCGAGGCTCAGGCGCAAAGGGTTGGGAGAGTTGGGCCTATGATGGACTGTTGGAAGGAAAGGGGGAAGCATGTTTTTGTACACGGAGCAGTCGCCGCATCTTCAGAACTATTTCCACTAATGTGTGCAGTGGTGGTTATGATATTGTGAAAATAAATCTGCGGCCTTTTTATGCCAAACAAAGCAAGACTCATGTTACACCTTTTCTGGGGGGGGAAAAGAGGAATGAGTTATTGCTATGTAATGGGTCCAAAATGGACGGATGCACGGGTTATGTGGTTTCTCCCCTTCCCGCATCTGGGGCTGTCATTATGTTTATATATTGGGTTTACATTTTTGTTTTGGGGGAGATATTTCACGCTTTTGTCAGGCTTACAGCGCGATGGTGAATGTTGGTACACTCCACCAGCAGGGCATTGGGCGTGTCTGTGAGGTGATTTCTCCTCAGGTACTGACGAGAGTCCCCCGCATAGAAGCGCAAGTGGGAAGGACCAGGAATGATAAAAGACTCCTCGAGTGGCGCCAATGGGCGGGTCTCGTGCCTGGGCAATCACGCAGGGGTTAGGCCCTCAGCCGTGGAGGAACGTCCCCTGATGCCGTTTGTTTTTTGGGCCGGCATTCCTCTCTCCCTTACCCAGGGTTGAGAAGGCGAGCTGGGTCGGAGCAGAGGGAAGAAGTTGGCTGGCGCTTGTTCCAAGTGCCGGCGCAGTTCCGTGAGGGACATATTATAGCCGTTTCCTTGAGGTAGGAGTGGGAAAGTGTGTGGGGAGGAAAGGACATGATATACTGGGGCCAATTCATGGAACAAATGTGCGTTGAAAATCGTGGCACAAGCTGGCGCAAGCGTGAAAAAGCAAGCGCACACGCACACGTGTGATTCATTGAAGGGCCTGCGCGTGTTTTCTCCGGGATGTGCGCCAAATTCACGCGTGGCGCACATGGGCGCACACATCACTGCAACATCCGGAACGCTGTGCGCGACGCGCAAAGCGAAAGCGCACAACATTAGCGCACACACCAAAAAGGGGGCGGAACACACGGAATGGGGAACAATGCGTGAAAAAGAAGGCGTAACTGGGGAAGTACTGCAGAGAAATACACGGAATGCCCACACGCACGCGAACAACACGTATTCATGGAATCGCATACGGGAAACCCACGCACGCCAAAAGACGCGCACAGGCATCACACGAAGGGAAGCGGAAGCGTCCCCACACGAAGGCAAGCGGAAGCGTCCCCACGCGCAGTATAAAAGTGCGCGCAAACAACAAACACGTATATACAGCTATGATGAATGCCCCCTTTTTGGGATGCCTGATGACCAGGTCTATGGCAGGTATAGGTTTCCTCCTTGTATCATCCTAGACCTGGTCAAGGAGTGGGAAGATGACCTTAAATCACCCACCCTGTGCTCCCAAGCATTGAGCCACTTGGAGAAGGTGCTCAATGTCCTGCATTTTTTGGCCACTGGGTCATTTCAGCGGACAACTGCCATAGTCGGGGGTGTCTCACAGGCCACGGAGTCACGCCGCCTACACCAGGTGTTGACAATCATGACTGCGTGCCCCTCGGTCCGCAGGCAACATATACATGCCCAGAACACCCGCAGAAAGGCAGGCCGTGGTCCAGGACATTTACAGGGTGGCACACTTCCCCAAAGTTCTCAGTGCCATAGATTGCCATAGATTGGACCCTTGTGGCCCTACGTCCACCTAGGGCCACTTAGCACATCTATCGAAACCGCAAGCAATGGCATTCCATCAACGTACAGGTTGTATGCAATGGCCATGGAATAATCACCACTGTCTATGCAAACTATCCTGGGTCTACCCATGACAGTTTCATTTACAGAATGTCTGCCCTGAGCCAGGACCTGGAAGCTGGGAAGCATGGTGACACATGGCTCATTTGTGAGTACAAATGTCTGCGCAGATGTATGCATGTCTCACACAGACAAATACACAAACCCAACTAATGACAACCATCCTAACCTCCCAAGGGGACAGTGCCTACCCCCTGAGCAACCACATGATGATGCCAATACGGAACCCCACCACAGCACCCCAGGTAAGATACAACGCTGCCCATATTGCAACCAGGGGCATAGTGGAGGGCACATTCGGAGTGCTCAAGTCACGCTTCCGCTCCCTTGACTGCTCTGGTGGCCAGTTACTATATGCACCCCCAGTAGTGGGCAGGATCATTGTGGCAGCATGTGTCCTGCACAATGTTGCAACGACGTACCAGTGGACACGGTGGTGCCCCCACATCCCCAACCACAGGCACAGGTGCTGCCGTTGGGAGGGGAAAGGCCACGTGGCGAGGCAGCCCGGACCCAGCTTGTGGCCACATGTTTCACCTAAACTCCCACCCCTGCGGAGTGCACACAGGCCTGGCACATACCGGGTGACAATCGACGATGACAAAGAGACAGTCAACTGTCACAACCTTACCACCCTGAGAATGTTGCCACGGATGTGCCACATTGTGTGCATCCCTCGCTACTTTAACAAAACCAATCCTGTGTGACCAAAAGGAACACATGCAAGGTGTGTATCACACCACCCCCCTGCAAAACAGGCCATGACAATCACTGGTATGTCACCCAAACCCTCCCAACCCAGATCACCCTTGTCTGCCACACCATGACATGGCATGCAACAGCAAAAGGCCAACACATGACCAATTAGATACAAAGTGACATGTGATAAGTGGAAAGAGGCCTGAGACAATCACACCTGACATGGAATCAGATGAAATGACTGACCAACAACCTCCCACACATACAAAGTCATACACAAATGCATGCCACCAGTGGTACCATCAACAAAAGACTGAATGCCTGTTCTAATGCACATTGGCCAAGCCAAATCCGCTAATCCCTAACCTGTGTGCTTTGTGTGTCTCCTGCAACACACTGCTCAGCACACAGCATAGCGAGCAGCCATTGTGTTGGGGATACACCTTGAGCATCACATAAAAAGGACAAGCAACAAAAATAACCTATTGACGCATGTACACGATCCCCAAATGGTAAGTGATCATGCGCTGCAGGGACACAGCATGCCAGAGAAGACAATCTGTGTGCATGTGTGGGCATGGAAGGGTGGTTGTAAGTGTGGTGGAGCATTGTGTAAGTGTGTGTGTCAGTAGGGACATGCACTCAATACATGCATGTGAAATCAAGTGACCCTCAGTGTCCTGTACACATCACATGTGAACATTGCCCATGTGTACACCCCAGCATGTCAAACCACAACAATCCCCTGACACCTGAAAAGTAAACAACACAGGAACAGCCATTGACCAGCAGAACACATCATGTACATAGTACCCCACAATGACAATGTCAGAGAGTGCCCAAACACTGTAGCCCAAGCGTACTTTCCAACAACAAAAGGCTCTCCCTCATTTACACATCACCATAACCTTCTGAAGAACTGTGTTTGGGGTCTGTAGCCTTCTTCCTTCTAGTCTACCTGGCTTCAGGATCCCCCTTCCCCTTGGTTTCCATGTTCAACCTTGCATGTTAATAAGGTTCATCCCCCTCAGAGGCCACCTTGACTGGTAAAAATACCAAATCGCAGAGAACTCCAAGGAGCCAAACCCCCAAACCAGGGAAAAAGCCTGTAGCCACCAAAAAACACTGGAAGAGTCTCCAGTAGATGACTTGAAGTTGCTGAAAATGGCCAAGCACATGTCCAAGCAGAATGATAGAACAACCAAGGGAGCACAGTTCAACAATGGTTCAACAGAATGGGTAGCATTTTCAGTACACAATAATCAATGAGGAATGCAGCAACTGATGGGTAGTGTCACAGCTCCGGTCTCCAGGCGCAGGAGTGGCACGAACCAACCACCCCCCGCCCCGCGGTCTGGGCGCCTGCAAGGTAAAGCTTACACAGGCCTCCAAGACCCCGGTGGGGAAAGAAGTTCAGGGATCTGTTGTTTGGATAGGCATCGGTATTCAGGATAACCTGAAAGAGGGGTAGGAGAGGGGAGGTGGATGGGCAAGGGAAAGTAGGCAAAATGCAAAATACAACCATTGACAATAAAACATACTCAATCAGAGAAACCATGTTCTTCATGCACATTGTACAAAATGGGACAAATGCAAGCCAAAGAGAGACTTATCTCTGGGGTGAGTGCTGGTCTCCTGCCTGCACTCTCAGGTCCGGTAACAGGAGCAGTTCAATGCTGCAAAGAGAGCGTGAGTTACTATTCTGTGTGTGTTTTCACCACACACACAACACCATTCATGGCTCAAACTAAGTGACTTCTCCCCAAACAAACACTCTTGTGTGCTGCTTTGTTCATATACTTTTGCTTGTCCCTGTGATGATTCATAAACTGTCAATGCAGTAAGGCAGCCGCACGTGGCCCCGCGGTAAATGGAAGAGCAATGTGTAAAGAATCACACATGATAGAATGATCCTTGGGTGAGCTGCTAGACGAATGTGGCGAGGTGCAACTTACATACAAGTGGTGTTCGGCCAGTCGCGGATTTCAATAGGTAGCGCACGTGGCAATTTGCATATGCAAATGATATGCACTGCACTCAAGTCTGTGCGTCGCTGGGTGCCCCCGTGAGTTGTATTAGTTTCTGGCTAGGAAAGCTACTGCGCTAATAACTCAGCCTCTATGGAGCAGGGGCGGCCTCGAGGATATGGGTGACGCCCCCTGCGTGTGCCCCTGACAACTTGTAAAGCACTTGGCATTTGTTCCTCAACGCGGCTTAGCTGTACTGTGCGCTTCTTCCCCAATGCCTGGCCAAGCTCCCCAGCACTGGCGCTACTCAGCAGGCATGTGCGAAGGGCCTGGAGGAAGGTCGGCTGGGGTGTGGCCCCTCGTGCTGCTCACCTTGCTTGGAGCTCCTGGAAACACATCTGCTTCTGTCGGATGTCTGAGCACAAGCCCTGTGCTTCTGCTTGCGCACGTGTGCACCACCCAACATGGCCAGGTTTCTGTAGTTCTTGGCCCCGTGTCTGCTGGGAAAGGTAGTCTGGAGGCTCATTTTCCTGCACAAAGGGCATCAAAGCTTTTAATAAGGCTGGCAAATTTCCTGTGTTTGTGTCTTCATGTTGGGTGTCACTGGGCCATGTCTGAGACCTACATCCGACCTCCTCCCACCATGAGTGTGACTTTGACAGCCAAAGGGTGCAGGCTACTGTATACAGCATGAAGTGCATCAAGCACATATACAGGCAAGAAAAGAACATACATCACAATCAACATCAATAAATGGACATATCAATGATGTACTCACCAAAATTGATTGCAAACATGCCGTGGAGAAAACATACATTATCCCCACTAGGGGTGTTAACACAAGTAGTACAGCAGCAGACAGGCCACAGATATGACGAAAGTCCAATGCCCTTGTGTAAATGGTTGTAACACCGAACCATCCTTGTGAGCCCATGGATAGGGGAAGCAGGAGTGACATAAGTGAGTCAGGACCCCAAGCTGCAAACACATACACGAGACAAGCTTGAAGGGCCCAGCTGGAACAGACAGTGTATGCTTTCAAAAGCCACAAAGCACCGCACCATCACATGAATGCACAATAGACAAGCAATTTTAAACTATATGAACTAATTAAACTAACTATAAAAATCAAAAATGGCCACATATAACCCGGGGGGGAAGGCACCCAGGAGGGGGGCGGTACAGGGTGCCCCTCAACACCATGCGATGATGTTGAGATAAAAAAAAACCTCCATGGGATCAACTCCTGCACAGCCCGACCTGTGTGGGAGATAAGACGTCGTCGTCCTCACCCTCTGACTCAAAAGGTTGACGTGGCACAGTACCCTGACCACACCTATGCGCAGCTTGCCCTTCGTCGGCAGCAAGTCTGCGGGACCGGTGAGCCTGGTTCTGTGCGGCGATGACACGTAGGTCAGCATGAAGAACTTTGCTTGATACGCGTGCTTCCTCTTGCAAGGTCGCATGTGTAACACGGAATTCTTCCTGCATGGCCTGGCAGGACATCTGGAACACCTCCCCGCAAGCACGTAGCTCAGCCGAGATGGTATTCTCAATCTGCGCCAACCTCTCCTCTGACCGCTTCCTCTGGGTCATCAAGTGCACACCCAGAGTAGATCGGAGGGATCGATGGTCATCCCTCAGGGCCTCCCTGTGTGCCCCTGCGTGAGCAGCAATTGCTTGACACAGAGACACCATTTCAGCCCGGCGTGCCCTGTCTGCGGACACCATGCCCAGCCTGAGCGAGCGGGCCGTGGACTGTGCTGCCCGCTGCTGGAGATCCACCTGCCTAGCAACTGGGAGCATGGATTGGGCCACACGTTTCATACTCTGAGTGATATTTTTAATTGCTGCCCCCTGTTTGGAATTACCAACCATGGCTTGCTCCCACTCAGTATACCCCGGTGGCGCACGGCCAACGTGTTGCTGGGCTTGACACCTGCAGGGCCCAAGGAGCCGCGGTCCTTGTTGGGTTGGCACCGCCCGCGGCTGCAGGACTACATTCCTCCATTGACATGATGCCCCAGGCACATCAGCAACTGGTGTGGAGTGTGACCGTGCGTCCCGATCCACCACAGGCGGAGGTCCCACCACCGTCTGACCCCTCATTGCAGGTGTCGCGGACAGAGGAGCGTCCACATCAGAATCATTTACCGTTGACGAATGGACATGAGGTGCATCCAACTCGACATTGTCATCAGAGTGATCATACGCCCTAGACTCGATGGTCTGTAACACAAGTGGGTTCTCGTGGTCTACCACCCCACGACCCCCACTTGTGCCGGGTTTCTGGTGTGATAGCAACCCTGTGACTGGCATGACAACACCATCCTCTGGCTCCATTGCGTCATCATCTGAAAAGGGGAAAAAACCAAACATGAGCACACATGTCAGAAGCACATAACCCACACACACATAGACATCACATCGACAGCCAACACATGAAGCAGACATGTCACACACAAATGAGAACCTGGCATGCATCCACTGGCATTGATATGCAAACAGATCCCAAAAGCAGAAATGGATGTGTCTAAATAGCAAAGCCTACACAAGTACAAAATGTAGTATATCACCTCCATCAGACACCACCTTGGTCAGTCACAGGCAGAAAAGACAGATGGCAACAAAGAGATGGCACATACCATAAGCATGTCTGAACTGCAAATTGACCACTGCTGCAAGTGAATCCAAACACACAATGACACACGTAATATGCATGTACACATGCATCACTAAACCATCATCACCAATATAGCTTCATCCGTCTGCAGCTTGGCCCGTACTGGGTGTCATGGGCCATCTAGATATAGTGAATGTCCCAAGCAAAGCAAGAGCCTGCAACTAGCATGAGGGACCATAACGCCCAGTACGGTCCGAGCTGCAGGACATGAAGCCTCCACAACACCCCCCATGGCCTGATTGAGCACATTGTGCTATGAATGTGCCCTATTCCATCATTCGATGTGTAAAATCTTCACAGCCAGGCCCCACCATATTAGTTAAGTGGGCCTGGGCGTACACATACTGCACAACAGTGCACCTTCAGGATTATGCCAGTTAAACATAACGTGCGCAATGCTGAAATCTCACCAGCATTAACGTCAATCAGCTACATATTAGTCGGTCAACAAAAAATCTGCAGAAGACACATGTGTAAATGAACACATTCACACACACATAAGTGAGTAGCCGCAATGTTGCACTACCCACCGTTGAAGCTGCTTTCATATGTACATGTGAAAGCGTTCAAAACACCCCTTTCCCCATACACCTGTATTGTGAACATGAACAGCATCCAATACAGCAAAGCAAGCAGCTACAACGCTGCTTGCTTTGATGTATGTGAAAGTGTACACATACACACATTAAGGCAGCTCCACAGTCATTACAACCCGATTTGAGGCTTCATTCAATCTGCGCCCTATGTCAGTTGGTATAGGCCACAGATTGACCTATCAACTTTGCTAAACAACCACTAGGGAGTTCCAATACTGAGTACAAGTGTCACAGGATGCACCTGTGCCTGTGGCATTTATGACAGTGAAGGGATGAAAATCTGTCCATACATGCCAGGTCACTTTGACATTGCAGCAGTGAGTAGGCATGTAGAATGGTGTAACACGGCTCAGAAGTGGGTTGATGCAGTGCAGCAAGAGTGTGTATGTTACCCACTTTCTACATGAACACATACATTATTATGTCTATCAATAAACATGAAGGCAGTGTAAGGGCAAGTACAGGCATCACGTGCAATGTGCATGCAATGGGTTGCATGGCTTCAAGCAAACCCCCCGCCCCCCCTAAGTGAAAATGCAGGGAGGCATTGCATGGCAGCGAAAGGGTGACCAGAGACCTGTGTATTGGCAGACAGTGTTGACTAGCGTCTATTGCATCATCTGAGTCAACTGACAACACAGCAGATGAGAATGGGACAGTAAGCAGGACACATGATGAACCCTCAGTAGTACACCCATGTGTGCAGAAGCCACAACACCAGTTGAACAGAGTCAGGGGGCCTGAAACAGGGGGAGGCCTGTGCCTCACACAGACTGTGACACCCTAAACATGTGTGTGATGCAGGACTGAGCCAGAGTGGGCATGGAATGGATGATCAAATGCCATTAAATGTAGGTCATCCTGGACACGTACTACAAGGATCATCCGGGCAAGGACACATAGGGGCATGCATTGAATGCACATGGAGCATGAATGGGCACTCATGTCTCTGCGGAGCATCTGCCATCTGCACAGTCCGAGTGAGACACCCTGCATCAAGGACAATGGATGTACCCACTGTATGTGTCTGGCAGGTTGGCAGGGGGAAGTGTGCATGTACACAGGAGCATTGAACAGGCCATTGCAGTACTCCAACATGATACCCACCAGTGCCATGGTGAAATTGAGGTGCAGGAGGTGGGGGGCCAAGGGAGCATGCCTACGTGGAGTACCCGCATGCAGGCAGAACACACATGCACATCGATCATGCGATGACATAGTCCCAGTGCTGAGTGGAAAGACACCCCATGCTACATGCAGAAGGGCCAGTGAGCTGGAACATGGACTGGAGGGGCAGCCAGGTGACTAGCATGTGAGTAGGTTGCAAATGTGGTGATGAGGACAGTCCCTGTTTGCTCTACATGTCCAGCATGCCGCACAGCAGGCATGCATCCGTGAAGCATTGCATGACTCACACATGAGAACCATGTACACATAGCATGTAGTGGCAGTCAAGCACAACACATCACACAAGCAAACCACACATGGTCTGGACAAACACGCGACAACACTCACTGGACTGGGCATCAAAATCCAGCATCTCTCCCACTCGTTCGCACAATTCTGCCGGTATGAACTCTGCAGCGACTGACTCGTGCGAAGTGAGGTCTTCCTCCTGAGCTGGTGACCCACCGCCAGTCAACGCAGTCATGGCATAATTGGAGGCACGCTTCACCTTAGCACAGCATCGGAGGTCATCCCAATGCTTTTTGCACTCTTGAGCTGTGCGCACCTCATGTCCGAATGCACTCACACAATCCGCAACATGCTTCCAGTGTGACATACGCTGGGTAGCCGTAGTGTGACAATTCGGCCCCACTAGCATATCACGGTTGTGTTCCCGCACATAGTCCACAAGGAAGTCCAGTTCCTGCATGCAGAAAGGCTTCTTCCTCGACGTGCCGGAGGCCGGAGCTGTGTCTGGGGTCCTAGCCTCTACTGCAGGTGCAACCTTCCTCCTCTTGGACAGTGGTCCGAACCCTGACTGGCAAATGCCGTCCCGATCAGTAGGGGCAGTGGCGCTGGTGGATTGAACCGAGGGAGTGGCAGGTGGAACAAGGATGGGAGCCCTGACTTGCGACAGTGGCTGCTGAGTGCCCTTGACTTGACCCTACCCAGAAACATCTGCTGTGCCAAGGTCATTGACCGGGACTGTCCTGGATGGTATACTCCCAGCCGGGGTGGTGTCAGATGCATCTGCCCATGCACTTGCCGACACCTGTCTGTTCGGGGCAGCAGATGACAATACTGCCCCAGGGACATGTGCCTCGGTCAGGGCAGCCCTGCGTGAACTTTCCCTGTGCCTCCTGAACTCCTGGAAATCATCCAGGGACTCTTCAGGTGCCAACGCAGCATGCGCTGGCCGACCCTGAGCCTGGGTGGTGGTGTCCACAGCTGTACCTGCAGCTACCACTACCCTTGGGCCCGTGGCAGTCGATGAAACGGACTGCAGGGTCACATGGGCGCCAGTGCCAGATGCAAGAGCTGCATCTCCCGTAACCACAGGGGGTGGTGGCATGACTACACCAACATGTGGCACAACATCATGCCGAACTGGCGCACCCCTGCCTCTTCCCCCTCTGTGGCCACCCTGGACACCGGCCACGTCCCTGACAACGCCCGCCTCGTGGAGTATGCCCAGCTGCGGTGCCTCTCACCTTTCGTGGCCTCCCAACTATGGCACAGATGGAGTAGTGCCGGCACAGATGGAGTAGTGCCAATGGGAGGTGTACATGACAATTGGCCTGGGCAATTGGGGTGAAGGGGGTGGGATACAAAATGTTAACAGCACCCCTGTGCACCTGCAAGGCTGTATGTGACCCCGGTGATAAAGTGACTGGTCACGCAACGCTCATGCACCCCAAAACTCCAGTAAAACTGTGCACGTAACCCCTGGTAGCCCACATGTGTGGAATTAACCTCCCGTAGTACGCGGTGGCACCAAGGGACACGAAAAACACGTACGCGTGGGATAATAAATAAAGAATAATTCTTCCAAAAGAACATGAGTAATTTGTTCGCTCGAAAATGGGTACGCGATACACAGTGGCACCCACAGTTGGAAAAATAGCGTGCGTGACTCACCGTCTGACTAGCGTGATAATGAAAAACACACGTAGCCAATACCCCCACCAAAAGAAGAGATACGTCCTTGATCCACTGTGAAGTTGTGATGGCGCGCGAAACAACCAGAAGTAGCAACACACGTCGGTCTCCACAAAAGGCACGTACAGCAAACTGCTGGCCCCGTTCACCTTTAACCCGTGCTGAGGAAAACGCCTGCGCGCTTCTCATCACTTACGCACTTAGGCCCTTTCCGCGAATTACACGCTTTAACACGCAGACATGCGGTTTTTTCATGTGCTGACTCACTATGCACCCGTGATGAGGGGAAAGCTCGCGCGTGTCACGTCACAGACGCGCTTACGTGCTAAGGGCCTTTCCTCGAATTACACTCTGACGTGCAGTTTTTTCACGTGCCAAATCACTCCGTATCAAGCTGGCCACGCGACAAAACACGGAAGACCATGCTCCTGCCCAGAAAGCCAAATTACTGCCCCCCAGAGCCCCGATCAGCCTCCCTCAAGCCATCTACTGCTGCCTGCCTGCCTGCTGGCCAGGTGCCCTGCTATTTGGAGCCTGCATGAAGCCTGCATGTCAGCCATCTGCAGGGGTCCAGTAGCTGTGACCACCCCTGCTGGAACAGAAGACTCCTGACTGAAGTTCCATCGCTCCACAGCCCAGCTTCAGGACCCAATTGCCCACCCACAGCCTGCCTCGGGGCCAACACCATCAGAGACCACTGGCGACCCCCAGCCAGTGAGGCAGAGGGCTACCAACTTCAGTGCCGCAGAAGTTGGTATCCTGGTGGAGCAAGTCCTGGTGCATTATGATGCCCTCTTCGGAAGACCACGCGCCGACAATGATGGACGGAAGAGGATCTGGAAGGACATTGTGGCTGCCAACAATGTGGAGGGGGTGGCAGCCCACGACATACGACACGTCCGAAAGCGCTGGGAGGACTTCAGGTCCAGAACCCTCAGGAAGGCCCGGTGCCTCTTGGAGGCAGCGGATGCAGAGGGGTGCCGGGTCCGCCTTACCAATGACCAGATGAGGGTCCTGGAACATATACGCCTTGCGCTTCACCTCCAGGTCCTTGAGAGGCATACCCATCCGGAGTCAAGCGGTAAGGGTCCATGTGTACTGATTGGACGCAGTGTATGTTGAGGTGTGCCAGGTGTGTGCAGCTAGGACATATGTCTTGAAAGGTCCATGTATGGATGTGTATGTGCAGGGAGATGAGCGTCCCGCATGTGAGTCCAGTCATGTGTGAGGCACATCAATGGTGTATGTGTTCAAATGCATGATGCACAAATGCATGTGGAGATGCACACATGTTAGCATTTCTGTGTATGTACTATGGCATGGTTGGGGTGTGACACATGGATGCTGGTTCCACCTTCATGTACATGGATGGCATACATGTGCGTGTGTGTGTTTGACATGTGTGCAAATGTGATACGCCATAGATGCATGTGACACAGACATGTAGGAACCCCATTGGCAGATGTGACATAGTTGCCAATGATTATTGCACTGTGACAGGTGGTGGAGATGTGCAGATGCATGTATGTCGGGTGGTGTGTGTGCATATGTTCGGCACTCCCAGTGTTGCATGTGACGGCAGGATAACCTTCTGATGTTCATGCTGTTGTATGTGTATCGATGCTGCTGCCCGCTGCACGATTCCTGTTAATTTGCACATGTGTGTGGGTTCAATTGATATGTGTGTTGGGGAGTGTGATGCCAACTGTGAAGATTGAGACTGCCACTCATGTGCAACTGTCATGTGTGTATCAGACCATTGTACAGTGCCCTGATGCCTGTCTCTCCCTGACTGCGTCAACTGATGAAGAGGGTGGAGATGGTGCTGTGGAACACAGCGGCAGGGATCCCACTGCCAGCAGGAGACGCAAGGCCCAGCTCCCCTCCCAGGTTGACATGTCATCGGGGAGTGAGGAATCTGGTGCCGCATCCGCGGCCACAGCTGCCGAGGGAAGGTCAAAGAGGCGGAGGTTGGAGGTGGACTCCTCAGCTGCAGAAGGGACAGCTGAGCCCTCACAGGGGCCTATGGAGGAAGATGGCAAGAGTCATCCAGGTTGGTGGGGGGTTTGGTTGAGGAAGAGGCTGTGGAAGGCCCATGCACGAATCCTGGAGGGGGGCTTCCACTGGTGCTAGTGGTGCGGTCCAGGGGCAGGGACAGGAGGTAGCACAGGCCGCCGCAGAGGTGCCTGTGTGTAATCCTGTCCCTGATCCTGTGACTGCATCATCCAGCACCAGCAGGGATGCCTTCGTCCAGACCCGTTTTCAGGGAGGGGATGCGCTCACAACGACTGGCCTTCCTCTCCCTGCAGACGTGGCAATCCGGGACCGTGTTCAGCCTGTCCTAGCTGGGGTGGTATTGCGTCAACGTGGTATTCGGGATGACGTGCAGGGTTCTCGTGAGGACAATGCATGTCATTTCGAATACCTCATTGACCGCATTGACCAACTGGGAGTGGTCAGCAGGGCTGGGTTCCTCTGTGTGCTGGAACTTCTGGCGACCCCTTCCTCAACTGAACCCACTATGCGTCAGTCGTCCTCCGTGCCATCTTCCTGCCCAAGTATCACCTAGGCACCCTGTGTAGCTGCCCCTGAGCCAGCGGCCAGGCTGGTGGAGGACACATCCCTGCCACAGTCGGAGGTCCAGCATGGGTGGCCACCCCAACAACTAGACCCCAGCAGGAGGAGGACGTGCAGGCATCGACAGGCAGGGCACATGCACGTCAGCAGCAGGCTCAAGATAGGAGCGATGATGGCTCGGGGCCATCAACATCACAGGGGCAGGCATAGGCCGGAGGGCAAGAGGACCCTGCATTGGGAGTGTCTTCCGTGTGGCAGTGGTTGGGCCAGGAAATAGATGCAGAGCGGCGGCGGGCGGAAGAGGCACGGCACACTATGGTCAGGGTGGAGAACTCCATGCGCAGGGCATTGAGGCGGGCTGAATGCCTCGAGGCAACTCGCAGGGTGTTGGAGGAGGCCATGGCTGCATCCCTGTGAGACCTCGAGGCCAGGGGAGAGGCGCACCTCCGGGACATTGAACAGGAGTTCAATGATACCCTGGCCCGGAACATCGAAGAGTGAGCCATAGGACTTGCCCACCGCCTTTGTACATAGTTCTTTAGGGTTAGGTTTCCTTTGTTTTTTCTCTTTGGAGTTAATGGACTTTACTCCACTTCATGTATATACTTTTTTATTCATAGGACTTTTTGGTACGTTTCATTTGTTTTGGGGATCATGGACCCTTTGGACTCGGATTGTATATAGTTCAAGACTTGCACATACTTTCTTTTTTGACATTTCCATTGATCAATGGTTTCATTTTGTTTGGATAATTTTTTCATATTGACATTGGCGATGGACCACTTTTCTTTTTTCATGGCGTGGATTTTTGTTTTTCATTGGATTTTCAGTATTTTTTGGTAATAGCTGTCATTGTTTATTGCTTTCCAAGTTTGATTTTCTTTATGTAATTTAATTATGTTTTTAATACATTTATTCAAACTTCATTATTGTTGTTGTGTACTCTCATTGGTTTTGTGCATGTCTCTATGAGCATTTCCTCAGTCATGTGTTGCCACTGAGTGGCTTTGTTGTACACTCATGCATGGCCAAGCTGGTTCTTTTGAGTCTCTCATTGCATGGCTAATTTGGGAGTGGGTGCAGTGGATGGTTGTGTCCTTGTACTGGGGGGCAGGGGGGCTTTGAGTTGGTATTAGGGCCATGGGTCTGTTTTGTTATGACATGTTGTTTGGTGGCCCATGTGTTGGGGCCTGCTGGCAGGTGCCCGTCAATGGTGGGGGGCTGGGGGGGGTGGGGGACATGAGTTGAGGCCTGCTGGCAGGTGCCCGTCAATGGTGGGGGGTTGGGGGACATGAGTCGGGGCTTGCTGGCCGATGCCCATCAAAGGGGCTGGGGGGTGGGGGACATGAGTCGGGGCCTGCTAGCAGGTGCCCGTCAATGGTGGGGGTGGGGGGTGGGGGACATGAGTCGGGGCCTGCTGGCAGGTGCCCATCAATGGGGGTGGGGGGTGGGGGACATGAGTCGGGGACTGCTGGCAGGTGCCCGTCTATGGTGGGGGTTGGGGGACATGAGTGGGGCCTGCTGGCAGGTGCACGTCAATGGGGGTGGGGGGTGGGGGACATGTGTCGGGGCTCCAAAGTGCATGGTGCCATGTGGCCTGCCTGTGGGGCATGCCCAGTGGTGATGGGCTGCCTGCGAGGCATGCCCAGGGGTGATGGGCTGCCTGCGGGGTATGGACTGGGGTGATGGGCTGCCTGCGGGGTATGGACTGGGGTGATGGGCTGCCTGTGGGGCATGCCCAGGGTGGATGGACTGCCTGCGGGGTATGGACTGGGGTGATGGGCTACCTGCGGGGCATGCCCAGGGGTGTGGGGTGGTCCCCTGTGGTGTTGGCTGCCTGCGGGGCATGGGGAGGGGGGGTGTTAGGGAGAATTCTCATTTGATGACTAATTTCCCTTACCTAGTGAGTCCCTCAGCAGCTTTGCTGGATCTCTGGAGTTATTTCTTTCCACTTGGTAAGAGTGTAGGCTTTTCCCCACTCTTACCCATGTTTTGCTACGTGTCTTTTTCTCTGTTTTCTGTGATTGTGGACTCTGAAGTACACCACTTCAGTAGCCCCCTTCTTTTGTGTGTTACACAGCACCTTCAGTGCAGTGACACAGGGTTGTCATTCAGACTTCTCACCAACTCCATTTCTGAGGCTGACTACTGTCCCCCAGAAAAGGGTAAAGTTGCCATTAACTTTACTTAGTCAATTTAACCAAAGATCCAGTACACACCATCTTACATGGAGTACCGGAAGGATTAATCCTTAGCCCTTTTTATCTGTACCTCCTAGAGCATTGTTTCTCTCTTTTAACATTTAGACATGGCTGGTGGCAGTGGTATCTACCCTAATTTTTCTAAAGCGATTATTTTATATAAACCTGGTAATATTGTAGGCTACTGTGTTACCCTCGAACTTAAACCCGCTTGACCAAATGCTTTTTCTTTTGGCTCCGGTACGGTTTATTCGTCATTTCTTTTTGTTAAACTCCTTCTTGTGTTTTACTTTGCGCGGCAAACCAGGTTTGCCTTCTTTGTTCACTGTCTTTTGGCGGGCTTCTGCCAAGAAGCCTTCCTCTAGGCACTTGGGTGTCTAGGTGGGCTGAATGTGAGGGAGGGGTGTAGTCACCCCCTGCACAGGGTATCCTAGGAAACCCAAGTCGCACTTTACCATGATTGACTGAGGTAGTTGTCCAGGCTGGAAAAAAACCCTGCTGTGTGATTGACAGCCAGGCTGTGTGAACGGGGGATTTTCGCATAAAAGGCAGGTCTCTTGGGCTGGAAGTCAGAGAGTCACTGGAACTACAAGGAACCGAAGAGAAGTGAAGCAGAGGTCGACTGCTGTAACTATCCCATCCCGGTGAAGCCCTGCTGCATTCCTGAGCTATCTACCCTTCAACGACTAAGAGAAGATCCAGTCCGGAGTCTTCATCCCTTGAGCCTGGTGGGGATAACCAGCTCGTCTTCCACAGCCAGAGAATTCCCTTTGTGGTCAAAATCACTGCACACTGCTGTAGTGGTCCGGATAGTCACCTGAAGAGCCTCTCCTGTTTTTAAGGAGCGCACCTTTTATTCATCGTCGCTGCTGCCAGCCTCATCCCTGTGTGGTGCAGACCCCACTCATCGTCCTTCTTCTTAACGATGCTCCAGGAATCGTGGGTCTGCAGGAAACTACCAGGAACAACTGCCGTGGCACCAGCTTCTTCATTGAGAAAGGTACTGTGTCCTGCTTGAGGAATTTGGGTGAATCCCTATTTCTCGTTCTACAAGGCTTGTCCTTATTTTCCCTCCTTCTTATAACTTTTGCTTCCGAACATTGACAATATCAAAGTACACTTGGCTACGTTGAATCGTGAACTGTCCGACTGTGTGATCCTCGACAACAGGAACCCGGTTCCACTTGACACTGGCTCCGGCCTATTGACCCTTGAATTTCTGTCTATGAGTGTTCTTCGATTTTGTCTGCCTGAAAAATGTATTGTCTATGATTTCTGCCCCCAACTCTCTCTGGGTATCTCAGGTGCTAAGTGTGTTTTTGCCCCGGTAGCAGGGTACTTACCTTGATTTATACCGTACAAAGTGAATTGGTTAGTTGTAGTGTATTTTACGTGTGGTTTTGAATTTAATAGAAGTGTTGTGTTTATAACAAACGGTTTAAAAATAAATGTACTTATATTTTTCTACCTGAAACCTTGAGTCAGTGTTTGCTTGAGTCACAGTAATTGTGGTCCCTTTGTGTAATCTCTGCTACTGCTCATATACTCTTGAGATAAGCCTGGCTGCTCCGCTACTGCTACCACTTTAACATAGTAGTACAGGCTTGTTCCAAAGGTAAAACTTGTATTGACACATGTGGTCTTAATTGTGCGTAGTGGTCCCTAAGGGCACTGCACAGGATTCTGCCTAACACTGGTGTACAGCGGTGAGGATTTGGAAGTAGAGTGATTACACTTAGAGTGCTGCTGTTGCTTGGGCTCAACTAACCACAAGGCTAACACCAACTAATTCTATTTAACTGAGAAATCATGTCAAATATGGAAAGCTACACTGAAGAGGGTCTCTTGTACTACACTGCTGAGGTTTTGAGAACCATGTGTAGAGAGAGGAGTCTCTCGGGTAAAGGAAAGAAATCTGAATTGATTGCAAAGTTATTAGGAAAAAAAAGTCTAGAGAGTGGGTCAGAAGGGCTTACCCCTCCAGCAAATGCGGATACTGATGTTTCTGATTCTGCGAGCGTTGATTTAGAAGAAGTAGATCAGTCCTGGGTAGGAAATCCTACAACTCCTTTGCCTGCTATGAATGCACAACCTCTGTCCACTGGGACCCCCACAGGTCCTGCACTTACTCCTGAGTTTATTGCACTTGAGAAAATGAATTGGAAGTGAAACGTATTGATGCACAAACTGCCATGAAACATCAAGAGTTAAGGCTCAGAGAAATGGAGCTGAATCAGGAACTAGAGATGAAGAAATTGTCTGAAGAAACTGCTTTTCTCCCCAAGTCTTCTAGGTCTGCCAGCCCTAAGAGACCCCTTATGCCAAAGGAAAAGATTGGTATGTATGAGACTAAACTTGATGTTTTGGATTGGTTAGCAATGTTTGAGTACAATCATAGGATTCAAGTTATCTCAGGGAATCAGCTGATTCCCTGGGTTTTCTCTAGGCTTCCCCGTGTTGCAAGTGATGCTGTAATGGAGTTGGGGAAGGAGGATAAACGGCGATTATGAGTGTCTGAAGCTAACATTAATAGCTAGATTTGGGAAGACCCCTTCCCAGTATCTTAAGAGGTTTAGAACCCTCAAAGAGCATGATGGGACCCCTTGGGCTACCTGGGTGTGTGAATGTTTGAAAAACTTAGATGGTTGGGTTAAGGGTTACAAAGTGAACACTTATGAAGGTTTGAGGAATCTTGTAATGTTGGAGTCTATTTTTGATGTCTGCTCTCCTGAGCTTAGACATCACTTGGCTGATTCAAAGGAGATAGATCCTAAGAAACTAGCTAAGGCTGCTGAATTGTGGGTTGCCAACAGGGCCACTCACAAGGATTCTGGGGAAACTCAGAAAACGGATGAGGGAAAGCAGCCAAAGAAAGACAACAAAGAGAATTCCAATAATTCCAATCCAAAAGAGTTCCCCCAAACATAACCAGGGTAAGCCACAAGGGAAACTGAATCAGGCTAGTGTTCCAGCTGGTCCCAAACCAGATGGAGGTCAGAGTAAACCCCCATTCCAAAGAGCATTTGGGAAATGCTTTGTTTGTGGGTTGCCTGACCATGTGAAAGGGGATCCCAGATGTAAGGGTAAACCTTCAGGGGTCCACACTGCCTCCTTAGCCTTCTCTCAGGTGGATGTAGTACCTATGGCCAGTGGAAACTTTCAGTTATTAGTTGATGAGCCCATGAGAGTCTCAGCTAGTGTTTTTTCAGTGTCCTTGGGTCTTTGGGAACAACAGAACTTAGATGTCTATAACTCAATCCCAGATAATACTAAAGAGTATTACAAAGATAGTGTTCTTGTGAATGGTCAGGAAACCCCTGCCATCAGAGACACTGGAGCCAGCATAACCGTGGTTGATGAATGTTTTTTCAAGGTGGAGGATGTTGCTAAGGCACCCAAACACCTAACCAAGTTAGCTGGAGGCCCTGTGCAAATGGTTCCCCAGTTACCAGCTCTCATCCAGTGCAATGACATGACTATCAGGATACCTGTAAGTGTGCAAAATAACGTACCTGGGAGGGTCCTGCTGGGTAATGACCTTAAAACTCTTGAAGGTGTGTCTAGTACCCCCAGAACCCCCAGCAGAAGGAAGCAGGAGCTCACAAGGTCTGCAAGGGAGAGAACATTGAGAGGCTCTCCTGGGGACATGATAGAGAAAACTATCACCCCAAGTCCACAGGACTTACGTACTGCAATTGCAGGTCAGAAACAGACAAGGGGGGAACCCAAGTCTGCCAGCAAGAAACCAGCAAGCACTCCTGTGCCCAGAAGGACATCTCCAAGACTGTCCAAAGTCACATCTGTGACTCCTCCACCAGCTGAGGCTGAGTGTGAGGTTCAACCCTGTCTTGTTCAGCTAGAACAAAATATACAAATGAATGGGTCCAGAGACACTATGCTCATAACCAACACTCCCAGAAAAACAATCAACATCTGCACGTGCAGAGAAATAATCACTCTTCAGTATTTGTGTTATAGAGATAAATCTCACTTATTTTTATATTAGCACTATGAACCTGGAGGGTTCAAAAAAGACATCAACACTGTTTGTTAAACCAAATCAACAGATAACAGAATACATATAACACACACCGAACCAAAACATATTCAGAACAGTTTCCCAAATACTTGTGTGTATTAAGGAACAAAAACAAATTAGAATTTGTCAAGACATTCACATACTGTTGTGTATACATTCAGAAACTACATTATAAAAGCCTATAGAACAATGATAAGGACACAAAAAGTCATTTTGCTTGTGTAGGCAGCATCGATGTGCTGAAGGGAAACGGGAGTAGTGCCTCTACACCAGGTGTTTCAGCCGTTTTCTGTGGGCTAGATGTGCCTCATCTTTAACACGGCCTTCATCAGTACGGAATTCTGTGTTGGATGACGTCTAAAGCTGCAGGGAAGGGAGACTATAGTGAGGGAGGTGTCAGAGCAAGAACTAATTTTAGCTGACTAAATCAGACTGTGTGAAAACGAAAAAACACACAGCTTATCTGTAGAATAATAAATATCACAGGCAGGTGCTAGGGATGCGTGTGCCACATGGGCTCGTCTCTATGTACTCCTGTCGTACACGGGAGACAAAGAAAGACAAAAACAAAAAAATAAGACTAAATCAAATTCCCTTGCTATCATATCCACCCAACATGGAAAATAACACATGCGCTATGGGTGTCTTACCTCACATTGGAGGTATCTAGGTCCAAAGCAGCCAGATCCAGCGTGGTGGTGTCTAAGCGTACAACCACAGCTTTAACGGCTGTTGACAAAATATATAAAATAGATTTAAAAAATGCACTAAGAGTGAGTCAGGGGAGCCTAGCTCACGGGATTTAATTTGGAGGAGTAAAGCATGGATTATCTATGCGCGTTTGAAAAGGGCCCAGCCTTTCTGCCGCGATGTTGATGCTGAACCTCCACAATGGCAGAGTCAGACAGATCTGCGAGGGCCTGGCTGGAAAGCGTTAGTAACGCTGTTGCTAGGACCCCTCTGATTTATATATGGCGGCCATTTTGGAAAAAACGGGAATCGAGTGGCGAGTAAACCAGCGGAATACACTCGTTCCAGGGCGCTCTATAAGAGGGCAATCAATTATAGATATACTGTGGGTCAGAGTGATGCTAAAAAATTGATTAAGACACTATTGTTGTCATAAGGTTGTCATGGCAACCGTCGACATTGTGCAAAGGCACCCATGGAGAAGTGCTGGGAAAACATCAGCGACCTAGCGTGCAACAGTATTCAGTACGCATTTAAATGCTGAAGACGCCCAGTGCATGTCACTATAGAAACGTCTCAGAGATCCATTGTTTCAAAACTTACTGACAAAGTTGAAATACAACGCATAGCAAAATATATCCACATAATAGAACATAAAATGCATCGACTGAGACAATGACGCAATGGTCTCAATGAAAAACCACCTGGTAAGCTGATTGTACACAATGGCAGAGATCAGTGTAATCTTACTGCTGAATTTGCATGGATTATAGAATCAAAAACACATGTACATTCCTAGTTACACATCGGATGTTCTCAGTCTAGCCGCAGCCAGGGCTCAAAAGTTTGTCCTCATATCAGTGGAGATATGGCCAGAAGGCTGGTAAAGAATTAGTACATCACCTTTTCAAAAACAGTGGATAATCACACGGTTGAATGAGGAAACCAACAAACAATCTGTAATACTTTTGGTGGCGCCCATACTTACACCTTTAGTTTGTTTGTAAATCTGGTTCTCAAAAATAAAGAAATTTTCAGCCATTGCCAATCTTGTGCACTCAAGGATGAAATGTGTAGGAGTAGAGTCGGGGTCTTCTCTGGTATTCAGGAAGTCACGGATGGCTTCTAGGCCTTCTTGCTGAGGTATGGATGTGTATAGTGCCTCGACATCCATTGTAACGAGGAGGCTGTCAGTGGTGAGCAGGACATCATTCAGTAAATTGATGGTGTTCGTGGTGTCCTTTAGATAGGAGGGCATTTTGATGACAAAAGGTTTCAGAAAGAAGTCCGTGTATAGGGACAACGGTTCCAGGAGGGAGCCTCAAGCCAATACTATTGGCCTCCCATGTGGTTTATCTGAGTTTTTATGCATCTTGGGGAGGATATAAAAGGCTGGGATGCGTGGGTTAGTCTTGTTTAAGAACATCTTTTCATCTTCACATATCCAGCCTTGCATAAGAGTGTGATGGGTAAGGCTAGCAATTTCCTCTTGGAGGTCCTTCGTAGGATTGTGTTCCAGGGGTAAATACGCTTCTCGATCACTCAGTAGTCCAAGGCACTCTCTGTTGTAATCAGCGGTGTCCCAAACAACTATTCCGCCACCTTTATCTGCGGGCTTAATTGTGATCGATCTGTCGGTTTCTAAGCTTCTCATCGCAGTCCTCTCTTCTCTGTCAAGGTTGTCTCTGTAGAAATTATCCTTTTTGAAACCGGCCATATGGTCTTGGTGACCACCTTCTCAAACGTTATAATCTCCCCTGGGGTAGGACCCGGTGGAGGATAGAACTTAGACTGTTCTTTTAGGACTGTGGTGTTGTCTGACTTGCTCCGTGGTTGCTGTAATTCACTCTCTTTGCACAAGGGTAAATACATTTCGAAGAAATGTTTCAGACGTATATTCCTGGAGAATTTCCGTAATTCCAACTCAATTTCGAAAGGTCGTGCTCGTTGGGCTGGGATGAAAGATAAACCCTTGCCGAGGAGCCTTAGTTCTGGTGGGGTCATAACACGGGGGAATAGGACGAAGACAGGTATCCCTGGTTCTGTCCCTGGTTTTGATACCATTGGCGCGTTCTCATCCGCTGTCCTGGTTGTGCCGGGCGCCTCCTGGGTCTTCTTCTTTGTCCGCCCCTGGGAAAAAAAGGTTGTGGTAACTGTTGTCCTGTCGCTCCCGGCAGGCTTGAGGAGCTTCCACTGCCACTGGATGATGTCCCTGCAAAATTGACTGCTCTATTCCTCCGGTTTAAGTTTTGGCTTGCTTGTAAATCTGTATAATATGATGGTCTTAGGAACGGATACGTTTTTTCTTTTGAGTAATTCCCTAAATCTTTTCTGAACTTATCAACCTTTCTGTCCAAAGTTAGGTTTTTGAACTTGGTGATTTCCAGCGCCAATTTGTCCAGCTTGTCCTTAGCGTCTTGGATCGATTTATCTTCAAGAAACTTTTTCTCCAAATCGAGCAATTCTGCACCTTGTTTATCACATTCCTCTTTCGCCTTGTCTAAGACCAGAATCAACCAATCACGGCTACATTTATTTCCCATCCCGCTGAAATTTTTCATAAACTTCGGGTTGTTTGTGAAGACCCTCGGGATATTCCGTACCTGGAGGCCTTCAGGTATTATGCCGGCCGTCAGGTATTCAAGCATGAACTTGCCGTGTAGCTCTGTCCGAATTATTCTTTTTTTCTTTTGGTTGAGTATTTCTAATTGGTCCTCAGTTAAACCTCTCGTGAGCATGCCCTCCTCGTTACGTAATGTGGAGGTGTCCCCTAGAAGTTTTTTAAAATAGTCGTCAGTATACGAGACTACATTGACGTTCTCCATAAATGAAGGAAAAGATTTTTGAGAACCAGATTTACAAACAAACTAAAGGTGTAAGTATGGGCGCCACCTTCGCCCCGGACATCGCGAACCTATACATGTCCCGATATGAAGAGAATCATGTCTTCACTTCAGAAAACCCTTTCCGTGGCAACATCCCACTTTGGAAGAGGTATATCGACGATGTGATTATCGTATGGCAGGGAACACCTCTTGAACTACAACAGTTCCACAGTTGGATTAACTCAAGAAATACACACATTAAGTTCACAATACACTGGGACCACCACCAGATAGATTTCCTGGATCTACATATTTACAAGACCGGAGACCGCCTGAAGACTGAGCTTTTCCGAAAACCTACAGACCGCAACAGTTTGTTGCACTTCCAGAGTTATCACCCGATGGGTTTAAAATATAATTTACCCTATGGGCAATTTTTGCGTATTCGGAGGAATTGTTCAGACTTGGATAAATTCCACCAACACGCAGAGGATTTGACACAACGCCTTGCTGAGAGAGGCTACCCTAAAAAAGCAATCAACCAAGCTAAAAAGAGAGCCAGACATACGCCCAGAGAAATCTGTTTGGACAATAAAACAAAAAAAGATTTGGGAAGACTTGTATGTGTCACCACTTTCGGACCCCTGAGCCTTTTGATTAAAAAAACAATCAAGAAAAATTGGCATCTGGTTAAAAACCCTGGCTCGCTACACCAAGTACCTTGTTTTGCCTTTAAGAAGAACAGGAATCTTAGGGACACTCTGCTACATACATTTATAGAGCCACCTCAGCAAGTACAAAATACTCTATGGGACTTACCCCCTATAGTTGGACATCATAAATGTGGTCACTGTGTGGCGTGCCCTTTGACACTACAAAAGAAATCCTTCGAACATGAACGAGTAAAATGGACAATGACAGACTTCACAAACTGCAACACTAAGGGAGTCATATACGTAATACAATGCCCGTGCAAACTCATTTATGTAGGTAAGACCATACGCGCCATCAAAATGCGCATTTCTGAACATCGGTCCTGTATCAGGAACAAGGTTGCTGATAAGCCCCTAGTGGAACACTTCGTCAATAAACACCACATTGACATTGACCTAAGATGGTTTGTCTTGCAAAAAGTAAAACCAGCCAAACGTGGGGGGGATTTGAACAAAACTCTCACCCAGTTAGAGCAACGATGGGTTCATAGACTCAATACTGTGCAAGCAGGGTTTAAACGTTTGAGTTGAGTGGAAGTCCTTTCTGTAACTATGTACATTATTGGTTTGAGCATGAATAATGTGTCCATGAGATCCGTCACTGTATAAAATCCAGGCACTACTGATTATATGAAGTATTACAGATTGTTTGTTGGTTTCCTCATTCAACCCTGTGATTATCCACTGTTTTTGAAAAGGTGATGTACTAATTCTTTACCGGCATTCTGGCCATATCTCCACTGATATGAGGACAAACTTTTGAGCCCTGGCTGCTGCTAGACTGAGAACATCTGATGTGTAATTAGGAATGTACATGTGTTTTTGATTCTATGATCCATGCGAATTCAGCAGTCAGATTACACTGATCTCTGCCCTTGTGTACAATCAGTTTACCAGGTGGTTTTTCATGAAACCATTGAGTCATTGTCTCAGTCGATGCATTTTATGTTCTATTATGTGGATATATTTTGCTATGCGTTGTATTTCAACTTTGTCAGTAAGTTTTGAAACAATGGATCTCTGAGACGTTTCTATAGTGACATGCACTGGGCATCTTCAGCATTTAAATCCGTACTGAATACTGTTGCACGCTAGGTCGCTGATGTTTTCCCAGCACTTCTCCATGGGTGCCTTTGCACAATGTCGACGGTTTCCATGACAACCTTATGACAACAATAGTGTCTTAATCAATTTTTTAGCATCACTCTGACCCACAGTATATCTATAATTGATTGCCCTCTTATAGAGCGCCCTGGAACGAGTGTATTCCTCTGGTTTACTCGCCACTCGATTCCCGTTTTTTTCCAAAATGGCCGCCATATATAAATCAGAGGGGTCCTAGCAACAGCGTTACTAACGCTTTCCAGCCAGGCCCTCGCAGATCTGTCTGACTCCGCCATTGAGGAGGTTCAGCATCAACATCGCGGCAGAAAGGCTGGGCCCTTTTCAAACGCGCAGAGGTAATCCATGCTTTACTCCTCCAAATTAAATCCTGTGAGCTAGGCTCCCCTGACTCACTCTTAGTGCATTTTTTAAATGTTTTTTATATATTTTGTCAACAGCCGCTAAAGCTGTGGTTGTACGCTTAGACACCACCACGCTGGATCTGGCTGCCTTGAACGTAGATACCTCCAATGTGAGATAAGACACCCATAGCGCATGTGTTATTTTCCATATTGGGTGGATATGATAGCAAGGGAATTTGATTTAGTCTTATTTTTTTGTTTTTGTCTTTCTTTGTCTCCCGTGTACGACAGGAGTACATAGAGACGTGCCCATGTGTCACACGCATCCCTAGCACCTGCCTGTGATATTTATTATTCTACAGGTAAGCTGTGTGTTTTTTCGTTTTCACACAGTCTGATTTAGTCAGCTAAAATTAGTTCTTGCTCTGACACCTCCCTAACTATAGTCTCCCTTCCCTGCATCTTTAGACGTCATCCAACACAGAATTCTGTCCTGATGAAGGCTGTGTTAAAGATGAGGCACATCTAGCCCACGGAAAACGGCTGAAACACCTGGTGTAGACGCAATACTCCCTTTACCCTACAGCCCATCGATGCTGCCTACACAAGCAAAATGACTTTTTGTGTCCTTATCATTGTTCTATAGGCTTTTATAATGTCGTTTCTGAATGTATACACAACAGTATGTGAATGTCTTGACGAATTCTAATTTGTTTTTGTTCCTTGTTACACACACATTTTTCGGAAACTGTTCCGAATATATTTTGGTTCGGTGTGTGTTATATGTATTCTGTTATCTGTTGATTTGGTTTAACAAACAGTTTTGATGTCTTTTTTGAACCCTCCAGGTTCATAGTGCTAATATAAAAATAAGTGAGATTTATCTCTATAACACACATACTGAAGAGTGATTCTTTCTCTGCATATGCAGATGTTGATTGTTTTTCTGGGAGTGTTGGTTATGAGCATAGTGTCTCTGGACCTATTCATTTGTATATTTTGTTCTAGTTCACCCTCCTGGGTAGAATAGGTTCCATACCAGAGCCCAATTTTCTATTGCCGGTTCAGCTAGATACTGAGGAATCAGATCTAGAAGAAGATGTTACTCTGGTAGGTGATCTGGACCCTGCTGACTATCCTGAGCTGCAGTCTTTACTGGCAGAAGGTGCACCCAACAGGGAGGATTTCAGCAAGGGACAAAGAAAATGTCCTATCTTGCAAGGTTTTCGCCTACAGGCAGCTTCTCAGCTCAATGGGACTGAGCCTGGGAAGTATAGGTTGCACTGGGAAGATGGCCTCTTCTACAGTGAACCAACTGAGCCAACCCCTGGAGACTGCAAAAGACTTGTAGTACTTCTAGTGAACCGACTCCAGTTTCTGCAGTTAGCCCACGAGATACTTTTGGCTGGTCACTTAAGTTTTAAGAAGACCAAGGAAAGGCTCTCTCTTTATTTCTACTGGCCCAAGATGGGTTCAGAAGTAGACCAATTCTGCAGAAGCTGTTACACTTGCCAAACCTCTGGCGAGAGTGGAACCAAGAATGTGGCACCCTTGGTGCCTCTCCCAGTGGTGGGAGTTCCTTTTGAGAGGGCCGGGATTGACATTGTTGGTCATCTTGATCCTCCCACATCTTCAGGCAACAGGTTTATCCTGGTTGTAGTGGATAATGCCACTAGATGTCCTGAAGCCATACCTATGAGGACTGTTACGGCTCCAGCTGTGGCTAAGGCCCGGCTTGGTATTTTTACCAGAGTAGCTTTTCCTAAGGAGGTGATAACCGACAGGGAATCAAATTTTATGTCCAACTACATGCAAGCCATGTGGAAAACCTGTGGAGTAACATACAAGTTCTCAACTGCCTACCATCCCCAAACCAATGAGTTGATGGAGAGGTTTAACAGAACTATGAAGAGCATGATAGGTGCTTTAGAAGAACCCCTAAAAGAAAGTGGGACCTTCTACTGCCATGCCTTCTGTTTGCATATAGAGAAGTCCCTCAGGAGGGAGTAGGATTCAGTCCCTTCGAACTTCTTTATGGCCATCCAGTCAGAGGTCCATTGGCCCTGATTAAGGAGGGGTTGGAGAGTGCTCCTTCCCCCAAGCCAGTCAGAGTGACTGACTATGTGATAGGTATCCGGAGGAGAATGTCACACATGATGGCAGAGGCAACTGATAACTTGAAGGCTGGTCAAGCTCTGGTCAAACATTGGCATGACCAGAAGGCTAACATGGTTGAGTTTACTTAAGACCAGCTTGTTCTTTTAATGGTCCCCACAAGGCAGAGGGCCTTGCAGGACAAATGGATAGGACCCTTCAAGGTTGTGGGTAAACCTGGAGAGGTGAACTATCTGGTGGACTTATGCAATCCTAAGAAGGCTCCCAGAGTCTTTCACAACAACCGTTTAAAGGCTTATGTCTCTAGACCTGAAATAGGAGCTCTGCTTCTAGCTTCAGCTCAGGAGGAGGAGTAGAGTGAACGTCTGCCTGACCTTCTCAGAGGCTTACCTTTAGATGAGCAAGTGGAAGGAGTGAAGCTCCCTTCCAGTCTCACATCTGACCAGCAGGATGAGTGCAAGTTACTGGTAAATCTGTTTGCCTCCCTGTTCTCACTTTCACCAGGCTTAACCCCTAGGGGCCAGCATGATATACTCACTGGTGACTGTTTGCCTGTCAAAAGCAGAGGGTACAGAATGTCAGACAATGTAAGAACCCATATAAGGAATGAGGTCAACAAGATGCTTGAACTCGGGGTTATAGAGCCCTCTACTAGCCCATGGGCTAGTCCAGTTTTGCTTGTACCAAAGGCAGGATCCAAGGAGTTGAGATTCTGCATGGATTATAGAGCTCTGAATGCAGTCACTACGACCAATGCCCATCCTGTGCTTAGGACAGATGAGATGGTGGACAAACTTGGTGCAGCCAAGTACCTCAGCACATTTGACCTAACGTCAGGCTATTGGCAAATAGCCCTGACAGACCATACCAAGGAGAAAACTGCATTTTCCACCCCAGATGGCCTCTACCAATTCAAAGTAATGCCTTTTGGACTAAAGAATGCACCTGCTACATTTCAGAGGATGGCCAATCAAGTTCTGAATGGGATGGAGGACTTCTGCATGGAATACTTGGATGACATTGCAGTGTTCAGCCCTACATGGAAAGAACATGTTGAACACCTAGGATATGCATTGCAGGCTCTGGAACAGGCCCATCTGACCTTAAAGGCAAGTAAATGTCAAATTGGTCAGAGTACAGTGGTCTACCTTGGACATGAGGTAGGAGGAGGTGAAATAAGGCCATTGCCTAGCAACGTACAAGCTGTACAAAACTGGGCCACCCCTACTGCCCAAACTCAAGTGAGAGCGTTCTTAGGTCTCACTGGGTATTATAGGAACTTCATAGACAACTATGGGACCATAGCTTCTCCCTTGAATGTTATCTCCTCTCCCAAATTCCCTAAAAAGGTCAGGTGGAATGAGGAGTGCAATCAAGCCTTTGAAGGTCTGAAGAAAGCTCTTTGTCAAGCTCCAGTCCTAGAGCTCCTGACTATCACCAACCCTTCATTGTACAAACTGATGCTTCTAATGTAGGTATAGGTGCAGTCCTTAGTCAACTGGATGAGAAAGGTAGGGAACACCCCATTTGTTTCATCAGCAGGAAGTTAAAGGATCCCGAGACAAGATGGGCAACAATAGAACGTGAATGTTTTGCTATTGTGTGGTCACTGAAGAGGTTTAGACCATACTTGTATGGATCTACCTTCATCATTCAGACTGACCACCAATCCTTGAGATGGCTGATGCAAATGAAAGGGGAAAACCCAAAGTTACTCAGCTGATCAATCTGCCTGCAAGGATTTGATTTTTCAATTGAGCACAGAGCAGGAAGTCACCACCAAAATGCTGATGGTCTCTCTAGGATGTTTGTAACCGACAAACATCCTAGAGAGGTATGAGAATCATGCAGGAGTGGATTAAATCTTCCTGTCCCTTAGTCGGGGGGGGCGAGTGTTAGGGAGAATTCTCTTTTAACATTTAGATATGGCTAGTGGCAGTGGTATCTATCCTAATTTTTCTACCGCGATTATCTTATATAAACGTGGTAATATTGTAGGCTGTTGTGTTAGCCTCAAACTTAAACCGCTGCCTGCGGGGCATGGCCAGGGGTGTGGGGTGGTCCCCTTTGGTGTTGGCTGCCTGCGGGGCATGGGGAAGGGGGGTGTTAGGGAGAAATCTCATTTGATGGCTAATTTCCCTTACCTAGTGAGTCCCTCAGCAGCTTTGCTGGATCTCTGGAGTTATTTCTTTCCACTTGGTAAGAGTGTAGGCTTTTCCCCACTCTTACCCATGTTTTGCTATGTGTCTTTTTCTCTGTTTTCTGTGATTGTGGACTCTGAAGTATACCACTTCAGTAGCCCCCTTCTTTTGTGTGTTACACAGCGCATTCAGTGCAGTGACACAGGGTTATCGTTCAGACTTCCCACCAACCTCATTTATGAGGCTGACTACTGTCTCCCAGAAAAGGGTAAAGGTGCCATTAACTTTACTTAGTCAATTTAACCACAGATCCAGTACACACCATCTTACATGAAGTACTGGAAGGGGTTAATCCTTAGCCCTTTTTATCTGTACCTCCTAGAGCATTGTTTCTCTCTTTTAACATTTAGACATGGCTGGTGGCAGTGGTATCTACCCTAATGTTTCTAAAGCGATTATTTTATATAAACCTGGTAATATTGTAGGCTACTGTGTTACCCTCAAACTTAAACCCGCTTGACCAAATGCTTTTTTTTTTGGCTCCGGTATGGTTTATTCGCCATTTCATTTTGTTAAACTCCTTCTTGTGTTTTACATTGCGCGGCAAACCAGGTTTGCCTTCTTTGTTCACTGGGCCTCATTCCGACTCAGGCGTTAAGGGGTTTACGGCGCCGTAAACGGCGCCGACCCTTAACACCTGATTACAAGGTTCCCTTTGCAGGATGGCTGTTTAACGCCTGCTTTTTGCAGGCGTTAAAAGCCATGCCGCAAAGGGACCTTGGCGATAATTACGGCACCATAATTTACGGTGCCGTAATTATCGCCTTTCCCCATTCCCATTATGCCCTATGGGGCAAAAATGGGAATGGGGAAGGGGCCATTGGTGAATGGGGAATTACCGCCCCACTCACCTTGGAATGGGGCGGTAATTCCGCCATCCACCATGGTGGAATTGCAACCTTAGCGGCATGGACCATGGTGCTAATAGCACCATGGTCCTCCGCCAAGGTTGTAATGAGGCACCCTGTCTTTTGGCGGGCTTCTGCCAAGAAGCCCTCCTCTAGGCGCCTGGGTGTCTAGGTGGGCTGAATGTGAGAGAGGGGTGTAGTCACCCCCTGCACAGGGTATCCTAGGAAACCCAAGTCGCACTGTACCATGATTGGCTGAGGTGGTTGTCCGGGCTGGACAACCCCCTTGCTGTGTGATTGACAGCCAGGCTGTGGGAATGGGGGATTTTCGCATAAAAGGTTGGTCTCTTGGGCTGGAAGTCAGAGAGTCGCCACTGGAACTACAAGGAACCGAAGAGAAGCAGAGGAGAGGTCGACTGCTGCAACTATCCCATCCCAGTGAAGCCCTGCTGCAGTCCTGAGCTATCTATCCTTCAAAGACTAAGAGAATATCCAGTCCGGAGTCTTCTTCCCTTGAGCCTGGTGGGGATAACCAGCTCGTCTTCCACAGCCAGAGGATTCCCTTTGTGGTCGAAATTGCTGCACACTGCTGTAGTTGTTCCGGATAGCCACCTGAAGAGCCTCTCCTGTTTTTAAGGAGCGCACCTTTTATTAATCGTCGATGTTGCCGGCCTCATCCCTGTGTGGTGCAGACCCCCCTCATCGTCCTTCTTCTTACCGAAGCTCCAGCAATCGTGGGTCTGCAGGAAACTACCAGGAACAACTGCTGTGGCACCAGCTTCTTCATTGAGAAAGGTACTGTGTACTGCTTGAGGAATTTGGGTGAATCCCTATTTCTCGTTCTACAAGGCTTGTCCTTATTTTCCCTCCTTCTTATAACTTTTGCTTCCGAACATTGACAATATCTAAGTACTCTTGGCTACGTTGAATCGTGAACTGTCCGACTGTGTGACCCTCGACAACAGGAACCCGGTTCCACTTGACACTGGCTCCGGCCTATTGACCCTTGAATTTCTGTCTATGAGTGTTCTTCGATTCTGTCTGCCTGACAAAAGTATTGCCTATGATTTTTGCCCCCAACTCTCTCTGGGTATTTCAGGTGCTAAGTGTGTTTTTACCCCGCTAGAATTTCTTGTCCCGGATACGCGTTTATTTAGTAGACTGAACTGTCAAAAAGTGATCGCAATCATATTCACGGTAACGTGTCTTGTTTCATAATACCGGTCCGTTCAAACACAGGGTACTTACCTTGATTTATACCTTACGAAGTGAATTGATTAGTTGTAGTGTATTTTACGTGTGGTTTTGAATTTAATAGAAGTGTTGTGTTTATAACAAACATTTTATAAATAAATGTATTTATATTTTTCTACCTGAAACCTTGAGTCAGTGTTTGCTTGAGTCACAGTAATTGTGGTCCCTTTGTGTAATCTCTGCTACTGCTCATATACTCTTGAGATAAGCCTGGCTGCTCCGCTACTGCTACCACTTTAACATAGTAGTACAGGTTTGTACCAAAGGTAAAACTTGTATTGCTACCTGTAGCCTTAATTGTGTGTATTGGTCCCTAAGGGCACTGCACAGGATTCTGCCTAACAGGGGGGCACACCCGGGAAGGCACACACTGCCAAATCGTGTGTAAAACTTCACACGCACCCCTCAGAATACACGTACCCCACTCGCGCCAGGCCTATCGCATGTGAAACTTCACACGCATCCCTCTGAATACACGTACCCTGCAGTCCATCACCCCTGGCCATGCCCCGCAGGCAGCTCATCCACCCTGGGCATGCCCCGCAGGTAGCCCATCACCCCAGTCCATACCCCGCAGGCAGTCCATCCACCCTGGGCATGCCCCACAGGCAGCCCATCACCCCAGTCCATACCCCGCAGGCAGCCCATCACCCCAGTCCATACCCCGCAGGCAGCCCATCACCCCAGTCCATACCCCGCAGGCAGCCCATCACCCCTGGGCATGCCCCGCAGGCAGCCCATCACCCCAGTCCACACCCCGCAGGCAGCCCATCACCCCTGGGCATGCCCCACAGGCAGCCCATCCACCCTGGGCATGCCACACAGGCAGCCCATCACCCCAGTCCATATCCCGCAGGCAGTCCATCCACCCATGGGCATGCCCCGCAGGCAGCCCATCACCCCAGCCCATACCCCACAGGCAGCCCATCACCCCTGGGCATGCCCCGCAGGCAGCCCATCACCCCAGTGCATACCCCGCAGGCAGCCCATCAAACCTGGGCATGCCCCGCAGGCAGCCAATCAGCCCAGTCCATACCCCGCAGGGAGCCCATCCACCCTGGGCATGCTCCGCAGACAGCCATTCACTCCTGGGCATGCCCCGCAGGCAGCCCATCACCCCAGTCCATACCACGCAGGCAGCCCATCACTCCTGGGCATGCCCCGCAGGTAGCCCATCACCCCAGTCCATACCCCACAGGCAGCCCATCACCCCTTGGCATACCCACAGGCAGCCCATCCACCCTGGGCAAGCCCTGCAGGCAATCCATCACCCTAGTCCTTACCCCGCAGGCAGCTCATCCACCTTGGGCATGCCCCGCAGGCAGCCTATCACCCCTTGGCATACCCGCATGCAGACCATCCACCCTGGGCATGCCCCGCAGGCAGCCCATCACCCCAGTCCTTACCCCGCAGGCAGCCCATCCACCTTGGGCATGCTCTGCAGGGCATGTTTTCGCTGGCGTGAGAGGGGTACGTGTATTCCGAGTGGTGCATATGAAGTTTTACACGCGATAGGCCTGGCACAAGCGGGGTACGTGTATTCCGAGGGGTGCGTGTGAAGTTTTACATGCAATAGGCCTGTCGCGAGCGGGGTACGTGTATTTCGGAGGGGTGCGTGTGAAGTTTTACACGCGATAGGCCTGGCACAACGGGGTACGTGTATTCCCAGGGGTGCGTGTGAAGTTTTACATGCGATAGGCCTGGCACAAGCAGGGTACGTGTATTCCCAGAGGTGTGCTGGGAGTTTTACACATGATAGGCCTGGCACGAGCAGGGTATGTGTATTCCGGGGATGCATGTGAAGTTTTACACGCGATAGGCCTGGTGCGCGCGGGGTATGTGTATTCCGAGGGGTGCGTGTGAAGTTTTACACGCGATAGGCCTGGTGCGAGCGGGATACGTGTATTCCAAGAGGTGCATGGGGAGTTTTACATGCGATAGGCCTGGCGCGAGCGGGGTACGTGTATTCCGGGGGTGCATGTGAAGTTTTACATGTGATAGGCCTGGAGCGAACGGGGTATGTGTATTCTGAGGGGTTTGTGTGAAATTTTACATGCTATAGGCCTGGCGAGATCGGGGTACGTGTATTCCGAGCGGTGCATGTGAAGTTTTACCTGCGATTGGCCTGGCGCGAGCGGGGTACGTGTATTCCGAGGGGTGCTTGGGGAGTTTTACACGCGATTGGCCTGGCACGAGCGGGGTACGTGTATTCTGAGGGGTGCGCAGGGAGTTTTACACGTGATTTCGCTGGCGCGAGTGGGGTACCTGTATTCCGCGGGGTGCATGAGGAGCTTTACACGCAATTTCATGTTTGGGGGGCTGTATGCTGGTCCACTGGCCTTTGCGCCATGTACTGGATTTGTGCGATGTTTTTGGCGCACGAGGCAGGGTTGGGGGCATAACTGGCACTGCTGCAGCGTCGCTGCACCACTCTGCGCCACTGCTGCTTATGGATGTATGAATCCATGAATACGCTGTGCGCCTAAATGGGTTTTGGCGCACGTGGCTGGCGCAGACTGCCGCACGCGCACTCTGCGCACCAGCCGCGTGCGCCACTTGTGCGCCGAATTCTATGAATTACCCCCACTGTGTGTTGCTGTACTTTCACTCATTGGGTCTCATTACGAGTTTGCCTGTAAAAAAGTAAATTACCGGCATGCCGGTGCTACCGTGTCTGTGTAGCACTGCTCCCGGAAGCTACGGTAGATTCCGAGTCAGCGTGCACGCGCATTCCGGCATACAGGGAATGGTAGCACCAGCATTCCGGTAACAGCCTCCAAACTCCCGATAACGGCATCCTCGATGCTGCAGGCACCGACTCTGGCACCGACGATGTACCGGTACCCTGATGCTGGTAATACTGGCCCCGGAAACAACGTCATCTCGCCGGAATGGGAAATGCACCACTGGCCATCTTTAAAAACGCAATCCATTGCAATCCTCAGTCTACAGCAGTCCAACAGGAAAACTGAGTAGACAGCACAAAGCAGACCATCATGACATCTAGGCAAGGCACCGTCTGTCATCGAAAACCATGTTTTAGTAAGCAGGAGCTAAACATGTTGGCGGACACACTGGTGGAACATGCCAACGTTGTTTTCTGCGCTGACCAGCGGCAGCCAGCCCAACTCAGCAAAAAAGGCCATATGGGAGGAAGTGGCCCCCAAGGTATCGGCAGTGGGGACAACACCCCGACCATCTGAGATTGCCATAAGCGTTGGGACGATCTATGTCACTGGGTCCGCAACCTCCTTGCTGCAGAGCACAGCCAGGGGCTGGCCACAGGAGGCAGACTGCCATCCCCATCAAATTCACATCCTGGGAGGAGACCTGCAGAACCATCATCCACATGGAGAGTATTGAGGGGGTAGGAAATGCGGAGATGGAAGGAGCAACATCGGATGATAACAGTGAGTGTCCCTTACCGTAATCCCAAAGTCACACCACACACCTTCATCCCCAATGCCAATGGCGAAGGACAAATGCCAAGTAGGTGGCACCAGATTCCTGCTGCATTTGCACCCGCCGAAAGCCACCTTCCCCACAACTACAATGTACCTGCCACAAACACAATCAACAAACCCCACTGACACACCCCACATGTCCCCTCTATTGCCGACACAAGTACCATCTGCATGCGCACACCCACACACATCACTGTACAACTGCAGCCGTCACCACTGTGTCACCAAATGGAAAGATGCACACATCACCAGCACCAGTTGCACACCTTTCACACCCACCATATCTATACACACAGAGTAAACATCGATGCATCAACGTACAGAATGGGAGCACATCAGTTCCACAATGAAACACCACATGGCACACAGCTCCTGTGGCATGGCCACAACACCCAAACCACTAGACACCTGTACTCCACCCAACAGAGACTGTGCACAACATGGCCGCACCAGAAGGATGCACCGACACTGCACCGCCCCATATTCTTGTGTGCACCATGCCAGGTCCTCCAACATGTCCATGACAATGCGCATGACTCGGAATGTACTAGCATCGATGTATGTCAGATGGATGCACACCCATAACTAATACCATGCCTCACTATCCGCCACAGGCACAGGATCTGACAGCGAGGGCGAACATGCCACAACACCCCGGACAGCTGCTGCATGTCGTTGCTGCGGCGAAGACACCGGCTCTAGCCATGAGCCATCCACCTCCACCGCAAGACACAAGCGTGCCACAGCATCCACAGCACAGCCCCCCTGCCACCAGGAAACACAGGCGGGCCGGCAGCCCGAGCACCCACCAGCAACTTCCAACAAGGCCCCCCGGCAAACATCAACTTCTGACAGCAAGGCCCCCCCGGCACTCATCAACATCTAGGGCACAGCAGGCACTTCAGCTAGAAGAGCCGGAATCCCCAGTGGCCAGCGAGCATGAGGAGGCACTATCTGCAGTGCACAGCAAGTAGGATGAGGTGGCACAATCCGTAGTGGACAGTGAGCAGGAGGAGGCAGTCTCCCCAGGCCACAGCCAGCAGGAGGAGGCAGAATCAATGCCATCCAGGCAGGCAAGCACACATAGTACACCTGTAGATGGCTCAGGTGCACACTGCACAGGGGGGGCCAGTGGCCCTGACACCCATAGCGACGGTGCTGTGTTCAGTCCTGCAAGCCCTCTGAGCCCACCTCCCCTGCCAGTACCAGGTCTCCACCACATCAGGGACATCGAGGGGCGACTCTCTTGCATGGAAGGGCGGCAGCAGGCAATGCAGGCCCTGATCACACAGTCACACAGTACGGGACAGAGGAATAACAAACAGGGCAGACCATGCAGGATGCCCTGCAAGACAGTGCAAGAATGGTGAGCAGAGCTGTGTACTGCGTGGCCAGGTGTGCGTGGGAAGGAAATGCTGTCATGTCTGCCATGGCCCAGTCCAGCACCCAGTTGGCAACCGCTATAGCGGAATAACGGAACGTCACCACAACCCCCCACCCTGGCCCATCCTCCAGCACGACACCGGCCAGCTCTACTCAAACAAGCCCTGTGCATCATTCACAGGGACTCGTTCGCCGCCCAGAGGCTCACCCCCTTCCTCCAAAAAGGGGGCATAAATAGGACAACTTACAAGTGAATGTGGGGAGGGAGTAGTTGAGAAGGTGTTGTGGGGTAATGGAGGAGGAGGTGTTGGGGTATTGTGTGTGGGGTCAGTGGGAGAGGGAGAGGGGGTGTTGGGGTATTGGGTGTGGGAGTAGTGGGCGTAGTGGGGGAGGGGTTGTTGGGGTATTGGTTCTGGGGGTAGTGGGGAGGGGGTGTGGGGTCCATTTAATGGGACAGTGGTGGCAGTTAAATAATGCAAATCTGTACATAGTTATACATTATTCAATACAGCTGGTATGTAAAAGAAAAACACATGACTGGATATTGCTTCTTGAGTGTGTGTCTGTTTAATAATGTACAGTGCTCAGTGCCCAGTGTGACCCATGCCCAGTGCCTTGTCTTTTCCAGTCCATCAGAAGTAGTGGTCAATTAAATCTTGTGTGTCACATGTCCTTCATTTAAATTGTGCCGCTGAGGAATTCCACCATCTTCCTCATCATCATCCTCATCCTCTGGTGGCATCATGTCCATGTCAGGGAACAGGGGGACGTTGTGCCGGATGCACATGTTGTGTAGCATGGCACACACTAACACCATTTTTCCCACCTTCTCTGGCCTGTAAATGAGTGCCCCCCCCAACCTGCTGAGGCAGCGGAACCGGGCCTTCAACAGGCCAAATGTCTGCTCAATGGTGACACAAGTGCGTGCATGTGCACGGTTGTAGTCCTCTTAGTGCCTGTTGACTGGTTGCCTGATGGGGGTCATGAGCCAGTGTTAGGGAGAATTCTCTGTTTAGGCTGAATTCCCTAACCTAGTGAGTCCCCCAGCAACTTTGCTGGATTTCTGGAGTTTGTTTTTTTCCATCCTGCCAAGAGTGAGACTCTTTTTCTCCCACTCTTGGACATGAATGTGTGTAATTCCTTTGAATGTCAATGTGTTCTATGGGCTATGGGGTCTTTTACTCCATAGGGTCTCATATGTTTTTCTATGTGTGTTACACCGCACCCTACGTGCCATAACACTGGGGCGTCCTAGCGGACCTCCACCATAGACTCCATACCCGGGGACTGACTACTGTCTCCCCGGGCATGTAAAGTCACCATTGGCTTTACTAGACCTAAATTTACTAACAGAACTAGTACAAACCATCTTATTGTGGACGTACTAGTAGGGGTATTTTGATTACTCCTGGATCTGTTATTCGAGGGGGCACTGTCCCGTCCCCCCTCGTCGAGTTTTGGCTGGTGGCAGTGGAAACTACTTGTTATGTTCGACCCCGAACATAACCCTATGGGATTCGTCCCATTGTTGGAGATTGATACTTTTTCTCCTTAATCTCTAACGTACCACCGGTCTACTTATCTTAAATAAGTTTATCGGATGGTATTTTCTGCCAGAACTCGGTTTGTAAAATGGCGTCTGTGTTCGTCTCTGTGACTCCTAAACCAAAGGTTGAGCCCTTTGTTCCACTTTTGGCGGGCTCTGTACAGAGACCCTCCAAAGTGGTGCCATTCTGTCTGGGTTACCACAGGGGTGTGGGAGGGGGTTTAGGCACCCTGGACCGAGTTGCCTTGCCAACTCCAGTCGCACTCTGGAGTGATTGGCCCAAGTGGTGAGCCTTCCCGCTCACCACTTAGCATGTGTTGATTGACAGCTAGGCTGAATGAATGGGGGTTTTCTGCATAAAAGCAGGGCTTTTGGGACTGGATCTTCAGATGTCGCCACAGGACCTAAGAATCCAACGAGGGTAACGCTGAGCCGACCTGCATGACGACACCTCCGGTGGAGCCCTGCGGAACCGACTCACCACTTCCCGACGACAGAGGAGATCTCCCTGCCGGAGAGTCTCTTCCCCTGACTGGTGGGAACAACTAGTCCCCTTTGCTTTTTATTCGCCTCAGGACGCAGTGGTCGAATTGCCCGTGCAGAGCACCCCGGCAACCGGATAGCCACTACCCCTGTACCGTGACCAAAAGGTGGTGCCTTGTGACGGAGCACTCCGCGGCTGGTCTCTTCCCTGGTGGTGCACCGGACTGCACTTTTCTTCGACGACGAGAACATCTCTACTCTTGGCAAAGACCCAACGTGCATCCACCACCAGGAACAACTGCCCCCGCCGGAGCTGCCCTCCACAACAAGGTACTGTGTCCGCCTGGCTTCCCTTTCGATCAGTTCGAGTGAGGTGTCTTAATCCTCTCCTTTCCGTTGGGTCGCCTCCAAGCTTCCTCAGGTATTGTTCTGAACTAGTTCAATCTGCCGATAACAATTTGCTACAAAGGCTCGAACGCATTTCTACTAGAGACTTTTGGGACATATCGCCTTGCCTCTCTCCGAGTGGGCTTGGCCTCTGAACTTTATGATCTATTGTGGTTCTTGCCTTCTTGCCTTGCATTTTTCCCGCAAAGTATTGAACTGTGTTGATTTCGTAACCTGCCTATTTTTCTCTCGCGTCCTAACTAATATTAGAGTGCCATCTAGGTTGAGGCATACACCTCTGTCTGTAAATAAGTGGTGCCGGTAAAACCTAGACTTGTCAAAATATTGCTAGGGGGATTGATCGTTTCTTCTTCGTAGAGTAATTGTGATTGATTTGTTTGCCGTGATAGTGCCATAGTGTTTTTGATAGATGTTTTGTTATAAATAAATACCTTAATATCTTTACACTGAGCCTCGTTGCGTGTTTGCTTGTCTTACTGTGAAGAATTGCCCTATCTTGTATACTCCACATACTGCTTAACTCTTCTTGAGAGAAGTCTGACTGCTCAGCCACAGCTACCAACAGTGAATCTGTGTGGTACAGACTGCTACCAAGTGGGTTTACTGCCAAACACCTGTAGTCCTAACTCTTTTGCAGTGGTCCCAGAGGGAACTGCACAGGTTTCCGCCTAACCACCAGCCCTTCAGGGGATACTCGGCATTACCTGCATTGGAGCAAGAGAAAGGGTACTTGTGATTTATTTGGTAATTCCATGTTAGCACTGCCTGTACTGTGTTCATGATTAAATGCAACTAAGGATTCATAACTGCACATGACATGTTCCATTTTCAATGACACAGGTAAGTGTACTTAGGGCTGATCCATGGGTGGGGGATCGGTGCAGTTGCAGTCCCAAGGACCATTCAATGTGAACCTGCACTCTCACAAATCAAGTCCAAATGTCCATGATGGCTTCAGATTTCATTGATGTGTTACAATGGAAATGGACTGTGCATGTACAGTGGATAATTACACATTTGCCTAATTGGCTTCAGGTAACACAGTGGTATCCCCAGTATGCATTCTACTTATTCATGCCTCCATGTACATGTCCATCGACACCTTCCCCCATATGACTAGGTCAGATTCACATTGGTGGTATGGGCCACGGGTGAAGGGTTACGTTTCTGTGATACGGTTGGGTGGGGGTTGGCATGGTGGAACTAAGGTACTTTGGATAAGTCCTGCTCCTTTCAATCATATCTTGCTGGTAGTCAATGATTGCTGATTTTAATCGTTTTCATACTTGACCCATTGTACTTGGCGGTGTCCCTTAAGGTGACATGACAGGCATACTGATCTGCGTGTACCTGTGGACTGAGTTCAGTGACTGATTTTCAGTGTGTAAGATGGTTTTCTCTCATGCATGGCAGCATGACTAGTGATTTCCTTTTCTGAGATCATGCATTGTCACTACAGATAGTGCATTGTGGTACATATGGTTCATGTTTGCTGATGTTCCTGATACATGTGCTGGTGTGTGCACTGTGTCTGTTGATTGTATGTACACACAGCTGTGTAGGCCATGCACATCTGCAAGCATTGGCTGTGTTGTACATTCTCTTTAATTTACTAAGGTCACAGTTGAAGGCACCCAGGACGCTGTGTGTGGTCTTGTTCCATTCTATGTGTGTGGTTTAATATTGTCATCCGACTTTGCCTTCTATTGCCCAACCCAGTCTCTCTGCACTTCATTGCATACCTGGTAATTTTTACGGCTATGTGCAGGAGTGATGATGGATTTATGTATGCAGTGTGCACTTGTGCTCCTCATGCATGCAACCCTATGCTATGTTCCGACACCCCTCATGGCCCAGCCAGCAGACACGTTGCTTATACTTGTGATCCCCCCCCACCCAATCAACACCCCTCATGGCCCACCCAGCAGACACATTGCCCATGCTTGTAATTCCCCCCCAATCAACACCCCTCATGGCCCAGCCAGCAGACACGTTACCTATGCGTGTGATTCCCCCTGCCCCACAAATCAACACCCCTCATGGCCCTGTGGTTAGACTCACCCAGCAGCCAGGTACATTGTGCAGCATGTCGTGCCATGTAGCGGGCAAGCGTGAATTGTGCAGCACCATGGCATCATGTGTGGAGCCAGGGAATCTTGCACAGCAATGCGTGATGATTTTGTGCGCATCGCACACCATCTGTACATTCAGGGAATGGTACAGCTTACTGTTGTGGTGCACTCCCTCCACAGCATGCTGGACAACCAGCTCCACATGTGTACAGTCGAGGGCACCGATTACATTTGGCATGCCTGCCAGTGCATAGAATGCTATTTTGGCTGCATTTACCTCCTCCGCAGTCCGTGGTAACTTAATGTGGTTGCTTGCATGTTTCAGGAGTGCAACTAGCACCTGGTTGAGTACACGGGAGAAACAGGGTTGTGAGATTCCATGCAGCTGCCCCACTGTGTGCTGATAAGTGCCTGTGGCAAGGAAGTGTAGCACAGACACTACCTTCAGCAAGGTGTCCAGATATTGATCAGGCTCACCAGGTCATCATGAACGAGGTCCACTATTGTGGTGATGGTGTCCCTGTCTAGCCGATACAGGGTGTGGATCTGAGCAGGGGTTAGGTTGAATGGACTGGCCCTTAGGCGAGGGATTGGTGGCTGCCTGCGGGGAACAACTGCCTGCACAATGGGTATGTGCTGGCCCAATCTCGCCCTCCTTCTCCTTGTGCGCCTCCGTTGCATTCTCTGTCTCACTGCCTCCTCAATGAGTAGCAGTGCATGCATGTCCTCCAGCTCCAGTACTTCAAGTGCTAATGGTTGCATTGTGGATTTGGGAGGAGTGTGATGTGTGGGAGTGCTCCTTTTGTGCTGTGCCAGACTCCATTGCCTCCACCTCTGCTGTTTGTGTGCAACTGTGGCAGTTTTCTACACACCAGATTCCTATTAATGCCAGCACCGCGATGCCAGTGTTAACGGCATCATTGTATGCATTGTTACTGGCATTTGCATGCTGGTAATTGCATGTCCGTGCACCTCTTAATTTCCACTTAACTGCGGCATGCCGTTGTCACTGGCACGGCTGCCGTGTGTCGATGCTCATACCGGCAAGAATGAGGCTGGTCATGGCGGGTCCCTGCCGATGCCGGTGACACCGGCATCGCAGCTCCTAATACACCAGTCCGGTAAACAATGCCAGTACGGTAATACCGGCATCAATTTTACCAGACCGGCAACCTTGTAATGAGGCCCTTATTTTTACAGACAGGCTTGACTGGGTTGGGCAAGTCCTGTTAGAGTGGAACACTGAGTGGCCTGTTTTTGCTTTTAGCCTCTCGTGACGTGTTGCTGAGGTATTTCACTTCAGCCCAGCCTTAGGCGCCGTGGTGTAACACAAAATATGGGGGCCCCCTGCGACCCATGCTGAGGGCCCCCCCCCCACTCGGCAACAAATCACGGGTCGTGCCACACTCTGGGCCGGCCTAGATTATCAAGCTTGCACAATACGCATGAACGTGCTGCTGAAGTGGTCTACCACCCACTGCACTAGGAGAAAGATATAAATATGTGTTTTAATGCAATATACAGCACACTTTCTGATACAAATTGGCTAAAAGGCCAGAGTGTTTGCCATTGTTTTGTAGGGTAACACCAATCCAATACATGCAAGTCACCAACAGTGCACAGGAACATTAATGCATTTCTATTAAAAATGCCATGCCACATTGAAAACATGTCCCACTGGCTGCACAATGTAGACCAGTGTAGACAAAACATTACAGTAAAGCATGCCATGCCACATTTAGACATACCAACACTGGTTGCACAAAAATGCCAGACAAAGCAATAACACTCATCAAGAAGAGAGCACCCATTGAAGCCTGGGTATCTGCTGCCTCTAACAACATGGGCAAACTCTTTAGAATCTGCATGGAAATGGTCAATCATGTTGCAGTCTCCACCTCTCCTGTTCCCTCCCATGCCCTCTGTATGGCTCTGGCCTCTCACTTCTCTGCTAAAACTCAGGACATCCTGTCCACTATCTCCTCTTCCTCTCCCTCTTCCTCTGTCAGACCCCCTTTGGCCATCTCTACCTCTCCTCTTCCTTTCTCCTCGTTCTCTCTGACAACACCTGATAAGGTTGCTAGACAAGCCCGATCCATAAAAGTGCCGTCAAAACAGGTGCTCCCCTGCTCCTCCAGAACCATAAAGGACCATATTGACACCCTCGCTGCACCTTGGCCGATTTCTGTAATCACTCTTTCACCACTGGAACGTTTCCCTCTACCCTTAAGCACTCCCTTGTGCACCCGCTCCTCAAGAAGCCATCTGCCGATCCTACCTGTCCGGAAAACTATCGCCCAATCTCGATTACCCAATTCCTGGGCAAACTCTTGGAAAAAAGCTGACCATCTCCCAGCTTACTCTCCACATTGAATCTGTTGGTTATCTCCATGACCATCAGTCTGATTCAGATCTGCCAGAAGCACCCAAACGTCTCTCCTGAACACCCGTGAAGATCTGCTCTCTAACCTTGATTCCAGTATTCCTTCTGTCCTAATCCTCCTTCATCTTTCCTCTACTTTCCACACAGTCAACCATGCCATCCTGATCAATCGACTACGTGAGAACCTGGGCATCACGGATCAGCCCCTGGAGTGGCTGACCTCCTTCCTCTTGGACTTCCCCTCCCAGGTCCAGCTTGGTCCCTTTCTCTCTGTCACCTCTCTCTCTACCTGTGGTGTTCCCCAGGGCTCTATCCTCTCACCCTGGTTTTTCAACCTCTACTTGGCCCCTTTGGCCCACCTGATCTCTACCTTCTCCTCTAACTTTCAGTGTTATGGGGATGGCACTCAGCTTTCCTCCAGGCTCCTCTCATCTCTTGCTCATTCCTGCCTGTCTATCCGTGATTCAGGATTGGTGCACATCCAACGATATCTACATTAGTGCCATTAAGATAGAGATCCTTCTCATTGGGACCCCTGCCTCTGCTTTCCCTCTCTCACTCTAGTCAGCCACCTTGGGCCCTCTTCTTTCGCCTTCATGCGAGGAAAAACCTTGTGTGCCATCTTCGTCTACACTCTCTCCTTCTCTCCTCGCATCTCGGACGTTGCCAAGAAGTCCCACTACCTACCAGCTGCTCCTCCTCAAAGGGACGTTTCCCTTTCTCACTTTCCCCCAGAAGCTCACTGTCTCCAGAGCCCTGTTTCTCTCTAGGCTGGACTACTGCGACAGCCTCTTTCTCATGCTGCCTTCCTCGACTCTCCTCCCTCTGCAACTAATCCAGAACAGGACAGCAAGACTTATCCTTGGCAACAATCCCAGGGATCATATCCCTACACCCTGAAATCTCTCTACTGGCTCCCGGTCATTGCAAGAATCAAGTTCAAGACCCTTTGCATTGTCCACAAAGCTTTCTGGGGTCGGGCGCACACTACATCCAACGCTCTTCCAAAATACCTTTTTTCTCAAGCCCTTCCTCCGGCAACCTCCAACTCTTTAAGGGCTAGACACGTCTTCAGGCAGAGAGTGGGGGGTAGATCTCTCTCCTCTGCAGATGCCTGCCTCTGGAATGGCCTCCCTGCTCTCTCAAACATTAGCAGACCACCTGATGTTCTAGAAGCAGCTCAAAACTTTACTCTTCTCCTCTGCTTTCGCTCTCTCCCTCCCCTGCTGACCTACCTGTCTGCTGTACCGACTGGTTGCTTGGCTACCCTCAGATTCTCACTGAGTCCAGGCTCTTTCTTGATCAGTCACCTTTGCACTGCCACCGGCCTACTATGCACTTAGGGACTGTAACTGTAATCCTACAGTCCCTTGTTCTCCTTGCACTACCCAGAGCCGCGCTGCCCTGGCTGCACTTACTCAGAGAATTACTGCCCTGTTTTCCCCTCCCTTCTTCCTTGCACTTCCCCCCTCGACACAAGGCCTAGTAAGATCATTTGTCTTGTCCACCCTCTATCTTCACTCCATCTTCACTCCATTGCTTGCTGTGCCAAGAAACACTTGTGTATAGGCGTTTTATAATAGACTTATATCATATCATTTATCACAGATGCTCAAAAAAATATACAATGCTGCAGTAAGAAATAGCTAGACTGGCAGCACCCAAATGCCAATCTAGCCAGGTAATTACACTTAGTAGGACTGCTTTATCAGAAATGCGCAGTTAAAAAAAAGTCATACCAAACTGAAGAATAACTAGACTGGCTGCACCAAAATGCCTCTCTAGACACTAATACCACATATGATGCCTGCTTAGCCTGGACATGGACAACCATTATGATTTATCGCACAATCCCACCGCCCACACATCCCCTCTCCCTCCCATGCCCTATCCCAACCTTCAAAATCAGCTCCTAGGCCCAGAATTACCTTCACTTACTTCCCTCTTCCTTGTCCCAGAGCTTACGTATGAGGCTCCTTGCCTCATAGGTAAGTACTGGAATGAGGAAGAGTGGGATTAGGAGTAATGAATATACAGGTAGCTAAGTCAGGCATTACTTCCATGTACCTCTACCTCATCCCAGTGCTTGTGTAGGAGGCATAGTGCCTCATACACAAGTACGGCCTCATACACAAGTACAGGAAGGTGGTCAGTCATAATTTTGACAGTAAAAATGTCGACAGTCAAAATTTCGAAAAATAAATGTCGAAAAAAATAATGTCGACAAACAATAATGTCGACATTTTTTCAATATTTTTTCGAAATTTTCTATTTATTGTATAAATAAATAAATAAATATATATATAACTAAAATGTGTTGAGTATGAGGGGTGAGAGGGTGGTGGGGGTGTGGGGGGGTGGCAGGGGGTGTTGGGTGAGGGGGGTTGGGGGGACACCCCCATAGTAAATGATACTCTTTTTGTTTATTTATTTATTGAAAAAATAAATAAATAAATAAATAAATATATAATTAGAATGTGTTGAGTATGAGGGGTGAGAGGGTGGTGGGGGGTGTGTGGGGGGGTGGCAAGGGGGTGTTGGGTGAGGTGTTCATAGTTCTAATTGACATTTTTTTGTCGACATTTTTTTTTCTAAAAAATGACTTTTTACATTATATGTATAGGATGTCGACATTATTGTTTTCTACATTTTTTTTTCGACATTTTTGTTTGTCGACATTTTTTTTTCGACATTATGACTATAAACCGTACAGGAACAAGGAAGAATAGGACTAGAAGTAATGACAATTACCAATAAGTAATTAAGGCATTAAACACAAGTAGGGGCTTAACAATATTCAGTTGACTGGGCTGCAGCAGTCACCCCCATAAATTGTGGGCTATGTTGACTCAACCTGGCTGACCTTCAAAGCAGTTACCGGACAGAACAGGACACAGATGTTAAATGACACCTGGGTTTCGCTGTTAACAAGGGCTCAGCAGTTACTAACGTAAAGCATTTCACTGTTAGTACCTGCATCCAAATGCCACATTTTTTAGGCAATTGAAATTGTGATGTGGGTTTAGTACTTTCATGCCAGGAAAGTGATTGGAAGGGTAGAAAGGGAACAGGAGACCATTCATTCTCACAACAGTTCATAAGTGGGTGCTTTCACACTTAAAGGAGAGAGTTAACTGCGTGTAGCATTGAAGCTGCATTCTCATTAACATGCGTAAAGAAGTTAAATGCCCCCACACAAATACTCTTCCAACATTTGAAGGACCAGCCCCCCAAAATGTAGGTTTTGTTGTGCCCCTGAACACAAGCACAAACACCATTCACCATATGCACGCATACACGCCCAGCCATCCTTACATTTAAGTGTGCACTCTTTCACCATACAGGCACACACGGGCAGCCATTCATACATTTAAGTGTGCACCCTTTCACTGTACACACGTACACCCAGTCACCCATACATTTGTGTGCACCCTTTCACCATAAACTCACACAGGCAGCCACCTCCACATTTAAGTGTACACCCATTCACAATATACTCACACACGTCATTGGGTTGAGGGGCGCCCTATCACTTAAAAAAGAAATTGGGCTGTAGTATAAGTATGCTGGTCCGGTATCAACGGTACCGGGAAGCTTGCCAGTACCGTTGTTACCAGACTGGCAAACAACGAATTCTGCTCCCGGGCGCCTTCCCGCCTGCCAGGTCTGGCGGGCGTACCGGCACCCGCGAGCAGAGCATGTCGGATGCACTGGCATCATTCTGAATGGTGCTGGTGTATCCGAACTCCCCATTCCCAATGAACCCTATGGGGATCAAATGGGAATGGGGAGCATTTTTTCCCTGTGCTCGCAAATGGACTATTACCGTGTCCAGCGGGGCTGTAATAACCCAGTAATTGCCCAATCGCGGGTGCCTGAAAAAAGCGCCAGTTTGGCGGCAGCCTGCCGGTTTTACCAGCAAGGCTACAGCCAAACTTGTAATGAGGCTGATTGTTTCTTTTTGAAATCACTCTGATTTCATAGAGAAATTATTTCAGTTAAGGACCGAACCACAACAGAAACCATTTCTTTTTTTTTTTTTTTTTTTTTCCTCTTTGAAACGTGTCTAAAATGTTTATTTTACCCAGCTCCAGTATGCTCAATATGTCCTGTGTTTCTTTGTTAATGTCAACCGTTGCTGTTAATACTTAATGGACTGCTTGACGTAGCAAGTACAATGGCGCTCATAGCCACAGAAATACACGCAATGTCCAGTGCTTAGAGGACATACTAATGGCAGTCAATGCGCTTTACTAATACAGCATGTTGCTATATCATTCAGTATCAAGTGCATTTTCAGTAGGACTGGATCCACCATCGATGGTCCAATTTCTTAACAAAACCAACAGGGTGGTGTTAATTCCACGCTTATTTAAATGTGATACTTTTCTTTAGGTATTACAATTTTTATTTTACATAAATAAACATGAACATGAATAATCCAATAAACACATAGCCAATCAATTCAATGTAAATAATCAACATATCACAACCAATTTAAAAATACACATCAATGTACTAAAAATAAAACCGGTTGAAGAAGAAGAAAAAGAGGAAAGAAAAAAGAGAAAAAAAAAAAAAGGGGAAAGAGAAAGGAAAAAGAGAGCAAGTGCAGGAAATAAGGACTAAGAATACTAATTGCATGAACCATACAACAAATTCAATAATAAAACAATCAATGCACATCCTATAGATGTCATACAGCACAACAGTGTACAAGGATATGTATATATTGTCCCAGATCAAAGTTCTGCTTTATTCATAGGCATCAAGAAAGCAGCCCCAAATGTTCCAAAACTTGTCAATGTCATCAGTGAGTTTGTAAATAGCTCTTTCATATGTTGAAATTGTAAGAAGCTCCTCCACCCAATCATCAATGTTGAAAGAATTACTCGATTTCCAGGACCTCAAAATGAATTTTTTAGCAATCATACATGCACGTAGCAGACAAACTTTCTTTCCAAAGTCAATTTCCTCCAGAAGAGAATCATTGCCTAAAATCAATAATGAGGCATTCATGGGGATTGAAATGTTTAAGACCAAGCTTAATCTCTCACACACCTTTTCCCAGAACTGCATCGTTTTAGGACAGGACCAAATCAAGTGACTCAGAGATCCTCTAGAACATTTACATTTCCAGCAAAGATTGTTGTCTAAAAGTTGTCTCCTGAATAGTTTCTCCGGCGTCCAATAGGCCCTAAACAACAACTTCGTTTGAGAAGCTCTGAGGGACCCATCCAAACTCACCAAACGAGTGTTCTCACAGCACCTTCGCCAACATCTGAAGTTCACATCTTCCCCCAATTCCTCCGCCCACAGAGTAGGTAATCTCGGATCACCTTTCCGAGTAGCTTTTATGATACTATACATGGTAGAAGCAGGGTGAGATGCACTGAGGCATACAGTTATAGCTGCCCAGGCTGGACTCTGAACAGTCAATTGTGGCACCTCAATACAAGCTGAAATAATAATCTTCAACTTCCGATATTCGGCAATTGAGCATTTCGTCATATCACACCTCTGGCCAAGCTGAGTGAACGTTAACCAGTTCTCCCCATCAAACAAATCTCCAATGTATTTGATACCAGCCACAAACCATTCCGTCCAAAACAGTGTTTTGCCCTGATACTTCAAGGCTGGATTATTCCATATGGAGGCATCTGGATGTAAATATGGATCTGCACCCACACGGATTGAGAGTTCACACCAGCAGTCTTGCAAAAACGAAGTAAGGGCGCTGATTTTTCTAGATTTATTCCTTCGAGTGGTCAGCAGAGCTCTCGGGTCTAATTGGGATACAGCACTGCATTCCCAAGATAAGAGGTCAAAATGCTCAGACTGTACATCTCCAGAGTCAATAACTTTGCACAAATGTCGAGTGGAAAAGGATAAATGGTAGTCTGAGAAATTAGGCAAATTCATTCCCCCCAATTTCAATGGGAGTTGAAGTTTCCAGATTGCAAGTCTCGGAGGCTTCCCATTCCAAATAAAGTTCTGCATAATCCTATTGACCTCCTTAAAGATGTTTCCTGGTATCTTAGTGTGTAGCATGCTCAGCAAGTAATTTATCCGAAGAGCCAGGTTCATCTTCAAACAGTTGATTCTGCCCCATGTCGATAACTTCAAAAGACTCCACCTCATCAAATCTGATTTTAGAGTCGGAAGAATCTGAGCAAAGTTAATGGCAGGTAACTTCACTATGTCTGCTCCAATCCATATGCCAAGATATTTCAACTTTTCAGCACACCACCTGAATTGAAATTGAACACATGTATGTCGTTGACACAACCCATTGATTGGAAGGATCTCGGATTTACTCCAGTTAATCTTATATCCCGATATCACGGAGAAGGAATGAATGTCTTGCATCAAATAAGAAATACCAATAGCCGGGTCTTGAAGGGCAATCAACAAATCATCCGCATATAACCAAACCAAATTATTTCGACCATTTCCAATTACCGGTTGAAGACGTACATCCGCCCTTAAACTCACTGCTAGAGGTTCCATAGATATAATAAAAAGGAGAGGTGAAAGAGGGCAACCCTGCCTTGTACCACGATGAAGCTCAAACGGATCGGAAATAAGTCCATTCGTCAGCACACTTGCAGAAGGGTTGGTATATAACAACTTAACCCATCGCTGGAATTCTTGCCCAAATTTCATCTTCCCCAAGCATGCAAATAAAAAGTTCCATTCAACACGATCAAATGCCTTTTCAGCATCCAGGGAAATGACCGCACTGGCAATTGGTTGATTATGCCCTTTCTCAATTGTCAATAGCAGGCGCCTCATGTTGTCCGCCACTGCCCTTCCAGAGACAAAACCCACTTGATTCTCATGTACCAGAGTTGAAACCACCCTATTTAACCGAACAGCCAAGATCTTGGCCAATATTTTGCAGTCACAGTTTATCAGACTGATCGGTCGATAATTCTCACATCTGGTAGCAGATCTGTCTTTCTTCCTCATCACTGTAATCAATGCATGTCTCATTGAATCCGGCAGTGAACCAGATTCAAAAGCCGCATTAAAAACATCACACAAAAGCTGTAGTGCGGAATCAGGGAGGGCCTTATAAAATTCATTAGGTAGTCCATCAGAGCCAGGTGATTTACCCATTGTTAGTTTTGAAATTGCGTGTTGAACATCATCTACCTCCACCTTTCCTTCTAAACTCATCGCATCATCTGTTGTCAGGCTATTTCTTTTTGAAGTCATAGGGCTCCTCCACCCCATGACATGGAGGCCTCCAGCCTGGGGTATTCCATGTCATGGGGTAGGGGGAGCCCTCGGACTACAAAAAGAAAGTTTCTTTTTGTAGTCACTCTGTCTTCATAAAGAAATTATTTTTGTTACAGAAATAATTTCTTGATGAAGGCAAAGTGATTTCAAAAAGAAGTTAAAAAAAAATATTTTGAAAAAAATATTTTTCCTAATTTTTTTCCCAAGGGGGCCCCCTCCCAGGCATGTGCTGACAGGTCCCCCCGCACCGCGGGTGCTGCGGGGGCCCCTGTTACGCCAGTGCTTGGGTGCCCCCTCAGGGGTACTCGTTTGGTAGAAGGCCATAGGGGATCCAACTGGGAGAAGAGAGAGAGGGAGGGTTGTCACTGACCCCTTCTGGATTTACCCACGAATTCTCCAGAGGCCATGCTTGGTCCCGGGTTTTTCCAATTTTTTTTGGTTTTCCTGTTGTGGGGTTGTCCCTTTCCTGTTTGGGTGTTAGCGAGCCCGGAGGGACTAGAGGAGCGAGGACAAGCTGCCAGCTGGGGGGCACTGTGATCGCAGCGTTTCTTCCCGCCAATTGCGCCCCTGTGTGGTGAGGTTAACCCCATCACTGGGGTGGTTCAGTAAGAGGTTGGAGGGCAGCAACTCATGAGGGAGGAGTACTGTGGGCCGGATGCAGCTCGGGTTCAGGATTGAATGGAACCCTGTTGGTCCGTATCGTGTGGTATCAGGCAGGGTGTCTTAAACCTACCATTGTAGCTGGCTCAGGGAAATAAGTGGTCCTGCCAGGGCATGGGGGACCACCTTCAGGTCATTTTATGTCCTCCCTGTGCTAAGGAGTTGTGGTCGGCCAATTACCGAGGTTAGGCTGTCTGTGCTTGTCGGTCTTTGTCCTAGGTGTTGTGTGTCCTCTAGTCCTCTGCAGCTACCATTAGTTCAGGGGTCCTTGTTCTGCCTCTGGTTCTTCCGGGGTGAAGGGAGGTCAGTACTCCTAACGAGGCATGGTTGACATTACGTAATATATGGTGGCAGAAAAGGTTAACTAGGAGGCCCGTTGGTTAATTATTTATTATTAGATGTCAATTAACTCATGTTGCCTAGCTACTTATTTGTTTATGTATGAAATATACCCATTCAGACAACCCTGCGCCCAAGTTACTGAATTGATGCAATGTAATTCTTTATAATCAGATGTCAATGAACTTGTTCTGTCTAGCTACTTATTTATTTTATGTATGAAATATACCCATCCAAACACCCCTACGCCAAGGTTACTGAATTGATGCTATTTAATTATTTATTATCAGATATCCATGAACTCATGCTGTCTAGCGATGTATTTATTTATTTTCTGAAATACATGCGCCCAACACCCTTTTTCCCAGGTGACTGAATTGCTGCTATTTTATTATTTATTATCAGATGTGATGAATTGATGCCAGTTAATTATTTATCTATTCCATGTATTACATGCACTCGCTCATCCTCAAGGGCACAGAGGGGTGGACAGTTACTCATGTGATAAAGAGAATCTGTTATACACAGTCATTTATATAAAAAGGCTGTTCAAGCATTGCAAATGAAATAAGGCTGTGTCCATTTACTTAACCAGGTTCTTAGATGCAATGGTCTGTCATCAGGGCTGACCGACCATAGGACAGAGCCAAAACCCACTCAGCACACCCTGCAAATACTAGAGGTCTGCAATAGGCCGAGATGGGTCACCATTTATCCCCCTGGGTTTCAGTTGCACAAGTGTGCATTAAGGTATACGTATCCCGACTCAGGTCCCCTACAGGTCACTGGTCACTCCATCCTAAGGAATTAAGGTAAGAAACACCTTACACTCTTGGAGGCACTGCTGAGATCCAGGGGGGATTCACACGATGTAGAAAGAGCTCTTCTGTATCAAACAAGAGTGCTGTATAATACATGGATGATTTATTACACTTAGTCAAAATGACGCATTAATATGTTTTGCATTGGATACGCGCTGAAGGGCTCAGTCCAGAAGGCTGCTTCATAGTGGGCGAGGTCCCCTTACACATCACGACTGATGAAGTAACAGCTATGACTGGTTCCTTGGAAACCATCACTGGGAAAGTGAAAAGTGTGGGGCGCATACCTGGTCAAGATACAAAATGTTATATGCTATGTTATGGTGCTATTTCTTGTACAGGTAAGACCCTGCCCACTGAGATCCGAGATGGGGAGCCTTTGATCATCTGCCTTGTCTGGACCTTAGACACTTGGCCTGAAATACCTCTGCACCCGGAAGCTGCGACATCAACCAACAATGCCATTGTAATTGCAGCTGCAATTGCTGAGGCGGTTAGAGTAACTATGGAGCGGTATTCCCAGTCCCATTTGGTTACTGAACATGGGATTTCCCCCCGATTATGACTCTTATCAGGTGAGAATCCTGTCCCTAAAGAAGAGGAGGGATATGAACTATGGGTAGATCTCACTCATCTTATGCTACACGACTAGAAAGTGTCTGATCAAGAGAATAGACGACAAGTAATAAAGGCATTGAGAGGGCCGGCACTGCAGATTGTACAGTCCCTTCGAGCATTGAGTCCTGATCGGATGTACCAGCAAGTGATGGGCGTACTGGAGGGAGCTTTTGGCTGAGGCAGGTGAGGACCTAATAATGAGGTTTCATGCCATCTCTCTGAAACTGGGAGAGAAGTTGTCTGATTAACCAATGAGGATTGAACAAAGTTTACACCTGGCCCACCATAGAGGAGGAGTAGAGACTTCCCCATTGAACCAGTCTTGATTGAACCAACTACTTAGAGGGGCCAAGGAAGCCGCTATACCCATACTGCAACTGAGGCTGCGGGAGAAACTGGATACACCTCCATCCTATGATGAGCTACTAAGGTCCATTAAGGCCCTGGAAGAAGAAACGGGCGATGTCAATGTACAGGACCACCCAGTACAAGATAGGATCCCAACGCCCAACCATACCAGTTCTCAGCAGAAGCAGATTGAGGAGCTGTAACAGCTAGTCAGGAAACTACAGACCCAGCTGCTGATCAGGGAAAGCCTGAGTGCAAATCCAAATCGTGGCAGAGACGGTTTCCCATCATCCTGACAAAGAGAGCACCATGTTTCTTGACGAGCACAAGAGCCCTGGGGATATTTACCCCAGTCCTCTGCACCGTTACCACCCTGGAGATTTTACCATCGATGTGGGTATGATAACCACTCAACACGACTGTGTGACCGAGACCTCGATTATGCCTGAGTAGCTGCTCGTTTTAAGACCCTTAAACCCACTCCAGCTTGAGCATTGTCGGAAAATGCACACAAGGTTGTAGTGGAGGAGCAACTAGAATCTCGACTACAGGAGTGAGCTCCACGGAAACTAACACCAGCAGACTAACAGACTACGGACTCAAGCCCGTCTCCACCGTGGCATTCCAGCTGGCCTCATTGGGCCCATCATGACCATCCCAGTGTATCTTGCGGGGTGAAGGACCACAGCATTACTGGAAAGTGGCTCCCAAGTCACCATCATGTTTGAGCCCTACTATCACCAACATATGTCGCATCTGCCATTAGAACCGCTGGAGAGGCGAAATCTGTTGGGAGTGGGAGATGCTGCCTGCCGATACCTGGGATATACCTGTGTGAAAATTCATTTAAATCAAGAAGTGGCCAGAGTGAACACCACCATAACCAACTTGGCGTTGTTGTGCACCCTGAAGAACCCAAATCCAGAGGTGCCCCTAGTCATGGGCACCAATAGACCAGTGGGAGATGTGATAACCACCAACCACGGTCAAGCTGACATACCACCTGGCCAGACAGTGATGGTGCCTGGTCATGTGCGCCTCCAAGCACATAACTGCTACAGGAGGTTGGTGATGGAGGCTCCAAAGTGTGAAGTAGTGCAATGACTCTAATCAGTGACAATGGCCAATGAGTGAAAAAAATCAGGGTCCCTATCACTAATATTACAGACAAGATCGTGTACCTATCCGGAGGTCTGACGATTGCACAGTTTTACCTTGGTGACTCAGTGGCCCAGACTGATGGTACCAGAAGCGTATAGCCTCCATTGGATGTTCAAAAGATAAACTTTGGGGAGTCAGCATTGTCAGAACATGAGAAAGATCTTCTACAAGACCAGCTGTCCATGCAGGCAGATGTTTTTTCCACCAGTGACTGGGACTTGGGTGAAGCCAAGGGAGTGAGGCATCACATCCGGTTAAATGATGTCACCCCGTTCCAAGAGAGGTCATGGAGACTAGCACCTGCTGATATGGAGTATATTCTGCGACATCTGGAGAAATTGCTGCATACAGATATCATTCAGGAATCCAGAAGCCCTTATGCTTCACCCATCGTAGTGGCTCAAAAGAAGATCAATGATGTGCGGCTGTGCATTGATTACAGGTGCCTAAACAGCAGAATGATTCCCAACCAATACACCACACCCAAGTGAATGAGGCTCTTGGCTATTTGGTTGGGAGCAAATGGTTTTCAGTCTTAGATCTATGCAGTGCATACTACCAAATTCCCATGTTGCCCAACGACAAAGAGAAGCTACATTCATCTGCCCCTTGGGAATTTACCAGTTCATTTGAATGCCACAGGGGATATCAGGAGCACCTGCCACGTTTCAACGATTGCTGGAAAGAACTGTGGGTGACAAGAGTTTACTAGAGGCTCTGGTCTATCTGGATGACGCAATCGTTTTTGGGAAGATCCTGGAAGAACATCACCAAAGATTACTAAAAGTATTGAATCGACTCCAGCACAGCAGCAAGGGCTGAAGGTGTCCTTGGAAACGTGCCAGTTTTGTCAAACCAGTGTGAAGTATATTGGCTATGTGGTGTCCGCCAAAGGAATAAGTGTAATTTGAATCTTCCTCCACGACGAGAGCCTCTCTTCCTCTGCTGGATATCCCGAACTGCAGGAACTACCAGGAACACCGCCACCGCAGGAGCCTCTTCTTCATTCTAAGGTACTTTGTTCTGCCAGGCCTCCCTTTTTGTGTGGTAGCGCTAAAGGTGTTTTAAATCCTTTACCTACCTGTTGGGTTGACCGCCCCTATCCTCTAACATTGTCTTTCACCTTCTGCATCCACCTTTTCAAAATCGTTAACCAAAGACTTGACTGCAGCTACAAGAACATTTTGCTCCTAAACTCTTTTGTCCTGTACCACTGACTCTGCCACAGGCCTATTGACTCTGGCTAAGTTTGTTAGATCTGCCCTCTCTAGATTGCTTCTCAACTAGAACTGTGTTGGTGCACCTACTTCTCATAACCACCTTTTCCTTCCAACTTTTAATACTTGTGAAGTGCCATTTTGCTCATTTTTCATTTAAGTATTCTCTATGCTAAAGTACTATCTTGCCTAAACTTGTTCACAAACCTATGGGGAAGTGTTGCTAAGGTGCCTAAGAAGATATTCCTGTATAACTTGTGCTTTCCCTCCCTTGTGAGAAATTGCTAGAGTGCCATTTGTGTTTGGTTTTCACTGTGCCGTTTTGCTCAGTTTTCACTCTTGCTCAAACTTGTCTACAATTTAACTAGGGAGTTGTTTATACTTTTCTTGACTGATTTTAACTTGCCTTATTAACTGTAATTAATGTGTTGAACTAGAAGTGTGTAAAATAAATATATATATTCTTTTTAATACCAAGCTTTGGTCAGTGTTTCCTTGTATCATAGTACTGCAACCCTATTGTGTAAACCCTGAATACGGCTCATCTCCCTCTTGAGATAAGTCTGACTGCTCAGCCACAGCTACCAACTAAATCTTTGTGGTACAGACTGATACCAAAGGGGATTTATTGCTCATACTTGTAGTCTTAATCTTTTGTAGTGCTCCCTAAGGGAACTGCACAGGATTCTGCCTAACACCCTAGACACCCTCAAAGGATTTTTGGTAGAAGTACAGATGTGCCTTGGACAGAGCTAGTGGCAGGTGTATTTTTCATATATATTTAACCCTTTCTTGTGGTCCATTTCGCATTTACCGTGTTTGGTCCTGGACAGTGGCTTGGCCCCAAAATGGCCATTCCATGAGGTCCTTTGTTCTGTCCTTTGGCCATATTGTCCCTTTGCCTTCCCCACGGCGAGCAGACCGGGTCAGTCCTTATTTGGTCATGCATTCTCCCATGAAACACCAATTTTTCCTGGGCTTCTGCATGCTTTTTGGGTGTGCCTCCAGGATGTTGGCTGGACTGTCTAGTTCCAATACACATCCTGAGTGCCAGAGAGTCTGGTGTGCTGGGAATGACTGGTCGACCGTGGTCCATGATTGGCCCACGTCTGGTGTGCTTGTATGTGAGCAGATCTCCCATTGGGTCCTCTTTGTTTTGGCGCAAAGGAGATTCTGGATAAGAGAAGGCTCCAAACACTCATAGCAGGTCAATCTCTTGAGTTCGCACTGAACCTAGGATAGGATCCAAGCATCCTGAAACCAAGAAGCCGAGACGAGGAACCGCTAGTGACCCGCTGGAAGGTTTTGCACCCTGAGCCCGCTGTTGCCAGTAGGACCCCTCTGCATCTGATCAAACTTAGAAGGTCTACAAAGGCGCTTTGACCCATTTGAATAGTGGAAACAACTACTCACAGCACCTCCACCTTAACCTGCAAATGAGCCTTCTCGAAAGTGTTCTTGGGACAACCAGCGACCTGACTAGCTTGCGCAGGACCTTTCCTGTGGAACAACCACTGTTTCAAGTTGACACTTGAAACTTGGAAGACCCTAATTACTCGATCCCAGGCACTCACCTGCTGGGTTTCTTATACCTAGGTGCTCTAGATCTGGAATTAGGAGAGTACGCCTGAACCAGAGTGCACACGGTCACTGTGTTGCCCAGCCGTGGTGATGAACTTCACAGGTGCATTACTAATGTGCCCCTCTGTGCCCTGAAACCTGCTGCAGTGAACTGGCTTGATCTCTTCATCGGGAGTGGAGAAATCGCCACTGACCTGCCACAGAATCAGCGCTGTAGCTCAGCCGCTGAAAGCCGCAGACATGCACAATTGCCGCATTTGGACCTGCAACCAAAGTGGACTCGACTGCCGAAGTTTGGCCCTGAGTGCGCCGTGGGTCGATGAGTACTTGCAACCTTACCGTGGCCCCTAGCACATCCATCCATTTTTACGCATGAGTGTCCCCTGAGGGCCATTCACCTTTCCACAGGTAGCCTGTGCTACCGTCCTATTCTCAACTCTTGCAACCTGTTCTGCCCTCTTGGGGAGACCCTCCTCGAATAGTGGGAACTTATTCTTCACTGCCTCACCCGTCTTCCTGAGCTGCTACAGCCCCTGCAAGAGACCCCGTTTTCGCCCAACTGCACGATTGCGTGCATTGTGATCCTGGAAATGCATTGGAGGGACAGGGCCTCCCTGTCCTTATCCTGTAGTCCTTTTTAATTTGTGTTCTGTATTATTGTCTGCACAGGAGTCCACGTGGGACTCCTGGCAGTGCAGCTCTTCCTGTTTTTGGTTTGGTGTACAGACCCATTGGATACCCTTATGGCACCCATGGGTGGGGGTACAACCCTGTGCCCCTAGTGTATGTTTTTGGGCACCTGTGTGTGGCCCACAGAGCAGGGTATGGGCTGGCGGAGGCTCCGTGCAGAATTTGACAGGTGCTCTGAGTATCCTCCTTTTTGGGATACCCAGGCCCTGCCATTGGAATCAGTTGATTCCTGATAGGATACAAGATGGCCCCTGTGGCCTCTTGCTTTCTATTTCCTGTTACATTGTTCTCCCAAAGTCCTGGGAAGCCCTGACTCTGTCCCTTCCACCTGACTGGCTGTTGGGGGAAGATCCATATATGGTGTTGTTGTGAAGTCCAGGCCAGACTGGCTGGAGCCTTCCCAGTGACTGTATGTTGTGGGTACACCCTGTGGGTGGGACCTGGGTGAATGGAGTGTGTGACCAATATGCACTTCTTGTTGTGGATGTCTGGTTTCTGGTGTTTGACACAATGGGTCTCATTATAACCCTGGCGCTCCCGTAATGAAGGGTGCCGGTATGGGACCGGCACCCTTCATTACGGAAGCACCGATTACGGGTTTCCCTTTGTGGGACCCGCTAAGGACGCCTGGTATAACCAGGCATCCTTAGCGGGTCCCACGAGGGGAAGAGGGAGCTAATAATGGGCCGTTATTAACGGCGCCGTTATTAGCTCCCTCCCCATTCCCATTGAGCCCTATGGGGACTCAAATGGGAATGGGTTCCTACAAGGAGGAATTACCCGGGTCCTCCCATGTCGGAATGACTCAGTAATTCCTCTTTGCAGGAACCCGTATTGGAGCCTGGTATGGAGGCTGCCATGGCGCTAATAGCACCATGGCTACGTCCATACTCATAAGGAGGCCCAATGACTGAGACAGCGCTGCCCGAAACTGGTATGAATGCAGTGTGTAGTGTTGAATGGCTGGGTACTTGTCCCAATACACATTCCTTGTTGTGAGTGTCTGAGAGGGAGAAGAATGGCCTGAATGCACTTTATGCCTGATTGGCTGACTGACTGCTGAATGCCCTTCTGAGTGATTGGTTGCCTAAGTGTGACCCAGCAGAATGATATCTGGGGGCCTCTCACTGCTCGAAATCGTTCAGAAGCTGAAGTTGAAACTGACGCTTAATCTCGAAGCCGAGCCTCAAGAAGAAGGTTGTCTCCCTTCGCCGAAATCAGAAAGCCGAAAGCTGTCGAGACTGATTCAAGAGAGGACCTGGTTAGGCACCCTCTTCCTGTACTCTGAGGGACCATCGAGCACTGCTAACCTTCGCCGAAGCACCCTGGATGTCAGACCCTCGAAAGGATGCTGACCGGAGACTGGGACCACCGAGGAGAACTAAGATAAGCACCGGACATTCCGTCCACTGTCATCAACCAGGGTTCACAGGGCTGCTGTAACCGCTGGAGGCCCGTTGAAGCCATGTTGCCCAGAAGAAGGGACCTCTTGATGTCATGCCACCAACGACCGGAGCCTAAGACTTTTGATTCACGGACGCGCTCGTCCGCACCGCTGCCCGCCTTATCCCACCGGAGAAGGCCAGGCCGTCGACGCGCCGAGGAGCATCCCATGGGTGGGTTTCCTGCCACCCAACGACCATAGAGATGCCGGATGAATCGACGCCCTTGCTGGGCCACAGTTCTTCATAAACTCTTTGCGGTCCTGAACTATCAACATCGAGGTGCACCACACGCCTCTTCCTTGCAGGACCTCTTTGCATTGTCGTCAACGAGCACCACTGGGACTGAAGCTGCCGCCTCGATGCCGAGTTCACTTTCTTCGAGGGATGTCGACAATCCATGGCTCCTTCTTTAAAGGGAGCCGCTCAAGAAGGATCCGTCGATGACTCGTTGTCGAACTCTGCTATTCCAGGTACATTGGGGTGGTAGAAACATTATAGAAGGAAATATGACTCATATAACAATATATGGACTGGGCTTGTGATATATCTTTACTTTAATGGTTGCCCAGGTGGGAGGGATCTCCACACAGAATTGTGTCTAGTGGTAGGGGCCAGTATTCTGCCAATTGTTCTAACCTACTGCTTTCCGCCTACGTCTATTGTTGGTTATGTTTATTAAGTGATTTGTGTGACATTTAACCAGAGTACAGTTGATGCACTTTAATGAAATCTGATAATATTTGTGGTACCACTTAGAACTGTATATATTTGCCATTGTAGATTTACTGAGTACAAAGTGGGTTATTGGGATTGTGTATATAACCTTGAACCTTAATTATATAAAGACTGTGTTTTAACTAATACAGTGTGAGGACATTCCTTTTTGGGTGCTTGGGGACTACACTGTACTTAAGAACCAGCCTCCATCACCCCCTGGCGAAGCTAGGCCTTGATTGCGCGACCAGCGCTACCCTATAGAGACTCTTGGCTGGGGTCCTCTGTGCCTCTCCTCTGCCATATAGAGAGCAGAAGTACAGACCCCCCCTCAAGTTTTTACATGGATTTGCATCCAAAAGTGCATTTGAGCTTAAGGCTCCACTCTTCTTAGGGTTTGGACTGCCTCTCAGATAGGGTTGATGAAGTGAAGGACTGCCTAAAGTATATTCACACTGTTTGCTCCCTTTCCCTTACAGGTTGTGGGCCCTTACTCTGTGCCGTTCCTTTAGGCCAACGGTAACTGTATATATGTTCTATAGTAGAGATTGTGTGTGTTTACGTATTGCTACTGATCTTAGCTTGTGTTTGATTTAAAAGGCCTTTAATAAATATATATGTATTTTGATATACACCTGACTGAGAGTAATTTGTAGTGTCCTTGCTGTGTGTGCTCATTGTGGGCTTTTGATCACCCTCACCCCTCCGGAGACCGAGTGTTGACTGCCACCAGTGCTACCTTGATTGGTCTGGCTTGTCCAGAAGGTTTCCCTGTTCCAAGAATCAAGGCTGGCCTACTGAACCTCTGCCCACCAGGTCAGAGTTCAGAAATCCATTTTAACAAATTGGTGTACAGCGGTGGGATAGGATCGAAGGTACCCAGTGCTGCACACTGGTGAAGGTACTCAGATTACACTTACCTAGGACACAAAGTGACCTTAGTAGTAAAGTATTGTAAAAGCTGTATTAACTGATCTTATATTATGGAAACAGTTACAAACATAACCTTAAATGCTTCTAGCTCCAAAACATTGGGAATGCTATGTTCTGAGAGAGGCTTGCCTGCTCAAGGCACAAAGAGTGAAATGATCCAAGGATCATGGATTGGCAAGAATTGCAAATCAATGTCATTACCACAAATGTAAGTGCAGGTGCTGGTGGCTCTGCTCTCACTGACAGATCTGGCAGATCTGTCACTGTACTCATACATGGTACCCGTGAAGACAGGGATGATGTGTTGTCCCAGGTTTCCTCTGCCAGCTCTGATGCTGAGGCCATGTTAGAATCAAAGAAGCAAGAGTTGCTGTTTAAGCAGAAGGAGCTTGAATTCAAAATGGCACAGCTGAAGGAAGAGCAGGTAGAAAAACAGAAGGCCAGGGATCACCAGTTGGAACTGGACAAGCTTCAGGTTTCAAATGGCTCATCCAAGGGATCTGGACATGGGTCTGGGTCCTCTTCTCATCCAAGGTTTCCTATAGATCTGCTCAGTGTATATGACGAGAAGAATTACATTATGGACTGGTTGACTGCATTTGAGTATGCATGTGAAGTTCAAGGTTGTGAATGCTGACAGGATTGCATGGTTGCTCAGCAGACTACCCCATTCTGGCTGCAGTGCTATTATGGTGATGTCAAAAGCTGAAAGAGTAGACTTTGCAAAATTGAAGCAGACTCTCATCTTAAAGTTTGGGAAGACTCCTGCCCAATACTTGAAGAGGTCTAGAGAATACAAGAAGAAAGAAGGTAACACTGGGTGTCCTATGTTACTGATTCCTTGAAGAACTTGAATGGCTGGGTTGAAGGCTATTATGTCTCCAACTTTGAGGGTATGATTTCATTAGTCATGCTTGAACATATGTTTGCATCTTGTTCCCCTGAGCCTAAGCAGCATTTGGCTAATTCAAAAGAGTTCGATCTTAAGAAGTTAGCCATGGCAGCAGATTTATGGGTGTCACACAGAGTTTCCCATAAGGACAAGACTATTCCTGGCAAGCAGGAGGAGGGGATAAAGCACAAAGATAAAGAGGGTGGGGGATCTGATAAAACCTCCTCCCAAAAGGGCCACGAAAAGAAATGCAAGGGTAAGTCCCAAGAGAATGTACAGGGTAGTGGAAGTTATCCTTCCAAGCAGAACTCTAGTTATAGTAAGTCTCCCTATGTCCCAAGACCCAGTGACTCTTGTGTGGCTTGTGGAGCAAATGACCATGTGAAGGGGGACCCCAGATGTAAGGTCAAAACCTTGGGGGTCCACTTTGTGACTCTGGTCATCGCCTCCTATGACGAGGAAGAGATCACATGGACATCCTTCTCCTCAGACTCCTTCCCCAGTGGGATAGAATCTGAGGTAGTCCTAGTTTCCCTGGGTTCCTCAGAGTCTAACATCTCAGAGGCTTATGCTAGCATTCCAGATAACGCCAAACAAGAATTTAAGGACATTGTGTGCTGATCCATGGGGTTGATCCATATGCCCAAAGGGATAGTGGGGCCAGCAGAACAGTAGTGGCTTCTAATTTGGTAGACCCAGAGGAAATAGTTGATGGTCCCCCTCTCAAGTTCTCAGTAAAGCCTGTAAATATTGCTATCAATGGTACTATGGTCAGGATTCCAGTGAGCATTCAGAGGCAAGTCCCAGGTAAGGTCGTCCTGTCAGGAAATGATCTCAGAGACTTAGGTCTTTTGGGTGAAACAGCAGAGAGACCAAGGGTTTTGGTCCTCTGTTGGAAATATGTTTCCCACTTTCACAGCTGGTCCATCTAGTGAGTCCTAGTGACCAAACTAGTGCAACAAAAGGGTAGACCAGCTACCATACTATTCAGATATAAACCTTCTGGACGCCTTCACTCTGAAATTTTAGAGGAAACATGTACCGAACAAATAATCTTTTTTGGTTACCGTATTCCATGCTAGGCATCTGATAACTTTATTTACGCGTTTCATTTTTGTACTCCTTTGTTGCATTTTTTGTTCTTTATGATGTAATCCTTTGCACTTGGACAGTCCTAACTCACCAATGAGTTTGAAATGTTATGTTATGGATTGTACTGTACCTAAATTCATGTTATTTGCTTATATCACTATATGTACAGAAGAAAAAATCTAAATCCCAGAAAAATGACTGCTAATATAATAAAACAGCAATCTGAGTTACAAAACGAATGCTCTACAATTTATGTTTGGATTGATTCCGCAGTAAAAATCTATTTTCTTCAGGGATACTTGGCTTACCTTTTGAAGCATACATATGTAATTCAATAAAATCTAAACAGGCACCAAAACAGGAATGCAATGCCTAAAAATGTATATGTGGTTGGAGCCCCCCTTTTGTTCTCTACAGCAGAGAGACCATGCACAATGTCACAAACAAGGGCTGTATTGGCCAAGTCCAATGCCAAGTCCAAGCCCAAGCCCAAGGGGAAACCCAAGGCTAAAGGAGTCAAAAAAGACAGAAGAGGAAAAGAGAATATCTCCCCTAACTCACCTACCACTGAGGTGGAGGTAGTTGGTCAAATACCTGAACCTGACGAGGAAGAGGTGTTGCCTGAAATTCTCAGTCCACATAACCATCCTGAACTCCAGAGTTTGCTTGTACAAGGTGGTCCTTGTAGGGTTGAGTTCAGTAAGGGCCAACGTGAGTGCCCATCTTTGCAAGGCCTAGGGAGACAGGCATGCTCCCAGCTTGAGGGTGAACCTCCCGGGAAGCACAGTATCTATTGGGAAGGTGGGCCCCTCTACAGTGAGCCCACATAGTCTACAGAAGGAGACCATAGGAGGTTGGTGATTCCCCTTGCTGTCAGAACCTTGCTCTTGCAGTTGGTGCATGAAGTCCCCCTTGCTGGTCACCTTGGCATCAAGAGAACCAAGCAAAGGTTATCCGTGCACTTCTACTGGCACAAGATGGGGTTGCAAATAGCAAGCCAGTGCAGGAGTTGTACCACATGCCAGTTATCTGGGAAACGTGGCACAGCAATCCAAGCTCCTTTAGTACCACTCCCAGTTGTGTGGCTACCATCTGAGAGGGAAGGGGTTATCATTTTTGGTCCTCTTGACAAACATCCTCAGGCAATATGTTTTTCCTTGTGCTGGTCGACCATGCCACCAGGTATCCTGAGGCCATCCCATTGAAGACTGTGACTGCTGAAGGCACCAACCTTTAAACATGTATCCCACTAATTATACACCCCATTAGGGAATAAGACCAAGAGATAACTTGCAAGGATAACAAAGTTTATATAAGATCAATATGCAAGCAAAGGACTCTGCTGCCTGAGAGCGCTCTGCCAAAATTTACACGGGCAGCACATTAAAAAGGGCATATGCATCATCAGTGACGATTTAGTATAAGACAAAAGTCATGTTGCTGGTTGGTGGGGGACATATAGCCGCCAGACCTGCTCCATATGGGATGCCAAGCGCTAATTGGCCTCTGCTCCCCAGTCGATATTTGTACACGTGGGAACCGACATTCCCGCTGGGCTCATCTCGTGGTGAAGGATGGGTGAGGAAGGTGATACATTGTAACTAAGCTAAGATAAACACCAAGAACTGAAAATTCATTAGCAATAGCAGGCACATGAGTATAATATCAAGGGGTACTACACAAAAAAAGAGAACAATATATGGACATGCTGCCCCATACATTCAGGGCTTCGTTGATACGGCAATCCTTGCACCCAAGTCTCTCCCCAAGGGTTTGATCTTTAGTCAACCTTCCTTGGTGCCTCATGATACAAACAAACGTGTGTTACCATTGGAAAGGAACATGGCTGCGCTGGCTTAGATCTCGGTGGGTAATGTGAAATGGTTGAGATTAGGGGGTTAGATGGTTATCAGCATGGAAGGGGTTGAGAGGTCGGGGCTGTGTGGGATGGAGGGCTCTGGCCGGGTGGGGGCAGGCATCAGGGGATGCGCTGGCAGTTTAGTGGAGACAGATGGGCACAGCGCCGGGGCCTGGTACTGTCTCACGCTCCATGCAGAGCACATTCTGAAGAAATGATACTAGGTTTTTGCAACATTGAAAGGACAGGGAACGGATGGACTTACGTGGGAACAAGACTTGTGCAGAGCTGGCCTACTTTGTTGATGGCTCCGTCCCTCTGTGAGAGAGGCTGAAAATGCGAGTGCTGCAGCCTTAGGGAGTGGCAGTTTTTGCGGCCTAGTAAAAAATGTCATCAGGGCCTAATACAAAATGGAGTTATGTTATTCATCTTATGTTATTCATCTTATTCTCTTTGTTAGGGGGCTCGTTCCCATACTGCGGAGGTGTGGGATTCTCCCCACTTGGCTTTGATGATGTTTATTCTCCATAGCTGTGGCTAGGGGGGTGGGATAGGACCATCTCCCAACATTCCCCCCTTTCGTTACTCCTACAGTAATTAATACCCTCCCCCAGTATTTCTACGTTCATGAGCACTTCTTTCTGCTTCCTCCCATGCAGGGCTACCTTTTATAGGCATCCATGCTCAGCACACACTTCTCAAACTCTCCCCACGTTGTGCATATTCTTCAGGCTTACAGGTCATATATATACATCCCACATCTCCTGCTAAGTCTATACAAACTTCTTTGTAGTTTTTGAGGTCTGCTGGTTGCACAATAGTTGTGTGTCAATAAGTGTTTTCCATCATCCACAATGTGGTATATAGCTAAAATGCGATATTTTGGACCGTCACTCTGTCCTGTCTGTACGTGTGCTTACTGTGTGACATGAGGCACCTCTTTATTATTTCTATTTCCAATTGTCACCATCATCATTGCACTACTAGGTACTGCTTTTGAACAGCATCAGAGACCCAACTGGCATGAGCAGTAGTGCTGAATGCAGTGTTGTGAGTGTGCAATAGCCCTTCCAGGAAGATGGGAGGTGCAGGTATGCCTTTTTACTGCAAACCCAGTAATAGTCCATTAGTGCTGAAGTACCTTTTCAAAAGTCTGAAATGATGATTGTTCTATTGCAGTATTTATTGGAGCCCATAGATATCTTTCCTTCGACATAGAAACACAGTTCATATTTTCTTCTTGCTGTACCTTGATTGGTTTTTCAAGAGCGCTAACCCATGTTAGCTTTGTAATATGCTCTGTTCATACTTGTGCACACCTTTTTTCTACGAAGTCCCCTTTTTTTTCATCGGAAAGGTCACGGAGCACCTCGGCTTTGCACATGAATGTCGGTTCTTGCCACTTATTCTCTGCAAAATGTGTGCCGGCGATAGCCAGGAATGGTTCCTTGAAACATTTAGTGTCTTTTGATCCCATTTTGCATTTCCTGTCATCTGGTGGAAGAAATTTCATTTTAACTGCGTGCCTGAAAGGTTCCCTTTATCCTACATAGTGCAAGGTGGATGAGACATTATGACTCTCCTAAGGGTAGCTCTTGAGGTACTAAAACCTTGCATGCCCCCGATGCATGCGGTATTAAGGAACACATGTAGCAACTCCCAAAGGTCATTCGTCTTCCTGTTGCACTCGTATCTGAGTACCAACTGTTAGATTGTCCAGGATGGCGAAGGTCCTCCACTTTATCTAATCCTAAGCCATGATAAGCATCATATTTATACTGACGTGTCTGCCTTCTCCTTCTACTATTATGCAAAAGAGATTGTTGTTTTCTTGCCAAGCTTCTACATAGCCTATTGTTGTCACATAGTGATCTTTTGTACACTGTATGGTAATAACTAGACCATTAGCCTACTGCACTAGGTGGATTGGGAGTTGCTACATGCGGTAGTATTGGCGGCAGGCATTATAGGTGGTTCATTATACAGTGGGCGGACATTAGCATTTATATTCATTTGTTCATACACCATTGTTTGGGAAACAGAATCTATCTCCCTATTCAAAACAGACGTAAGCAATTTATTAGGTGCTGAGGTAGTTATCATTTTAGGTTGTGAGATAAATAGCTTGGTTGTGAACATCGTAGGGGGTGCTGGCATAAAATTTGGTGCATCAGGTACACTTTCAGACACATTATTTACAAATAAGAAAACATATGAGGTCACTTTCGTTGCATTTTTATGGAGGCTTGTCAAATTCAATGACATAATGTTTTTCCACCTCCATTTGACCCCATAGCCCCCTTCTTTTATATGGGACCCCTAGATAAAAGATGTTCCCTAATATATTCCTAGGATGAACATAAGTGCAAGCCTCAATGATAGCTATATGCATGTGTTACACTCATTTTATTCCTACTGCTATCTATCTGAATAGTTTCATTGAGCAGCGCCAACTCCAACATCATTGCAGCTATAGAGAGGGACAACACGGGGGAATGCATTGATAGAAATTTAGATGGGATTTGAGAAAGATGTTGATAGGTATAGAGAGAGAGAGAGAGAGAGAGAGAGAGAGAGAGAGAGAGAGAGAGAGAGAGAGAGAGAGAAAGAGAGAGAGAGAGAGACTCTCAATAGTTCATTCTTTTAACATTTGGTTCTTTCCCTTAAAACAGTTATTTTTGGTAACAGTGAACACAACACTCTCTCAAGACACTATGGCAGTCATCTAGCTTTCATCCTGGGTATTTGGGGTGATGTTTGGGGTAACATCACCTTGTGCTTTTCTAATATCTGAGAGGTGAATCCAATACCGCAGCCCCCTTACCTTTAGAGCAAGCAGAGTGCAGTAGATCACCTCATATGGACCATGGAATCTCGGGGATTTCGATTCCCGGTCAAAACTTTGCACATATAATTCTCCTGGCATTAGAGGTTGTACAATGCCATTTCCTTCCAGTGCTCCCGTTGTCGTTTGACTATCTGCAGTAAATGGGGGTGCGATTTGTTTGGATATGCACGGATGAGTTGAGTCAGATATTCTTTAAACTCATCCCCTAATACTGCAGCTGTCCTATGGGCGTCGGAGGCCCTTCTTACTGGTGACAGTGGCGTGTGTATTCGTCGACCAGTCACTATTCGATGAGGGGACTGGTGTTGGTCCTTGCTGGGCTGTGTGCACAGTTGGAACAATGCCACGGGCAGGCAGTATATCAAACTTTTCTTGCGAGAGTTACACAATTTGGATAACCTACTTTTGAGCAGGCCATTTATTTTCTCAATCATGCCAATAGCTTGTGGGTGGTAAATATAACACATTTTGTGTTTTATTCCTAGCATTGATGTTATTTCTTTGAATAATTTGTTAAAGAAATGCGTTCCATTATCTGACGTATGACTTCACATACTCCCCAATGGGGGAACACTTCTCTTACCAGGAACTTGGCAGCACACATTGCATCAAGGTGAAGACAGGGGCCAGCTTACACCCACCGTGAGAATGGACACACCACCATAATCAAATACCTAGCACCGTTTCATCTTTCTCCCATATCTACGTGTTCTATGTGCAACTCGCGGAAGGGCCCTACAGGGGGGGGCAAGGTGCCGCGCAATATTCTTAAGGTCATCCCTTTACTGAATACTTGGCACGTGGTACACTGGACCACAATTTTATTGAGGTATTCTTGGAGGTTTGGAATGAACCAATCTTCCTGAAGATCGGCCCCTATGTGTTGTTTGGAACTGTGTGCGGGGAAAATGTAGTTGTTTGAAATGCTATGCATAAAAACTCCACTGGCATAACTACCTTCCCTGTCTTGTCTTGTCTCCATAGCAGATCAGTGGGCGATTTAGTACACCCCCATTTTAGCCATAGCTCTTGTTCCACTGTTGGTGCTCTGCTCTGTAATTCTATTATCTATGCAATGGGTAGCGCATTATAGGCTTCTGCTTTGGGAGGTTCTGCTCTGATCACTAGAATACATTCTTTACTCATGGGCACTGAGGGATACGCCACTTCATTTGCTGCCAGGGCTGTGATCCCTGAAGATATTTCATCTCTGTTCTGTGTATGTGCTTGGCATTTCACTATTGCTACTAAAGAATGTTCTGCGAGGGTCTCAATCAATTTGTTTAGCAACTGTGCATGTGACACCGGGGACCTGTCTACCCTCCGGAACCTCCTCCTTCTCCACCTTGACAGTCCAACGTGCACTGTTGTGGTCCCATACGTTGAATCAGAATAAGTTGTCACAGAGCACCCTTTTGCTGCGTGAAGTGCTTCAGTCAGTGATATGAGTTCTGCCGCTTGGACTGAATAGTGCATGGGCGGCGCTTTTTAATCAATGGGCCTCATTACTAAGTTGGAGGTAGCCTTTCAGGTAAAACCGGCAAGACTACCTCCAAACTCGCAACCGGGTCCGGCACCCGCGAATGGGTGATTACCGGGGTATTTCAGCCTGCCGGACCCAGTAATTGCCCTTTCACGGGTGCCGGAAATGGCACATCCCCATTCCCATTTGAGGCCCATAGTGCTCAATTGGAATGGGGACATCGGATGCACCGGCACCATTTACAACTGCGATGGGTGCATCCGACTTGCTGTGCTCGCGGGTGACGCTCTGGCCGCCAGGTCATACCTGGCGGGCTGACAGGCACCTGCGAGCACAGCTTGTAGTATGGCGGTACAGTAGCAACGGTGCCCGTAGCGCTACCGGCACCGTTGTTACCTTACTGCCATACTTATAATGAGGCCCAATGTTTCATATTCTCCGTCCTCCATCCTTACTACAGCTGCCCCTACATGTTTTTCACCAGTTTCCGGATCAAAGGACACTGACCCATTGACGAAGAACACTTCCCCTTCTTCTAGGGCACTTTCTCTGGCTTTTGGGATGTTGTCCTCTTCCCCCTCGTACGTTGCACAGCCATGCTCTTGCATGTCCTGCACTGTGCATGGTTCTGTAATTAACGTGGAAGAATTTACTGTCTTACACCTCACCACATGAATATTTTGGCTGAACAGAAGGATTTCATAAGCCAACGCTCTTAGTGTGGTGAGGGTGGATTTTGATTGTTCCAATATTGCAAAGAGTGAGTCTTCAACATACAAGGTGAGGGAACACCCCATGACAATATTTGAGCTCTTCTCAATGGCAAAGGTAGCCGCAGCAAGGGCTTGGTCGCATGCAAATTGTCCTTGCATTACTGAATCGAGTGTGCCACTATAATAGGCAAGTGTCTTATGTCCCAATTAACTCTTTTGTGTTAATACGGCTGTCATGAGGGTGCCATTAGAGTGTGAAAAAAGATGAAATTTCTGATCATAATCCAGGTGTGGCTAGTACTGGGGCTGTTGATATTAACCCTTTGAGGTCATTAAATGCTGTTTGCATTTCCCCAGTACAGATGATATGTGTTTTTTACTCTCTGTGCTTCTTTTAGCCCTTGCAGGAGAGGTCTTGTGTACGCTGCATAATCTAGGATCCAGGCCCTGCAGTAATTGCAGAGTCCCAGAAACTTCTGCTTCTCTTTTACTGTGTTCGGTTTAGTAGTGGCTCGTACTATGGCCGCGTGGTCAGGTATTATCCTCTTACCATCTTTTGAAATCAATTGGCCTAAATACAGGACCTCTGCCAAACAGTACTGCAGTTTGTTCCTGTCCACCTTATATCCTTTGTGTGCTAGGAGCTGGAGGAGGGCAATGGAATCTCTTCAGCAACTCTCTTCGCTCCCACTGCAGCTGCACTCATCTACAGATTGAATGATGGAGCTTGGTACTTGAATATTTCCACGATCTTCATGTAATATTCTATTTAATATGCTGGGGCTTTCGCAATACCCTTGAGGCAAGCAACAGTGTTCATACCTCCGTCCCCCTATAGTAAAGGCAGTAAGGTTTTGTGAGTCAGGGTCAAGGTGCACTGAGAAAAAGGCATTTTTCAAATCCACCACAGTTAAGTGGGTGGCTTGTTTGGGAATGCTGCACAAAATGGATGCAGGTCCTGGATCAGACGCCAACTCCCCCCTGTTGCTTTCTTAATGGGGTATACAGCCGTATTGCATGGGGAGCTAGAGGGCCAATTATGCCTTGCTCGAGCAGTGCTTGAAGTGTCTCTTGAATCCCTTCCTCAGCCTCTCTGGACAGGGGGTATTGCATCACTCTGGGCAGTATAGCTCCTGGTTTAAGTCTTATTTTTACAGGGGTCACTTCTCTTAGCAGTCCCACATCATGGGGTCTGGTGGTCCACAGATGGGGCGGTACCTGTTGTGTGTCCATTTCATAAAAGGGTGGCAGCCCGCTGAAGACAGCCATGAGGGGGCTTGGCACTTTTCTGAATTGTACGTTGATAGTGATTTCCAGCACAATCTCACCGTCATTGTTGTCGTCAGCGAACAACTCTTCATCAGTTAGCTCACATAGTGGTATATTGGGGTCAATGCACAGCACTGCGCGCCACTCACATCCATGAATGTCAGTACCGGTTACTACAATTCTTTTAGCAGACACTTGCACCCCTTCCAGATCAAGGGATAGGATGGTACCAGCGACCATCTCAAGGGTCGCCACAGAACGGAAGACAAAATCAGAGGGCACTCTCCATTCTTTCCTTGTGAGTTCAAGTACTGCTCTTGCTAGCACTCTAATCCCATACCCGAACATGTTGGGATTCACTGGTATCCCCCTCACTTTTATTTCATTGGCAATTGCATGTATTATCAACATTACTCTAAGGGAGCACATGCCGGGAGTGGAACAAACAATCCCTCTTTCAGTGAATTTGCTTTAACTTGCTAAGCAAATCTCTTACCAGTAGATTGACAGGGGAGCTTTCGTAATAAAGTAAGGGTGCTCGCGCTATCTTTCCCCCTATCTTAGCATTCAAATCTTCTGTGTAAGGAACTGTTACTAAAGCCCCAGATAATCCTTGTGTATCGAGAGTTTGGCCAGATAACGGGAAATCACCTTTGCAAATGCATGACTTTTCCGCCCCCGAGTCCACCGTGAAGATGAACTGTTTGTTTCCTATCTCTGCCCCCACCAGTGGTTCCTCTTCTGGATGCAATGTCGTGGATAGTACTGAACATGCAAGTGATCTCTGTGGGCTGTCCTAGTCGGGGTATGTGCCCGTCCCTGGGCAAGAGAAGGGGTCTCCTACTAACGCACAAGCCCCCTGGAATGGCGCGGGTGCACTGTTTGGGGCAGTAGCAAATGGGTTGCTGTTTCTCATCACTTGTTGGTTGGGGCGGTTCCGGGGTGACTGCCTCATATGAGGGGGTGATGGAATGCACTATAGCCAGGCATCGGTGGAGGTGACTGTGTATACGGTAAAGGTGTCTCATATGCTCCCTGTACTGGTCCCTGTGGGCTTCCTGGATGGGGGTTTCTGTATTGTTGTTGGTGGTAGTAAGGTTGGTTGTATTGGTAGTTCCCTCCCTTTCTGCTGTGGCATTCTGATGCAAAGTGCCCCCATATTCTGCAGAACCAACACTGCCCTTGGTTCCCCCCTCTGGGCCCTTACCCTCCGAATCCTCCTTTCCTCTGTCCCCGGGACCCACCTCATCCTCTCGCTGGTCTTCCTTGCCACTGTGGTCCCATACACTGCTGCTCTCCTCCCCACTGTTCCTGCCCGTTGTCTGCCCACACTGCAGCCATCCTTGCCTATGTTGCAATGGAGATACCGGCCCCCTCCTCTCCCATCTGCTTGCGGGGCAGTGCTGCTGTTACAGCAGCCACCTTCACTAGTTTCGTTTGTACTAGTTTCGCTTCTTCCACTAACCTCCTTTGAATAGTTTCCTTCTCTCTTTCTTTGACCCTCCTACAATGATGTACTATTCTGCTTTGTATTTCAGGCCATCCCGCTATCTTGTCAAAGGCCTTCTGTACCTCTGTTGGGAGTCCTCGCTTGATTATGGAATAAAATAGGGAGGTGGATTGGTCCCAGGCAGTGCCCGTCTCTGCACACCACATTTCTTGGACTCAAAGAATGAGCTACGCAGTGTCTTCCTCATCCCCCATCATGCATTGCATTATAGAGTGTAAATCAAGGGTATCAGGGAAGGTTCTCCGCAGTGCATACAACACTTGTGCTCAAACCTTGTTGAACGATGCCCAATCATAGGTGTCGTGGCTTATAGTTACCCCCCGAGAGGCCGCTTTCACGCATACCACCTCTGCCTGGTCTCCCACTGCAGAAACAAATACACTTTTTATTTCTCCTATGGCAAGGAGCACCACTGCTGTGTTTTTCTCAAAAGCATAAATCAATTTTCCCGTGCCCGCTGTAAGCGGGAAGGAGGAACTTTAGGAGGTTGTTTTTATCCATCTGTGCCCATGGGACATAATGAGGCTGCCCAGCTCCCTTGTAAATGAGCGGCATCTGTAACTTCGATTTCACCTTCCCACCTTTTACATTGGGTCCTTCCTTTTTTGCTAGGGCCATACTCCTGTAGAGGAGGAGCCACATACCACTACCAAAAGCTCTGCCCCCATGTCACCTATGTGTTGGGAACCAGAAATGGCGACACGTGCCCTTCCAGTGAGAATGCCTGTTCTGCAAAGAATCCTTGAGACAAAGGGCCTCATCACGAGTTGGGCGGTAATAGCCCTACCGCCAAACTCCCCGGCGCTATTAGTGCCAGATCACAGGTTTGGCGGAAGGGTTATTTCCCATTCCCCATTGGGCCCATTCGGGAATTTCTCATTCCCATTGGGCCCAATGGGGAAAATTCACACTATTACCGCCGGCGGATTTCCCGCCGGCGGTAATAGCACCGAAAATCAGCAATTTTGCTGCGGATTTCCCCCCAGCTCAGAGCTGGGGGGAAATCCGCCAAAGCCATGATCTGGCGGACCCTTAAATGCGGCGGTAATAGCGCTACCACCGCATTTAAGGGTTACTTGCTAGACTCCTGATGAGGCCCAAAGTATCCATCGAGAAAACCTTATATGCATGCACAAAGATATGATGGTCTTCTAGATGGAGTCCCGGAAGAAGTGTGAATATGAATGGGAAAGAAGACTGGTGATGTCATGCGAAGTGTAACTGACACACTCTGAAAGGATACACAAGACAGAAGAACATAGACATTCTACAGAATCTGAAGAGGAGGTGTAGAAGATAAGCAACACTAGTACAGATGCAGCAATGCAAGTAGACAAAGCAATCTTAAGGCTGGCTATGTAGTGAATAGATTGCAGCGATGCGCCAATGTATATACTTAAGAATTTATAGAATCTTGATGTTCCACGATGCACTTTAGCAAGGCTTGAAATCCCATTATTGGAAAGGCTTTCAGTGTGATGCAGTTGAAAAATAACTCATGGCGAAACAGAATTCAAGTAAGGCTGACTGGCTCAGCACCAAGAGTTGAGGCCACTGAGAGACTGGTTTCTGTTCAGAAGCTACATTGAATCTGAGAACGAAACACACTTCTGTTTGAGGTGAAATGGAAAAACACTGAAGGTGCCAAGAGTTCATCATTTAATAGTGTTATATGCAGCAAAGAGCTCAGAAACGGGGTCTCCAGTCACAAGGTCAGATCAAAATAGACTGTGGGTCGAGCTGCACCGAAAACCAGAAGATAAAACCATGCCATACTCCCTTTAATCCTCAGGCACAGAGAGCTTCTGCAAGGCCAAGTTCAAAGCCTAATTAAATGGCAGACCGCAAGAGTGATGATAGATGTTGGGCTAATTGGGAGGGGAGGCGTGACCAGGCCAACCCTCCCAGCACCTGGGGTACCAGCCTGCGCGCTGCTGATGTGTGGAATATTCCAGAAGGGTACAAGCATGCCAACCAATTGTAGAAGGCCACATATTAAGGAGCCCTATAGTTTGTGTAACCAATGAATCATCATGTATTTTGTGACGATGAAGATGACTTGCACTTGGGATGGGCTTAGTTGTCCACCGGATGTTAGAGACCCAATCACAATCCCCATGAGTATGGAACGTATACTTAGATGTTCCCTGTAAGCCTATCACTTTCCCTGGTAGGTTTTTGTAGTTTGCCACATAGTGTGATGTCTATGATGATGAGTTTTGACTATAAAAGTTATGTTTTTTAAGGAATTCATAGAGAGATTCCTTTGCGACGTCAGATGATGTCCGTTGTAGATAATTGTTATTAAAACAGAACAAAGTTTTGCCAACTTCCTGAGTCATTTTTATTATTGATGTATGAGTAAATTCTGCATCCCCATCAACCTATAAGTATCTATGCCTTGTCTTAAAGGACCTAGGTCTATGGGTTCACGTGGTAGCAGAGGTAGGATGGTTTAAAGACCCATCGACCAAGTAGGCTTTTAAGGGTCTCTGAATATTGGGTGTCCCCGCCATTCAGCTGGAGGACTGCGAGGCTTCTTGTGGGTAGCGGCCAAACGTAAGATCTTGCAAGACATAACGAGACAAGTGGGACGGGTCCCTCTTTCATGGAATTCCCCCCCCAGTTTCTAAAGGCAGCTGAGCGGACTGAAGGCTACGGTGGCCGATTGAGAAGGAGACAATCCTGGGGGTCAGGAGCTGAAAAGCAAATGGTGAGTAGATTGAGAAAAGTGGCAAATGATGATTGTGTATTCAACATGGAAATTGATCATGAGAAGAAAGTAACAGAGGGTTGGTTGGGTATTTAAGTTAATGACGAAGAGCGTCAAGTAAAGTATATGGACGAGGAGCAATCCATATGATAACCCCATAATCCTACGTTCAGCAACGTCTAGAAGAAGTTTTCCAAAAATCCAAGTGGATATTTAGGCTACAAGCGAACATGGTTCTGCTAAAGGGATAACTTACACTCCAATCAGAGTAATTATTAGCGGTGAGAGTAGCCATGAGGAATGTTGTCAGAGATATATGTTGGGCCGGCCACTTCGTCTGTGTGTTTGTGTATTGTATGTATTTTATGTATAGAGAAAACAATGAGATGCCGAAGAGCGACAAGTAATAGATTGTGTTAAGAAGTTGAGAGTATATTATTTATTTATTCTGTCATCAAGAGTATTAGCTGAAGAGGTAGATTGAAGTAAAGTGAGACATAGAGGTTTGGAGCGGCGGCGATTGGTGCACGCTCATATTGTATTGTTTTTCTGAAAAGTATTTTCTGTGTAAAATAACGGTAAGTATTGACACTCGATTGCGACTTCTCATGATGGAGGATGTTACTCCGCTCATACACCTGTGCAAACAGCTGCCAAAACACGCACCTAAGCTTAAGCAATATAGTGCAGAATGGGTTAAGGGTACGGCAGATAAAATGTTCATGCCGTGGCCCCAAGGGGGATCACTGTCAAAAGCAGTTTTGCAACACATGACCACATACTTGCACGCTGCGTACATGGGAAAGAAGTTGGAATAAAGGTTAGCTAACTTAGAGCTTTGGAAGTTGTACCAGGAGGAACGGGAAGAACCACATCCTGAAGACTGGATGCTTAACCAGTGTAAAGAGGGGGGTGTCTAACCTTCTGCTCCCCCTACCACGCCTGAAGTAAATGGCGATAATACGAAGGATGAAGGAGTGTATCCATTAAGGGAGCTTAAGGGGTTGTATACGAATTGTTCGTTTTACAACTGTTCAAATTACAATTGACCTTTTCAAAATTGACCGAATTGTGAAGGTCAATTGTAACATATATGTGGGGAGAAACTCCCAAACCGATATATATATATATATATATATATATATATATATATATATACGGTCATTTGTGAAAAGGTCAATTGTGACCCTTTAAATTCAGTCAATTGTTCATTCGAACAATTGTAAATAAACAATTTGGGTAATACCGCTTAAGGCAGCTGCAGGATATAGTAATCCAATGCATGAACCGCCTGCACATAGCAGTGATGAAAGCCCAGAAAGGATTCCAGAGAGGGATGTGATCTCTAAAGTCTTGCATGACAAAGAGAAAAGTGAACGACCAAGTGTGACCCTAGATATAGAATGGGAAATTAAGAGATGGGAAGCAGAAAAAGACAAAGCTGACGAGATAGCGTTCATACAGAACAAATGGATGGGTGGTCAGATATTGCTCAAACTTGATGGGAAGAGCAACGAGGAAGTAAGGCAACAAAAAGATCAAGACGAGCAAGATAAAAAGGAAAGGGAACAAGAGGAATAATTAAAGGAAGATGAGTCTAAAAGAAAGCATAGACAAAGATGAGAACATATGTATAAGGAAGAACAGCAAAGAAAGGAAGATAGAGCAGAGGAGCAAAGAAAATATGACAATAGGCAGAAGGCAATCGGAGAACGAGAGAGGCTAGAAAAGAAAAGAGAAGAGGAAGAACACAAATCAAGAGATAAAAGAATGCAAAGATGTAGACACAAGGAGGTGCATAGAGCAAATGAGCGAAAACAAGCAAAAAGACAGGATGATTAAAGGGTTACAGAGGAAGTAAGGACACAAAGAGAATTTGATGAGGAACTGGAACGAAAGAGAAGATAGAGGGCACCCCACATTGATCCCATTGAGAAAGAGCTAATGGAACCAAACCCAGTAGTAGCATGGGAGGACATAGAGGAGTTTCTCCTGTCGCAAGAACCAATGCCAGGACCCTCTAGAGTAAACCTAGAGGAGAATTTTGAGATAGGAAATATTGGAGACAGAATTGGAAAAGCTTCTCAAGAGATGAGGACAAAAAGTGAAATGAGAAATAACGGGAAAGGTGATCGATTTGAAACTGCCCAATCACTGGACAAGGAGGAAAGCTCATTTGGTCTCGAGCACTGAGATTTATCTTTGGACAGGCTGACTCTAAACAGTGATGAGAAAGACGACAGCCATACGAGTTGGGGACAAGATATGTCAGACGAAGACAGGGAAATCTTCCGTGGGGAAGAAGGAGCTAGTGCATATGGTCCTGAAGGATGGTTTCAGACAGACAATGAAGTAAGATGGTCAGGTTTAGACCTGCCTAAAGAAAGGACGCCACAGTCCATGGCATACCCAGAACAACCTAAAGGGCGATCTCATAGTGAGAGAGGGGAATCACCACCATATGTGAGCAGACTGAGGTCATTGCCAGGAAGAAGACAATCAGGAACCATTGTCCCTATTATGGATAAGCAGACGATGTGAGCCGATTGCAATTTTGGGATTTCACAATTCCCCTTATTAGAGAAAGGAGGGGCGAGATCACAGTATATTCCCTGACCCTAGATGGATTAAGACAATCTCAGATGCAAGTTACCCAGCTTAACATCGGGTGAGAGAAAATTGATTTATGAGCTAGAGAAGATGACCAGAGGGAATACTCTAGCTATAGGGGACATTAAGGGTCTCCTAGCAGCTATCCTTGGGTAAATGGCTGATGACATTTGGTCAAGAGCTGGATACTCAAGTGTGACTACACAGAACATAGTGCATGATGGTGCTCCGTTTAATAATTGTAGAGCGGCAGTCTGGAAAGCACTTAGAGTACAATATCCTGATACGTAAGATATGGATGCAATTATGTCATGCAAGATGCAAGAAGGTGAAGATCCGCTTGCTTACATTCAACATTTTCAAGAGCAATGGTCTTTGGAGACTCAAGAGCCTTGGGGGAAATCGATACCTGTATTCTATCATATCCTGTGTCAGGAATTGCCAGAACAGGTACAGAGACAGGTCAAAAAGCTGGTGGGTTTGGAAGCAAAACCATGGCCAGAAATACAGCTGACAATTGTGCACCATGGTCGATTGTGGCAAGAGTAGAATCGAAAGAGAGAAGATGCTAGGAAGCTTGAAGCAGCCAAACTAGTACAAAGAAGCTATCAAAATATGCCATAGAAGGGGCTATGTTGACTAGCAGAGAATGGCTGGGATCACAACAGACACCAGATATGCCGCAGGTAAATAACCAATGGCAGTCAGATCAAGGAGGAAACGGATTTATGAGGCAGGGGAGGCTTCTGAGGCAGAGGAGGCTTTCAGAATAATCAGGGAAACCGTCAGAATAACCAAGGTGGTTTTCAGAATGTGCAGAATGATAATCAAGGCATGCAGGGAGGGCAGATTAGGAGATTCTCTCCTGTGTGTTGGACATGTGAAATGACGGGACATATTGCGCAAACATGTGGGAGCAAAGGGTATGTACAAACTGGGCAATTCTCAAGAGGGGTGACAGCTTATCCTCCAGCATATAGCCCACAGAGTAGGGATGGGTTCGCCCAAGATCAGACAGTGTATCAGACGCAAGCACCGCAAATGCAACAGGCTTTGCAACCACCGCAAGCACCATTGAATCCACCACAAGGGCAGTCACAGCATGCAACCATGCAGATACAGCAGAGCACAAACACAGGACAGTTATTGACTCCTAGAATAGGGGGGTGTCACTGTCGCGGTGGGAATCCTTTCACAGGTGCGGAAATAAGTATCTACCCACAATAGAACAGCTCACAGGGTGACCTGATGTGTTTAGTACTATCTGTAACTCCAAATCCTCAAGAGGAACCAATGGTTGATGTTACCATAGGAGGCAAATCCTTTTCTTTTTTTTGTAGACACTGGGGCAACTCGCACATGTATATGCGAGGGAACATTTTCATTGTTGGGAAATACCAGGAATGCTCAAGGGTTCTCTGGAGCTACAAGTAGAGTTCCTTTTATCCAAGAAATTACCAGTCTCTATAGGAGAATGTGATATATCTGTCCCATTATTTTATTTGAGACAGACTCCAGTTATATACTGGGCCGAGATTTAATGACAAAGTTAAATATGATGATTTACTTCACTGATGAAGGTATAGTGTGTTCAACGTCAGGAATACATTATTTAAATGTGGGTGAATTTATCATGGCATTTACAGGACAAATTGCTCTGCGAGGAATGCCGTTAGAGCCTGACGTTTTTCACTATGGGGTACGCATTTTGTTAACGTGGCTACCTGGTTTAGTGGGAAAGATTATGAGAGAGGGGGGACAGATATTCCCCTTGGAATTACAGGCAACCATAGTATGAGGCGAAGTGGCAATGCTTGAAGGATTTGATGATGAGGGCACGCCATGGAGAACAGTGATTACCATCGGGGAAGGGTACAGATTACTAATGTCACTGATGACGATATGTTTAAAGATGACCTGTCAGCTGATGAAATAGTGTTTTGAAATAAGCATTACATATTGGATCATGACAGAAAGATGAGAGGGCCCACAGAAGATGATGATAGTGCAACAGCGTCCCACACATGTTCTGATGAAGAGATGGAGAAAATACCAATTTCTTTATGGACTACAAGCCCTTATGACGTAGGCCTGTTAAAAGGAATGGGAGAAGTTAAGATCAAGTTGAAGCCAGGAGCAATTTTCCCTCAAGCAAGGCAGTATCCCATGTCTCGAGAGACAGAAGAGGGTATTTATCCAGACTATATCAGCTATGATGGAACAAGGTATCTTAGTAACGTCAGAGTCACCATGTAATACCACAGTGTTTCCAATCAAAAAAATCGAAAGGTAGGTCATGGCGTTTAATCCAGGGCAGGAGACCAATAAACCAGATTGTAGAGGCAGAGTTTCCTCTAGTTCGGAATCCTGCAATGATTCTATGCAGTATTCCCCAGAGGCACGATATTTCACTGTGATTGACTTGAAAAATGTGTTTTTCTCAATCCGTTACATAAAGATTCCCAAGATTCTACGTCATTTACGTTCCGTCAGACCAAGATGAAAACCACACGTTTGCCTACGGGGTATTGTGAGTCCTCATCGATCTTTAATAGGGTCCTGCAAATGGACCTGAGCAATATTGATTTGCCAAGTGTTGTGCTGCAATAGGTAGATGATATTTTGGTTTGTAGTACAACAGAAGAAGAGTTCAGACGAGATTCGATTCAGCTAATGATTATTTTAGCAGATAAAGGATACAAAATGAATTAAGAGAAATTGCAGTACTGTCAGCAAGAGGTGTTGTACATAGGATAGTTAATTTCACAAGAAGGAAAGAAAGTTACACTTGAAAGGGCGGAGGCGATCATGAAAACATCAAAACCGCACACGATAAAACAAATTCAACAGTTTCTAGGATTATGTGATTATGTGAGAGCATGGGTATTCACCTGATATAATGAGTTCTGATACTCCTGATGTAAAAGAGAAAATGGTTGTAATAATGGGTGTGAATGAAAGCTTTAATCTGACATGAACCCAGTTAATGGAAATTCAAGGTGAAGCTCCACAGGAAGAGAAGAAACTGTGGACACGGAGGGGTGTTCTTTACCCCCTTACAAACCACTGTGGCAACAAGGCAGCACTGGTAAACCGGTGATGCCTGTAGCCTTATTAAGGGTGCCATTAGAACAGCTACACTACCCTGCGCAGGTCACTAGGGAGAGCCTCGCAGCAACCATTGCGGAGGACTGGTTCATGCCGAACCTGCTAGAACACGTTGCTTTGTATGTAGTAAATTGCATCATATGTCAAACGTTTACTGCTGGACACACGCTGTGAACAGTCAGAGGAGTAATTCCTCGACTAAATAGTCCTTTTCAGCATTTACATATTGACTATGTTGATATGCTGCTGGTCTGTAATGGATATAGGTATATGATAGGGGTAGTGTCCCCCTTCTCAAGGTGGATTGAAGCTGGTCCATGCACACATCCTGATGCTTCTTACACTGCAAAGTTTTTAGTCCGAGAAGTATTTCATAGATGGGGAGTATGTGAGGTGCTGAGATCAGATAATGGACCCCATTTTGTGAATTAGGTATTTGAGCAAATTAGCTTATTACTAGGCATTAAACATAGGTTTCCTTTTGCTTATCACCTGCAAGTGAACAGGTAATGCGAGAGACTCAACGGTCTGCTCAAAGAGAGAATAGCAAAGTTGAAATAAACACTGAAAATGGGGTGCCTGCACTGCCTGTCCCTTTCATGATATGCATTGAGATATCAGCCTGGCTTTGACCACCACCTCACACCCCACAAACTAGTTACAGGGAGGTGAATGAGAACGCCTCTGACTCCGACATCGAGGACTAGGAGTGATGACCAGACAACTGCAGAATTGTTAGGGAATGAGCTATGTGCATACTTAACATGTATGACCACTAGTATCTCTGTCATTTCAGATCAAATCAAGCGGAAGGGGTGTTGGTCTCAGAACACAGATGAAGACCATACAGCAACCTGAGTTAAAGAACTATGTTTACCTAAGCTATTTACTGGAGATAAGGTTTTAATAAGGAATTTCACTAGAAAGTGGCACGAGCTTCGATTTAGTGGCCCTTTCCTCGTGGAGTACATTACTCCATCAGCAGTCGAGGTTCAGTGAAGACAAGCCTGGATACACCAAGGAAATGTGCAGGTCTATGCTGGAGAGACCGTTGCACCCCCAATCCAGTCAGAAGCAAGTCAAGGAGAAGAAGTTCAGCACGTACAGATTAGATCGATGACGAGGAAGAAGGACACAAAGACTATCCAGCAGATAGACGAAAGAGTACATTTGGACTGTGGCTCCCCTGGAACACTCTTTCAATTTGCTATAGCAAGGAGTGAGAAATCTACTGTTCTTGAGGCACAGGAGTTTGTTAACATTGCCCGATTTAGACTTTCTGTTTGATAACTGGAAAAGAGAGCAGGCCCCCGATTCCTTTCTCACTGACTTTCTCTTTGGAGGTATACATGGTCTTCATAGATGTTGATGTGCACAGACTACTTCTTGCTGTCTTCATTTTTATACTCAGAGCTTACCCTGCTCTTGTTGGGAGGAGCACTGATGTGCGTTCTTTTGTCCAGGATCTTAAAAATGGCCCAACGATTAGACATTTATTGGCAGCAATTATGGACCAGATAAAACAGTTACCTGAACATCTCTTCAAGCGCATGAATGGTCCTATCTAACGGTGATGCCCACAAACTACTTGTTATGATATTTTACTATTTGCTCCAAGTTCATCCTTATCTTGTTTGGCAGAACACAAACACTTTTCTGTTTATGTGAGATATAATAAATCGCCCTGCGTTCAGTAATTACTTGCGGAGATCATAGATCAAATTTGACAACTACTGGAGCATTTCCTGAATAAAACTAATTTTTCTTTCCTTAAAAGTCATTACAGGCAATCATGTGGTCTATTGAGCACCTTGCAGTTCCAGAAAGTGAGCAAAGTCAATTAGGTGTGGAAAGACACCAATGGTTGAGCATAATGTATTGGTGTATAATATATGTTTGCTCAATGTTTAACATTGTTTTTCTGATTCTGCTAATCCACACTGTGTATTTTGTTGGTCCAAAGAAAGCAGTAGTCCCTCTGATTCTTCCTACTCCGATGACTTAGGTAGAGCCAGGCATTGAAAGAATGCCAAGGCCTTATGTGATTGTCCCTACACTAGTGGTGCATGGTAAGGCACCAATTTCTCTGACAAGTGTCCCTATGATCCCTCCTGTAGGAAGAATGTATTCTGATATATATAATGAGTTGCTTATACAAGCTCATTTAGCAAGAACAAGACCCAAGAGAAGTGCCAGGGGGGATGATTCTGAAATAAATGATTATCTAGACAGTAAAGCACATTTGGGGAATAACATGTGGTATCAGCACATGAAAGAATTGGGCAAGAGAACTTCTGAGGAAGATTGCTATGTATGTGCACTCCTGCCTTATGCAATGGGAAAGTCTAGGTATTCATAGCTACTTGAGATAAATGTCCAAACAGCTCATTGCTTGACTCACCTTGCACTCTGTCATACAAGAGATCAGTTCCAAGCCCTAACGGCATCCATGGTATAGGTGACAGAATGATCAGCTCCAGATGAAGATGATTATGTCCAAGATTTGAAGACAAGAGCAAGGACATTTACCAGGAATCATGTGATAAAATATGATCAGCCTGAAGTGAAAGGAGCTGGCATCAGATAGGAAGTAACCAGAAGACTCAATTGTCAAGGAAAGACTAATTAAGAGGTTTGAAGCTGCAAGGAAAGAGGCCTGATGCTGATCTGGGGAACAGTACTTTCTCCAGACGGTTGGGAAGAAGGCATAGTGATATGCAGAGCTGTTGCAGTAACTGGTCGTCTTAAGCCAACTATCGACAAAGTGGAAAATGGATGCAAACCTCTAAGCGAGGCTTGCAAAACGTCTGACGTGGGTCGAAGACAAAGGAGACCCTTTGCAGATAGTGCCTTTGGATAGTGCAGAACTATGTTTCAGAAACAATGGCATGAGAAAAGTTGGAGAGAATCAAAAATGTGGTCAAATCTTCGATGTGCCAGGAATGAAGGATGGGACAGTGGTGATAATGGATCACTACTGGGCCTGTTGATCCAGTGTTTATATGAAGCTGGCCTGAAATTGGGGAGGACTATGTTCTCTAGTGATTGTCCATGTTCCAGAGTTGGTGATTTCAAAGAGTGACTTGAACATTGGCGAGTTTCCAAAAGCAGATGCTCACCTGAGGAAGAAGAGATCTGCTGAACTCCTAAATCGAATGAAGAGAGAATATTATTTCTCAGCCAAGTCAATAGAGGCCTTTGATGCTATTCCATATGAACACAGATTATTCAGCCAAACTTCAGCAGTTTTTTCTGTTATCTTTATGCCTGGAATCCAGACGATGGCAAATACCAAATGGTTATAGATAACCAGATGGGAGCTTCTCCAGATGATCAACACCACCATAAAGGGATTCAATGCTATCAAGGAAGAGCTAAGAGCCATACGACTGATGACTCTCCAGAGAAGATATGTCTTCGATATGATCACAGCTATGGTTCGAGGTGTTTGTGCCAAAATCAGAAAATCATGTTATTCATTCATACCTTCTCATGAAGACGAGAATGGCACCTTGACAGAGGCCATACCGATGCTACAAACATCCACGTCAATATGGTAGACGAAGTGGAAGATATTGCTGATGACAGTTGTTTTGCATCGATTTTCTCATGGATTCCACAAATGGATGGCAAACATTTTCAAGTTCCTTGGAGCCCTGTTGGTGATGATCATGTCTGGATTCTGTGTGATCAGGATAATAAACACACAATGCAAGAACACTGCGAAGAAAGCAGTAGGAATGAAGGTTGTGATCAATGTTGAATCTGGGTTCAAACTCATAGAGATGACAGATGAAGAAATCAGAGATTATGTGAAAGCCAGCATGTGTGCACCTGAGGGAACAAAGTTCCTGTATCCATGGAACCACAAGAAGTATGTGGAAAGATGGATTTACTGCATTCCCAATGGTCTCCTGAAAGGAGTCATAAATATTCGGTCCCAAAAAAGCATTTCTTCAGCAAGGATGTCTCGATGTGAAGATTGATGAGAGAGTGGTTGATGAATCACCCAGAGGGGCAGAGGGGGTGCAGAGGAGTAGCCAAATACCCCTACCAAAAGCTCTGCCCCATGTAGCCTATATGTTGGGAACCAGAAATGGTGAGACGTGCAGTTCCAGTGAGAATGCCTGTACCGCAAAGAATCCTTTGATCTACATTTATGTTTTTGATTGTATATGTCCCTCCAAGTTGGATTTTATTACATGTACTATTTTTTGATATAAAGTTTTTACATCAATCTTTCCAAATATCTGTTTATTGTTAAGGAGTGTTACAGTACACATATGTGCATGCAAAATTGATAGCCATCAAGATTATGTGGGTTGGGACCTGGTGAACATCTCTAATTCACTTATACTTCAAATTTGCTAACCCACAACATACCAGTACCCTTTTTCTGTTGAGACCGCAAAGAATCCTTGACACAAAGTATCCATTAAGAAAACCTTACATACATGCACAAAGACATAATGGTCTTCTGGACGTAGTCCCGAACGAAATGTGAAAATTAATGGGAAAGAAGACTGGTGACGTCATGCAAAGTGTAACTGACGAATTCTGAAAGGATACACAAGACAGAAGAACATAGACATTCTATAGAATCTGAAGAGGAGTTGTCTAAGATAAGCAACATTTCGGGATTGAAATGAAGATGCTCATGTGATGAATCCCTGAAGAAAATGCAAAGTCATTTAAAACTTGTACAAATGCAGCAACGCAAATAGACAAAACAATATTAAGGCTGGCTATGTAGTGAATAAATTGTGGCAATGCCCCAATGTATATACATAGGAATGTATAGAATCTGGATGTTCCACGATGCACATTAGCAAGGCTTGAAACCCCATGATTGGAAAGGCTTTCAGTGTAGCGCAGTTGAAAAATAACTAATGCCAAAGGAGAATTCAAGTAAGGCTGGCTGCCCCAGCACCAAGAGTCGAGGCCAAAGAGAGCCTGGTTGTCTGTTAAGAAGCTACAATGAACGTGAGAAAGAAACACACTTCTGTTTGAGGTGTAGGGAAGGGTAGGTCAATAGGACCCCCCTCCCACTACATGTCCCACCTTGGTTGAGAACCATGACTCGTCGGCGCCCCCCCGGCCTCCCGGGCCCAGGCGGCAGGGCGGCTGCCAGCCAACACGTGGGGATGCACAATCACGTTATGTGGCAGAGAATAGAAGCCATCTTGTATTAAGCCCTCTCCATCTTGCTAGAAACGTGCATATCTAACCCAAGGCAGAAACACTGAATGCTGCAGAGTGACCCCCACTTGACCGCGCTCACAGAGGCCCGCACTTCCCCCACCTCCCACTGCATGGCAGATCCGCTGAAGACTCGTTCTCACGAGTCACCAGACGTGAGCAAACAACAAAATAAAGCACTGTAACTGTTAACGTTCCGCAGTACATCATTGCCCCAGCTATGAACGAGAATACTAGGATGTAACTGAGATCAGCCCAAACCCTGAAGGCCCCGACCCCTGTACCGAGCCCACAGCTATAGACGGCATGGCACCTTGCACCCATACCCACCCCGAAAGCCCTTGCAACGTGCAGGAACCATTTATGTAATATGTGCCTTGTTGACTAACATTCGCTGCTCATATAAAGAAGAATGGATAAAGAGAAAGTTGTGCAACCGATATTACATGTAATGACGAGATATACAAAGACTGGACAGCTGATAACTGTGAACAATAACTTGTGTTGCTCTCTTAATACACTCTTTACACACACCTGCTTGACACTTCCTCATGTTCGTATGTCAACTGTAAATGTGAAATGCTATGTAAAAAAAGTATGACCATCAGCTAGTATCCCATGTAAATACAAATACATATGAGTGCTTTTAGGAACCCCATGTGTTGTTAGTCACCCCTCACCCATACGAGAGTAAAACCGCCTCGTGCAAGATGCCACGCACAGAGCTGCAAGGCCATTTCCCCCCACCCCCTGCCCAGCCTCTCTCGAGATAGACGGTGTTCAATCAGCAAAGCCTTGCCTTCCCTCCGACCCTGCTGGACCCATTTCAAGCATCCGCCACCCTCCCCTGTGTCAGAGGCCGCCACAGCCTAACTCCGTGACTTACGAGCTACCTGGTCCTAAATCCGGCCGCCTTTCAGGCACCGGTCACATGCCCCCCACGGGTCAGTAGTACCTCTGTCAACCCCGAGTTAATGACCCTAGAAAGGGGGGAGCACACACGTGTACCAACAGATCATAATACCATCCCTCACTGTTATTGCCAAGGATGGTTAGTCAAGCACCCCCGCCCATGCCCCTGACTACGCCCATGGTGCCTGATTGCTCGAACCTAAGGTGCCTCCTAAACCAATGTATTAAGACACTCCAGATCGTGTATCAACGTTCCTGGCTATGTATTGATCTAAGGTCAACGCTTACAAGAGTTGCAACTCAACAGGACACATGAAGTGTGATGAATGGGTGGGAATGTGTGGCCAAAAGGGCAAATGTTAGTTTAGCTATCAATTGTTGTTAAAAGGCATGTCCGGCCCAGCGCTACATCCCGATGAGCCCAGCTGACCTCCCGCCCCATGTGGCGCAGCACCAACATCCGCCAATCCTGGAGACTAAACTGTATACAATGTATACCACCTAGCCATCACCACCCAATCCCTGAGACTCTGTGGCCCCTATAGCTTACCTCATGCATGACGTGTATTTGTAATATAACTAACTGTCTTTGCTATTGTCAGACAGAGCGCTCTCGGAGTTTCCAGAGTCCTTTGCATGCCCTATATTGAATTATATAAAGCTCTTTTGATCTTACCCGCACTTGGTCCTGGCTCATTTCCCCTCCTAGGGTGTGTCCATTATTGCCTCTCACTAAGGGGGGCGCATTTCTGGGGACACTTACATTCAGTGGTGACCCCATAAATGTGATTTATTTTGTTAACTTTAAACTGTCCCCTTGGCACGAGACGACCCAGGGTGCAGTGGAGAGGCATGGCGCGCCCGCTCAACAGAGCCGCCCACCTACGGCAACTGGCACGCAGAGACGTGCGCATGCAGTTAGGGCGAGAGGGTACGGGTCCCGTTTCAAAAAACCCTTAGTACCGCTCGCCGGAGCCGGGTGGGGCCATTGAGTGCGAGGCCTCGCTGCTTGGACGGACCAAATCCGGAGAGTCTCGGATCAAGACGGGCACGTGAGTATTAAATGCGAGTGATATTAAAAGAGAACATTTTTTGTTTCTTTGAAGGCCAAGGGGAAAGGCGAAAAAGGGAGTGGGGAATATAAGGGAAACTTTCTTACTTCTAATACTTTCTCTTTCTTTGCATATGGCGATTAGGACACAAAAGTGAAAAGGGAAAAGAGGACGGGAACCTAACTCTGTAAGGGAGTAGAAGTCGGCGCCGCGTAGTGCTATCTCCACTAGTGCTGGGAATAAGTAAAAACTGTGAAAAGATACTCTAAGGGTGTCTAAGTAAGGAGACACGGAAAATACGTTATAACTAGCTTTTCTTCTTACTCTTCTCTAAATTTCTCTCAATTCGGGACAGAAACAAGGTCTTAAAAAAAGAAATAATAAAAAATATATATATATACATATACAGACAGAAGAAGTTGTGTAAGGGTTAGAGGGGGTCGCCGTAGAAGGCGAAGGGCAAGACAGGGAGGGTAAATGCTATATGTGTATGCTGAGGTGTGATGAATGTCTGCGGTGTGTTGTGCACATTGCATGGTTGTGATCTTGTGTAATTATGTGACACTGTATAATTGCGCTGTTTTTAAGCACTTTCTTAGGGGGGTACGGTCATTGTAAGTGTGGCCTGGTAAGATCTGACAAACGAACATCTGTTCATTGAACAAAGTGAGTTGTTTAATGTAACGTGGAAGGGGTTGAAGGATGTACGCAGTAACACACACATAGTGACAGAACAGATTAGTACAAACAAACAGAGTAACACCGACTTAGGCATGGGAGCGGAGACACCCCCAGCGCACATCTGTAAGAGTTTACCAGGTCATGCAGAAAGAATGGCTAAATATCTTGACCAATGGGTAACAGAACTGAAGGGGGAGGGTCTCCACCAGGTCTGGTGTTACGCTCACCTGGCTCCCACAGAGGCGTCGATCTGGACTGGACTGCTGCGGTCTCCACCAATGTGACGCGTAGGGCCGAGATGACAGACTGGATTGGCCCACCTAGCTTCGTTTGCTTGGCCCGTAGGAATATTCTTCTGCAAGTGGAGAAAGGGAATTAACCACCCGTGGAGTTGAGCGTAAATCCCCCACCCCGCTGTTCTCCCCACTGATCACCTTGGATTTTCCCTCTTATAGTCTCACCTGATGATTTGAAAAGATGAGCTCTCCATCCTACATTGAGCGCAGGGGCGCATAGATAACCAGTTGCTTCACTGGCTCGAAGGAATTGGTGAGTTCCAGGACAATATTGACTCCGATATTTCCGGCAAGACGCCGTAAGTATGTAGTTCGTAAGAGTTCAAATGCCTGACTTTCACTCTTGTCCGATTCCTTGCAGGTTGCAGCTTGACCCTACTGAAGAGTTCCTCGTGGCAACCGGTTATGTTCTGGTAAGGATTTGTATTATCCAACACAGTTCGATAAAATAATGTCCATATGTAACCTGTTGCTTTCTCCCTTATTCAGGCGCTGAGAGAAAGTATGAAGTCTCGGGGAATAATGCCTCCGGCGGTAAAATCAGGTAAGTCTTTTGTGGAGAGGAGGGTTCCCCTTGTTAGTCCCTTGTTTCACCATGCTGTCCTTTTGTTTCCCCTTAGGGGCCTGGGTTCGGCTAGGATGCAGTGGAAGCTGAGCCGACCCGTGAAGAAGAATAGTACCCCCGGTGGTAAAATCAGGTAAGTCTATGGGGGGTATTCCTCTGTGTATTCCCTTGGCTCACCTTGCTGTTCTTGTCTTCTCCTTAGGTGCCGGAGTGCGGCGGTAACATGCAGGAGGATGCGGAGAAATGTGAAGATGCTGCGAAGGCCGGTGAGTTCAGCGCGACGCTGCAGCAGGCGAGGCGACGCGCATCAAATAACTTCTTTCTTCCAGCTCGAAGGCGCGATGGATCGGGAATTCAGGTAAGGATCAACAGTATTGTTCTTGTTCTAACCTTTTCTCCTTCTTTCTCCCTTTTTCTAGGAACTCCAAACTCGAGGCGGGCGTGGCAGAAAACTGGATGCAGACTTGCAGGCACGGTGAGTGCTACGCTGCTGGATGAAGAATAACGCGAAGCGTGTGCTGCTCTTTGGGCGTGGTTTAAATAGCCTCCAAAGTAGTCCCAGGTAAGTATTCCTCCCCAGCCCCAACCGGGTAAAAAAAATAGTCCCTAGGTAAAATAGTCCCTTCCACGCCTCGTTTGGTTTGGAGATCTTGCAGCATGGTGTGCATCAGGTAAGTTTGCAGCATGGTCTGCATCAGGTAAGTTTTAATCTATGAGCCTGGCGCCTTTGGCGCCCGGACTGACTCTCCATATGAGCCTGGCGCCATAGGCGCCAGGACTGCACCCAAATAGCCCCTAGCAGGGGTTGTTGGGCATGCTTGGGGTAACTTGATGCCTGCTTCCGGGGTTGCTGGGCTTGGTCTGGGTCCCCGGGGGTAGGCATCATGACATCTGGCCACAAGGAGGGTCATTTGATAAAAGCGTCCTGGACATGGTAGCCACCTGCATATTCCTAAAATACAAGGGGAAACAGTTTCACAATAGGAGAGAGATACTAGATCTATGGTGATTATTTGAGGAAATACCCCCACCAAAGAAACTAGACACCACATTTGATCAGCCCGCCCTCACGGCTACCCCATCAGTGAGAGCAGAGGGTAGCAAGGAGGACGAGGGAAAAGAGGGAGTCATAGAGGTGACTCGATTGTACCCACTCCTAAACAAACCCACACCCGCTGAAGGTTACAGTGACCCCACATACATGCCCACTTGCACCCCCACCCCCACAGCAAGACCAACTGTGCCACCACCATACGAGTGCCCTCGATCAAATGGGCATGTAAGTACCCCCTCGGTAAACATATGTAAATTGACAGAGGATTTAGACACCAGACTCTCAATAGCAAGGGAAGAGTTGTCAAGGATGCAAAGCCAATGCGAACCAGGTGAGCCAAGTACAACAAGGTCGGAACGATTGTCACGGTCACACCCCTTAGATAAGTCAAATGAGGAAGGATGGAAGAAAGGGGAGATACTATTCAGAATACAAGAGGCGCCCACGCAGGTAGTAGAACTAGGGGCGAACAATATAGGAGGAAGTGTAGGGAGGGAAGGAGTGGAAGGTGATGGGAGAGAGGAGCTGTGGTGTGACATAGATGAAGAGGAGCAAGAAGCTGGGAGATTGGGAATAGCGGCAGGCGGAAGTTCAGTGGAATTAGAGGAAACACCACTGGGGAGGGCACTAGAGAAACAGGACGGGAAAGGTAGCTATGGTGGGAAAGAAGGGAACAAAGGTGAGTATTGGTAGAGGATGTAAGGGGCGACTACAACTCCCACTAATACATCGGGGGGCAGAGAGACCGAATTACATAACTTGGGTACAGATGGATAAAGCAAACTTATTGAAATTACTGCCCCCGTTATCAGGTGGAGCTAGCAAATGGATATATGCCTTTGAGAAACATACTGCAGGGGTGCCCCTGGCTATTGGAGATGTAAAGAGTTTACTCGTGTCAGCAGTGGGGTACCAATCAGACAGGGTGTGGACAAAAGCAGGTTTCCCGGGAATAACATTGGCTAGTGACAGACATGATGGCGCTGCCTTCAATACCGTGCGCGCTTGCGTTTGGGACGCATTGAGGGAAACATTACCAGACACCCCAGATTTACAGTCAGTAATGCAAAGCACTATGAATGATGGGGAAGAAGTTACAGATTACATTTTCCGGGTACAGGAGATGTGGAGAGCTGAAATGGGTACACCATATGACCAATCAACATCGTTATTTTACTTCATAATAAAGAAAGGGCTCCCAAAAGAAGTGCAAAAAGCGCTGGACAAAATAGCAGGGATCGAAGCGAAGGGATGGCCAGAGATACAGAGTATAATAGTGCACCATTGCGAAAGAATTAAGGAACGAGAAAAGGGGGTGGCACAAAAGAGGCTGGCAGATGAAGCCAAGTTAGTACAAACGAAACTAGTGAAGGTCGCAGCAGCTGTAGCAGCACTCCCACACGACAGAGACCCAGAAGAGGAGGAGGGGGGATTAGTAGCGATACAGGGGAGGATGGCTGCGAACTGGGCAGACAACGGGCAAAGGCAGTGGAATGGATAGGAGGGGTGCGGTGGACTACAGTGGCAAACGTGGCACCCCAACAACAGAAGAGGTGGGTACAGGGGGCGAAGAGGGGGTGGACAGGGATATGGTGGTAATAGCGGAAATGGGTCCAGGACCCAGAGGGGGGCAAGGAAATTGCTGGAATTGTGGGAGGTGGGGACATTTCTCACGCGAATGCAGGAGTAGGCCTAACCCAAGTTACGAAGATGATCAGTATTACGGGCACCCCCATCCGGGGAGCCCATGCGGGTTACCCCGAAACGGACGACGAGAACAGCAAGACGAAAGAGGGCAAGAACAATACAGGGAAAGAGCCCACCACACTCAACAACATCCACAAAGTAGTGGACACATACCATACACACAAAACAACCCATTTACCACGACACCTAACAGCGCGCCTGTCCCATATGGAGGAGTAGCTGTAGTTTCAGGTAATGTTTTCAGCCAAGGGGGAACAACTAGGCATCCAGCATAGGACAGCCCACACAGTGCACTTGCATGTCCAATCCTATTGACAACCTTCAATGCAAGCGAGGAACCATTGATAGGAGCAGAGATAGGAAACAGACAATTCATCTTTATGGTAGATTCGGGAGCCGAAAAATCGTGTATATGCGAGGGTCGGTTTCCGCTATCTAATCGTAAATTGGAGACGCAGGGGTTCTCTGGGGCGGTGGTCGAAGTTCCTTACACAGAAGATTTGGACATCACAGTGGGGGGAAAACAGTGAGGGCACCCCTATTGTATTATGAACAATCCCCCGTGAAGCTGCTGGGAAGGGATCTCCTCAGTAAGTTGAACATGACCATCTCGTTCACAAAAAGGGGAGGGATTGTGTGCTCAACCCCAGAGATGTGTACTATGCATGCCATGCTAGTGATATATTCAAGAGCAACGTACTCAGAGGTGTGCAGCATACCCATGGACCCAGATATGTTTTTTCATGGGCTGAAAACATTAGCCAGGGTGTTCCCGGAGTTGAAAGAACTAGAATGGAGAGTACCAGCAGAATTTGTCTTTCGCCCAATCGCCAGCCCCGAGATAGTGCCTGGAACAGTGATGTCAGTGGACATACATGCAGTACAAATAACAGCCAAAAGAATAGTTGTAATTGCAATGGACATGCACGGCTGTGAGTGGCGGACGGTACTGTGCATAAATACTGACATTGCACTCCAAGATCTGTCAGATGAGGAGCTTTTTGCAGATTCCGAGAGTGACGGAGAAATAATAATGGAAATAGCTATCCCTTGTGAAATAATGATACAGCAAAGACAGGTGCCAATACAGCTGATGGCAGTGGTAGGCGCCCCACCTTCATTCTTTAATGACGACATGCAGTCAGTACCCTGGCAATTGTGGACGACAGGTCCCCATGACATAGGGCTACTACACGGAGTCACACCAGTAAAAATCAATCTCAAGCCTGGAGCAATTCTGCCCCGGGTCAAACAATACCCCCTGTCCCGAGAAGCAGAAGAAGGTATAAATGAAACAATAAATGCTCTACTTGCACAGGGGATAATAGTACCCTCGAACTCCCCGTGCAATACATGTATTTGCCCAATCAAAAAAGCAAAAGGAGGGGCCTGGAGGATGATCCCGGACTTACTCCCACTAAATGACGTCATACAGAAAGAGTTCCCGTTGGTCCCAAATCCGGCATCCATCCTATGCAGCATACCACAAGCATCCCACTTCACTGTAGTGGATTTAAAAAACGCATTTTTCTCAATACCACTCGCAGAAGAGTGCAGATACTTGACAGCATTTACCCTAGGGGGGAGGAGGTACGAACACTGCAGCTTGCCCCAGGGTTATTGCGAAAGCCCCAGCATATTCAATAGAATATTGCATGAGGATCTTGGAAACATGACTGCAGACAGCACAATAATGCAGTATGTGGATGATTTATTAATCTGCGGCAGAAACAAGGGTGTAGAAAAGACTCCATAGCCCTTTTGACATTGCTATCGCAACAAGGTACAAGGTAGACAAAGAAAAATGACAATACTGTCAACGTGAAGTGCTGTACTTAGGGCAATTGATATCAAAAGATGGCAAGAGAATAATACCAGACAGAGTAGCGGCTATCTCGGCCGTAGGATGACCAAAGACAGTGAAGGACATGCAAAATTCCTGGGGATGTGCAACTACTGTCGAGTATGGATATTAGACTATGCTGCATACACACGCCTGTTGCTCCAGGCACTCAAGGAAGCACAAAAGGAAAAAACAGAAATACAGTGGGATTCAGAGATATGCGATGCATTCACATCACTCAAAGAACTCATTTCAAGCGCCCCAGTACTCGCGACCCCAGATTATGAACGCGAGTTCTACCTATTCTCGCACTGTAAGGGGGTACTCATGACAGCAGTTCTGACACAGAAAACGTCCCTAGGTCACAAGCCTTTGGCATACTACAGTGGGACACTGGACGCTGTAATGCAAGGACATTTCGCATGCGAACAGTCTCTCGCAGCAGCTGCGTTCGCAATTGAGAAGAGCGCTACCATAGTAATGGGATGCTCACTGACACTGTATGTAGAACATTCATTGTTCGCCATACTCGAGCGATCAAAGGACACATTAACCACACAAAGAGCCACCGCATATGAGGTCATACTATCAAGTGCTAACATACATGTGGTAAGATGCAAGGTGGTTAACCCCGCAAGATTCATCTCAGAGCCATGCACTGTAGAGGATATCCAGGCACATGATTGCGCAACATACCAGGGCGAGGACAATGGCACAACTGTGGTAAGTGAGAACGCACTGACGGAAGGAGAGCTATTTTTCATAGATGGGTCAGCTTCCATAAATTCAGAAACTGTAGAAAAACACGTAGGAGTGGCAGTAGTGCAAATGGAAGAAGGTGAGTACGAGGTCCTAATACAGCAGTGACTACCAGCTAATTTCTCAGCACAAGCAGCAGAACTGGTAGCATTAATTGAAGCTTTAAGATCAGCAAAAGGATGTGCAGTAACGATTTACATGGATTCAGCATATATGGCCACAACAGTACACAGAGGGCTTGCCAGGTGGGGAAGAAGGGGGTTCAACAGGGCAGATGGCTCACTCGTACAACATGCGGATTTGTAGAGGGAACTCATAGAGGCATTAAAAGAACCCACAATGGTATCAATAGTGAAATGCCAGGCCCATACCAATAACACTGACTTCGTCTCCTTGGTAAACGCAGCAGCAGATGCAGCTGCCAATGAGGCATCATATTTGAGAAAAGAAAACACAGGTGAGTATCTAATGCGAAGAGAAGCAGAGGAGAGTATCCCGGACGGGTACAATACCATGCCAGTGTCTCAAATACTGGAACTACAGGAAGAGGCGCCTGAGGACGAAAAAGAGTTGTGGACAAAAAGAGGATGCAGCCAGTCGGCAACTGATTTATTATGGCGGCAAAACAACACAGGTAAAGTAGTAATGCCAAATAAACTATTAGAAGTAGCATTCCAGCAGCTACACTTCCCAGCACACAACGCAAGGCAGCAGAGATACAAGAAAATTGGTTTATCCCAGGATTACAGGAACAACTCTCCAAGCTAACAATGGAATGCACAACGTGTCAAATATACAACACTGGCATGACTTTGAGAACACTAAGAGGAGCGATACCCAAGCCAATAGGACCTTTTAGAGAGCTGCATATCGACTATGCAGATATGGGTGAGAGATGCAACGGAGCGAGGTACATGATAGTGGTAGTTTGCCCATTTTTATGCTGGGTAGAGGCAGGTCCCTGTGCCCACCCAGATACGAAGTATGCTGCACAATTTCTCGTGCGGGAGGTATTCCCCTGCTGGGGAATTTGCGACGTAATTCGCTCTGACAACGGCACACATTTTGTGACCGATCTCTTTAAGGAAATGACATCATTGCTGGGGATAAAGCATAAATTATGCTCGATTTATCACCCGCAAAGTAACGGGATGGTAGAAAACATCAATGGATTACTAAAAGGAAGACTCTCAAAACTATGTTTCACCCTTAAGAAAAATTGGGTATACTGTCTCCCTTTGGCCCTTTTCGAGCTGAGGAATCAGCCAAGCAAGGACCACCATTTCTCACCCCATGAGATCGTAACAGGGAGACAAATGCACAAAGCACACTCACCCCTCCGTAGACATTCAGATGCACACAGAAGTGCAACTGTACTGGGAGAAGAATTTAATGACTACCTGACTAAACTTACTAAGGCAGCACGAATGATAGCGAGACAACTTGCACCACAATTAATAAGTGATGGGGACAATGAAACGCACACTCCAGAGAAAGGAAGCCAACAGGTCAGTTGGTACCAGGGGAGATGATATACATCAGGAGCTTCGTGCGTAGATGGAATGCTCCAAGATTTCATGGCCCCTACGAGGTGGTGTTTTGCACACCCACAGCGGTGAAAGTGAAGGGCCTGAGATATTGGATACATTTAACAGACGTCAGAAAAGCATATGACAGCGTGGGGTCAGCAAAAGGTGCAGAGGGCCCCAACGGGGTAAATGTGCATGAATAAAAAGAAAAATGAAACAAGAAAATGTGAAATGTATTAAAATGACAACTGTATTATAATAATGTTTATGACAACCTGTAAATAAGTATAAAATGATTTCACTCACTCTCTCTCTACCCTTCCTCACCCTGCACTCTATCTATATGTCCCTATCTCTCTACCTCTCTATCTCTCTCTCACTCTAAAGTAACACTGAAAAGCGGAAAATGCTAAAATAACTGCACTGTATGCTTAATGTGCCCTTTTCTATGTTTCAACATGTAGGAGTAACCATGGCAACGAACAGGCAGCCTGCAACGATTAGCAATAGGGACACTAGAAATAGAAATGTTTTTGATTTATGAACATATTCATACGAGGCGAAACGTCAGAATGATACTAACAACAAGCCGACCATCCATTTGAAGCCCCAAAGCCACACAACAAGTTTTAGCGTACATGAACTAAATGATCGGGACCCATCTGTTATATCATGGTTATATGGCACCACTGCTACCCCACCCGCAACGACAACCAGTCCTCCCCGAGACAAAGACTACACCACAGAGAGAATAAAGGAAAATATTGAAATGGCTAACAAATTCATTACTCTGTATGAGGAATGGGAGAAGGAGGGGGCTGGGGAGAGGGAGTCCCTGTTGCACGCAGCCAGGCATGCTAGAACATTCCTTAACAACAGGAAGAAGAGAGAAATAGGTAGAAAGAGATATGACAAATACTATGGCTTGGGGCTTGACACGATAGAGGATCCCAGACACCCACACCAGTCGAATAAATGGTATGCAGACATGAGCTCCACAGCCAAACAAACAACTAATGAAAGTTGCTACGTGTGCTCCCTGATCCCCCATGCTTGAGGCACACCTAAAGTCTTAATGCCGCAAGAATTGCCTCTTGCAGACGCCCAGTGTCTCCTCCATCTCACTATGTGCAGAATTAAGAACACCTTCCAGGCACACACAGTATCTTTTGAAATTCTGCAGAACGAAAAAACTTGCTACTCAAGACCAAAGGGAGTGGTATGCTTAAAGGAACCATTTTTGGTAATAAAAGGAACACTATTTTCAGAAAACAAATGGAAAGATGATGTGGTAACGTGCAAAGCTGAAGCACTGCGAGGGCTGCCAGCCGAAAAACTACAATGGATTGCAAAGACGTGTGCCGCGGTGTGGTCAGAACATGTGGCAAAATTGACCTGGGTAAGCGCTATAGAAAAAGCATTGATACTACAGAAAGAAATCTCAAGTGAACTTTGTTTCCTAGGAGAAGGGAAAATCGATATGGGAAGAAACACGAACTGCAGCAAGAGCCTAATGATCCAAGACATGAAGAAAGGAATAGCAGCCCTGATGGACACCTACTGGGTCTGTGGCAAGCGGGCGTACTTGTACCTCCCACCATCATGGAGGGGCACGTGTTCCCTGGCGACACTGCACTCAGCTTTAATGGTAATACCGGAGAGCCACCTGGGCCAGGGGGGCCGGAAAACGACTCAAGTTACAACCAACGCCTCACCTACTGAACAGCCATCACTGTACGCCCTATCAGAGGGAACAGCCGACGAAATACTGTCCAGGAAGCGGAGGTCATCAAACTATATCTCAAAGGCCTCCTCAGAACATTTGGCACAGATCCCAGACAGGTACAGGTTATTCAGCTCAGCAGAAAGCTTCTTTGCCTCCCTCATTTCAAGCATTCACGCCCAAGCAAATGCAAAATGGCTGCAGATCACACGGTGGGAGCTGATTCAATTGGCCAACTACACTGAAGAAGGATTCAATGTGATCAAAGAAGTGGAACTAAGGGCACTGAGACTGATGACAATGCAAAACAGGTATGTCCTAGACCTGTTGACAGCGATGGACAGAGGAGTTTGCCGAAAAATCGGAAGTGCCTGTTGCACTTTTGTACCTTCTGAAGATGCTGATAACGGGACACTATCACACGTCATCGCCGCAGTCCACAACCTGAGGGAACGAATGAAGACAGAAGGTGGCACTGATCCAAGCACGTGGCTCGACAAACTTTTCTCCTGGGTACCTTCCTGGATGGGGCTCGCAGTGAAATTACTAATGCCCCTCATCGTGTTTTTATTGTTGATTTTTTGTGTGTGCCAGTTGGGTCTTCGATGCTGCGCAAATGCAGTCCCTAATGGAGCAATGATGATGGTGACGATGGGCAATGCCGGAGGAAGGGCACGGGTGCAACAGGAAGAACACGTACAAACTGGAGAGGATTCAGAACGCAAATATAGAATGGTGCCCAAATATTACGATGGGGATATAATGGACAGGCTATACCATACCACGATAAAGGAACCCCGGGAACTAGAGTGGTACATGGAGGTATGGTTGGACCTGGAGGGAGATATGGGATGTATATATATGACTTGCACCCCAGACGAGTATGCCAGAAGGGATGAAAGCCTCCGGGGGGTGTGCAGAGCCTGGATGCCAATAGAAGGAACACCAGCCTGGGAGGAAGCAGTGTTGGCTGAGAAAGAGCGCGAGAGACTGGGGGAGCTAAGGTATTCGTTACTTAAGTAACGAAAGGGGGGAAATGTAGGGAAGGGTAGGTCAATAGGACCGCCCTACCACCACATGTCTCACCTTGGTTGAGACCCATGACTCGTCGGCGGCCCCCCAGCCTCCCGGGCCCAGGCGGCAGGGCGGCTGCCGGCCGACACGTGGGGCTGCACCATCACGTTATGTGGCAGAGAATAGAAGCCATTTTGTATTAAGCCCTCTCCATCTTGCTAGAAACGTGCATATCTAACCCAAGGCAGAAACACTGAACGCTGCAGAGTGACCCCCACTTGACCGCGCTCACAGAGGCCCACACTTCCCCCACCTCCCACTGCATGGCAGATCCGCTGAAGACTCATTCACACGAGTCACCAGACGCGAGCGAACAACAAAATAAAACACTGTAACTGTTAACCTTCCGCAGTACATCATTGCCCCAGCTATGAACGAGAATACTAGGATGTAACTGAGATCAGCCCAAACCCTGAAGGCCCTGACCCCTGTACCGAGCCCCCAGCTATAGACGGCATGGCGCCTTGAACCCATACCCACCCCGAAAGCCCTTGCAACGTGCAGGAACCATTTCTGAAATATGTGCCTTGTTGACTAAAGTTCGCTGCTAATATAAAGAAGAATGGGTAAAGAGAAAGTTGTGCAACCGATATTGCATGCAATGACGAGATATACAAAGACTGGACAGCTGATAACTGTGAACAATAACTTGTGTTGCTCTCTTAATACACTCTTTACACACACCTGCTTGACACTACCTCATGTTCGTATGTCAACTGTAAATGTGAAATGCTATGTAAAAAAGTATGACCATCAGCTAGTATCCCATGTAAATACAAATACATATGACTGCTTTTCTGAACCCCATGTGTTGTTAGTCGCCCCTCACCCATACGACAGTAAAACCGCCTCGTGCAAGATGCCACGCACAGAGCTGCAAGGCCATTTCCCCCCTCCCCCTGCCCAGGCTCTTTCGAGATAGAAGGTGTTCAAACAGCAAAACCTTGCCTTCCCTCCCGACCCTTCTGGTCCCGTTTCAAGCATCCGCCACCCTCCCCGTGTCAGAGGCCGCCACAGCCTAACTCTGTGACTTACAAGATACCTGGGGTCAGTAGTACCTCCGTCGACCGTGAGTTAATGACCCTAGAAAGGGGGGCGCACACACGTGTACCAACAGATCATAATACCATCCCTCACTGTTATTGCCAAGGATGGTTAGTCAAGCACCCCCGCCCATGCCCCTGACTACGCCCATGTGGCCTGATTGCTCGAACCTAAGGCGCCTCCTAAACCAATGCATTAAGACACTCCAGATCATGTATCAACGTTCCTCGCTATGTATTGATCTAAGGTCAACGCTTACAAGAGTTGCAACTCAACAGGACACATGAAGTGTGATGAATGGGTGGGAATGTGTGGCCAAAAGGGCAAATGTTAATTTAGCTATCAATCGTTGTTACAAGGCATGTCCGGCCCAGAGCTACATCCCGATGAGCCCAGCTGACCCCCTGCTCCACGTGGCGCAGCACCAGAATCCGCCAATCCTAGAGAAGAAACTGTATACAATGTATACCACCTAGCCATCACCACCCAATCCCTGAGACTCTGTGGCCCCTATAGCTTACCTCATGCATGACGTGTATTTGTAATATAACTAACTGTCTCTGCTATTGTCAGACAGAGCGCTCTCGGAGTTTGCAGAGTCCTTTGCATGCGCTATATTGAATTATATAAAGCTCTTTTGATCTTACCCGCACTTGGTCCTGGCCTCATTCCCCTCCTGGGGTGTGTCCATTATTGCCTCTCACTAAGGGGGGTGCGTTTCTGGCGACACTTACATTCAGAGGTGAAATGGAAAAACATTGAATGTGCCAAGAGTTAATCATTTAATAATATTATATGCAGCAAAGAGCTCAGAAACGTTTTATCCAGTCAAATGGTCAGATCGAAATACACTGAAACCAGAAGATAAAAGCATGACATACTCCCTTTAGTTCTCAGGCACGGAGAGCTTCAGCAAGGCCAAGTTCAAAGCCTAATTGAATGGCAGACCGCAAGAGTGATGATAGATGTTGGGCTTATTGGGTGGGGAGGCGTGACCAGGCCAACCCTCCCAGTGTCTGGGGTACTGGCCTGTGTGCTGCTAGCATGTAGAATATTCCAGAAGGGTACAAGCATACCAAACAATTGTAGAGGACCACATATTAAGGAGCCCTATAGTTTGTGTAACCAATGAATCGTCGTGTATTTTGTGACGATGAAAATGACTTGCACTTGGAATGGGCTTAGTTGTCCACCTGATGTTAGAGACCCAATCACAATGCTTGTCAGTAAGGAACGTATACTTAGATGTTCCCTGTGAGCCTATCACTTTCCCAAGTAGGTTTTTGTAGTTTGCCATGTAGTGTGACATCAATGATGACGAGTTTTGACTACAAAAGTTATATTTTTGATGAAAGTTATTGAGATATTTCTGTGCAACGTCGGATGATGTCCGTTGTACTCCCTGTTTTTCATAATTGTTATCAAAACAGAACAAAGTTTTGCCAACTTCCTGAGTCATTTTGATTATTGATGTATGAGTAAATTCTGCATCCCCATCCATCTCTAAGTATCGCTGCCTCGGCTTAAAGGACCCAGGTCTATGGGTTCACTCCCGATTCTGTTTCTCAACCTACCTTCCCATGTGTTTTCCACTCTGGGTGTGGCCCACTGTACCTGTTGCACCCCTCCTACTGCGCCTTCCTCTACTTCATCAAAGTCTCTCCAATACTCTTCATCCCTTATCGATCCTGCGTTCTCATATCCCAAAGTATCAGTTTCTCCTTCTTGTTCTATTTGCATGGCCCGTATGGGCGCGCTCTCAATCCTAATAGAAAGGAAGTCTCTGGATTTCCATTCATCTTCCGGTAGCGGAGGGGTTGTACTTGGGGGCCGGGGCCCACTTTCTGCTCCTCTCACTGCTTCACATGCTGCTCATAATCGAGCCAATTCTGTGCGGGTGCCACCTCTACATTCCTGGTACTTACCCCTGTGTGGGTGGGGGTGGTGGTCAATGGGTCATACAGTGGGGGTGGGGCTGTGCTTGGTTTGCTGCTGCACTCCTCACTGACACATTTTGTGGCGGGTGTTTCTTCAAACATCCGCCACAGGTCTAAAATCTCCCTTCTATTTTGTAGTTGTTTCCCCTTATATTTAGCCATCAAATAAGTAGATAGGTGATCTAGTGTGCCATTGTCAAAGGACCTGTCCTCTGGCCAAGCATGGGGCAGTCCCGGCCCCTTTGTCTCCACCACCCACTGTTCATGGTATTTCTTGATTTTGTCACTATACAGGGGTAGGTGTTTGCATATGTTGGACAGTTGGGTTTCTATCCCCATAGCTGGATGCTTTTGTCTTAGGTGTTTGTTTTAATAAAAGGCATCTCGTGTGAATTCTCTCCCCTTTCTTCCCCTTAAGTCTCTTTCCATCTATACCCTTGGGCCCTAGTCTGATCATTCAATGGATAAACGTCTTGTGGGTCTCAGTCTTGTGTGTCCATTAGTCAAACATACATAGACATGGAACAGTGTTTTACCAGCAGACAAAGGCACATTAAATAAAACATACATTTAATAACCGCTACTCCTTTCTCCTAGAGCAAAAACGTTTTTTTCACTCACTCACTCCTTACTCACATCACACTTGTTCCTCCTGGGCCTCCTCCCTGCACATATAAAACACTGAAAATAACAAGCTAAAACAATAAGTTAAAATAATAACCACTACTTATTTCCCAGCTCTCCAATTATATGGAGCTCCTACTTTTATCTCCATATTTAATCCCTGCACTGGTTGAGACAGTGCAATGTGGCTGCCACCTTCTATCCCCTTTTGTGGTAGGTTCCTGTATCTCCTCTTTATAGTCTCTTTATTGCTTTAACTTTTTAAAAAATGGAATAATAAATGGCCATGACAAAATTCTTCACTTCACGCAATCACCTTGTTCATTCACATTCAACCACTGCGTGCTCCCTTCAGCCACACAGCTCTATCCCCAAAAAAATCACAGTTTGTTTCTCCTTGCAAGTTATACTCATGTGCCCGTGTTCTTCCAAAAGCCTCAGTTTGCGGTTAATCCACAACACCTCGGTCTCTCCCTGGGGCCACACCCTGCTCCAGCGAGCAGCGGGGTGTTCGCAAAGCTGGAACCCACACAAACCGCTTCTGCTGGGTATGCGTTTTGGGGGAGTGGTCGACTGTAGGTGGGCACAGCCTTTCCGGAGATGCCCTGGATCTTGCCCCAGGTATGGGTGGCTAAGGGAATCACATCAAAGGGGTCACCAAATGAAGGCACCAACCTTCATACACGTTTCCCCGATAATTATGCACCCCGTTAGGGAATAAGACCAAGAGATAACTTGCTAATAAAGTTTATATAAGATCAATATGCAAGCAAAGGACTCTGCTGCCCGAGAGCACTCTGCCAAAACTTCCCCAGTCGATCTTGGTACACGTGGGTCATCTGGGCTCATCTCGCGGTGAATGTCGGGTCAAGAAGGCGTTATATTCTAACTAAGTTAAGGTAAACAACAAGAACTGATAATTCATTAGCAATGGCAGGCACCTGAATATAATATGGGGTACACCACACAAAAAAGAGAATGATATATGGCCATGCCGACTGTAAAGCCCTGTGTTCCCAGTGATGACTCTGACATCTCTTGATGTTCCAGTTGTTCCTTTAATGAGTTTCCAGTACATCTTTTATGTTTCATATGTCAAGTTCATCAGAACTCCAGGCAAACATGCATCAGCATCCTCCGAGGTAGGCTACATCTCACCAACTCTCTCACTCAGAACTCTCAACCATACAACAACATTCTCACCAGCAAGATTCCATGTCACTCACTCAGCATTCTACTCATTCTGAAAAGACAACATGGAAACCTAAATCACTACATATCTCCCTTCCTTACACAACAACAACAACACCTACCAAAACCGGTCACACTCACAACACACAGTACACACACAGACTCCAACACATGCGCGTGCATCTCAACCACATGAACTATCACCACACCCGTACAACCTAAACGCGTCACCAGTTCAAATGGTACCATAACACAATACTAACAATGCCCCTCCCCTTTTCTACACAATAAAGGAAGGACACCTACCAATGAAAATTGTACCACTAGCAATCAATCTTCAAAAGCTCAGGTATCTCCGTCTCTCCTCCTCTACCACACAAAATTATAACCAATACTAACCTCATAGCCACACCACTCACACAACTCCGAGCTGTGCACCACACAAACCAAAGAACAAAGCTGGGCATTCCCAACACCTGAGTGAAACGACACAATAACACACTGCACATTAGGTACCTATGCCGCCACCCCCACTTCGTCGCCTGTGTCCTAAAGCTCCACCTAAAGACCAAACACAACTATGAGAAAGCATTGTCACACACAACATATAAATACATGCATTACTTTCACAAGAACAACAGCACTCGTATTACACTCAGCCACCCATAACTTCACAGCCAAATAAAATCACACCACTATGATGTGCACCTCACTCCCAAAGAACCAGGTTGGACGGTCCAAACGTCCGAGTGAAACAGCATCCAAACAGCACAAACAGTGCGATATTGCCACCCCTTATCTGTCACCTGTGTTCCTTAAAACAACCGAAACCAACACCACACCACTGCTGCGAAGAACCACTTAGAACACACCATGTACTAGGCCATCAAGCACACAACTACAAAAATCACCAAAATGCTAAAACTCTGGCACACCACAAAGACTTACACATGCAGATCCCCACACTGCAACAACAAAACAGTGCTTTAAAATTAATAACATTACTGCTAAAATTCTAACTAAGTTTCTTAGTTCTCCCTAATAGGCACAAAAGACTTTACAGTCCCACCTGCAAAGCAACAAATTTGTAAACATGTTCAATAAATCACTTTCCCCGTGCCATGTACTACAACCATATCAGTCCACTTTGCCTATTGCATTGAAAAGTCCATCTGCGGAAAGAACATGGGTTAAACACAACTGCTTCATAAAACTAACATTGCTCACATCAAATATGTGTCTTTAAACAAAGGCCACGACACCACACTCACCCATTCAGTGTACAGTCACTCTAAAATGCTCATGTTGCAATTGTAGTGTCAAAATATCACAACTATCACAGGCCTCACATGACAATTTAAGCTTAACATGTTAAATTAAACTCTGCTGCATGCTGTGTTCTGTTTTTTGTGCTGCCCCTCCACAGAACACCTGCTGCCTCTGGTAACAGGTAAGACTCTTAGCGCCTCCTCTCTGCACAGTGTCGCTCAGAAGGCACAGTGGTCTCCAGCTCTTTGGCGCTCTCTCAATGGCAAAATGCCCCTCAGCTGCACCGCAATGTACTCCAAGCCCTTCCAAGTACAGCCACAGGCTCCAAGCCCCTCAAACGCTGCAATGGCACTAGGCCCCTCCTCATCACAGCATTTGGGCTCCAAACCCCTCCAGGCACTATAATTGGCTCCCAATTCCACCAATGTCATTATTGGCCCTCATAGGAACACAGTTCAAATACTGGGCACCTAGCCCCTCTGCCAGAGAGCTGTGGTCCCATAGTCACTCCTAGGCACAGCTCAGGCTCAAACCCTCTCCCAATGCTGCTGTCTTGGGCTCCAAGCCCCTCAGCTGCAAAACATGACTTCCAGATTCCTCAATTCCAAGGCGCAGCTCAGGCTCCAATCCTCTCCAATTGCTACTGCCATGGGCTCACCACCGTTCATGTCGCAGCTTTGGGTTACCAAACCCCTCCAGGACAGTCAATTGGGCCCTAATCCCTGCCACTGTTGCTCTGTCAGTCTCTTGGCCCTCTGAGTTTAACCTGCCCAACATCCGGTTAGACAGGCCAACCCAGATGGCTCTTTCATGGCGCTGATCACTACATCCTGCGCCAGCGGCCCCAGCGCTGGGCCCTACTGCGCCTAAATCCAAAAAGCGGTCGCCCTACCTGGGAGGGTCTTCTTCTTGGGTTGGGGGGTGGTACATGTGCCATCCTCAGTGCTGTCCCCCCGGCACATCCATCATCCTCATCGCCAATGTAAAACTCTGAGTTTCCCAGTGATGACTATGACATCTCTCAATGTTCCAGTTGTTCCTTTAATGAGTCTCCAGTACATCTTTTATGTTTCATATGTCAAGTTCATCAGAGCTCCAGGCAAACATGCACCGGCATCCTCCCAGGTAGGCTACATCTCACCAACTCTCTCACTCAGAACTCTCAACCATACAACAACATTCTCACCAGCAAGATTCCATGTCACTCACTCAGCATTCTACTCATTCTGAAAAGACAACATGGAAAGCTAAATCACTACACCGACCCCTACATTTAGGGCTTCATTGATACCACAATCCTCGCACCCAAGTGTCTCCCCAGAGGGTTAGATCTTTAGTCTACCTTCCTTGGTGCCTCATGATACGAACAAACGTGTGTTGCCATTGGAAAGAAATACAGCTGCACTGGCTTAGATCTCGGTGGGTAATGTGAAATAGTCGAGATGAGGGGGTTAGAGGGTCATCGGCATGGAAAGGGTTGAGGGGTCGGGAGCTGTGCAGGATGGTGGGCTCTGGTCGGGTGGGGGCAGGGGTCAGGGGTGCACTGGCAGTTTAGTGGAGACAGATGGGAACAGCACCGTGGCCTGGCACTGTCTTACGCTCCATGCAGAGCACATTCTCGAGAAATGATAGTAGGTTTTCGCAACATTGAAAGGACAGGGAACGGATGGCTTCCATGGGAACAAGGCTTGTGTGGAGCTGGCCTACTGTGTTGATGGCTCGGTCCCTCTGTGTGAGAGGCTGAAAATGCGAGTGCTGCAGCCTTAGGGAGTGGCATTTTTTTTGTTTTGGGCCTAGTAAAAAATGGTGTCCAGTCAAAGTTTCCGAGCTTCCCATCATGGGACCCGGATCGCATGTCTGGTAAAACCAGGCGTGCTTTCTGGGTCCCGCGAGGGGAAGAGGGAGGCAATAACGGGCCAGATGTAATCTGCCCGTTATTACCTCCCTCCCCATTCCCATTGAGCCCTATGTCGGAGTAACCCGGTAAGTCCCCATTACAGAGCCCGGAACTGAGGCAGCCATGGAGCTAATAGCTTCATGGCAACCTCGATTCTCGTAATGAGGCCCATTGTTTCGAAATGCAATCGTTTCTATACAAAAGGATCAAAAACATTTTTTCAAATGCCTTTTTTTAAATGTATTTTTTTTTTGGCTTTCGTATAGGAAAAAATACTGGTTTTTACTCAATAAACAGGGGTTTTGGGAGGAACCCCACCCCCAAAAAAAATAAAAAATAAACATGCATTATATTGCATTTCGAAACAATGTATTCGACCCTTTCACTATACACCCTAAAAAATGGCATCAGGGCCTAATACAAAATGGAGTCCTAGTGCTGAGTTACGGGTTGTTATTCATCTAATTCTCTTCGTTAGGGGGCTCGTTCCCGTACTGCGGAGGTGTGGGCTTCTCCCCCCTTGGCTTTGATGAAGTTTATTCTCCATAGCTGTGGCTAGGGGGGTGGGATAGGACCAAGTCCTTCCCAACATTACCCCCTTTCGTTACTCCTACAGTAACAACTACCTTCCCCAGTATTTCTACGTTCATGAGCCCTTGTTTCTGCTTCCTCCGACGCAGGGCTACCTTTTATGGGCATTCATGCTCAGCACACACTTCTCAAACTCTTCCCACATTTTTCATATTCTTCAGGGGTACAGGTCATATACATACATCCCCCATCTCCTGCTAAGTCTACCCCAAAACTCTTAGTAGTTTTTGAGGTCTGCTGGCTGTACAAAAGTTGTCTGGTAATAAGTGTCTACCTCATCCCCAGTGTTGTATATAGCTACCATGTGATATTTTGGACCGTCACTCTGTCCTGTCTGTATTTGTGCTTCCTGTGTGACACGAGGCACCTCTTTATTATTTCTATTTCCAATTGTCACCATCATCATTGCGCTACTAGGTACTGCTTTTGCACAGCCCGGGAGACCCAACTGGCACACACAGAAGATTAGCAAGATGAACCCGATGATAGGGATCAGCATCTTCATTGTAGTCCCAAGCCATGAGGGAACTCAGCCGAAGACCATGTTGACCCAGTCATCTTCCTGTAATCCAGCTTCCTTTTTTATTTTTGTGCCCAGCTCATGCACCGCTGCTATCACGTGCAATAATGTCCCATTGTCAGCGTCTGCAGAAGGTACGAACATGCAACATGAAATCCCAATTTATTTGGAAACCCCATCCTCCATGGCTGCAAGGAGGTCAAGGATGTAGCTTTTTTGCATAGTCATTATTCAAAGTGCTCTGAGTTCCACCTTAATGACGTTGAACCCCTCCTCTGTGTCATTTGCCAACTGAATCAACTTCCATCTGACAATCTGGAGCCACTTTGCATTCGCTCTTGTTTGGACGCTGGGCACGAGGGAAGCGAAAAATGTCTCTGCTGAGTTTAAAAGTTTGTATTCTTTTGGTGTCTGGGCAAGCAGGTCAGACGATTCCTGAGAAAGGTAGTTTGAGGAGCGTTTCTTCCAGAACAGGTGATCATGCCGCTGTTCTTCTGACAGTATTCAAAAGATGGGGGGTGATGATGTGGGGAGTGTCTCTGTGGGTCCTGGAGCTGTTTGTGCATCTGCTCCATGGGTACGACCAGCAGTGCTGCATGCAGTGTTGTGAGTGCGCAATAGCCCCTCCAGGAAGATGGGAGACGCAGGTATGTCTTTTTACTGCAAACTCAGTAATGGTCCATTAGTGCTGCAGTACCTTTTCAAAGGTCTGGAATGATGATTGTTCTATTGCAGTATTTATTTGAGCCCATAGATGTTTTTCTTTTGCCATAGAAACACAGTTCATCATTTTCTTCTTGCTGTACCTTGATTGTTTTTTCAAGAGCGGTGAGTGACCCCTGTTAGCTTTGTAATATGCTCTGTCCATACTTGTTCACACGTTTTTTCTACAAAGTCCAATTTTTCATCAGAAAGGCCATGGAGCCCCTCTGCTTTGCACATAAATGTCGATTTTTGCCGCCTGTTCTCTGTGAAATTTGTGCCGTCAATAGCCAGGAATCGTTCCTTGAAACATTTAGTGTCTTTTGATCCCATTTTGCATTTCCTGTCGTCTGGTGGAAGAAGTTTCATTTTAACTGTGCGTGCCTGAAAGGTGCCCTTTATCCTACATTGTGCAAGGTGTATGAGACATTGGGCCTCATTACGATACTGGCGGTAGTCGTGCCGGTAAAACAGGCACGGCAGCCGCCGGTATCATATTTTTTTCCAGCACTCGCGAATGGCCAATTACTGGGTCATTATGGCCCCACCAGACCCGGTATTTGGCCATTCGCCTGTGCCGGAAAAAAATGCTCCCCATTCCCATTGCAGCCCAATAGGGCTCAATGGGAATGGGCAGGTCGGAAGCACCAGCACCATTCGTGAATGGTGCCGGTGCATCCAACATGCTCTGCTCGCGGGTGCTGGTCCGCCCGTCAGGTCAGACCTGGCGGGCTGAAGGGCACCCGCGAGCAGAACTCATAGTTTGCCGGTACGGTAACAATGGTACCGGCAAGCTTACCGGTACTGTTGTTGTTGTACCAGCAAACTTACAATGAGGCCCATTGTGACTCTCCTAAGGGTAGCTCTTGAGGTACTAAAACCTTGGGTGCCCCATATGCATGCAGTATTAAGGAACACATGTAGCAACTCCCATTGGTTGGTCGCCTTCCTCTTGCACTCATATCTGAGTACCAACTGTTAGATTGTCCAGGATGGCGAAGGTCCTCCACTTTATCTAATCCTAAACCATGATAAGCATCATATTTATGGTGGTGTGTCTGCCTTCTCCTTCTATTATAATGCAAAAGAGATTGTCGTTTCCCTGCCAAGCTTCTACATAGCCTATCATTGTCACATATTGACCTTTGTGCACTCTATGGTAATAACTGGACCATTAGGGCTTCAAGGCTTCGTTGATACCACAATCCTCGCACCCAAGTGTCTCCCCCGAAGGTTTGATCTTTAGTCTACCTTCCTTGGTGCCTCATGATATGAACAAACGTGTGTCACCATTGGAAAGAAATACGGCTGCACCGGCTTAGATCTCGGTAGGTAATCTGAAATGGTCGAGATGAGGGGGTTAGAGGGTTATCGACATGGAAGGGGTTGAGGGATCAGCGACTGTGTGGGATGGTGGGCTCTGGCTGGGTGTGGGCGGTGGTCGGGGGTGCGCTGGCAGTTTAGTGGAGACGGATGGGCACAACGCTGGGGCCTGGTACTGTCTCACGCTCCATGCAGAGCACATTCTCGAGAAATGATACTAGGTTTTCACAACATTGAAAGGACAGGGAATGGATGGAATTCAGTGGGAACAAGGCTTATGCGGAGATGGCCTAGTGTGTTGATGGCTCGGTCCCTCTGTGTGAAAGGATGAAAATGCGAGTGCTGCAGCCTTAGGAAGTGGCGGTTTTTGGGCCTACTAAAAAATGGCACCACAGCCTAGTATAAAATGAGGTCCTAGCACTGAGTTATGGGTTATTTTAGTAGCCTAATTATCTATGTTAGGGGGCTTGTTCCTGTACTGTGGAGGTGGGGCTTCCACCCCTTGACTTTTATGTTGTTTATCCTCCATAGCTGTGGCTGGGGGGGCTGGGATAAGACCATCTCCTTCCCAACACTGCCAAGTCAGTTGCAAAAGCTTTACTTGGCATATTTACTAGGCTTCCCTAAAGAAGTTGTGTCTGATAGGGGCAGCAACTTGATGACAAAGTATATGCAGGCCATTTGGAAGGAGTGTGGGGTTACATACAGGTTTTGTTCATTGTATCACCCCCAAACCATTGGTCTAGTTGAAAGGTTTAATAGAACTCTCAAAGGCATTATAGAGGCTGCAGAAGAACCCCAAAGAAGAAAATGGGATCACCTCACAGGGTAATACAGAAACTTCATGGCAGACTATGGCACCATAGCTGCCCCCCTGACTGCTCTCACAACTCCAAAGAAACCCAATGAGGTATCTTGGTCTGAGGATTGTGGGAAGGCCTTCAATGGCTTAAAATACTCCATGTGCCAGGCCCCTGTTCTCAGGGCCCCTGGTTACCAAAGACCTTTTATTGTGCAGACTGGTGCCTCTGACACTGGGATAGGAGCTGTACTATCAGAAGTAGACGAGAAGGGTAAGGAACACCCGATTGGTTTCATCAGTCGCCAGCTTAAGGACAGCAAGCTCAGATGGTCCACAGCAGAGAAAGAATGTTTCTCTGTTGTGTGGGCCTAAGGAAGCTGAGGCCCTACCTGTATGGCACCCACTGTGCAAACTGAACATAAGTCCTTGAAGTGGCTGATTAACATGAAGGGAGAGAATCCTAAATTGCTCTAGCTTGCTACGCCTGTAAGGGTTTGACTTCACTATTGTGCATAGGCCGGATGTTCAACATAGAAATGCTGATGGGTTGTCCAGAATGTTTAACTGGCCTGAACATGAGACTCATCCAAGGGCGGATTAATTCCCTCTGTACTTGGTCTGGGAGGGGCGAGTATTAGGAAAGATTCCCATTTATGTATAATTGTCCCTCCAATTGTGAACCCTGCAACTTTTTGCTGTTGTCTGACAAGCCTGACTGTTGCCAGTTGAGCACAGCCTTCTGCTGCACTCTGCTGAGCTTTCGCTCACTTTGTTATGGGGAAGCTGACATGCCCTTAAAGACAGTCAGTACTGGGAGACCTTTTTCCCTTAGTCCTTTCCAATGTTGCAATTTCTTTGCAACATGTTACAAGTGTACAAAGTACCTTACGGTACAGTGCACTTGGGTTGACCTTTCGTTTCCAAAGGCCCTAGACACCCTCAAGGGATTTTTTGGTAGAAGTACAGATGTTCCTTGGACAGAGCTGGTGGCAGCTGTTATTTTGCATATATATTTAACCCTTTCTTGTAGTCCACTTTGCATTTACTGTGTTTGCTACTGGACAGTGGCTTGGCCCTGTTAGGGAGAATTCTCATTTCATTTTATTTTTTATTTGGATTTATTTAAAGCGCACGTCAGCCCGGGGGCATCGTGGCGCTGTTACATGAATACATACATAGTCTGGTTACAATGGAAGGAAGATGGTTACAAAGCAATTTTCATTACAGGAAGCATTTCGTGTCGAACACTTTTCGTATCAGATGTGTGCGAGCTGAAGTGGGTGAAGGGAAGGTGGAGTTAGTTGAATAGCGTGGTTTTGAGGGTTTTGCAAAAGAGATACAGAGATGGTTCTGCTCTGAGCGAGTTGGGGAGGGCATTCCAGAGCTTAGGTGCTATGTGAGGGAAGCCAATGCCGCCGGCTTTGGCTCTTTTTACAGTGGGTACTTGGAGTTGGTTGGCGTGATGACTTCTTCTGGGGCGGATGGAGGAGTTCTTGGTTATAGTTTCAGATAGGTAGGGGGGTGCTGTGTGGTTGATGCATTTGTGTGTGAGGGTGAGGATTTTAAAGTTGATCCTTTCCTTGACTGGGAGCCAGTGGACGCGTCTTCTGGCCTGTGAGATATGGTCAGTTTTGGGAATGTGTAGTGCAGCACGGAGGGCATTGTTTTGCACTATTTGGAGCCTGTTTAGGTTTTTTGACGAGGTGCCTGCGAGGAGGGCGTTACAGTAGTCCAATCTGGCTCCTATAGTAGCTCTGGCTATGGAGAGGCAGTTGGGCGTGGTGAGGTACGGTTTTATGGCGTAGATGAGTTTGGTAGTCAGAGCAGAAGCTGAGGCAATGGCGCTGGTTTGTCTTGTCATTGAGAGTGTCGCGTCAATGTAGACTCCTAAGGTCTTGACGGCAGAGGAGACAGGTATGCTAATACTGTCGATGATCATGTGCGAATAATCGGGGCTGAGTTTGGTTAGAGTTTCGTTAGGGGCTAGGATGATGATTTCGGTTTTGTCTCCGTTTAGGCAGAGACCATTGATAGCCATCCATGTTTGGATAGTCGAGTAGATTTTGAGGAGGGCTTCTGAGTCAAGGTCGTAGTCTCCAGAGAGGGGGAGGAGGACCTGCGTGTCATCAGCATAGTTGGTGTACGCTATGTTGAGGGAGTCCAGTAAGTCAAAGAGGGGATTGGTGAATAGGTTGTAGAGGGTCGGTGCGGTGCAGGACCCTTGTGGGACTCCACAATTGATAGTGGTGGGGGGGCGCTATCCTGGTCAGAGTACACTTTCATGGCCCTGCCTTCAAGGAAGGATGTTATCCACGTGGTAGCCTTGTGAGAGAAGTGTGCAGCATTGGAGAGGTGCGATGTGAGAATGCTGTGGTCGACCAGATCGAATGCTATAGAAAGGTCAAGTAGGAGGAGGAGGGCAGGTTTGCCTGTGTCCATTATTTTAGTAATTTGATTTTTTAAATCTAGAAGAGCAGATTCAGTCCCATGGCCTTTGCGGAAACCTGACTGTCTTTTGCCTAGGATGGTGTTGGTTTCCAGGTAGTGTTGGATTTGATTGTGTACGGCTTTGTCTAGGATTTTAAGGAGAAAGGGGACGGTGGTGTTGGGGCGATAGTTGTTAGGGGAGGAAGGATCGAGAGAGGGTTTTTTTAGGAGCGGGCGGACCCAGGCTTCTTTTAGGCATTGTGGTACACTTCCAGGAGCGAAAGAGGCATTGATAAAAGTCGTGATGATGGGGGTGAGGTATTCTGCGCACTCTTTGATTACGGAGGGTGGGCAGATATCCCCTTTGCATGTGGAGGGTTTGATTTTTTTAAGGAGGTCCTTGACTTCCGTCTCTGAGACTTCTCTGAAGGCAAAAAGGGGTGTTTGTGAAGGAGAGTTGTAGGTGAGAGGTATGGGCGGGCAGGTGGGGGTGTTGAGAGCTTTGCGTTGGGAGGCTATTTTGTCTTGGAGTAATTTAACTTTGTTGAGGAGAGCAGCCTGGATGCCCGTACACCATGCTTCATCCTTGATGATTTCGTCTGGGCTGGAGGCTGGTGTGGTGAGTTCTTTGAATATGGAGAACATTTCTCTTGATTTGAAACTGGCATTAGTGATTCTCTGGTTGTAGGATTCGGATTTAGCAAGGAATATGGCTTTTTTGTAGGTCAGAGAGATCTCTTTAAAGTCATTAAGCGAGGATTGCTTAGGCGCTGCTTGCCACCTGGATAGGGCTTTGCGTTTCTTAGTGCGTAGGACGGATAGTTCTTCAGTGAACCAGGAATTGCAGTGTATTGATTTTTTCCCTTTTTTTTCTTCTAGCGGGGCAATGAAATCAATGGCTTGAGTGAGTGTGCTGGAGTAGATGTTGGCTAGAGATGTAGGGTCAAGGGGGAATGGATGCTTGAGTTGCGGGATATCAAGGAGAGGGGCGAGGTTGGCAGCAGTGAGTTTTTTGGAGCTTCTTACTTTAGCGGGTGGGGCATGAGTTAAGGTTTTATGAGTGGGCGTGGTAGGAATGGTGAATTGGATGAGTTGATGGTCCGTCCATGGAAGGGCTGAGATGGAGGTAATTGCAGATGAGCAGTTGTGATCAGCTAGCCAGTCAATGGATCTGCCTTTGCTGTGAGTGGGTGCAGTAATTTTGTGTTCGAACCCCATGTTAGATAATTCTTTGGCTAAATTTGCGGCTGCTTTGTCCTTCGGGTCAGCTAAGCCAAGATTAATGTCCCCTAGAAGGTGGTGCTTTTGAGGTTGTTGCCTATGTTTTGGAGGAGTTGCTTTTGGTAGTCAAGGGGAGATCCTGGTGGTCTGTAGGTGATAAAGAAGTTTATAGTGCAATTAGGTGAAAGGGCTAGTTTGGCAGTGAGGAGATCGGCGTTATTGTCCCATTGTTGATTACACATTCTTATGGAGAGAGTGTCCTTAAAGATGAGGGTGATGCCGCCACCAATTTTTAAGTTTTTACGGTCCTGTCTAAGGATGGTATAGTTTTCAGGGAGAGCGAGGTGAATGGAAGGACTGGAGGCTTCATGGAGCCAGGTTTCGGAAATGGCAAGTATGTTGAGATTGTGGGTGGTGATAAGGTCATTGATTTCAATGGCATGGGCATGGACAGAGCGCGCGTTGATGAGAGTGCATCTTAAGTTTGGATGTAGAGTGTGTGTGTTGGTGGTGCTGCGGGTGGGCGGGGTGAATTTGGGTGAGTGAGGCTTGGGCATGGCACATGCAGCGTGATGCGAGCTAAGGTAGTGAGCGTGGTCAGGGTAGGAAGTCTGGGCGGCTGAAGTATGGGTGCGAGAGCTGAGTCTGTAGTTCCTAAGGAGTGTGGAGTGTGGAGTACTGCGGAGAGTAAGGAGGTGTTTGGTGCAAGTTCTTAGTCTACAGAGCCTGAGGTGGAGTGGGTGGTGTCCGACCGGATCGGTAAGGAAGTTGAGTGTGGGATGGAGTGCATATGATGGTGTGTTGTGTATGAGATCAGATGGTGGGGTAGGGCAAAGGTGGGCATGTTGGTCTGGGTGCGCATGCAGCATGTTGCAGGTGGCCAGAAAGGAGAGGGATGTGAGAAAGATGGAAAAAGTGGAAGGGAGGTATGTAGGCGCTTTGGGGTGTGGGCTAGGGGGCTGCATTGGTAAACAAGAGATGTACAGGTAGGTGGGCAAAAACGCTGTTTTTTTTGGCTAATTTCCCTTACCTATAGAGTCCCCCAGCAGCTTTGCTGGATTTGAAGGGTTTGTTTCTTATTACTTGCTAAGAGTGAGACTCTTTTTCCCACTCTTAGGCATTTTTGCTATGTGTGTTCTAGGCTATTTTTGTGTTTAATGCCTATTGGATCTTCTCTCCCCCATAGGAACCATCTTTATTCACACATGTTACACAGCACCTTCAGTGCAGTGCCACAGGGGTGTCATAGTGACCCCCAAACATAAACTCCATACCCTGGGACTGACTACTGTCTCCCAGTGCATGTAAAGTCCCCATTGACTTTACTAGTCAATTTCTATGAACTAAACCAGTACAACCCATTTTTCTATGGAGGTACTGGAAGGGGTTAATTTTTTTTCCCCTATGTTCATTTTCGAGAGGGTACCGTACAGTACCTCTCTCAAAGGTTTCTGGCTGGTGGCAGTGGTTACTACCATAAATATTCGACCGTAAATATTCCTCTATGGGATTTTCCCATTGTTTGAGGCTACCACTTTTTCTGACAGCCTATAACATACCGCCGGTGCATTTTAATATTAACTTTGCTCCGGTGGGTTATTTTTGCCAGAACTTTAATATAACTTCTTTCTTGTGTCTTTCTCTACAATCCTAACCCAGGTCGGGGATCCTTTGTTCATCCGTTTGGCGAGCTTCTGCCCAGAAGCCCTCCTTCCGGCACCACTGAGTCTGGGGTGGGTCCATTGTGTGGGAGGGGGAGTACGACCCCTGGACAGGGTTGCCTCCGCAACCCATGTCGCACTCTATCCTGATAGGGTGGTGTGTCTCCCGCCAAGATGACCACTCCACTGTGTGAGTGACAGCTAGGCTGTATGAATGGGGCTCTTTTTGCATAAAAGCAGGGTCCTGAGGACTGGAAAAGCAAGACGTCGCCACTGGAACTAAGAAGCCAAAGAGGAGAGAAGCCAAAGACATCTGCAACGACTGAACCACCGGTGAAGCCATGTTGCAGCATCTCACCACTTTTCTCTACACGACGAGAGGAGGTCTTCCCCTGAAAGAGCCTTCTTCCCTTGAGCTGGTGGGGCCAACCAGTTTGTCAATCGCCTTCCCGAACCTGCTGTGGTCGAATTACCAGTGCCGCGCACTTGGAGACTGGATAGCCAGGCAGCTATCGACCCGGACCGCGATAAAAAGGAGCGTACCTTTTAAACTTTGTTTGGCAGCACCGCGGCTGGTTTCATCCCTGGGTAGTGCAGTACCTCGAATTTTCCTCCACAACAAGAGCCTCTCTCCCTCTGCTGGACCCCTCGAACTGCAGGAACTATCAGGAACAACCGCCAACGCAGGAGCCACTTCTTCACGTTTAAGGTACACTGTTCCGCCAGGCCGCCCTTTCTTCGCAGTAGCTCTAAAGGTGTTTTAAATCCTTTACCTACCTGTTGGGTTGGCCGCCCCCTCTCTTAACGCTGTCTGTTCAACCTTTTGCAACCACCATTTCAAATATCGTTAACCAAAGACTTGACTGCAGCTACGAGAACATTTTTGCTCCTGGGCTTTTGCCATGTACCACTAACTTTGGCACAGGCCTATTGACTCTGGTCACATTTGTTAGACCTGCTTTCTCGAGATTGATTCTCCATTCGAACTGTGTGGTGCACTCCTTACTTATAACTACTCTTCCTTCCCACTGTGTAATCATTGTGAAGTGCCATTTTGCTCAGTTTTCATTCTAGGAATTGCATTTATTGATGCACTGGTTTACCAAACTTGTTCACGACTGGTGGGGAGTGTTGCTAGGGTGTATAAGGACCTATTTCTAAATAACTTGTGCTTTCCCTCCCTTGTGAGGAATTGTTAGAGGATCCCGTGTGTGTAGTTGTCACTGTGCCATTTTGCTCAGTTTTCACTCTGGTTCACTTGGTCTACAATTCATATAGGGAGTGTGTATATTTTTCCTTGACTTAATTTCACTTGCTTGATACTTGTGATATATGTGTTTTGATTAGAGGTGTATAAAATAAATATATATTCACTATTTAACTACACAGCTTTGGTCAGTGTTTCTTGTTCCATAGTCTAGTGTGCCTAATGTGTAAACCCTGAATACTGCTCATCTCCCTATTGAGATATGTCTGACTGCTCAGCCACAGCTACCAACTAAATCTTTGTGGTACAGACTGATACCAAATGGGATTTATTGTTCTCACCTGTAGTCCAAATCTTGTGTAGTGCTCCCTAAGGGAACTGCACAGGATTCTGCCTAACACTCCTGTACAGCGGTGAGGATACAAGTATTGGATTTACATTTTAGAGTGCTGCTAGTGCTTTGGTTAAAATAACCACAAGGCTAACTGTCACAACAAGTTTATTTTGAAACAAATCATGGAACGTTACAGCCAGGAGACCCTCCTTACTAATACTGCTGATTATTTAAGGGATCTGTGTAGACAGAAAGGTCTTCCTGTCAAAGGCAAGAAGCAAGACATTATTGATAGACTGTTAGAGAAACAAAGTCTGGATAGTGGTGCTGCAGTGCCCATTACTCCAGCAGATGTAGCAAACAGTAATGAGGATAATATTGAAGATGTTATTGTTGAGACAGATGAGGAAGAGGAGGATAACAATGTCACCCCCTCTGGTCTTCTGCCTGCTCAAAGGCCTCAGCCTGTGGCTACTGGACCCTTACCAGGTCCCACATTAAGTCCTGAATTTATCTCCCTAGACAAAATGAGACTTGAACTTGAATTCAAAAGAATTGGTGCCCAAACTGAACAGAGACATCAAGAACTAAGGTTCAAAGAAATGGAGCTCAACCATGAGCTTGAGATGAAGACATTGTCTTTCGAAAATGCTTCTCTCCCCAAATCTTCTAGATCTTCCAGTCCAAAAAGACCCCAGATGCCTAAAGAGATTGTGGGTATGTATGAACCTAAGTTGGATGTATTAGATTGGCTTGCTATGTTTGAATATAATCATGGGCTCCAGGATATTACAGGGAATCAGTTGATCCCCTGGTTATTCTCTAGGCTCCCCCCTGTTGCATCTGATGTAGTAATGGAGTTGGGGAGCTGGATAGGATGGATTATGAATGTGTAAAACTAGCTTTGATAGCTAGATTTGGGAAGACTCCTTCCCAGTACCTTAAGAGGTTTAGGACCCTCAAAAAGCATGGTAGTACCCCTTGGGCTACTTGGGTGAATGAGTGTTTGAAAAACTTAGAGGGATGGATTAAGGTTTATAGAGTTAACACTTATGAAGGAATGAGAAATCTTGTCATGATGGAGTCTATCTATGATGCCTGCTCTCCTGAGCTCAGACAGCACTTGGCTGATTCAAAAGAATTAGATTCTAAGAAACTAGCTACGGCTGATGACTTGTGGGTTGCCAACAGGGCCACTCACAAGGATTCAGGGGTAACTCAGAAAAAGGATGAGGGAAAGCAGCCAAGGAAAGACAACAAAGACAATTCAAGTAATTACAATTCCAAAGAGGGCCACAAACAAAATTCTAAGAGTAAGCCACAGGGGAAACCAAATCAGGCCAGTGTACCTCTGGTCCCAGACCAGAAGGGGGTCAGAACAAGGCACCATTTATAAAGACATTTGGAGAATGTTATGTTTGTGGCTCTACTGATCATGTGAAAGGGGATCCCAGATGTAAGGGTAAACCTTCAGGGGTCCACACTGTCTCCTTAGCCTTCACTCCAGAGGAGGAAGTACATATGGTCAGTGGAAACTTTAAACTACTGGCTGATGATCCCATTGGAGTCTGAGCTAGTGCATCTTTAGTATCTCTAGGGTTGTGGGAACAACAGAATTTAGAAGTATATAATTCAATCCCTCCTAATACTAAAGAGTTTTATAAAGACAGCGTCCTAGTCAATGGTCAGGAAACCCCTGCCATTAGAGACACTGGGGCCAGCTTAACTGTGGTGGACGAATCTTTTTTCAAGGCGGAGGATGTTGCTAAGGCACCCAAACGCCTCACCAAGTTAGCTGGAGGGCCTGTGCAGATGCTTCCCCAATTAACAGCTCTCATCCAGTGCAATGAAATGACTGTCAGGATACCTGTGAGTGTACAATCTGAAGTACCAGGAAGGGTGCTGTTGGGCAATGATCTGAAAGACCTGGGAGTAGTGTCAAGTACTCCCAGACCTCCTAGCAAGAGATTACAGGAGCTTACCAGACCTGCAAGGGAGAGGACCTTGAGGGGAACTCCTGAGGAGATGATGGAAAAAGAAATCACTTCTACTGGAGCTACTAACTGCTATCTCACAGCAACGAGAAGCAAAGGGGTAAACCAAGGCTGCCAGCAGGAGGCACTCCAGTGCTGCCAACCAGGAAATCTCCTAGGCTGACCACAATCACACCTGTGATTCCTCCTCCAGCTGAGGCTGGAAGTGAGGTACAACCCTGTGTGGCTGAACTAGAGCCTGAGGATTCAGATCTAGTAGGAGGCCAGGAACTCATTGGAGATCTTGACCCTGTGGACCATCCTGAGCTGCAGTCTTTACTGGCAGAAGGTGGACCCCAAAGGGCAGACTTCAGTAGGGGACAAAGAGAATGTCCAACTCTGGAATGTCTTCACCACCAGGCCGCTTCTCAGCTTGAAGGGCAAGAGCCTGGGAAGTACAGGTTACACTGGGAAGATGGCCTCTTCTATAGTGAACCAACAGAGTCACTCCCTGTGGACTACAAAAGACTTGTAGTACCCCAATCAAACCGACTCCAATTCTTGCAACTAGCCCATGAGATACCTTTGGCTGGTCACTTGAGCTTCAAGAAGACCAAGCAAAGTCTCTCTCTCTCTACTTTTATTGGCCTAAAATGGGGGCTGAGGTAGATAAGTATTGCAAGAGTTGCCACACTTGCCAAACCTCTGGTAAAAGTGGCTCCAAGAGCGTGGCACCTCTAGTGCCTCTCCCTGTGGTGGGAGTACCATTTGAGAGTGTAGGAATCAACATTGTTGGTCCCCTTGATCCTCCAACTTCTTCAGGCAAAAGGTTTATACTTGTTGTAGTAGACCATGCTACTAGGTTCCCTGAAGCAATTCCTATGAGGACTGTTACAGCCCCAGCTGTAGCTAAGGCCCTCCTTGGTATTTTTACCTGCGTTCGGTTTCCTAAGGAGGTAATATCCGTACAGGGGGGTCACATTTTATGTCCCACTACATGAGGCCATGTAGAAAAACTGTGGAGTTACCTACAAGTTCTCAACAGCATACCACCCTCAAACAAATGGGTTGGTAGAAAGGTTCAATAGAACCATGAAGAGCATGATGGGCGCTTTGGAAGAACCCCTTAAGAAAAATTGTGATCTTCTACTGCCATGCCTTCTCTTTGCATAAAGTGAAGTCCCTCAGGAGGGAGTGGGTTATAGTTCCTTTGAACTACTCTATGGCCATCGGTCAGAGGTCCATTGGCCCTGATCAGGGAGGGGTTGGAGAGTGCTCCTTTTCCCACACCAGTCAAAGTCACTGACTATGTGATACGACTCCGGAGGAGAATGTCACACATGATGGCTGAGGCAAGTGATAACTTGAAAGCAGGTCAGGCTCTGGTCAGGCATTGGCATGACCAGAAGGCCACCAGGGTCGAGTTCACTCAAGACCAGCTAGTTCTTGTTAAGGTCCCCACAAGGCAGAGGGCCTTGCAGGACAAATGGATGGACCCTTCAAGGTTGTGGGAAAACTCGGAGAGCTGAACTATCTCGTGGACCTAGGCAATCCTAAGGAGGCTCCCAGAGTCTTTCACACCAACCGCCTAAAAGCTTATGTCTCGATACCAGAACTGGGAGCTTTGCGTCTAGCTTCAGCTCAAGAGGAGGAGGAGAGTGAACCTCTACCTGACCTCCTCAGAGGCAAACCTTTAGATGAGAAAATAGAAGGAGATAATCTCTCTTCGAATCTGACACCTGAGCAACAGGACGAGTGCAACGTTTTGTTGAATCAATTTTCCCCTCTGTTTTCTCTAGCACCAGGCTTGACCCCTTGGGGCCAGTATGATATCCAAACTGGTGACTGTTTACCTGTCAAAAGCAGGGGTTACAGGATGCCACAAAATGTATGAACCCACATCAAAGGAGAGGTCAACAAGATGCTTGATCTCGGCGTAATAGAGCCCTCTACTAGTCGATGGTCTAGCCCAGTTGTGTTAGTACCAAAGGCAGGATCCAAGGAGTTGAGATTCTGTGTGGACTATAGAGCTCTAAATGCAGTCACCAAGACTGATGCCCATCCTTTGCCAAGGACAGATGAGCTGGTGGATAGGCTTGGTTCAGCCAAGTTCCTCAGCACATTTGAGCTTACGTCAGGCTATTGGCAAATAGCCCTGACTGACCATGCCAAGGAGAAAACTGCATTCTTCACCCCAGTTGGCTTATACCAGTTTAGGGTTATGCCTTTTGGATTGAAGAATGCACCTGCAACATTCCAAAGGATGGTTAATCAGGTTCTGAATGGGATTGAGGACTTCTGCATGGCATACTTGGATGACATTGCAGTGTTCAGCCCTACTTGGAAAGAACATGTTGACCACCTAGGATATGTTTTTTAGGCTCTTGAACAGGCCCAACTGACCATAAAGGCAAATAAATACCAAATTGGTCATAGTAAAATGGTCTACCGTGGGCATGAGGTAGGAGGTGGTGAAATAAGGCCTTTGCTCAGCAAGATTGAAGCTGTGCAAAATTGGACATTCCCTCCTACTCAAACCCAGCTGAGAGCCTTCCTAGGCCTCACTGGGTACTACAGGAATTTCATTGAGAACTATGGGTCCATAGCTTCTCCACTGAATGTAATCTCCTCTCCTAAGTTCCCTAAAAAGATCAAATGGAATGAGGAGTGCAATCAGGCCTTTGAAAGCCTGAATAAAGCCCTTTGTCAAGCTCCAGTTCTCAGAGCTCCTGACTACCACCAACCCATCATTGTATAAACAGATGCTTCCAATATAGGTATAGGTGCAGTACTCAGTCAACTGGATGAGAAAGTTAGGGAGCACCCCATTTGCTTCATCAGTAGGAAACTTAAGGAACCTGAAACAAGGTGGGCAACTACTGAGAGAGAATGTTTTGCCATTTTGTGGGCTTTGAAGAAGTTTAAACCATACTTGTATGGATCTACTTTCATCATTCAAACAGACCACCAACCCTTAAAATGGTTGATGCAAATGAAAGGGGAAAACCCAAAACTGCTAAGATGGTCAATCTGCCTCCAAGGGTTTGATTTTACCATTGAGCACAGGTCAGGATCTCACCACCGAAATGCTGATGGTCTCTCTAGGATGTTTATAACCGACTAGAGGTTTGATACTCATCCAGGAGTGGATTAGATCCTCCTGTCCCTTAGTCTGTGGTGGGGGGGTGAGTGTTAGGGAGAATTCTCACTCTATTGCTAATTTCCCTTACCTATAGAGTCCCCCAGCAGCTTTGCTGGATTCGAAGGCTTTGTTTCTTTTTACCTGCTAAGAGTGAGACTCTTTTCCCACTCTTAGGCATTTTTGCTATGTGTGTTGTAGGCTATTTTTGTGTTTAATGCCTATGGGATTTTCTCTCACCCATAGGAACCATCTTTATGCACATGTGTTACACAGCATTCTCAGTGCAGTGACACAGGGGTGTCGTAGCGACCCCCAAACATAGACTCCATACCCTTAGACTGACTACTGTCTCCCAAGTCATGTAAAGTCCCCATTGACTTTACCAGTCAATTTTTGTGAACTAAACCAGTACAACCCACTTACTATGGAGGTACTGGGAAGGGTTAATAGTTTTTCCTTTATGTTCATTTTCGAGAGGGTACCGTACAGTTCCTCTCTCAAAAGTTTCTGGCTGGTGGCAGTGGTTACTACCGTAAATATTCGACCGCAAATATTTTCCTATGGGATTTTCCCATTGTTCGAGGCTACCACATTTTCTGACAGCCTCTAACATACCGCCGGTGTATTTTAATATTAACTTTACTCTGGTAGGTTTTATTTGCCAGAACTTTAACATAACTTCTTTCTCGTGTCTTTCTCTAAACTTCTAACCTAGGTCGGGGATCCTTTGTTCGTCCTTTTGGCAGGCTTCTGCCAAGAAGCCCTCCTTTCGGCGCCACTGAGTCTGGGGTGGGTTCGTTGGGTGGGAGGGGGAGTAGGACCCCTGGACAGAGTTGCCTCCACAACCCAGGTCGCACTCTATCCTGATAGGCTGGAGGGTCTCCTGCCAAGATGACCACTCCACTGTGTGAGTGACAGCTAGGCTGTATGAATTGGGCTCTTTTTGCATAAAAGCAGGGTCCTGAGGACTGGAAGAGCAAGACGTCACCACTGGAACTAAGAAGCCGAAGAGGAGAGAAGCCAAAGACCTCTGCAATGACTGAACCACCGGTGAAGCCCTGCTGCAGCGTCTCACCACTTTTCTCCACACGACGAGAGAAGATCTTCATCCGAAAGAGCCTCCTTCCCTTGAGCTGGTGGGGCCAACCAGTTTGCCAATCACATCCCCGGACCTGCCTTGGTCGAATCGCCAGTACCATGTACTCGGAGGCCGAATAGCCAGGCACCAGTCCTCCCGGACTGCGATTTAAAGGAGCGTACCTTTTATTCATCCAGCTGCACCGCGGCTGGTTTCATCCCTGGGTAGTGCAGTAACTCGAACCTTCCTCTACGACGAGAGCCTCTCTTCCTCTGCTGGATCACCCAAACTGCAGGAACTACCAGGAATAACCACCACCGCAGGAGCCACCTCTTCATTTTAAAGGTACATTGTTCCGCCAGGCCGCCCTTTCTTCGTGGTAGAGCTAAAGGTGTTTTAAATCCTTTACCTACATTTTGGGTTGGCCGCCCCCCCTCTCTTAACATTGTCTTTTCACCTTCTGCATCCACCTTTTCAAATAGTTAACCAGAGACTTAACTGCAGCTACAAGACCATTTTGTTCCTGGGCCCTTGCCCTGTACCACTGACTCTGGCACAGGCCTACTGACTCTGGCTAAAAGTGTTAGAACTGCTTTCTCTAGATTGCTTCTCACCTAGAACTGTGTTGATGCACCTACTTCTTATAACCACCCTTTCATGCCCACTTTTAAACCTTGTGGAACGCCATTTTGCTCAGTTTTCATTTAAGTATTTCCTATAATGATGCACTGTCTTGCGTAATCTGGTTCACAAACGTATGGGGAGTGGTGCTAGGGTGTGTAAGAAGATATTTCTGTATAACTTGTGCTTTCCCTCCCTTGTGAGAAATTGCTAGAGTGCCATTTGTGTTTGATTTGCACTGTGCCGTTTTGCTCAGTTTTCACACTTTCGCAAACTTGTCTACAATTTAACTAGAGAGTTGTGTGTACTTTCTTTGACTCATTTAAACTTGCATAATAACTGTGATAGATGTGTTTAACTAGAAGTGTATAAAATAAATATATATATATTCTTTTTACTACAAAGCTTTGGTCAGTGTTTCCTTGTTCCATACTACTGAAGGCCTATTGTGTAAACCCTGAATACTGCTTATCTCTCTCTTGAGATAAGGCTAATTGCTCAGCCACAGCTACCAACTAAATCTTTGTGGTACAAACTGATACCAAAGGGGATTTATTGCTCTCACCTGTAGTCTTAATCTTCTGTAGTGCTCACTAAGGGAACTGCACAGGATTCTGCCTAACAGGAAGCACCATTAGGGACCTTAGATTTAGAATAAGAGAGCATCTAAATACTATTCAAAGAGATTATATCAGGTTACCATTAGCCAGACACTGGAAAGCAGACCACAAAATGTAGAATAAATCCAGGATACGATTCATGGGTCGTATCCTGCAGGTGATAAGCAGCAAGCACTACATAAATTGGAAGCCAAATTGATCTGTAAACATAGAACAGTATTGACTGGTCTGAACTCTGATCATAAAATTGGGGTTTTCCTGTAATTATGTAAGAAGGCGTCATGGTTCAATGGTTGTTAGGCAGAATCCCGTGCAGTTCCCTAAGGGACCACTACCCAGGATTAGGACTACATGTGAGATCAATAAATCCCCTATGGTATCAGTCTGTACCACAAAGATTTAGTTGGTAGCTCAGGCTAAGCAGTCAGACTTATCTCAAGAGGGAGATGAGCAGTATTCAGGGTTTACACAATAGGTATCACAGTACTATGGAACAAGGAAACACTGACCAAAGCTTTGTATCAAAAAGAGAATATATATTTATTTTATACACATCTAGTTCAACACATAAACCACAGTTGATAAAGTAAGTTAAAATTCAGTCAAGGAAAAGTATATACAACTCCCTATTCAATTGTAGACAAGTTTGCGCTAGAGTGAAAACTGAGCAAAACGGCACAGTGAAAACCAACTACAAATGGCACTCTAGCAATTTAACGAAAGGGATGGAAAGCACAAGTTAAACCGAAATATCTTCAGACACCCCCTAGCAACACTTCCCAGAAGTTTTGTGAACACGTAATGCACAGTAACACTTTAGCATAAAGATGAGTGAATGAAAACTGAGCAAAATTGCACTGCACAAGTTAAAACAGTAGAAAGGAAGAGGGGTTTAGAAGATTTAGGTGCATCAACACATTTCTCATTGAAAATCAATCTAGTAAGAGCAGATCTAACAAATCAGCCAGAGTCAAAAGGCCTGAGCCAGAGTCAGTGGTACAGGACCAAGAGCTTAGGAGCAAACATTTTCTTGTAGCTGCAGTCAAGTCTTTGGTAGACGAATATTGAAAAGGTAGGTGCGAGGTGAAAGACAATGTTAAGAGAGAGGCGGCCAACCCAACAAGTAGATAAAGGATTTAAAACACCTTTAGAGCTACCACGGGAAAAAGGAGGCCTGGCGGAACAATGTACCTTAAACGTGAAGAAATGGTTCCTGTTGTGGTGGTTGTTCCTGGTAGTTCCTGCAGGTCGAGGGGTCCAGCAGAGGAAGAGAGGCTCTCCTCGTGGAGGAAGGTTTGAGTCACTGCACTACCCAGGGATGAAACCAGCCACGGTGCTGCAAAACGAAGTTTAAATATTACATTACTTTTAATTGCGGTCCGGGTCGATAGCTGCCTGGATATCCGGTCTCCACGTGCGGGGCACTGTCGATTCGACCAAGGCAGGTCTGAGAAAGCGACGGGTGAACTGGTTGGTCCCACCAGCTCAAGGGAAGAAGGCTCTTTCGATGAAGATCTCCTCTCATCGTGTGGAAGAAAAGTGGTGAGACGATCCGGTAGGGCTTCACCGATGGCGTAGATGCTGAAGATGTCTGTGCCTTCTCTCCCCTTTGGTTCCGTAGTTCCAGTGGCGACGTCTTGTTCTTCCAGTCCTCAGGACCCTGCTTTTTTGCAGAAAGAGACCCATTCATACAGCCTAGCTGTCACTCACACAGTGGAGTGGTCTTCTTGGCGGGCGAGCCTCCAGCCTATCAGGTTAGAGTGCGACCTGAGTTGCTGCGGCAACTCTGTCCGGGGGTTCTTCTCCCCCTCCCAAACAACAGACCCACCCCAGACTCTGAGGCGCCGAAAGGAGGGCTTCTTGGCAGAAGCCTGCCAAAAGAGCAAACAAAGGATCCCCGACCTGGGTTAGGAGTTTAGAGTAAGACACGAGAAAGAATTTGTATTAAAGTTCTGGCGAATAAAGCTTACTGGAGTAAAGTTAATAATAAAATAAACTGGCGGTATGTTAGAGGGTGTCAGTAAAAGTGTTAGCCTCGAACAATGGGAAAATCCCATAGGAAAATATTTGCAGTTGAATATTTATGGTAGTAACCACTGCCACCAGCCAGAAACTTTACAGAGAGGGACTTTAAGGTACCCCCTTGAAAATGAACCCAAGGGAACAACTATTAACCCTTTCTAGTAGCTCCATAGTAAGATGGTTTGTACTGGTTAAGTCCATAAGAATTGACCAGTAAAGTCAATGGGGACTTTACATGTCCTGGGAGACAGTAGTCAGTCCCAGGGTATGGAGTCTATGTTTGGGGGTCACTACGACACCCCTGTGTCACTGCACTGAGGGTGCTGTGTAACACATGTGCATAAAGATGGTTCCTATGGGTGAGAGAAAATCCCATAGGCATTAAACACAAAAAAGCCAAAAACACACATAACAAAAATGCCTAAGAGTGGGGAAAAGTGTCTCACTCTTAGCAGGTAAAAAGAAATAAAACCTTTGAATCCAGCAAAGCTGCTGGGGGACTCTATAGGTAAGGGAAATTAGCTATAGAATGAGAATTCTCACTAACACTCACCCCCCCACCACAGACTAAGGGACAGGAGGATCTATTCCACTCCTGGATGAGTCTCAAACCTCTAGCCGGTTATAAACATCCTAGCGAGATCATCAGCATTTTGGTGGTGACATCCTGACCTGTGCTCAATGGTAAAATCAAACCCTTGGAGGCAGATTGACCATTTTAGCAGTTTTGGGTTTTCCCCTTTCATTTGCATCAACCATCTCAAGGGTTGGTGGTCTGTTTGAATGGTGAAAGTAGATCCATACAAGTATGGTCTAAACTTCTTCACAGCCCACACAATGGCAAAACATTCTCTCTCAATAGTTGCCCTCCTTGTCTCAGGTTCCTTCAGTTTCCTACTGATGAAGCAAATGGGGTGCTCCCTACCTTTCTCATCCAGTTGACTGAGTACTGCAACTATACCCATATAGGAAGCATCTGTTTGTACAATGAAGGTTTGGTGGTAGTCAGGAGCTCTGAGAACTGGAGCTTGACAAAGGGCTTTCTTCGGGCTTTCAAAGGCCTGATTGCACTCCTCATTCCATTTGATCGTTTTAGGGAACTTAGGAGAGGAGATTACATTCAGTGGAGAAGCTATGGACCCATAGTTCCCAATGATATTCCTGTAATACCCAGTGAGGCCTAGGAAGGCTCTCACCTGGTTTTGAGTAGAAAGGTTGTCCAATTTTGCACAGCTTCAATCCTGCTGAGCAAAGGCCTTATTTCACCACCTCCTACCTCATGCCAAAGGTAGACCACTTTACTCTGACCAATTTTACATTTGCTTGCCTTTATGGTCAGATGGCCTGTTCAAGAGCTTGCAAAACATATCCTAGGTGGTCAACATGTTCTTTCCAAGTAGGGCTGAACACTGCAATGTCATCCAAGTATGCCATGCAGAAGTCCTCCATCCCATTCAGAACCTGATTAACCATCCTTTGGAATGTAGCAGGTGCATTCTTTAGTCCAAAAGGCACCACCTTAAATTGGTATAAGCCAAATGGGGTGGAGAATGCAGTTTTCTCCTTGGCATGGTCAGTCAGGGGTATTTGCCAATAGCTTGACGTGAGATCAAATGTGCTGAGGAACTTGGCTGAACCAAGTCCATCCACCAGCTCATCTGTCCTTGGCAAAGGATGGGCATCAGTCTTAGTGACTGCATTTAGAGCTCTATAGTCCACACAGAATCCCAACTCTTTGGATCCTTCCTTTGGTACTAACACAACTGGGCTAGACCATGGACTAGTAGAGGGTTCTATTACCCCGAGATCAAGCATCTTGTTGACCTCTCCTTTGATGTGGGTTCTTACATTTTCTGACATCCTGTAGCCCCTGCTTTTGACAGGTAAACTGTCACCAGTTTGGATATCATGTTGGCCCCAAGGGGTCAAACCTGGTGTCAGAGAGAACAGAGGGGCAAATTGATTTAACAAAATGTTGCACTCCTCCTGTTGCTCAGGTGTCAGATTAGAAGAGAGATTGACTCCTTCTATTTTCTCATCTAAAGATTTGCCTCTGAGGAGGCCAGGTAGTGGTTCACTCTCCTCCTCCTCTTGAGCTGAAGCTAGAAGCAAAGCTCCCAGTTCTGGTCTCGAGACTTAAGCTTTTAGACGGTTGATGTGAAAGACTATAGGAGCCTCCTTAGGATTGCCTACGTCCACCAGATAGTTCACCTCTCCAAGTTTTCCCACAACCTTGAAGGATCCCATCCATTTGTCCTGCAAGGCCCTCTGCCTTGTGGGGACCATAACAAGAACTAGCTGGTCTTGAGCCCACTCAACCATGTTGGCCTTCTGGTCATGTAAATGCTTGACCAGCGCCTGACCTGCTTTCAAGTTATCACTTGCCTCAGCCATCATGTGTGACATTCTCCTCTGGAGTCCTATCACATAGTCAGTAACTCTGGGGTGGGGGAAGGAGCAGTCTCCAACCCCTCCTTGATTGGGACCAATGGACCTTGTTAGGCAGAAACCTGTGCAGTTCCCTTGGGGAACACTGCAAAAGATTTAAGACTACAGGTAGAGCAGTAAACCCCTTTGGTAGCAGTCCGCACCACCCAGATTTACCTGGTAGCTGTGGCTGAGCAGTCAGACTTCTCTCAAGAAGAGTTAGGCAGTATGTAAAGTATACACAATATGTACCAAAACACAATAGCACAAGCAAACACTGACCAGAGCTTGGTTTCAAAAGTATATAGTTATTTATTTAAAATACACATAAGTTAAAAACACTCTAGCAAAAATATAGTAAAAGCACTTCAACACAGTTATACTGAAAGTAAATTCAATCCTTTCTCCTATCTAGACAACTCTAGGTTAACACCACTTAATTAAAACAGAGGTGAGTGCTTAACGTTAGATGACACTCTAGTAGTTTCCAAGAAAGGGAGAGAAAAAGCAGAAATAGGTTAGACACACCACTCTAAGGTCCAGAACACTTGCAATAGGCTTAACGAAGAATAAAGTCACAGGTGAGCAAAAGTCACTAGGCAGGGCCCACTCTTAGAGTAGCCGGAGCGAAAATGTGCCCAAGATCACACTGTTAGTTAGAGATTCAAAGTCTTGCAAAGAGTCAAAAAGAGGTTAGAGTGGCTCAGAAAGTTTAGCCAAAGTGTCCCAGGCACTCCCAGGTTCGAAAGCCGGGGACTAAATCTACCCCGTACAGTCGGTAGCAAGGGAAGCCAGGCAGAACACGGTACCTTAAGCGGAAAGGATCCTCCAGCGGTGGCAGTTGTTCCAGGCAGTGGCAGCAGGGCTCGACGTCGGTCAGGGGAGAAGAAGTTCTCGCTGAAGAGCAGAAGAAGAGGGTCGTTGCACTGCCCGGGAAGAAACCAGCCGCGGAGTCCTCCGGTTAAAGGGTTGGTGCCGACTTTCGCGGTATGGGGGTAAAGTGTGGTATTCCGGTTGCCGGGGTGCTTGGCACAGGCAAGGCGGCCACGAGATACCTCAAAGAACGGAAAGAAGGCGAAAACTGGTTGTCCCCACCAGTCAAGGGAAGGAGCCACTCCGTTAAGAGTTCTCCTCGGTCGTCGGGAAAAAGTGGTGAGACGGTTCAGCAGGGCTCCACCGGGTGGTGTCGTCGAAGCAGGTCGGCTCAGCTCTTCCCTCGTCGGATTCTTGGTCCTGTGGCGACTTCTGAAGTCCCAGTCCCCAAAGCCCTGCTTTTATGCAGCAAACCCCCATTCACCCAGCCTAGCTGTCACTCAAACATGCTAAGTGGTGAGCCGGGCGGCTCACCACTTGGGCCAATCAGGACGGAGTGCGACTTGAGTTACCAAGGTAACTCAGTCCAGGGTGCCTAAATCCCCCTCCACCCCTCCTAAGTACCCCAGACAGAGTGGCACCACTTTGGAGGGCTTCTGTGGAGAAGCCCGCCAAAAGTGGAACAAAGGGCTCCACTTTGGGTCAGAGTTACAGAGGCGAACACCAACGCCATTTTAGAATCAAGTTTTGGCAAAAAGTCCCAACCGGAGTTATAAAAATAAATATATAAACCGGCGGTATGTTTAAGGCTACCGTAAATAAATAATTAAATGTGTTAGCCTAAAACAATGGGAAATCCCATAGGGAAATATTCGCGGTCGAATATAAAAAGTAGTTTCCACTGCCACCAGCCAAAACTCGATCAGGGGGGACGGAGACGTGCCCCCTCGACTAACAGACCCTGGGGCAATCGAATTGCCCCAGCCAGTACGTCCACAATATGATGGTTTGTACTGGTTCTGTTCAGGATTTAAGACTAGCAAAGTCTTTGGTGACTTTACATGCCCTGGGAGACAGTAGTCAGTCCCAGGGTATGGAGTCTATGTTGGGGAGTCCCTAGGACACCCCTGGGTCACGGCACAGAGGGTGCTGTGTGACCCATATCACAAAAATACATGAGGCCCTATGGAGTAAAAGACCCCATAGCCCATTCAACACAAGGTTTAACCAAGAAAACACACTTCAACATGTCCAAGAGTGAGGGTAAAAGAGTCTCACTCTTGGCAGGAGAAAAAAAATTAAACCCCAGAAATCCAGCAAAGCTGCTGGGGGACTCACTAGGTAGGGAAATTCAGCCTAAACAGAGAATTCTCCCTAACACTCGCCCCCCCCAGACTAAGGGACAGGAGGATTTAATCCACTCCTGGATGAACCTCATACCTCTAGTCGATGATATACATCCTAGAGAGTCCATCAGCATTTTGATGGTGACACCTTGACCTATGTTCAATGGAGAACTCAAAGGTTTTCTTTTGCAAGCTAACGGACCTACAGACCCTTTGAGGAACATCAGTCTTTTTGTTATAGGGGATCTGGTTGACCAGTCCCTCAGAAGTTGGTACAACTTCTGAACCTATGTTAGGCTTTTTCAAGGGGTCCTTATAAAGGATTCCCTTAGATCTAGAGGGGCCTCCAAGGTTCCTCACCACCTCTCTTGGGGGAGCAGGTTGGGTCTTAGGCCTCTTGGTTGGAGGGGTTGGGGTTAGGCAATGCACCTGCTTCCCCTTCCTCTTAGATCTACCCTTCCCTATTTTAGGAGTTTCCCCCCTAATATTAGGATTTGAGTTGGGGTCTTCAGTAGAAGGTCCAACAGTCTGAAGGTTTTTGGCCTTAGACTTTGCTTTTCTGGTTTTCCACCAGCACTGAGAATTACCAGTTCTCTCAGGTTCAGATAGGGGCCTAGTTGGTCTATCCACCTCTTCCTCAGAAGCAGGGGGGGTCAGAGACTCGGAAACTAGGGGAACAAGGGTGGAGCTTGGTTGGGGCTCCCATGTTCCTAGCATACTATCCTGAAATGTGCCTGGATTAGAGGTCAACTTACTAACACCAGGGCTTGTAGTGGGGTTCTCAGTAGAGGGTCCCACAGGCTTAGAAGGGTCCTTCAAGGTAGCCTGTCTAGCCAATTTGGTTAAGTTCTGCTTCTCCATACTGGGAGGCCTGGGGGTATGTGACACTACTCCTAGAGTTCTTAGGTCATTCCCCAACAGGACCTTCCCAGGTACCTCAGTCTGAACACTGACAGGGATCCTCACTGTCATGTTGTTACACTGAATGAGGGCTGGTAGAATAGGAACCATTTGGACAGGGCCTCCAGACATTTTAGTGGGACCTTTGGGTGCTTTGGCCACATCCTCAGGTTGAAAGAAGCTTTCATCCACTACTGTTCTGCTGGCCCCAGTGTCTCTCCTGGCAGGAGTATCCTGGCCATTGACAAGAACACTGTCCACATAATACACCTTAGAGTTAACAGGTAGGGAGTTATACACAACCCTATTCTGGGGACTAACCAGACCCATAGGCTCTAAGTTTACAGTTGCTTGAAGACCCAAGGGTTCTTCAGCAAAGAGTTCAAAGTGGGCACTAGCCATCTGTACTTCATCCTCAGGAGTGAAGGCTAAGGAGACTGTGCTGATCCCTGCAGGTTTACCCTTGCACTTGGGATCTCCTTTGATATGATCAGTACCCTGACAGACATAGCATTGTCCAAATGCTCTCTGGAAGGGTGGCTTGTTCTGACCTCCTTCTGGCTTGTGGCCAGAAGGTACAGTAGCCTGACTAGGTTTCCCATGTGGCTTACCCTGGTTATTTTGTGGTTTGGGGCCCTCTTTGGGATAGGAATTATTAGAATTCTCTTTGGAGTCCTTCTTAGACTGTTTTTCCCCATCCTTCTTCTGAGTTACCCCAGAATCCTTGTGAGTGGCCCTGTTGGCAACCCACAAGTCAGCAGCCTTAGCTAGTTTCCGGGAATCCAATTCCTTGGAATCAGCCAAGTGTTGCCTGAGCTCAGGAGAGCAGGCATCATAAATAGTCTCCAACATAAACAAATTCTTCATACCTTCATAAGTGTTCACCTTGTAACCCTTAATCCATCCCTCTAAGTTTTTCAAACATTCACTCACCCAGGTAGCCCAAGGGGTACCATCATGCTTTTTGAGGCTCCTAAACCTCTTAAGATACTGGGAAGGGGTCTTCCCAAACCTAGCTATCAAAGCTAGTTTCACACATTCATAGTCCTTCCTATCCTCCTCCCCCATCTCCATTACCACATCAGTTGCAACAGGGGGAAGCCTAGAGAACAACCAGGTGAGTAAGTCATTTCCTGTGATGTTCTGGAGCCCATGATTATATTCAAACAGAGACAACCAATCCAACACATCCAACTTAGGCTCATACATACCAACCAATTCTTTAGGCATCCGGGGTCTTTTAGGACTGGAACTTCTAGAGGAGCCAGAGAGAGAAACATTCTCAACAGATAATTTCTTCATTTCTAAGTCATACTTGAGCTCCATTTCCCTTAGCCTTAATTCTTTGTCAGTTTGAGCATTAAGTTTCTTATACTCCAATTCTAGCTTCATTTTCTCCAGTTCAAAGTACTGAGGACTAAAGGTGGGACCTGGTAAAGGTCCAGTAGGCACAGCAGGTAGAGCAGGCAGAGGCCTAGGGGGGACAGTTACAACAGCCTCACCCTCCTCTTCTGACTCTTCCTCAGAAACATCAACATTTTGCTCCATGTTAACTTCAATACTGTCATCTACAGTTGCTGGAGTGGTAGGCTCCTCTGAACCATCACCCAGACTTTGGTTAGCTAACAATCTTTCAATCAGCTCCATTTTCTTGCCCTTAGTCAGGAGATCCTTATGTTTACAGAGCACTCTTAAACAATCAGCAGTTTTGGCTGCAAGGGACTCTTGACTATAGCTTTCTATAACTGACATGTTAGAGGTTTTACTTTTTCAGTGCTAAGCTTTGTGGTTAGTTGCACTAAGGTATCTAAAGCACAATAAAATGTATACTCAATACAAATCCCACCGCTGTACACCAGTGTTAGGCAGAAACCTGTGCAGTTCCCTTGGGGAACACTGCAAAAGATTTAAGACTACAGGTAGAGCAGTAAACCCCTTTGGTAGCAGTCCGCACCACCCAGATTTACCTGGTAGCTGTGGCTGAGCAGTCAGACTTCTCTCAAGAAGAGTTAGGCAGTATGTAAAGTATACACAATATGTACCAAAACACAATAGCACAAGCAAACACTGACCAGAGCTTGGTTTCAAAAGTATATAGTTATTTATTTAAAATACACATAAGTTAAAAACACTCTAGCAAAAATATAGTAAAAGCACTTCAACACAGTTATACTGAAAGTAAATTCAATCCTTTCTCCTATCTAGACAACTCTAGGTTAACACCACTTAATTAAAACAGAGGTGAGTGCTTAACGTTAGATGACACTCTAGTAGTTTCCAAGAAAGGGAGAGAAAAAGCAGAAATAGGTTAGACACACCACTCTAAGGTCCAGAACACTTGCAATAGGCTTAACGAAGAATAAAGTCACAGGTGAGCAAAAGTCACTAGGCAGGGCCCACTCTTAGAGTAGCCGGAGCGAAAATGTGCCCAAGATCACACTGTTAGTTAGAGATTCAAAGTCTTGCAAAGAGTCAAAAAGAGGTTAGAGTGGCTCAGAAAGTTTAGCCAAAGTGTCCCAGGCACTCCCAGGTTCGAAAGCCGGGGACTAAATCTACCCCGTACAGTCGGTAGCAAGGGAAGCCAGGCAGAACACGGTACCTTAAGCGGAAAGGATCCTCCAGCGGTGGCAGTTGTTCCAGGCAGTGGCAGCAGGGCTCGACGTCGGTCAGGGGAGAAGAAGTTCTCGCTGAAGAGCAGAAGAAGAGGGTCGTTGCACTGCCCGGGAAGAAACCAGCCGCGGAGTCCTCCGGTTAAAGGGTTGGTGCCGACTTTCGCGGTATGGGGGTAAAGTGTGGTATTCCGGTTGCCGGGGTGCTTGGCACAGGCAAGGCGGCCACGAGATACCTCAAAGAACGGAAAGAAGGCGAAAACTGGTTGTCCCCACCAGTCAAGGGAAGGAGCCACTCCGTTAAGAGTTCTCCTCGGTCGTCGGGAAAAAGTGGTGAGACGGTTCAGCAGGGCTCCACCGGGTGGTGTCGTCGAAGCAGGTCGGCTCAGCTCTTCCCTCGTCGGATTCTTGGTCCTGTGGCGACTTCTGAAGTCCCAGTCCCCAAAGCCCTGCTTTTATGCAGCAAACCCCCATTCACCCAGCCTAGCTGTCACTCAAACATGCTAAGTGGTGAGCCGGGCGGCTCACCACTTGGGCCAATCAGGACGGAGTGCGACTTGAGTTACCAAGGTAACTCAGTCCAGGGTGCCTAAATCCCCCTCCACCCCTCCTAAGTACCCCAGACAGAGTGGCACCACTTTGGAGGGCTTCTGTGGAGAAGCCCGCCAAAAGTGGAACAAAGGGCTCCACTTTGGGTCAGAGTTACAGAGGCGAACACCAACGCCATTTTAGAATCAAGTTTTGGCAAAAAGTCCCAACCGGAGTTATAAAAATAAATATATAAACCGGCGGTATGTTTAAGGCTACCGTAAATAAATAATTAAATGTGTTAGCCTAAAACAATGGGAAATCCCATAGGGAAATATTCGCGGTCGAATATAAAAAGTAGTTTCCACTGCCACCAGCCAAAACTCGATCAGGGGGGACGGAGACGTGCCCCCTCGACTAACAGACCCTGGGGCAATCGAATTGCCCCAGCCAGTACGTCCACAATATGATGGTTTGTACTGGTTCTGTTCAGGATTTAAGACTAGCAAAGTCTTTGGTGACTTTACATGCCCTGGGAGACAGTAGTCAGTCCCAGGGTATGGAGTCTATGTTGGGGAGTCCCTAGGACACCCCTGGGTCACGGCACAGAGGGTGCTGTGTGACCCATATCACAAAAATACATGAGGCCCTATGGAGTAAAAGACCCCATAGCCCATTCAACACAAGGTTTAACCAAGAAAACACACTTCAACATGTCCAAGAGTGAGGGTAAAAGAGTCTCACTCTTGGCAGGAGAAAAAAAATTAAACCCCAGAAATCCAGCAAAGCTGCTGGGGGACTCACTAGGTAGGGAAATTCAGCCTAAACAGAGAATTCTCCCTAACAGACCTCTAAACGGATGGACATAGAGAAGTTCAAAGGGACTGTACCCCACTCCCTCCTGAGGGACTTCTCTATATGCCAAGAGAAGGCATGGCAGTAGAAGATCCCACTTTTTCTTAAGGGGGTCTTCTAAGGCACCTATCATGCTCTTCATGGTTCAGTTGAACCTTTCTACCAACTCATTTTTCTGAGGGTGGTATGCTGTTGAGAACTTGTAGGTAACTCCGCAGTTTTTCCACATGGCCTTCATGTAGTGGGACGTAAAATATGACCCCGTTTCGGATATTACCTCCTTAGGAAACCCAACCCTGGTAAAAATACCAAGGAGGGCCTTAGCCACAGCGGGAGCTGTAACAGTCCTCATAGGAATTGCTGCAGAGAACCTAGTAGCATGGTCTACTACAACAAGTAAAAACCTGTTGCCTGAAGAAGTTGGAGGATCAAGGGGACCAACAATGTTGATTCCTACACTCTCAAATGGTACTCCCACTAAAGGGAAAAGCACTAAGAGTGCCATGTTCATGGAGCCACTTTTACCAGAAGTTTGGCAAGTGTGGCAACTCTTGCAATACTTTTCTACCTCAGCCCCCATTTTAGGCCAATAAAAGTAGAGAGAGAGCCTTTCCTTGGTCTTCTTGAAGCTCAAGTGACCAGCCAAAGGTATCTCATGGGCTAGTTGCAAAAATTGGAGTCTGTTCACTTGGGGCACTACAAGTCTCTTGTTGTCTCCAGTGGTTGACTCTGTTGGTTCACTATAGAAGAGGCCATCTTCCCAGTGTAACCTATACTTCGCAGGCTCTTGCCCTTCAAGCTGAGAAGCTGCCTGGTGGCAGAGACCTTCCAGAGTTGGACATTCTCTTTGTCCCTTACTGAAGTCTGCCCTTTGGGGTCCACCTTCTGGCTGTAATGACTGCAGCTCAGGATGGTCCACAGGGTCAAGATCTCCAATGAGTTCCTGGCCTCCTACTAGATCTGAGTCCTCAGGTTCTAGTTCAACCACACAGGGTTGTACCTCACTCTCAGCCTCAGCTGGAGGAGGAATCACAGGTGTGATTTTTGCTAACCTAGGAGATTTCCTGGTTGGTTGGCAGTACTGGAGTGCTTTCTGCTGCCTTTTTCCTTGAAGTCTTGGGTTTCCCCTTTGCTTCAGGTTGCTTGGAAATGGCAGTTAGTAACACCAGTGGGGTAGGAGTGATTGCTATCATCTCCTCAGGAGAGCCTCTCAAGGTCCTCTCCCTTGCAGGTCTGGTAAGCTCCTGTAATCTCTTACTAGGAGGTCTGGGAGTACTAGACAATACTCCCAGGTCTTTCAGATCATTGCCCAACAGCACCCTTCCTGGTACTTCAGATTGTACAATTACAGGTATCCTGACAGTCATTTCATTGCACTGGATGAGATCTGGTAATTGGGGAAGCATCTGCACAGGCCCTCCAGCTAACTTGGTGAGGCGTTTGGGTGCCCTAGCAACATCCTCCACCTTGAAAAAAGATTTGTCCACCACAGTTATGCTGGCCCCAGTGTCTCTAACGGCAGAAGTCTCCTGACCATTGACTAGGACACTATCTTTATAATACTCTTTAGTATTAGGAGGGATTGGATTATACACATCTAAATTATGTTGTTCGTGTTAGGGAGAATTCTCTGTTAAGGCTAATTTCCCAAACCTAGTGAGTCCCCCAGCAGCTTTGCTGGATTTTTGGGGTTTATTTTTTTTCTCCTGCTAAGAATGAGACCCTTTTTCTCCCACTCTTAGACATGATTTGAGATATCCTTTGACTTTGTAATGTGTTTTATGGGCTGTGGGGTATTTTACTGCATAGGGTTTCATGTGGTTTTGGTAAGTGTGTTACACCGCACCCTTAGTGCAGTAACATAGGGGTGTCATAGTGACCCCCAAACATAGACTCCATACCCTGGGACTGACTACTGTCTCCCAGGGCATGTAAAGTCACCATTGCCTTTACTAGTCTTAAATTGTGAACAGAACCAGTACAAACCATCATATTGTGGAAGTACTGGTAGGGGTAATTAGATTGCCCCTGGGTCTGTTTTTCGAGGGGGCACTGTGCAGTCCCCCCTCGTCGAGTTTCTGGCTGGTGGCAGTGGTTACGACGCGAAATATTCCACCAGAATATTTCCTATGGGATTTTCCCATTCATTTTAAACGCACCACTTTTTTGGTGCAATGTTAAAGATACCGCCGGGTTATTTATTTAATATTTATTCCATGGTTGGGTCTTTTTGCCAGGACTCAGTTTTAAAATGGCGTTTGTGTTCGCCTCTGTAACTCCAACCCAAGTCGAGCCCTTTGTTCCACTTTTTGGCGGGCTTCTGCACAGATGCCTCCAAAAGTGGTGCCACTCTGTCTGGGTCTACAGGATGTGTGGGAGGGGGGTTTAGGCACCCTGGACTGAGTTGCCTCGGCAACTCAAGTCACACTCTTGTGTGATTGGCCCAGTGGTGAGCCGCCCGGCTCACCACTTAGCATGTTTGAGTGACAGCTAGGACTGATGAATGGGGGTTTTCTGCATAAAAACAGGGCTTTGGGGACTGGAACTTCAGAAGTCGCCACAGGACCAAAGAATCCCAAGAGGGAGAAGCTGAGCTGACCTGCAACGACGACACCACCGGTGGAGCCCTGCTGAACCGTCTCACCACTTCCCAACGACAGAGAAGATCTTCATCCCGGAGAGTCTTCTTCATCTGAACTGGTGGGGATAACCAGTTCATCCTCTTTTCGCCTTCCTGGATTGTCTCGTGGTCGAATCGCCCGTGCCAAGAACCCCGGCGGCCGGATAGCCACGCTTCACCACTACCGCGAATAAAAGGATAGTACCTTTTAACCAGGAAACTCCGCGGCTGGTTTCTTCCATGGCAGTGCAACGACCTCCAGCTTTCCTCCACGTCGAGATGTTCTCTTCCCCTGGACGAAGCACCAACTTGCATCTGCTGCCAGGAACAACTGCCCCCGCTGGAGCTTTCTCACCCTTTCAGGTACTGTGTCCCGCCTGGTCTCCCTTGCAACAGACTGTTCAAGGTGTACCGTAAATCCTTGACTCTCTATCCTGGGGTGACTTGGGACCTCCTAACTAACTTTTTCTGAACTGATCCAAACCTTTTTGAACTATCTGCAAAGACGTTTTAAAGTATCATTCAGCTGTGTGATCTTGGACACATTCCGCCTTGCTCTCTCCAAGAGTGGGCGTGGCCTATGAACTTTCTTGCTCTAGCAGTAGACTCTGCCTTTCTGACTTGCTGTGGTTCTTTTTAAAGTGTTGGTATTGTGTACTTTCCTAATTCTGCCTTTTCCCTCCCTTTTTAACTAACTTATTGGAGTGCCATTTTAGGTTAAGCGCTCACCTCTGTCTGAAAATAAGTGGTGTTTTAAGTAAGACTTGTTCAATAAGTAATCAGGGATGTATATATATTGATAGTGACTGTGTTTGAACTTGCTTGCCATATTAGTGTTAGTGTATTTTACAAGTGTGTTTTTAAATAAATAATTATATACTTTTATACCCAAGCTCTGGTCAGTGTTTGCTTGTGCTACTGTATCTCTGTACCTATTTCGTATACTCTATATACTGTTTAACTCTTCTTGAGAGAAGTCTGGCTGCTCAGCCACAGTTACCAGATAAATCTGGGTGGTACAGACTGCTACCAATTGGGTTTACTGCCAACACCTGTAGTCCTAAGCCTTTTGCAGTGGTCCCTAAGGGAACTGCACAGGTTTCTGCCTAACAGTTCCCACAACCCAAGAGATACTAAAGATACATTGGCTGAGACTCCAATGGGATCTTCAGCCAGTAGTTGAAAGTTTCCACTGACCATATGTACTTCCTCCTCTGGAGCGAAGGCTAAGGAGACAGTGTGGGCCCTTGAAGGTTTACCCTTACATCTGGGATCCCCTTTCACATGATCTGGAGAGCCACACACATAACATTTCCCAAACGTCTTTATGAATGGTGGCTTGTTCTGACCTCCTTCTGGTCTAGGACCAGGAGGTACAATAGCCTGGTTAGGTTTCCCTTGTGGCTTGCCTTAGAATTTTGTTTGGGGCCCTCTTTGAAATTGGAATTATTTGAATTCTCTTTGTTGTCTTTCTTAGGCTGCTTTCCCTCATCCTTTTTCTGAGTTACCCCTGAATCTTTGTGAGTGGCCCCGTTGGCAACCCACAAGTCAGCAGCCTTAGCTAGTTTCTTAGAATATAATTCCTTTGAATCAGCCAAGTGTTGTCTGAGCTCAGGAGAGCAGGCATCATAGATAGACTCCATCATAACAAGATTTCTCATTCCTTCATAAGTGTTAACTCTGTAACCCTTACTCCATCCCTCTACGTTCTTCAAACATTCATTCACCCAAGTAGCTCAAGGGGTACTATCATGCTTTTTGAGGGTCCTAAATCTCTTAAGGTACTGGGAAGGAGTCTTCCCAAATCTAGCTTTCAAAGCTAGCTTTACACATTCATAATCCATCCTATACACCTCCCCCAACCCCATTACCAAATCAGATGCAACAGGGGGGAGCTTAGAGAATAACCAGGGGATCAACTGATTCCCTGTGATATCCTGGAGCCCATGATTATATTCAAACATAGCAAGCCAATCTAATACATCCAACTTCGGTTCATACATACCCACAATCTCATTTGGCATCCGGGGACTTTTTGGACTGGAAGATCTAGAGGATTCAGGGAGAGAAGCATTTTCCAAAGACAATTTCATCATCTCAAGCTCATGGTTCAGCTCCATTTCTTTGAGCCTTAGTTCCTGATGTATCTGTTCAGTTTGGGCACTAATTTGTTTGAATTCAAGTTCAAGTCTCATTTTTTCTAGAGATATAAATTCAGGACTTAATGTGGGGCCTGGTAAGGGTCCAGTAGCTACAGGTTGAGGCCCTGGAGCAGGCAGAGGACCAGAGGGGGTGACATTGTTATCCTCCTCTTCCTCATCTGGCTCGACAATAACATCTTCAACATTATCCTCATTACTGTTTGCTACATTTGCTGGAGTAGTAGGGCTTACAGCACCACTATCCAGACTTTGTTTCTCTAACAGTCTATCAATCATTTCTGTTTTCCTGCCTTTGACAGGAAGACCTTTCTGTCTGCACAAATCTTTAAGATTATCAGCAGTTTTTGCAAGGAGGATCTCCTGACTATAACTTTCCATACTTTACTTTGTTAAAAAGAACTTTTGTGATTGTTAACCTTGTGGTTAATTGAACCAAGATACTAGTAGTACACTAAAATGTAAATCCAATACTTTTATCCCACCGCTGCCACCAGTGTTAGGCAGAATCCCATGCAGTTCCTTCAGGGACCACTACCCAGGATTAGGACTACAGGTGAGAGCAATATATCCCCTTTGGTATCAGTCTGTACCACAAAGATTTAATTGGTAGCTCTGGCTAAGCAGTCAGACTTATCTCAAGAGGGAGATGAGCAGTATTCAGGGTTTACACAATAGGTATCACAGTACTATGGAACAAGGAAACACTGACAAAAGCTTTGTATCAAAAAGAGAATATATATTTATACACATCTAGTTCAACACATAAATCACAGTTGATAAAGTAAGTTAAATTTCAGTCAAGGAAAAGTATATACAACTCCCTATTCAATTGTAGACAAGTTTGCGGTAGAGTGAAAACTGAGCAAAACGGCACAGTGAAAACCAACTACAAATGGCACTCTAGCAATTTAACGAAAGGGAGGGAAAGCACAAGTTAAACCGAAATATCTTCAGACACCCCCTAGCAACACTTTCTTGATGTTTTGTGATCAAGTAATGCACAGTACCACTTTAGCATAAAGATGAGTGAATGAAAACTGAGCAAAATTGCACTCCACATGTTAAAACAGTAGGAAGGAAGAGGGGTTTAGAAGATTTAGGTGCATCAACACATTTCTCATTGAAAATCAATCTAGTGAGAGCAGATCTAACAAATCAGCCAGAGTCAAAAGGCCTGAGCCAGAGTCAGTGGTACAGGACCAAGAGCTTAGGAGCAAAAATGTTCTTGTAGCTGCAGTCAAGTCTTTGGTAGACAAATATTGAAAAGGTAGGTGTGAGGCACAAGACAATGTTAAGAGAGAGGGTGGCAAACCAAACAAGTAGATAAAGGATTTAAAACACCTTTAGAGTTACCACGGGAAAAGGGAGGCCTTGCGGAACAATGTACCTTAAACGTGAAGAAGTGGCTCCTGCGGTGGTGGTTGTTCCTGGTAGTTCCTGCAGGTCGAGGGGTCCATCAGAGGAGGAGAGGCTCTCGTCGTGGAGGAAGGTTCGAGTCACTGTACTACCCAGGGATGAAACCAGCCGTGGTGCTGCCAAACGAAGTTTAAAAAGTATGGTACTTTTAATCGTGGTCCGGGTCGATAGCTGCCTGGATATCCGGTCTCCAAGTGCGGGGCACTGTCGATTCAACCAAGGCAGGTCTGAGAAAGCGATGGGTGAACTGGTTGGTCCCACCAGCTCAAGGGAAGAAGGCTCTTTCGATGAAGATCTCTTCTTGCCTTGTAGAAGAAAAGTGGTGAGACGGTCCGGCAGGGCTTTACCGATGGTGTAGATGCTGAAGATGTTTGTGGCTTCTCTCCCCTTTGGTTCCGTAGTTCCAGTGGCAATGTCTTGCTCTTCCAGTCCTCAGAACCCTGCTTTTATGCAGAAAGAGACCCATTCATAGAGCCTTGCTGTCACTCACACAGTGGAGTGGTCTTCTTGGCGGGCGACCTTCCAGCCTGTCAGGTTAGAGTGCGACCTGAGTTACTGCGACAACTCTGTCCAAGGGTTCTACTCCCCCTCCCAAACAACAGACCCACCCCAGACTCTGAGGAGCCGAAAGGAGGGCTTCTTGGCAGAAGCCTGCCAAAAGAGCAAACAAAGGATCCCCGACCTGGGTTAGGAGTTTAGAGTAAGACACGAGAAAGAATTTGTATTAAAGTTCTGGTGAATAAAACTTACCAGAGTAAAGTTAATAATAAAATAATCTGGCAGTATGTTAGAGGCTTTCAGTAAAAGTGTTAGCCTCGAACAATGGGAAAATCCCATAGGAACATATTCGCGGTTGAATATTTATGGTAGTAACCACTGCCACCAGCCAGAAACTTTACAGAGAGGGACTTTAAGGTACCCCCTCGAAAATGAACCCAAGGGAAAAACTATTAACCCTTTCCATTACCTCCATAGTAAGATGGTTTGTACTGGTTAAGTCCATAAGAATAGACTAGTAAAGTCAATGGGGACTTTACATGCCCTGGGAGACAGTAGTCAGTCCCAGTGTATGGAGTCTATGTTTGGGGGTCGCTATGACACCCCTGTGTCACTGCACTGAGGGTGCTGTGTAACATATGTGCATAAAGATGGTTCCAATGGGTGAGAGAAAATCCCATAGGCATTAAACACAAAAATAGCCTACAACACACATGGCAAAAATGCCTAAGAGTGGGAAAAAGAGTCTCACTCTTAGCAGGTAAAAAGAAACAAACCCTTCGAATCCAGCAAAGTTGCTGGGGGACTCTATAGGTAAGGGAAATTAGCAATAGAATGAGAATTCTCCCTATCACTCACCCCCCCGCCCCAAACTAAGGGACAGGAGGATCTAATCCACTCCTGGATGAGTCTCAAACCTCTAGTCGGTTATAAACATCCTAGAGAGACCATCAGCATTTTGGTGGTGACATCCTGACCTGTACCCAATGGTAAAATAAAACCCTTGGAGGCAGATTGACCATTTTAGCAGTTTTGGGTTTTCCACTTTCATTTGCATCAATCATCTCAAGGGTTGGTTGTCTGTTTGAATGGTGAAAGTAGATCCATACAAGTATGGTCTAAACTTCTTCAAACTCCACACAATGGCAAAACATTCTCTCTCAATAGTTGCCCACCTTGTCTCAGGTTCCTTCAGTTTCCTACTGATGAAGCAAATGGGGTGCTCCCTACCTTTCTCATCCAGTTGACTGAGTACTGCAGCTATACCCATATTGGAAGCATCTGTTTGTACAATGAAGGGTTGGTGGTAGTCAGGAGCTCTGAGAACTGGAGCTTGACAAAGGGCTTTCTTCAGGCTTTGAAAGGCCTGATTGCACTCCTCATTCCATTTGATCTTTTTAGGGAACTTAGGAAAGGAGAAGCTATGGACCCATAGTTCTCAATGAAATTCCTGTAATACCCAGTGAGTCCTAGGAAGGCTCTCACCTGGGTTTGAGTAGAGGAGGTTGTACAATTTTGCACAGCTTCAACCTTGTTGAGCAAAGGCCTTATTTCACCACCTCCTACCTCATGCCCAAGGTAGACCACTTTACTCTGACCAATTTGACATTTGCTTGCCTTTATGGTCACATAGGCCTGTTCAAGAGCCTGCAAAACATATCCTAGGTGGTCAACAAGTTCTTTCCAAGTAGGGCTGAACACTGCAATGTCATCCAAGTATGCCATGCAGAAGTCCTCCATCCCATTCAGAACCTGATTAACCATCCTTTGGAATGTAGCAGGTGCATTCTTTAGTCCAAAAGGCATCACCTTAAGTTGGTATTAGCCAACTGGGGTGGAGAATGCAGTTTTCTCCTTGGCATGGTGAGTCAGGGCTATTTGCCAATAGCTTGACGTGAGATCAAATGTGCTGAGGAACTTGGCTGAACCAAGTCTATCCACCAGCTCATCTGTCCTTGGCAAAGGATGGGCATCAGTCTTGGTGACTGCATTTAGAGCACTATAGTCCACACATAATCCCAACTCTTTGGATCCTGCCTTTGGTACTAACACAACTGGGCTAGACCATGGACTAGTAGAGGGTTCTATTACCCAAGATCAAGCATCTTGTTGACCTCTCCTTTGAGGTGGGTTCTTACATTTTCTGACATCCTGTAGCCCCTGCTTTTGACAGGTAAACTGTCACCAGTTTGGGGATCATGTTGGCCTTAAGGGGTCAAACCTGATGTCAGAGAGAACAGAGGGGCAAATTGATTCAACAAAACTTTGCACTCCTCCTGTTGCTCAGGTGTCAGATTAGAAGAGAGATTGACTCCTTCTATTTTCTCATCTAAAGGTTTGCCTCTGGGGAGTTCAGGTAGAGGTTCACTCTCCTCCTCCTCTTGAGCTGAAGCTAGAAGCAAAGCTCCCAGTTCTGGTCTCAAGACATAAGCTTTTAGACGGTTGATGTGAAAGACTAAAGGAGCCTCCTTAGGATTGCCTAAGTCCACCAGATAGTTCACCTCTCCAGGTTTTCCCACAACCTTGAAGGATCCCATCCATTTGTCCTGCAAGGCCCTCTGCCTTGTGGGGACCATAACAAGAACTAGCTGGTCTTGAGCGAACTCAACCATGTTGGCCTTCTGGTCATGCCAATGCTTGACCAGCGCCTGACCTGCTTTCAAGTTATCACTTGCCTCAGCGCTCATGTGTGACATTCTCCTCCGGAGTCCTATCACATAGTCAGTAACTCTGGTGTGGTGGAAGGAGCAGTCTCCAACCCCTCCTTGATTGGGGCCAATGGACCTCTAACCGGATGGCCATAGAGAAGTTCAAAGGGACTGTACCCCACTCTCTCCTGAGGGACTTCTCTATATGCAAAGAGAAGGCATGGCAGTAGAAGATCCCACTTTTTCTTAAGGGGGTCTTCTAAGGCATCTATCATGCTCTTCATGGTTCAGTTGAACCTTTCTACCAACTCATTTGTCTGAGGGTGGTATGCTGTTGAGAACTTGTAGTTAACTCCGCAGTTTTCCCACATGGCCTTCATGTAGTGGGACATAAAATGTTACCCCGTTTCGGATATTACCTCCTTAGGAAACCCAACCCTGGTTAAAATACCAAGGCAGGCCTTAGCCACAGCCGGAGCTGTAACAGTCCTCATAGGCACTGCTTCAGGGAACCTAGTAGCATGGTCTACTACAACAAGTATAAACCTGTTGCCTGAAGAGGTTGTAGGTTCAAGGGGACCAACAATGTCGATTCCTACCCTCTCAATTGGTACTCCCACTACAGGGAGAGGCACTAAGGGTGCCGCGTTCTTGGAGCCACTTTTACCAGAGGTTTGGCAAGTGTGGCAACTCTTGCAATACTTTTCTACCTCAGCCCCCATTTTAGGCCAATAAAAGTAGAGATGGAGCATGTGCAAAGGATTAGTGTCCCTCTCGGGCACATGCTCTGCTATTGGAATCAAGTGAGAGTAGTGTCTTGCTTCTGAGTGTGCGCAGCCTGGGGGTCCAAGTGTACAGCCCCATGTGCACTGCTTCAGGAGCCTTTATTTAAGGACATGGCCCCTCATTACAACACCGGCGGTAACCAATGGCGCTATTAGCACCATGGTTGCTGCCGGTATTGTAACGATTCCGCCAATGGTAAATGGGAAAATACCGCCCCATTACAAGGTTGGCGGGGCGATAATTCCCCATTTACCATTGGCCCTTCCCCATTCCCATTTTTGCCCCATAGGGCTCAATGGGACTGGGGAAGGCGGTAATTACGGTACCGCAAATTGCGGTACTGTAATTACCTCGGAAGTCCCTTTGTGGGTCCCTACTTTAACGGCTGGTCCAGACCAGCCGTTAAGGTCGAGAGCCACAAAGGGACCCCGTAATCAGGCGTTAAGGGTTTAACGGCGCCGACACCTTTTACGGCACCGTTAAACCCTTAACGCCAGGGTCGTAATGACCCCCTTGGTCTGCTCCGTCTCGGTTGCGCGGAGCAGACCACTGCAGCCATACCAATGACGCTACTGGAAGCATGATATAGGTAAGAGAGAGGCAGCATTCTATAGGGATTTTATTTTAACTTAATTCCCAATGTAGTTTGACAAAATAGAGGAATTTTGATTTCCATTTTCTATAATTTGTGAAAGGCAACTTTAGTAATGGGGACAAACTACACTTAAACCTTTTTATTCTCACTCATCTAAAATTGAATGATGGATCCAGATGGGTCATGTAGAATATTGTCACAGCCAATTAGTTATGGCAGTGTAAATCATCATTTTTTAGGTTAAAGAAACAATTCTCCAATTTAGGAGCAAGAGTGTAACAGTCCACAGGATTTGCAGTAATAACTCAGCTAGGAAGGTAAGGAGATGTAAAACCCAGAGATCTGACAAACATAGAATGTTGTATGTTAAGACACTGATCTACATACACTTTACATTATAGATCTTCTGAAATATGTTGGACATTAGTCTTCAAGTATTTTGTATCACAAATTTACAATGAAGGTAAGGCATCACCTTTCTTTTGTTAGATTATTAGGACTAATAGTATTTCGTCCCTCACCTGATACACAGTGCTCACTTGATGAGAATAAGAAGGGTCATCAGGATTTGCATGAAAGACACATGGATGTTCTGGATAGGAATTCACTTAAGATGGTTGCTTTGATGAGAAGACAAGAGAAATAGCCAATTCTCATAGTAATTAGGTAATAATCTTTAAAGAATGAATCACACGCAATTTATTAAAGGTATGGAATATACAGTAAATGGATAAAAGTCAATCAAGTAACTGATGTAGAGCTACAACAAAAATTACTTTGGTCTTTCTCCTTCTATGTCAAAACGCCTGACAATGTAACCTTATCCCCTTGGTGTGGAACTTTTTTCAGATTCACTTGGTATGTGGCATTTATATTATACAAAAAATGATTTTTCCCGTGTTTTGTTCTTTTTTAATGTTGATTGTATTGGCAAAATTGTGTTGGAATTATGTAACATCATATGGGGAACATTGAAATAATGTAATATTAAAGAGGTGATAAATTGACCCTGAAGAAGGCCTTTGTTCTGTAAGGTCAAACACGTTTTGGCAGGAGTATCCCAATCACTGATAGAAATAAAACAAAGATTGAATGTGAAGAGCTTACTGAGATCTCTCATTGGCAAGTATTGGTAACAATTCCAATTGCTAATCAAAAGACTAATATATTGAAAGAATTGAACATTAGTCCATGCACAGTGGATGAACCAATGCCCTTCTTTATACTTTAGAAATATACCTATGTCCTCACAGACAATCATAGTGAATAAAAGCTGTAATTCCACCGACAATATATAGATGCCCTCGCAGGTGACAATGATGAGTAAAGGCTACATACAGATGTACTCGCAGTCCACCGACAACATACAGATGTCCTCGCAGACTTTCATGGTGAGGAAAAGGTGCAATTCCATTGACAGCATACAGGTGTCCTCAAGTGTGAGTAGAGGCTGTTATTCCAGTGATAACATACAGCAGTAATCGGGAGCAAATATGGAGACTAAACGCTTCCATTTCTTTAGAGACGTGCACATGTCCGCCAGGCGATTATGCCGACTAAATGCTGCAATTCCACCGATAACATATAGCTGTCCTCACAGTCGATGAAGGCCCGAAAAGGCTGCAATTCTACCGACAACATACAGATGTCCTCACAGGCGATGATTGCTAGTAATCATTTACAGAAGGCCTCCGAAGTGTTTATGGAGAATAAAGGCTGCATTTCCTTTAAAAAACATACGTATGTCCTCACACACAATCATAGCGAATACAAGCTGTAATTCCACCGATAATGTATAGATGCCCTCCCAGGCGATAATGGTGAGAAAAGGCTGTCTACATATGTCCTTGTGGACGATTGTGCAGAGTAAAGTCTGCAATTCCACCGACAACATACAGATGTCCTCACAGGTGATGATTGCTAGTAGATGTGGCGCTGCCCGATGACTGGGCACGCACGCGGCGGCGTGCGTGCTTGCAACATAAATAAACGGGGCATTCCCGGCCGCGGGAGAGTGACCGGAAAGCCCGGACCGAGAGGACGTCTCTGTCTGAGTCCTTCGGGTTGGGGGTTTTTTGGGTTTGCGGGCTTACGGAAGGCGCTGGGGGGTCCCGACCAACCCCCAACAATGGCGACGAGTGGGGGAAACAATGCCTGGGCCCGACAGTGACTTGACCGGCAATTTTTGTTAATTTGCAGCGAGGTCGCCTTGAGACTTCGCTCTGGCCCGCAGGCTGTGCGTTACCAACGTGGCTGGCGGCCATTTTGTGAATCAGGCCGTGAAACTTCTCCGAGCTCCGGTTTGAGCTGAGAAGTGCATCCAGGCCTAATCTTTGGCAATCCTGTCAGCAGGCAGTGTTACCTGCATGTGACTATGCCCAGTTGGTGATTTTGCATTTTCCTGGGTCTCCTACGTCGAGTGCAAGCAAGAAGGAGGGCCACAATGGCTGGGCCTGCATAGCCCATATTTCTTTCTTGTCCTACTTTTTGGAGCAGCTGGAAGCTGAGGCTCCTCTTCATCTTCTTCATCATCAGACTGGTGGCCCCACTGATCTTCATCCTCTTCATCATCACAGAGGTGTGGTGCAGCAGCAGTTTTCTCCAATGGTGCTGGCTGGAGGTATTTGGACTTAGGGCCTCATTACACGGTAGGCGGTAAGGGTTTACCGGTACCGGTAAGGGCACCGGTACCGGTAAACCCTTACCGCCTTACTACGAGGTCCCTTTGCGGGTCCTCCCTTAACGCCTGGTTTTTCCAGGTGTTAAGGACGGGACCCGCAAAGGGACCTCAGAGCTAATTACGGTACCGCAATTTGCGGTACCGTAATTAGCACCTTCCCCTTTCCCATTATGCCCTATGGGGCAAAAATGGGAATGGGGAAGGGTTAATGGGGATTGGGGAATTACCGCCCCCGCTCACCTTGGAATAGGGCGGTAATTCTGCCATCCACCAAGGCGGACTCGGTACGGTACCGGCGGCAACCATGGCGCTAATAGCGCCATGGTTACCGCCTATCGTGTAATGAGGCCCTTAGTGTTTGAGTTGCGGCCCCTGTCCTCCACGCTGGGGGTGCCTGTGTGCTCGAACGAATGAGTGATACTGAGGACCAGGACGGAGCTGCGGTGCAGCAGCCTCCATGTGCGCCAGCAGCACCTCAAGGTTTGCTACCTCCAGTGCAGCCGGCACAGCAGCCTCCAGGTGGTCAGGCAGGCCCTCAAGGTCCTCTACTTCCAGCGCAGCCTGTGGCAGCACCCATTGTTCAGCAGATTCTCCCCGTTATGGCTCACGTGCACGGGCGGCTCTGCAGCCCATCCCGGAGTTTGATGTATCGGGCCCACCTTCCAATTTGGGGCCCAGATGAAGGAGGTGGGTGGACCGCCTGGACATGTACTTTCGGGCTGCCCAGGTGGTAGATGATGCTACCCAGCTGGCAACGATGCTGTACTCGGCAGGTCCATCTGTTCAAGAGACTTTTGAATCGCTTCCGCCAGGGGATGGATCCTATGATCAGGCAAAGGGCGCTCTGCAGGCCTACTTTCTGCCTCTCGCCAATGCGGATTATGAACGTTTTGTCATGCTCTCTGCCAAACAGAAAGACGATGAGACTCTGGACACTTTCTATGGGCGCCTAAGGCGTCTCTCGCTGGCCTGTGCTTGGGGTGATGCAGAGGACATGATCAGGACGATGCTGATCCAGGCTTGCAATCAGACAAATTAAGGTGCCAGGTGCTAAGGGAGCCTGGAATTACACTTCAGCGCATCCTTGAACTGGGGAGGCGCCATGAGGTGTCGGAGGCGAGGGCAGCTAGAAGGGAGGCTGGGTCGCGCCCCATCAAGACCAAAGAGGTATGAGCGATGTGGCGAGGTGGCAGGGGCACCCGAAGACCTGGCAGCAGTCCCCGGGATCGAGCCGGGAGGGCAGGATAAATCTGCAAAAAATGTCAGTATGACCTGCCCCACCCTGCTGAGTGCCCTGCGGCTGGAAAGACCTGTGGACGGTGTGGTCTGCCGGATCATTTCTCGAGGGTATGCAAAGCCGCAATTCCAGTATTGGTACTGAGGGGCCCGGGACGGTCCAGTCTCAATCGCCAGAGTCGACCATCCAACGTCGCTCAGGTGGATCAGACTGAGGAGGATGCCCAGGTGGAGGAAGCTGAAGAAGAGGAGGACGAGAACATCTTCTTTGTCTCGAGTGTGGGGATCCTGAAAAGTAAGAACAGGAGACAGCCAAGGTGCGTGGTTGAGGTGAACCGATCTCCAGTCCCCGTCCTCGTGGACACTGGGGCGTCGGTGAATGGAATGGCCCATGGACACTATGATGCCATGGACCAGCCCCCCAAGCTGGCTGCTCCCAAGGCCCGCATTTATGCCTTCGGTGGTGTTGACCCCATCCCTCTGGACGGTGTGTTCGTGGCAAAAGTAGAACATGAGGGCTCCCAAATCACAGCACGATTCTACGTGACACCGGTGTGCACCAACACGCTACTAAGTTGTGCTGCAGCAGAGGCCCTCAGCATCGTCAGCTTCGCATACTCTGTCTATTTAGAGGACATTAATGACTTGCTCGAGAAGTATGCCGCGCTGTTCAAGGGGATCGGCCAGATGGCCGGTGACCCAGTGAGGTTACACATTGATGAGTCGGTGCAGTCCATTGCCCTGAAACATCGAAGGGTGCCGTTCCACCTCCGTGAACTTGTCGACAAGGAGCTGGACAATTTGGTCAATCTTGACATTATAGAAAAGGTGGAAGGCCCGACGCCCTGGGTGTCCCCGATAGTGGTGGCACGGAAGCCTAAACAACCCGATGCTGTTAGAATCTGCGTCGACATGAGGCTCCCGAACAGGCCATTAAGAGAGAGAGGCACCTCACCCCGACGATTGACGACATCATTGCGGAGGTACAGGGCGCTCGTTTCTTTTCGAAACTGGACCTTCGAGCAGGCTATCACCAGGTTGTCCTCCACCCCGAGCCGAGGTACATTACCACCTTCACGACACACCGAGGGCTAAATTGCTACAAGAGACTGAGCTTTGGTGTGTCCCCGGCGGCGGATGTGTCCTAAAACATTATTCGGGGCGCCCTGGCTGATCTACAGGGCATTTTGAACATAAGCAACGACATCCTGGTGTTTGCCAGAACGGAGGTAGACCATCTGAGGTGGTTGGCGAAGACGTTCAGAAGCCTGCAATCCTTGGGACTCACCCTCCACAAAGAGAAGTGTGAATTTCTCCGACCATCGATAGAATTCTTTGTTTTTGTATTCAAAGAGGGGGGCTGTCTCCTGATCCCCGGAAGGTGCAGGACATAAAGAAGGTGCAGCCTCCGGAGTCCATATCTGAGGTGCGAAGCTTCCTAGGCATGGTCACATACTGTGGGCGGTTCATTAAAAATCTGGCCTCCAGATACGAACCGCTCAGGGCACTGACCAGGAAGGATGTCATCTAGAACTGGGGCCCGCTAGAACAGGTGGCTTTTGATGATATAAAGGGTGCTCTGGGGGCTGAAGACACCATGTCCTTCTTCGATCCCGCGCTGCCTTCAGAGATCATCGTCGGCGCCAGCCCATTCGGCCTGGGCGCTGTGCTAACACAAATTGACAGCGGTGGGGCGTCCGCCCGGCGGCCTATGCCAGCAAGGCCCTGTCCGATGCAGAGCAGCGATACTCACAGTTTGAGCGTGAGGCATTGGGATTACTGTGGGGATGCCGGCACTTCCAGCTTTACGTCCTTGGACCCCCGGTGACGGTGGTGACAGACCACAAGCCGATGCTTCCCATCCTGGCAGGGTCGTCATCCAAGCCACCGGCACGCATTGAGCGGTGGATGCTCGCCCTTTTGGAGTATGGAGTCACCTTGGTATACCGACCAGGGGCGAACAATGCTGCATACTATCTCTCCAGACACCCTGGGGCGTACGCAGGTGAAGACCAGGATGCCTGTGCAGAAGAGGCGGAAGAGCACGTTCGGGTGGTGGTGGAGGCAGCCACGCCAAATGCCATGCCTCTCCAGGAGCTGGAGGCAGCGCAAGATGAGTGCTTCCAGATCCTAAGGCACTCGATGAAACAGGGCTCCTGGAAGTCGGTGCTGGAGGCTCTGGCGGGGCGCACCCAGGAGGCCAGGACCAGACTTGAGCAACTATGGAAAGTATGGGAGGAGTTATCGTTCTCGACATCTGGCCTACTGCTCCGCGGAGATCGGATTGTGGTGCCCCAATCGAAGGTGGACGAGGTGATCGCGTTGGCTCACCGTGGTCATCAGGGTGCCGCCAAGACCAAGGCACGCCTACGGCTGAAGATGTGGTTCCCTGAGCTAGAACGCAAAGTGGATGACTTCGTGGCGGCCTGTGTTTGGTGCCAGGTGGCATCTCCCCTGCAGCGGGAACCTGCAATAGAGACAATGCCTAGGGGGGCGCGCCCTTGGGAAATCGTTCATGCGGACTTTGGATCCACCACCATGGGCACCCATTTCCTAGTTCTGGTCGACGAGTACTCTAAATACCCCGAGGTGGAGTTTGTGGACTCTGTGGCGTTTGAGCACGTCGTGGTGGCCGTGGAAAAGGTGTTTGTGCCCATGGTTTCCCACGCACGCTGTACTCGGACAACGGGGCGCCATTCCAGAGCGAACGCTTCTCGGAGCTGATGGAGAGCTATGGGGTGGTGCACAGGAAAATCATGCCCCTCTGGCCCAGGGCCAATGGCGAAGCAGAACGGCGTATGAGGACTCTAAATAAGACCTTTAGAATTGCTCAGGGGCAGGGGCAGTCGCTCCAGAGAGCCCTGCACCAGTTTCTGAGGGTGTACCACACCACGCCACATGCATCCACTGGAGTGGCCCCGGCTGAGGCATTTTTCAAGCGGTGTCCTCAGGGTTTGCTACCGGAGGTAGGAGAGAAAGAACCTGGAGTGATCAATGACCAACAGGTCGAGATGGACCGGCGGCTGAGGATCGAGCAAGAGAACGCTCGGAGAGGGCTTCGCCCGCAGCGGCTGGAGCCTGACGATGAGGTCCTCATTAGGAACAGGCATCCCCATGGGAAGCTCTCCCTACCGTATGAACCGGAACCGCTGGATGTCGTCAGGGTCCGGGGATCCATGGTGACTGCATCGGATGGACGGTCGGCGGTAACTCGCAAAGTGAGTTTCTTCAAGAATCTGCGGGATCCAAGAACTGATCTACCTCCTGATCCAGACCCAGGAGAGATCCCTGAGGATGAAGGGGAAACACCCTGTCTGCCTGAGTCCCCGGCCCGGGGCATGCTCCTGGACAGATCACCTGTGCCGGAGGTGAGCAGGAGGTACCCCCAGAGGGCTGGGCGAGGGAAACCTGCTCACCTCAGCGATTACGTGTTGGGTCACCTGGTTGTTTGTCCTGAGGGTGAGAACTGTTAAGTAAGGGGACCCGGGTGGATGTCAATAAAGGGGTGTTTTGAACATGGGGTTTCGTAAAATGTTAAGTATTCATTTTGGTTTGGTTTGCAGTGTCTAGTATTAGTATTGTTATTGTTCTCCCAGAAAAAGGAGGAGTGTGGCGCTGCCTGATGGCTGGACGTGCACGCGGTGGCGTGACGTTGAACGCCGCCGCGTGCAACATAAATAAACGGGGCGTTCCCGGCCGCGGAAGAGCGACCGGGAAGCCCGAACCAAGAGGACGTCTCTGTCTGAGTCCTTCGGGGTTGGGGGCTTACGGAAGGCGCTGGGGGGTCTCGACCAACCCCCAACAGTAGAGGCTGTAATTCCAAGTGGAGGTTGCAATTCCACTGATAACATACAGAAGTAATCAGAAGCAATTATGGAGACCACACCAATAATCAAGGAATGTGGAATGTATTGAAAAAGGTAATGAAATAACAAAATGAAAAATCAAATGTGCAAATAAAGAAATAATGAAAGGAAAAAAATGAAAAAAGCATTCCAATGTAAAACTAAAATCCACAACAGGAAACTAGAAAAGTGGTCCATTGCCATTGTCCATATAAAGTACATTAAAGAGGAGCCACCTTTTGCTTTGAGGTCCTTAGCCACAGGGGCTGCCAGGTAGAGGGCTGCCCTGGTAGTGTCGGTTAAGTCTGACGATTAGACCAATGAGTGGAGGTGGGTGGGCAGGGAGGCGGGCGGGAAACAACACGGAAGGGAAGGCCGAGGGCCCAGCACAAATTCAATATTTAAATGCAGAAAATCCGCAGGTGCAACGCAGTACAAAAAGCATAGAGCACCTACCTCAGCAGCCTGGTCGAAATGGAGGCAGCTGCGAGGACATGGCTACAAGCCAAGGGGCCCCGGACCAATGACGGGAGGTGGGCGATCTGGGAGCCAGGAGGGGAAACAACACGGAAGGGAAGGAAAGCTAGGGAGGGCACTCTAACGGGCCAAGGGCCCAGCACAAATTCAATATTTAAATGCAGACAATCTGCAGGTGCAACGCGGTACACAAAGCACACAGCACCTACCTCAGCAGCCTGGTGGAAATGGAGGCAGCTGCGAGGACATGGCTACAAGCCCAGGAGCCCCGGACCAAAGAGGGCAGGTGTGTGGGCTGGGAGGCAGGAGGGAAACAACACGGAAGGGAAGGAGAGCGAGGGAGGGCACTACAACGGGCAGAGGGCCCAGCACAAATTCAATATTTAAAAGCAGATAATCTGCAGGTGCAACACAGTACAAAAACACACAGCAGCCTGGTGGAAAATTGCCTATTTGCATAAATTGTAGGTTTTTATTCTAACAGGGGAAGATTCCATCCCTGATTGAAAATGTATAGTCCAATTTCCAGCCCAACATTGATTATGTGGGTGGACAGCAGTGACACCAAGTGTGAATGATTTTATTCAGTTTAAGTGAAGTTGGTTGTCAATTGTATATCTAGAGCTAGTTGTGACAACAGTAAGGGACAAGGGAAAGGTGGGCAGTCAGTCCCATTTTAAGAGAAAGTAGTGCAGGGGAGCAGTGTCCCTGCCTGCGCGAGATGGAGCATGTGCGAAGGATTAGTGTCCGTCTCGGGCACATGCTCTGTTATTGGAATCAAGTGAGAGTAGTGTCTTGCTTCTGAGCGTGCGCAGTATGGGGGTCCAAGTGTACAGCTCCATGTGCACTGCTTCAGGGGCCCTTATTTAAGGACATGGCCCCTCATTACAACACCGGCGGTAACCAATGGCGCTATTAGCACCATGGTTGCTGCCGGTATTGTAACGAGTCCGCCAATGGTAAATGGGAAATACCGCCCCATTACAAGGTTGGCGGGGCGGTAAGTCCCCATTTACCATTGGTCCTTCCCCATTCCCATTTTTGCCCCATAGGGGTCAATGGAACTGGGGAAGGCGGTAATTACGGTACCGCAAATTGCGGTACCGTAATTACCTCGGAAGTCCCTTTGCGGTTCCCTACTTTAATGGCTGGTCCAGACCAGCCGTTAAGGTCAGGAGCCGCAAAGGGACCTCGTAATCAGGCGTTAAGGCTTTAACGGCGCCGACACCTTTTACGGCGCCGTTAAACCCTTAACGCTAGAGTCGTAATGACCCCCCTGGTCTGCTCTGTCTCGGTTGCGCAGAGCAGACCACTGCAGCCATACCAATGACGCTACTGGAAGCATGATATAGGTAAGAGAGAGGCAGCATTCTATAGGGATTTTATTTTAACTTAATTCCCAATGTAGTTTGACAAACTAGAGGAATTTTTATTTACATTGTCTATAATTTGTGAAAGGCTACTTTAGTAATGGGGGCAAACTACACTTAAACCTTTTTATCCTCACTCATCTAAAATTGAATGATGGATCCAGATGGGTCATGTAGAATATTGTCACAGCCAATTAGTTATGGCAGTGTAAATCATGATTTTTTAGGTTAAAGAAACAATTCTCCAATTTAGGAGCAAGAGTGTAACAGTCCACAGGATTTGCAGTAATAACTCAGCTAGGAAGGTAAGGAGATGTAAAACCCAGAGATCTGACAATCATAGAATGTTGTATGTTAAGACACTGATCTACATACACTTTACATTATAGATCCTCTGAAATATGTTGGACATTAGTCTTCATGTATTTTGTATCACAAATTTACAATGAAGGTAAGGCATCACCTTTCTATTGTTAGATTATTAGGACTAATAGTGTTTCGTCCCTCACCTGATACACAGTGCTCACTTGATGAGAATAAGAAGGGTCATCAGGATTTGCATGAAAGACACGTGGATGTTCTAGATAGGAATTCACTTAAGATGGTTGCTTTGATGAGAAGACATGAGAAATAGCCAATTCTCATAGTAATTAGGTAATAACCTTTAAAGAATGAAGCACACGGGACACAGTGTTTTGTGATCTCACAGAGCAATGTATTAAAGGTATGGAATATACAGTAAATGGATAAAAGTCAATCAAGTAACTGATGTAGAGCTACAACAAAAAATATTTTGTTCTTTCTCCTTCTATGTCAATGCCTGACAATGTAACCTTATTCCCTTGGTGTGGAACTTTTTCGGATTCACTTGTTATGTGGTATTTATATTATACAAAAAATGATTTTTCCCGTGTTTTGTTCTTTTTTTAATGTTGATTGTATTGGCAAAATTGTGTTGGAATTATGTAACATCATATGGGGAACACTGAAATAATGTAATGTTAAAGAGGTGATAAATTGACCCTGAAGAAGGCCTATGTTCTGTAAGGTCAAAACACGTTTTGGCAGGAGTATCCCAATCACTGATAGAAATAAAACAAAGATCTGAATGTGAAGAGCTTACTGAGATCTCTCATTGGCAAGAATTGGTAACAATTACAATTGCTAATCAAAAGACTAATATGTTGAAAGAATTGAACATTAGTCCATGCACAGTGGATGAACCAATGCCCTTCTTTACACTTTAGAAATATACCTATGTCCTCACAGACAATCATAGTGAATAAAAGCTGTAATTCCACCGACAATATATAGCTGCCCTCGCAGGTGACAATGATGAGTAAAGGCTACATGCAGATGTACTCGCAGTCCACCGACAACATACAGATGTCCTCGCAGACTTTCATGGTGAGGAAAAGGTGCAATTCCATTGACAGCACACAGGTGTCCTCAAGTGTGAGTAGAGGCTGTTATTCCAGTGATAACATAGAGCAGTAATCGAGAGCAAATATGGAGACTAAACGCTTCCATTTCTTTAGCGACGTGCACATGTCCGCCAGGCGATTATGCCGAGTAAATGCTGCAATTCCACCGATAACATATAGCTGTTCTCACAGTCGATGAAGGCCAGAAAAGGCTGCAATTCTACCGACAACATACAGATGTCCTCGCAGACGACGATAACGTGTAAAAGCTGCGATTCCACTTACAATTTTAGGCGGTAATTTGACTTTCAAGATAGAGATTTCCTTACAGCACATGACATACCTGAGGCTGAAGTTAGCTTTTTTATTCGGCCTTCTTCTTATTAGCAGCAGGCTTAAATTAGTTTTTTTTTCGGCCAGCTTCCTGTCTATACAGATGTCTTTGCAGGCGATTATGCCCAGTGATGCTACAATTGCACAATCATTTACAGAAGGCCTCCGAAGTGTTTATGGAGAATAAAGGCTGCATTTCCTTTAAAAAAACATACCTATGTCCTCACACACAATCATAGCGAATACAAGCTGTAATTCCACCGACAATATATAGATGCCCTCGCAGGCGATAATGGTGAGAAAAGGCTGTCTACATATGTCCTTGTGGACGATTGTGCAGAGTAAAGTCTGCAATTCCACCGACAACATACAGATGTCCTCACAGGCGGTGATTGCTAGTAGAGGCTGTAATTTCAAGTGGAGGCCGCGATTCCACTGATAACATACAGAAGTAATCAGAAGCAATTATGGAGACTAAAGGCTGCCATTTCTTTAGCGACGTGCAGATGTCCACCAGGCGATTATGTCGAGTAAAAGCTGTAATTCCACCCTCAACATACCGATGTCCCTGCAGGCGATTAAGGCGAGTAAAACCCTCCAATAACATACCAATGTCCTCGCGGCGGCGATGACGAGTAAAAGCGGCAACTCCGTTGACAACATACAGATGTCCTTAGAGTAAAGACTGTAATTCCACCGACAACATATAGATGTCCTCGCAGGCAATTATGCTGCGTAAAGGCGGCCATTCCACCGACAATATACAGATGTCCTGATGATGGCGAATAAAAGCTGTAATTCCACAGAGTGAAGGCTTCATTGCCCCTGACAACATACCGAAGTAATCAGAAGCAATTATGGAGACTATCTGCCAGGCGATTCTGAGTAAATGCTGCAATTCCACCGATAACATACAGCTGTCCTCGCAGGCCAATATGGCGAGTTTAAGCTGTCGTTCCAACGACAATATGTAGACAGACGACGATTGAGTGTAAAAGCTGCGATTCCACGTACAATTTTAGGCGGTAATTTGTCTTTCAAGATAGAGATTGCGTTACAGCACATGAAATACCTGAGGCTGAAGCTTGCTTTTTTATTCGGGCAGTTTATAACTTTTTTATTCGGCCAGCTTCTTATTACCATGCTTAAATTAGGTTCATATTCGGCCAGCTTCCTGCTTATACAGATGGCTTGGCAAGCGATTATGCCCAGTGACACTACAGTTGCACAATCATTTACAGAAGCCCTCAGAAGTGTTTATGGAGACTAAGGTTTCAATTCCTTTAAAAAACGTACATATGTCCTCGCAGACAATCATAGTGAATACAAGCTATAATTCCACCAACATTATGGGGGTAATTCATAGAATTCGGCGCACAAGTGGGGCACGCGGTTGGCGCACAGAGTGCGTGTGTGGCAGCCTGAGTCAGCGATGTGCGCCAAAACCCATTTCGGCGCACAGCGTATTCATGGATTAATATATCCATAAGCAGCCGTGGCGCAGAGTAGCGCAGCCTCCTTGCAGAAGCACCAGTTACGCCCCAACCCCACCCCATACACCAAAAACAACGCACAAATCCAGTACATGGCGCAAAGGCCAGTGGACCAGCATACAGCCCCCCAACCACGAAATCAGGTGTAAAACTCCCCAAGCACCCCTCGGAATATACGTACCCGTTCGTGCCAGGCCAATCGCATGTAAAACTCCACGCGCACCCCTCAGAATACACGTACCCGCTCGCGCCAGGTCAATCACATGCAAAACTCCATGCGCACCCCTCGGAATACACGTACCCACTCGCGCCAGGCCAATCGCGTGTAAAACTCTGCGTGCACACCTCAGAATACATGTAACTGCTCGTGCCAGGCCAATCGTGTGTAAAACTTCACGCGCACCCCTCAGAATACAAATACCCGCTCGCGCCAGGCCAATCACGTGTAAAACTCCACGCGCACCCCTCGGAATACATGTACCACGCTCGCTTCAATTTAAATGCATGGGAAAAGTCCCCCCACGTGGTGTGGGCTGCCTGTGGGGCATGGAGAGGGTAAAAGGGCTGCCTGCGGGCAATGGGGAGGGTGGATGGGCTGCCTGCGGTCATGGGGAGGGTGAAAGGGCTGCCTGCAGGGCATGGGGAGGGTGAAAGGGCTGCCTGTGGGGCATGGGGAGGGTGAAAGGGCTGCCTGCACGTATTCCAGGGGTGCGCAGGGAGTTTTACACTCAATTTCACTTGCGCAAGCTGGTACGTGTATTCCGAGGGTTGCGCAGGGAGTTTTACATGCGATTGGCCTGGTGTGAGTGGGTACGTGTGTTCCGAGGGGTGCGCGGGGAGTTTTACACACGATTGGCCGGGCGCAAGGGGATATGTGTATTCTGAGGGGTGCGCGGGCGGTTTTACATGTGATTGGCCTTACGCGAGCGGGTACGTGTATTCCGAGGGGTGCGTGGGGAGTTTTACACACAATTTTGCAGTGTCGGCCCTCCCGGGTGTGCTCTTCCCCCCCTCCCCATGCCCTGCAGGCAGACCACACCACATGGGACCACACTACATCCGTGGGCATGCCCCGCATGCAGCCCATCCACCCTCCCCATGCCCCGCAGGCAGCCCATCCACCCTCCCCATGACCCTCAGGCAGCCCATCATCCCTGAACATGAACCCGCAGGCAGGCCAAATGGCACCATGCACTTGGGAGCCCCGACTCATGTCCTCCAACCCACCCACCCCACCCCCAGTGACGGGCACCTGCCAGCAGGCCTCGACTCATGTCCCACACCTCACCCACCCCACCCCCAGTGATGGGCATCTTCCAGCAGGCCCCGACACATGGCCCACCAAACAACATGTCATAACAAAACAGACCCATGGCCCTAATGCCAACCCAAATCCCTCTGCCCCCTAGTACAAGCACGCAACCATCAACTGCACCCACTCCTAAATTTCCTATGCCACGCGAGTCTCAAAAGAACCAGCATGGCCATGCATGAGTGTACAACAAAGCCACACAGTGGCAACACATGACTGCGGCAATGCTCATAGAGACATGCACGAAACCAATGACAGTACACCACACCAATAATCAAGGAATGTGAAATGTATTGAAAAAGGTAATGAAATAACAAAATGAAAAATCAAATGTGGAAATAAAGAAATAATGAAAGGAAAAAAATGAAAAAAAAGAATTCCAATGTAAAACAAAAATCCACAACAGGAAACTAGAAAAGTGGTCCATTGCCATTGTCCATATAAAGTACATTAAAAAGAATAAAAACCATTGATCCAAGGGAAGTTCAAATAACGAAATTATGTACAAGTCTTGAACTATTTACAATGCAAGTCCAAAGGGTCCATGATCCTAAAAGAAAAGGAAATTTACCAAAAAACCTATTAAAAAAAAATCTATATGCATAAAGTGGAGCAATGTCCATGAACTCCAAAAAAAAAAAATACTAAACAAAGGAAACCTAACCCTAAAGAACTATGTACAAAGGCGGTGGGCAAGTCCTACAGCTCACTCTTCGATGTTCCGGGCCAGGGCATCATCGAACTCCTCTTCAAAGTCCTGGAGGCGGCCTCTCCACTGGTCTTGAGGTCTCGCAGGGATGCAGCCATGGCCTCCTCCAACTTCCTGCGAGTTGCCTTGAGGCACTCAGCCCGCCTCAATGCCCTGCGCATGGAGTTCTTCGCCCTGAACATAGTGAGCCGTGCCTCCTCTGTCCGCCGCCACTCTGCATCTATCTGCTGGCCCAACCGCTGCCAAACGGAAGACACTCCCAATCCAGGGTCCTCCTGCCCTCCGGCCGATGCCTGCCCCTGTGATGTTGATGGCCCAAGCCATCATCGCTCCCACCTTGAGCCTGCTGCTGCCGTGCATGTGCCCTGCCTGTTGTTGCCTGCACATCCTCCTCTTGCTGGGTTCCAGTTGGTGGGGTCGCCACCCCTACTGGACCTCCGACTCCTGAGTGTGGCAGGGATGTGTCCTCCACCAGCCTGGCCGCTGGCTTAGGGGCAGCTCCACAGGGTTCCCAGGTGATACTTGGGCAGGAAGATGGCACGGAGGACGACTGGCGCATGGGGGTTCAGTTGAGGAGGGGGTCGCTAGGAGATCCAGCACACGGAGTAATCCAGCATTGGTGACCTGTCCTAGTAGGCTGACACGGTCAATGAGGTATTCGAAATGACGTGCATTGTCCTCACGAGAACCATGCGCGTCATCCCGAATACCACGTTGACGCAACGTCACCCCAGCTAGGACAGGCTCAACACGGTCCCAGATTGCCACGTGCGCAGGGAGAGGAAGGCCAATTGTTGTGAGAGCATACCCTCCCTGAAAACGGGTCTGGACGGAGGCATCCCTGCTGGTGCCGGATGATGCAGTCACAGGATCAGGGACAGGATTACACACAGGCACCTCTGCGGTGGCCTGTGCTGCCTCCTGTCCCTGCCCCTGGACTGTACCACTAGCACCAGTGGAATCCCCCCTCCAGGCCCTGTGCGTGGGCCTTCCATGGCCTCCTCCCCAACCGAACCCCCACCAACCTGGATGACTCTGTGCCATCTTCCTCCATAGGCCCCTGTGCGGGCTCAGCTGCCCCTTCTGCTGCCGAGGAGTCCACCTCCAACCTCCACCTCTTGGACCTTCCCTCGGCAGCTGCGGCCGCGGACGCGGCACCAGACTCCTCACTCCCCGAAGAGATGTCAACCTGGGAGGGGAGCTGGGCCTTGCGTCTCCTGCTGGCGGTGGGATCCCTGCCACTGTGCTCCACAGCACCGTCTCGGCCCTCTTCATTAGTTGACGCTGCAGACAGGGAGAGACAGAACACAGGCATAAGGGCACTGTACAATGGTCTGATACACACATGACAGTTACACATGAGTGGCAGACTCAAACTTCACAGTTGGCATCACACTCCCAACACACATATCAATTGAACCCATACACATGCGCAAATTAACAGGAATCGTGCAGCAGGCAGCAGCATCCATACACACACAACAGCATGAAGATCCAAAGGTTAGCCTGACATCACATGCAACACGGGGAGTGCCGAACACATGCACACACGCCACCAGACATACATGCATCTGTACATCTCCACTACCTGTCACAGTGCAATCAACTATGTCACATCTGCCAATGGGGTTCCTACATGTCTGTGTCACATGCATCCATGGCGTATCACATTTGCACACATGTCAAACACACACATGCACATGTATGCCGTGCATGTACATGAAGGTGGAACCAGCATCCATGTGTCATACCCCAACCATGCCATAGTACATACACAGAAATGCTAACATGTGTGCATCCCACATGCATTCGTGCATCATGCATTTCAACACATACACCATTGATGTGTCTCACACATGACTGGACTCACATGTGACAGGCTCATGTCCCTGCACATACATATCCATACATGGACCTTTCAAGACATACGTCCTAGTTGCACACACCTGGCACACCTCAACATGCACTGTGTCCAATCAGTACACATGGCCACTTACCGCTTGACTCCGGATGGGTATGCCTCTCAAGGACCTGGAGGTGAAGCGCTGGGCGTATATGTTCCAGGACCCTCATCTGGTCATTGGTAAGGTGGAACTGGCACCCATCTGCATCCGCTGCCTCCAAGAGGCACCAGGCCTTCCTGAGGGTCCTGGACCTGAAGTCCTCCCAGCGCTTCCGGACGTGTCGTATGTCGAGGGGTGCCACCCCCTCCACGTTGATGGCAGCCACAATGTCCTTCCAGATCCTTTTCCATCCATCATTCTCCGTGCGTGCTCTTCATAATGAACCAGGACTTGCTCCACCAGGATACCAACTTCTGCGGCACTGAAGCTGGTAGCCCTCTGCCTCTCTGGCTGGGGGTCGTCAGTGGTCTCTGATGGTGTTTGCCCCAACATGGCAACCCTGAGGCAGGTGTGGGTGGGTAACTGGGTCCTGGTGCTGGGCTGTGGAGCGATGGAACTTCAGTCGGGAGTCTTCTGTTCCAGCAGGGGTGGTCACAGCTACTGGACTCCTGCAGATGGCTGATGTACAGGCACCAAAAAGCAGGGCACCTGGCCAGCAGGCAGGCAGGCAGCAGCAGATTGCTGGTGGGAGGTTGCTCGGAGCTCTGGGGCAGTAAATCACCTTTCTGGGCAGGAGTGTGGTCTTCCGTGTGTTGTCGCGTGGCCAGCTTGATACAGAGTGATTTGGCACGTGAAAAACAGCACGTTTGTGTGAATTCCGAGGAAAGGGCCTTGGCGCATAAGTGCGGTGACGTAACGTGCACACAAGTATTTCCCTGGCACGGGTTGAAGGTCCCACGTGGGTTTCCATCGCTCTGTACATGCTTTTCGTGAAAAGCGGTGCGTGTGTTTTCCAGGCATTGGGTTTCACACGCAATTACTTCACAGCGGCTACAGTGCGTACTTCTTCTTTGGCGTGGGTGTTGGCTACACGTTCTTCTTCTACACGCAAGGCAGATGGTGAGTCGCACATGCTATTTTTCCCACTGCGGGTGTCCCTGTTTGTTGCGTACCCCTTTTTTTCCGGACATACTAGCCTGCGTGTTGCTCACGTACATATTTGTTGTGTTCCTGGCTGCCACAGCGTACTGCGTGTGTTTTTTTACATGCACATGGGCTACAGGGGTCGCTTATCTATTTTTCTTGGTTTTATGGGATGCCTGTGCATTGCATGACACATAATTTCTCCTAGGGGGACACAGAATGGGACATTTATCGTAGCTGTATATACGTGTTTTTTGTTTGCGCACACTTTTGTAATGCACAGGGACACTACCGCCTGCCTTTGTGTGGCGGACGTGTTTAGGCCTGTGCGTGTCTTTGGCCATGCGCAGGTTTCCCCTATTCGATTCCATGAATACATGTGGTTCGCATGCGTGTGGGCGTTCCATGTACTTCCCAGCAGTACATCCCCAGTTACACCCTTATTTCCACGTGTTGTTCCCCATTCTGTGCGTTCCGCCCCCTTTTTGGTGTGTGCGCTAACACTGTGTGCTTTTGCTGTGCGCCTCACGCATGGCTTTCTGGATGTTGCAATGACATGTGCGCCCGTGTGCTTTAGCTTGCTTTTTCACGCTTGCGCCACCTTGGACCACGATTTTCGGTGCACATTTGTTCCATGAATCGGCCCCAATGGCTCCTGAGTTTAGATTTCTTAAGGGCATTGTTATTGGGTTATTTGTCTGGTTGCTTTTACCATTCTCATTTACTGTTGCCCCTTCTGGGTCAGTAAGTTTTTGAACCCCTGTCGCGGTTCCCCTGCTCCCTTCCCTTTCTGCAGTTCGTTGGTTTTCCTGATTGGACGGGTTTCCTTGGGACACATCCTCATTTTTTTTACCCTTTTTTAAGGATTTGTTGTTTCCTGGCTGGGTAGATGACAGTTCAGCTCTGTTGTGTTGTACAAGTTCAGCTCTGTTATATTGTACGAGGACGTCATTGGGTCCAGGGATCACTTGAATGTCTGCTTCCATACCCTCCTTAGTTCTCCTACTCTTTGTTAGGAGTTCTTTTTTTATTGGCTGGAAGGTGTTTCGACTCTGTTGTAGGTTCTAGTGGCGACGTTGGATCCAAGAGTTCCATGAGTGTTAGCTTCGATACCCTCGGTCATGGCTGTTGCCACCCACTCATCAGACTTGTTTCCTGGAACCTCCAATACTGATTCTCTCCTTTCTGCTTGTCTCTTATCTTGTCTTTCCTTTATCATCGGCTCCAGTATATCGTGCAACAACTGAGCAACTTTTGCCTCACACTTGTCTAGATTGTTTTGTACCAATATTATGAAACCTTCCATGAAGATCGTCTTCGAGTGCATCATGGCCAGAAAGGTGGAATGGTCTTGCAGTATACTGGCCAGGTCTTCATAGAGTTTCATGAAAGGCGCTAGAATTGCTGTAATTGTGGAGACCAACAGGAGCTTTTCTTCTGGGTATCCATGTAAGTTTGGTCCTTCTATTGTTGTTTCTTTATTGAACTCAACTGGTGTTGGTGACTTTGATGAGTTAATGGTTGCATGTACTGTGTTTCTTTCAGTGACTTGCTCCGTCTCCGTTTCCTTGTTGGTTTGTGTTGCCCGGTCTTGTGTAATCCCTTTTTTGGTTTTCCCGTTCGTCTTTGTCTTGGTTATTTGTTTGTGTTGTATTATCTTTTGTTGTCTTTCTAATCATCTCTGTGTTTTGCACGATTTTGGCTTCGTCACTTATTAATGTTTCTGTCCTTGCTTCCTCTTCCATTGTTCTGGATGTTTCCAGAAGCACGTTGTCCTTTATTTCCAGGGCTACCTTGGTTTGTCTTGTTAGAGTCGACCTGCCCTGAAATGTTTTGCTCTGATCTTGGTGGTCCATTAACTGGGTCTGGTTAAATGAAAAACGGTCCGGGCCATTGAGCCCGACAAGTTCTGCGGTTTCCAAATATTTTTTTCCTGTGACCGGTTATTTATGTAACTCAGTTGACACGGCATAGGCCGGGCCTGTGATCTTTTTGTTGGTAACCACATTCTCAGGGCTGGCTTACCATTCAGGGGAGAGCCCACATTGTGTGTTGTTTATTTTGCCCCCCAATGTTCCATTGTGTGGCTCTTCCTCGAGTCACTGTTGCTTTTGGTTGGGAATATTTGTCCCTTCCCAAGTTCTGATGACTTTGTCCCTTTCCGGTTCCTATCTATTACAGTCAACCTCATCCCTGTCGTTTGTTCCTTTTGTGGGTGTTATTTCCAAGGCCGCCTCGTGCGGACTTGACTCACTGGGCTTTGTTGCGTCTTTCAGTTATTTAAGGATCCTTATTCGATCTTCAGGAGTCTTTTCCTGCAGACTTTGGGTTTGTCTGGCTATATAATTTTCATATATGTTATCACTTGCAATGTTTAAAGACAGATCTTTTTCCAAATTTGACTTTCCTTGAGTATCTCTGTCAGCTTCTTATTGTTTGCATGGTTCCACCGTAACTGTCAAGTGGTTTGGCAATTGCTCACTTATGTGTCCAAGATGTTGCGGGTCAGTGACGTGTATTTATTTGTCCTTACTACAGTGTAGTGGGTCCTTGATTGCAGGTGGAATATCTTGATAGGGCTCTGTACCCTTGTTTACCCCATGTAATGGCTCTTGGTTCTCTATGTAGGCAGCAGTACTCGCTCCTATATTTACTGTGATGTTGAACGGGTGGATGCTCCGGCCATTCATAGGAGGAAAGTAGCAAGGATGCTTCCACCGGCCGGCGACGCAAGGCCCAGTCACCCTCCCAGGAAATTCCATCATCCGGGAACAAGGGGACTGGTGCCGCGTCTGCCACTACGGCTGCAGCGGAAGGGGCGGATGAGCCCACACAGGGGCTTGCAATGGCGGACGCGGTGTGGAGCCATCCAGGTTGGTGGTGTGTATAGAGGAGGAGGAGGCCGCTACAGAGCCGCACATGGGGCCTGGTGGGGTGGTACCACTGGTGCAAGTGGAGCAGTCCAGGGGCAGGAGGCACAACAGTTTGCCGCTGTTAGGCAGAATCCAGTGCAGTTCCCATAGGGAGCCCTACACCAGATTAGGACTACAGGTTTGAGCAATAAATCCCCTTTGGTATCAGTCTGTAACACAAGAGTTAGTTGGTTGCTGTGGCTGAGCAGTCAGACTTATCTCAAGAGGGAGATGAGCAGTATTCAGGGTTTACACATTAGGCCCAGTAGACTATGGAACAAGGAAACACTGACCAAAGCTTGTAGTTAAAAAGTAGATATATATTTATTTTATACACTTCTAATCAAAGACATGTATCACAAGTATCAAGCAAGTTAAATTAAGTCAAGGAAAAATATACACACTCCCTATATGAATTGTAGACCAAGTGAACCAGAGTGAAAACTGAGGAAAATGGCACAATGACAACTACACACAAGGGATCCTCTAACAATTCCTCACAAGGGAGGGGAAGCACGAGTTATTCAGAATTAGGTCCTAATATACCCTATCAACCCTTCCCATCAGTTGTGAACCAGTTCAGCAGAACAGTGCATCAATATAAGCAATACATAAAATGAAAACTGAGCAAAATGGCCTTTCACAATGATTATGCAGTGAGAAGAAAGAGTAGTTATAAGAAAGGGATGCACCACACACTTCGAATGGAGAATCCATCTCGAGAAGCAGATCTAACAAATGTGACCAGAGTCAGTAGGCCTGTTCCAGAGTTAGTGGTTCAGGGCAAGGGCCCAGGAGCAAAATGTTCTCGTAGCTGCAGTCAAGTCTTTGGTTAACAATATTTGAAAGGGTGGTTGCAGAAGTTCGAAAGACAATGTTAAGAGAGAGGGGGCGGCCAACCCAACAGGTACGTAAAGGATTTAAAACACCTTTAGCACTACAGCGGAGAAAGAGCGGCCTGGCGGAACAATGTACCTTAGATGAAGAAGTGGCTCCTGCGGTGGCAGTTGTTCCTGGTAGTTCCTGCAGTTCGGGTGATACAGCAGAGGATGGTTCGAGTTACTGCACTACCCAGGGATGAAACCAACCGCGGTGCTACCTGATGAATAAAAGGTACGCTCCTTTAAATCGCGGTCCGGGTGGACTGGTGTCTGGCTATCCGGCCTCCGAGTACAGGGTACGGGAGATTTGAACAAGGCATGTCCGGGAAGGTGATTGGCAAGCTGGTTGGACCCACCAGCTCAAGGGAAGAAGGCTCTTGCAGGTGAAGATCTTCTCTCTTTGTGTGGAGAAAAGTGGTGAGTTCAGTCATTGCAGATGTCTTTGGCTTCTCTCCTTTTCGGCTTCTTAGTTCCAGTGGTGACGTCTTGCTCTTCCAGTCCTCAGGACCCTGCTTTTATGCAAAAAGATCCCCATTCATGCAGCCTAGCTGTCACTCACACAATGGAGTGGTCATCTTGGTGGGAGACCCTCCAGCCTATCAGGATGTAGCGGGACCTGGGTTTGTGAAGGCATCCCTGTCCAGGGGTCCTACTACCCCTCCCACACAATGGACCCACCCCAGAAGTGCAGAAGCCTGCCAAACGGATGAACAAAGGATCCCCGACCTGGGTTAGGATTATAGAGAAAGACACGAGAAAGAAGTTATATTAAAGTTCTGGCAATAAAAACCCACCGGAGCAAAGTTAATATTAAAATGCACCGGCGGTATGTTAGAGGCTGTCAGAAAAAGTGGTAGCCTCGAACAATGGGAAAATCCCATAGAGAAATATTCGCGGTCGAATATTTATGGTAGTAACCACTGCCACCAGCCAGAAACTTTTGAGAGAGGGACTTTAGGGTACCCCCTCGAAAATGAACATAGGGGAAAAACTATTAACCCCTTCCAGTACCTCCATAGTAAGATGGGTTGTACTGGTTTAGTTCATAGGATTTGACTCGTAAAGTCAATGGGGACTTTACATGCCCTGGGAGACAGAAGTCAGTCCCAGGGTATGAAGTCTATGTTTGGGGGTCGCTACGACACCCCTGTGTCACTGCACTGAGCGTGCTATGTAACACATGTGCATAAAGATGCTTCCTATGGGGTTGAGAAAGATCCTGTAGGCATTAAACACAAAAATAGCCTAGAACACACATAGCAAAAATGCCTAAGAGTGGGAAAAAGAGTCTCACTCCTAGCAGGTAAAAAGAAACAAACCCTTCAAATCCAGCAAACCTGCTGGGCGACTCTATAGGTAAGGGAAATTAGCAATAGAATGAGAATTCTCCCTAACACTCACCCCACCGCCCCAGACTAAGGGACAGGAGGATCTAATCCACTCCTGGATGAGTCTCAAACCTCTTGTCAGTTATAAACATCCTAGAGAGACCATCAGCATTTTGGTGGTGACATCCTGACCTGTGTTCAATGGTAAAATCAAACCCTTGGAGGCAGATTGACCATTTTAGCAGTTTTGGGTTTTCCCTTTCATTTCCATTAACCACCTCAAGGGTTGGTGGTCTGTTTGAATGATGAAAGTAGATCCATACAAGTATGGTCTAAACTTCTTCAAAGCCCACACAATGGCAAAACATTCTCTCTCAATAGTTGCCCACCTTGTTTCAGGTTCCTTCAGTTTCCTACTGATGAAGCAAATGGGGTGCTCCCTACCTTTCTCATCCAGTCGACTGAGTACTGCACCTATACCTATATTGGAAGCATCTGGTTGTACAATGAAGGGTTGGTGGTAGTCAGGAGCTCTGAGAACTGGAGCTTGACAAAGAGTTTTCTTCAGGCTTTCAAAGGCCTGATTGCACACCTCATTCCATTTGATCTCTTTAGGGAACTTTGGAGAAGAGATTACATTCAGTGGAGAAGCTATGGATCCATAGTCCTCAATGAAATTCCTGTAATACCCAGTGAGGCCTAGGAAGGCTTTCACCTGGGTTTGAGTAGAAGGGGTTGTCCAATTTTGCACAGCTTCAATCTTGCTGAGCAAAGGCCTTATTTCACCACCTCCTACCTCATGCCCAAGGTAGACCACTTTAATCTGACCAATTTGACATTTGCTTGCCTTTATGGTCAGATGGGCCTGTTCCAGAGCCTGCAAAACATATCCTAGGTGGTCAACATGTTCTTTCCAAGTAGGGCTGAACAGTGCAATGTCATCCAAGTATGCCATGCAGAAGTCCTCCATCCCATTCAGAACCTGATTAACCATCCTTTGGAATGTAGCAGGTGGATTCTTTAATCCAAAAGGCATAAACTTAAATTGGTATAAGCCAACTGGGGTGGAGAATGCAGTTTTCTACTTGGCATGGTCAGTCAGGGCTATTTGCCATTAGCCTGACGTGAGATCAAATGTGCTGAGGAACTTGGCTGAACATAGTCTATCCACCAACTCATCTGTTCGTGACAAAGGATGGGCATCAGTCTTAGTGAATGCATTTAGAGCTCTATAGTCCACACAGAATCTCAACTCCTTGGATCCTGCCTTTGGTACTAACACAACTGGGCTAGACCATGGACTAGTAAAGGGCTCTATTACTGTTACGCTCACCTGGCTCTCACAGAGGCGTCGATCTGGACTGGACTGCTGCGGTCTCCCCCAATGTGACGCGTAGGGCTGAGATGACGGACTGAACTGGCCCACCTAGCTTCGTTTGCTTGGCCCGTAGGAATATTCTTCTGCAAGTGGAGAAAGGGAATTAACCACCCATGGAGTTGAGTGTAAATCCCCCACCCCGCTGTTCTCCCCACTGATCACCTTGGATGTTCCCTCTTATAGTCTCACCTGATGATTTGAAAAGATGAGCTCTCCATCCTGCATTGAGCGCAGGGGCGCGTAGATAACCAGTTGCTTCACTGGCTCGAAGGAATTGGTGAGTTCCAGGACAATATTGACTCCGATATTCCCGGCAAGACGCCGTAAGTATGTAGTTCGTAAGAGTTCAAATGCCACACTTTCAATCTTGTCCGATTCCTTGCAGGTTGCAGCTTCACCCTATTGAAGAGTTCCTCGTGGCAACCGGTAATGTTCTGGTAAGGATTTGTATTATCCAACACAGTTCGATAAAATAATGTCCATATGTAACCTGTTGCTTTCTCCCTTTTTCAGGCGCTGAGAGAAAGTATGAAGTCTCGGGGATAATGCCTCCGGCGGTAAAATCAGGTAAGTCTTTTGTGGTGAGGAGGGTTCCCCTTGTTAGTCCCTTGTTTCACCTTGCTGTCCTTTTGTTTCCCCTTAGGGGCCAGGGTTCGGCTAGGATGCAGTGGAAGCTGCGCCGACCCGTGAAGAAGAATAATACCCCCGGTGGTAAAATCAGGTAAGTCTATGAGGGGTATTCCTCTGTGTATTCCCTTGGCTCACCTTGCTGTTCTTGTCTTCTCCTTAGATGCCGGAGTGCGCGGTAACATGGAGGAGGATGCAGTGAAATGTGAAGATGCTGCGAAGGCCTGTGAGTTCAGCGCGGCGCTGCAGCAGGCGAGGCGACGCGCATAAAATAACTTCTTTCTTCCAGCTCGAAGGCGCGATGGATCGGGAATTCAGATAAGGATCAAAGGTATTGCTCTTGTTCTAACCTTTTCTCTTTCTTCCTTTTTCTAGGAGCTCCAAACTCGAGGCAGGCGTGGCAGAAGACTGGATGCAGACTTGCAGGCACGGTGAGTGTTACACTGCTGGATGCAGAATAACGCGAAGCGTGTGCTGCTCTTCGGGCGTGGTTTAAATAGCCTCCAAAGTAGTCCCAGGCAAGTATTCCTCCCCAGCCCCACCCGAGTAAAAAAATAGTCCCTAGGTAAAAGAGTCCCTTCCAAGCCTCGTTTGGCTTGGAGCTCTTGCAGCATGGTCTGCATCAGGTAAGTTTGCAGCATGACCTGCATCAGGTACGTTTTAATCCATGAGCCTGGCGCCTATGACGGCAGGAGTGACTCTCCATATGAGCCTGGCGCCATAGGCGCCAGGACTGCACCCAAATAGCCCCTAGCGGGGGTTGTTGGGCTTGCTTGGGGTAACTTCATGCCTGCTTCCGGGGTTGCTGGACTTGGTCTGGGTCCCTGGTGGTAGGTATCATGACAGCACTCCCCCACAAGGCCCCTCCTAAAGTCATTCTTCCCTTTGGTTTCGGTCTGTCTGGGAAATTTTGGTGGAATTTTTTCACCAATCGGGGTGCATGAACATGGTCACTAGGTTCCCATGACCTTTCTTGTGGTCCGTAACATTTCCAGTCAATTAAATAAAAAAGTTTTGACTTTATCAGCTTGTAGTCCAGGATGTTCTTAACTTCAAATTCGGGTTCTCTGTCTACAAGGATGGGGTCTGGTGGCTTGGTTAGTCTTGTCCCTGGTTGTACTGGCTTCAAAAGGGACACATGAAAGACGACATGAATTTGCATATTAGCAGGTAAATCCAACTTGACAGCCACCGAGTTGATAATGGCCTCAATAGAGTAAGGTCCCAAATATCTGGGGTTAAAGGTCCGTGTTCCCTTTAGAGGTATATGTTTTGTGGCTAACCATACTTGGTCCCCTATTTGGTATTGAGGAGAATCACTTCTATGCCGATCAGCATCTTTCTTGTATTTTTCTTTCACCTGTTTTAAATGCGTAGTTTCTTCCTTAAAGGCTTGTGTAATCGTAGCGTGCAGATGGTCCACTGCGGGCATTTCTAAGTCTTGGGGTGAGTCAAAGTCTGAGGTTCGAGGATGGTGCCCATATAAGGTATAAAAGGGGCTTTGTCCAGTTCCAGAGTGCACTGAATTATTGTATGCATATTCGGCGATCCAAAGAATGTTTTTCCAATTACTCTCCATCTGATGTAACATACAACGCAGGTATTGTTGAAGAGTCTGGTTGGTCCTCTCCGTTTGACCATCGGTCTGGGGGTGGTGACTGGTCGATAACCTCACATCGATTTGCGCCAATTGACAGCATTTATTCCAAAAATGTGAAATGAATTGACTGCCCCGGTCAGAGACCAACACAGACGGAATTCCATGTATGCGAACAATGTTTTCGAGGAATTCTTTGGCCAGGATTGAGGCTGAAGGTAGTCCTTTTAAAGGAATAAAGTGGTCCATCTTGGAAAAAAGATCCACAATAACTAGAATGGTGTTAAACCCATTACAAGGAGGTAGATCGGTAATAAAGTCTAATGATAAGGTGTGCCATGGTGTAGGCGGAATGCCTAAAGGTTGTAAGAGTCCATCTGGTTTTTTCTTTTGACTTTTGTTTTGTTCGCAAATGCCACAAGACATCACAACTGATTTAATATCCTTTCGCCAGGTGGGCCACCAAAATTGTCTTTTAATTTTAGCTTCAGTTTTTGCAATACCTGGGTGCCCCTCCATTAGGGTATCATGATAACGGGAAATGACTAGCTCTTGTAGTTCCTTGTGTGGCAGAAATAGCCGCCCTTGGTAATAAGGTAGATCATTTTTGACAGAGTAGTCCGGGCCTTTCTTTACCCAGTCCTGCAGGGCTGTAGGATCAAAGAGTTGCTGGATCTTTACCTGAATGTCCTCTAGTGTCTGTAGAGTAGTCATGCCAAGAATCCTTTCTTCGGAAATTATAGGTACTGGTTCTGGAATCACTTCTGCCTCTCCCATCCCTATGCAGGATAAGGCGCCTGCTTTACCATTCTTACAACCTGGTCAATAGGTTATCACAAAATCGAACTCGGCAAAGAACAATGCCCATCGGAGTTGACAAGACGATTGAGCCTTGGCTGTTTTTAAATACTGTAAGTTCCGGTGATCGGTGATCACAGTAATGGTATGCCTCGCACCGAGAAGATAGTGCCGCCAAGCCTTGAAGGCGGATTTAATGGCTAATAACTCCTTGTCGGTAACCGCATAGTCTAACTCGGGTGCCGAGAACTTTCTGGACCAAAATGCTACTGGATGAAGCTGGCCAGATCCAGGGTCCTTTTGAGACACGACAGCTCCCATGGCTAGACTGGATGCATCAGTTTCCACTATGTATGGAAGTTCAGGGCGCGGGTGTTTTAACACAGGTGCAGACGTGAATTTTGCTTTCAGCTCTTGGAAGGCATTTTCAGCTTCTTCAGTCCACATAAAGCGTTTAATTTTTCGCAAGATTACTGTAATGGGATGTACGACATGTGAAAAATCTGGGATGAATCTGCGGTAGAAATTGGCAAAGCCGAGCATGCTTTGTACTCCTTTAACTGAACTTGGTGATGGCCACTTAAGGATTGCGTCCACCTTCCGTGAGTCCATTCGGACTCCCTTTGGGGTCAGGATAAACCCAAGGAATTCAACTTCTGTGGCATGAAAAATGCATTTTTCTAGTTTTGCATAGAGTTTGTGCTGGCGCAATTTCTCAAGGACTGCTCGGACGTGCTTCACATGGTCAGATACTGAAGAGGAGTATACTAGATTATCATCGATATACACGACAACACGAACGTCAATGAGTTCACGAAGGACATCGTTCATGAAGTATTGGAAGGCTGCTGGTGCATTGCACAACCCGACAAGCATCACCTGGTATTCGAATAACCCATACTTAGTGCGGAAAGCAGTCTTCCATTTGTTGCCCTCTTTTACACGTACCAGATGGTATGCCCCCCGGAGATCTAATTTAGTGTATATACAAGCATCCTTCACTTGGTCTAGTAGTTCAGGGATCAGAGGCAACGGGTATTGGTTCTTTAAAGTTATCTGGTTCAATGCGCGGTAGTCTATGCACGTTCTGAGGTCACCTTCCTTTTTGGGTACGAAGAACAAAGCTGAAGATGCAGGGGTCTTGGAACTTGGATGGGCGAATAAAGCCATTGGCAAGGTACTGATCTAAGTATTGTTGTAGGTGAAGGTTCTCAGGTTCCGTAAGGGCATAGATCCTGCTACAAGGGGGTTGTGCACCGGGTATGAGATCGATTTGACAATCGTACGATCTGTGAGGAGGTAAGGTGTTTGCCTGTTCCTTTTGGAAGACATCCTGGAATTCTTGGTATTCTGGAGGTAGCTGCATGACTGCTGTGGTTACTGTGTCCAGGCCTGCATTCTGATTTTTCTTTGGGTAACAGGTTTGTGCACAATCCGGGAAGGTTATTCTCTTCTCTCGCCAATCAATACAAGGATTATGTGTTTCCAACCAAAGTATCCCCAGTATTATTTGGAACTGTGGGGCTTTGATTAGATCAAACACAATAGTCTCTCGATGCCCATCCTGACCCAATAGTGTCATCTCTGCGGTAGAATGAGTTACGGGCCCAGAGGCAATTTCAGTTCCATCGACTGTGGTGATGACATCTGAGGTGGTTTTTCGGCAGAGAGGTAGATTCATCCTGGAAGCCAAATCATGGTCCACATAGTTTCGTATGGCCTCGCTATCAATGTATGCCCTTCGGCGTGCATACGCGATGGCTACCCTGGATCTACGAGGACCATTGGCATGATGAAATGCGAGGTCTGAGTATCCTTCTTCAAGCTCGGCAAGCGGACCTCTACGCTTGTCGGGCGTGTTCGTTTCCCGAGTCTGACTCCATATGGCTTTTATCAGCAGCTCCTACCACCTTTTTAGGTGGTTTTACAGGGCAATCCCGTAGAAAATGTCCAGAAGTTCCACAATATAGACACAATTGCATTTGCCGTCTCCTTTCTCTTTCCTTCTGGGTTAAGGGTCCTTTAAACCCTCCGATTTGCTTGGGTTCTGAAGCATCTGCTCCTTTGGGGTTAGCGTGGGTTTTGACCAAAACCTGATTCTCAAACTTGGCTCGATCAGCCTTTCTGTTCTGAAGTCTGTGATCTAACTGGACCACTAAGTCTGTATATTCTGCGCAGTCTTGAGGTAGGTTCACGACTTGAGCCAAGACATCCTTGAGTTCTCCTCGAAGCCCTCGATGAAATAACGTGATTCGTTTTACCTCAGACCATCCAGTTTCCACTATTAACCTATTAAAGGTCGCGATGTAGGACAGAAGGTCCTGGTTACCCTGTCGTAGGGACAAAAGTTTGTTATCCAGGGCCTGTCCTTGGGAGTGCCGGGCAAATAGTCTTTCCATGCTAGTTTGAAAGCCCTGAAAATCCCGAACAATTGGGTCATCCTGAGTAACTAGTGGAATTGACCAAAATCTGCACTGCCACTGAGATATGACAATACAAAGGCTACCTTGGCTTGATCGTTTGGGAAGGCTCCAGGTCTGGGTAAAAAGTGCAAGCGGCTTTGGTTCATAAACACGGCGAACCTTTTGGGATCTCCGCCAAAGCGTTTGTGTGGGGCTGATGGAATATGTCCTGGTAGGTTTATTTGCACAGGGTTACTCGATAACACAGGAGCTGGATTTCCCCCGGAACCAGGTAGGGGTGCTTGTCCAGCCTGGCTTTGCAATAGTTGCCTAGCAAGATCATCAGGTCGCTCCTTTGACAAAATCAGTTCTCTCCTAAGAGCATTGGTTTCTTGACGGGCGGAATGCACTTCAGCCCTCAGTTCCCCTAGTAATTGGGCCAATTGGTCAGTCTCTGAGGTATCCATAACGCCTGGGTTGGAATTTGTGGCTAGGCTTCGCATTCTGTTACGCTCACCTGGCTCCCACAGGGGCGTCGATCTAGGCTGGACTGCTGCGGTCTCCCCCAATGTGACGCGTAGGGCCAAGATGACGGACTGGACTGGCCCACCTAGCTTCGTTTGCTTGGCCCGTAAGAATATTCTTCTGCAAGTGGAGAAAGGGAATTAACCACCCATGGAGTTGAGTGTAAATCCCCCACCCCGCTGTTCTCCCCACTGATCACCTTGGATGTTCCCTCTTATAGTCTCACCTGATGATTTGAAAAGATGAGCTCTCCATCCTGCATTGAGCGCAGGGGCGCGTAGATAACCAGTTGCTTCACTGGCTCGAAGGAATTGGTGAGTTCCAGGACAATATTGACTCCGATATTCCCGGCAAGACGCCGTAAGTATGTAGTTCGTAAGAGTTCAAATGCCACACTTTCACTCTTGTCCGATTCCTTGCAGGTTGCAGCTTGACCCTATTGAAGAGTTCCTTGTGGCAACCGGTAATGTTCTGGTAAGGATTTGTATTATCCAACACAGTTCGATAAAATAATGTCCATATGTAACCTGTTGCCTTCTCCCTTATTCAGGCGCTGAGAGAAAGTATGAAGTCTCGGGGATAATGCCTCCGGCGGTAAAATCAGGTAAGTCTTTTGTGGTGAGGAGGGTTCCCCTTGTTAGTCCCTTGTTTCACCTTGCTGTCCTTTTGTTTCCCCTTAGGGGCCAGGGTTCGGCTAGGATGCAGTGGAAGCTGCGCCGACCCGTGAAGAAGAATAATACCCCCGGTGGTAAAATCAGGTAAGTCTATGAGGGGTATTCCTCTGTGTATTCCCTTGGCTCACCTTGCTGTTCTTGTCTTCTCCTTAGGTGCCGGAGTGGGGCGGTAACACGGAGGAGGATGCAGTGAAATGTGAAGATGCTGCGAAGGCCGGTGAGTTCAGCGCGGCGCTGCAGCAGGCGAGGCAACGCGCATAAAATAACTTCTTTCTTCCAGCTCGAAGGCGCGATGGATCGGGAATTCAGATAAGGATCAAAGGTATTGCTCTTGTTCTAACCTTTTCTCCGTCTTTCTTCCTTTTTCTAGGAGCTCCAAACTCGAGGCAGGCGTGGCAGAAGACTGGATGCAGACTTGCAGGCACGGTGAGTGTTACGCTGCTGGATGCAGAATAACGCGAAGCGTGTGCTGCTCTTCGGGCGTGGTTTAAATAGCCTCCAAAGTAGTCCCAGGCAAGTATTCCTCCCCAGCCCCACCCGAGTAAAAAAATAGTCCCTAGGTAAAAGAGTCCCTTCCAAGCCTCGTTTGGCTAGGAGCTCTTGCAGCATGGTCTGCATCAGGTAAGTTTGCAGCATGACCTGCATCAGGTAAGTTTTAATCCATGAGTCTGGCGCCTATGACGGCAGGAGTGACTCTCCATATGAGCCTGGCGCCATAGGCGCCAGGACTGCACCCAAATAGCCCCTAGCGGGGGTTGTTGGGCTTGCTTGGGGTAACTTGATGCCTGCTTCCGGGGTTGCTGGACTTGGTCTGGGTCCCTAGTGGTAGGCATCATGACAGCACTCCCCCCCAAGGCCCCTCCTAAAGTCATTCTTCCATGTGGTTTCGGTTTGTCTGGGAAATTTTGGTGGAATTTTTTCACCAATTGGGGTGCATGAACATGGTCACTAGGTTCCCATGACCTTTCTTGTGGTCCGTAACCTTTCCAGTCAATTAAATAAAAAAGTTTTGACTTTATCAGCTTGGAGTCCAGGATGTTCTTAACTTCAAATTCGGGTTCTCTGTCTACAAGGATGGGGTCTGGTGGCTTGGTTAGTCTTGTCCCTGGTTGTACTGGCTTCAAAAGGGACACATGAAAGACGACATGAATTTGCATATTAGCAGGTAAATCCAACTTGACAGCCACCGAGTTGATAATGGCCTCAATAGAGTAAGGTCCCAAATATCTGGGGTTAAAGGTCTGTGTTCCCTTTAGAGGTATATGTTTTGTGGCTAACCATACTTGGTCCCCTATTTGGTATTGAGGAAAATCACTTCTATGTCGATCAGCATCTTTCTTGTATTTTTCTTTCACCTGTTTTAAATGTGTAGTTTCTTCCTTAAAGGCTTGTGTAATCGTAGCGTGCACATGGTCCACTGCGGGCATTTCTAAGTCTTGGGGTGAGTCAAGGTCTGAGGTTCGAGGATGGTGCCCATATAAGGTATAAAAGGGGCTTTGTCCAGTTCCAGAGTGCACTGAATTATTGTATGCATATTCGGCGATCCAAAGAATGTTTTTCCAATTACTCTCCATCTGATGTAACATACAATGCAGGTATTGTTGAAGAGTCTGGTTGGTCCTCTCCGTTTGACCATCGGTCTGGGGGTGGTGACTGGTCGATAACCTCACATCGATTTGCGCCAATTGACAGCATTTATTCCAAAAATGTGAAATGAATTGACTGCCCCGGTCAGAGACCAACACAGACGGAAATCCATGTATGCGAACAATGTTTTCGAGGAATTCTTTGGCCAGGATTGAGGCTGAAGGTAGTCCTTTTAAAGGAATAAAGTGGTCCATCTTGGAAAAAAGATCCACAATAACTAGAATGGTGTTAAACCCATTACAAGGAGGTAGATCGGTAATAAAGTCTAATGATAAGGTGTGCCATGGTGTAGGCGGAATGTCTAAAGGTTGTAAGAGTCCATCTGTTTTTTTCTTTTGACTTTTATTTTGTTCGCAAATGCCACAAGATATCACAACTGATTTAATATTCTTTCGCCAGGTGGGCCACCAAAATTGTCTTTTAATTTTAGCTTCAGATTTTGCAATGCCTGGGTGCCCCTCCATTAGGGTATCATGATAACGGGAAATGACTAGCTCTTGTAGTTCCTTGTGTGGCAGAAATAGCCGCCCTTGGTAATAAGGTAGATCATTGGTGACAGAGTAGTCCGGGCCTTTCTTTACCCAGTCCTGCAGGGCTGTAGGATCAAAGAGTTGCTGGATCTTTACCTGAATGTCCTCTAGTGTCTGTAGAGTAGTCATGCCAAGAATCCTTTCTTCGGAAATGATAGGTACTGGTTCTGGGTTCACTTCTGCCTCTCCCATCCCTATGCAGGATAAGGCGCCTGCTTTACCATTCTAACAACCTGGTCAATAGGTTATCACAAAATCGAACTCGGCAAAGAACAATGCCCATCGGAGTTGACATGACGATTGAGCCTTGGCTGTTTTTAAATACTGTAAGTTCCGGTGATCGGTGATCACAGTAATGGTATGCCTCGCACCGAGAAGATAGTGCCGCCAAGCCTTGAAGGCAGATTTAATGGCTAATAACTCCTTGTCGGTAACCGCATAGTCTAACTCGGGTGCCGAGAACTTTCTGGACCAAAATGCTACTGGATGAAGCTGGCCAGATTCAGGGTCCGTTTGAGACACGACAGCTCCCATGGCTAGACTGGATGCATCAGTTTCCACTATGTATGGAAGTTCAGGGCGCGGGTGCTTTAACACAGGTGCAGACGTGAATTTTGCTTTCAGCTCTTGGAAGGCATTTTCAGCTTCTTCAGTCCACATAAAGCGTTTAATTTTTTGCAAGATTGCTGTGATGGGATGTACGACATGTGAAAAATCTGGGATGAATCTGCGGTAGAAATTGGCAAAGCCGAGCATGCTTTGTACTCCTTTAACTGAACTTGGTGATGGCCACTTAAGGATTGCGTCCACCTTCCGTGAGTCCATTCGGACTCCCTTTTGGGTCAGGATAAACCCAAGGAATTCAACGTCTGTGGCATGAAAAATGCATTTTTCTAGTTTTGCATATAGTTTGTGCTGGCGCAATTTCTCAAGGACTGCTCGGACATGCTTCACATGGTCAGATACTGAAGAGGAGTATACTAGATTATCATCGATATACACGACAACACGAACGTCAATGAGTTCACGAAGGAAATCGTTCATGAAGTATTGGAAGGCTGCTGGTGCATTGCACAACCCCACAAGCATCACCTGGTATTCGAATAACCCATACTTAGTGCGGAAAGCAGTCTTCCATTTGTCGCCCTCTTTTACACGTACCAGATGGTATGCCCCCCGGAGATCTAATTTAGTGTATATACAAGCATCCTTCACTTGGTCTAGTAGTTCAGGGATCAGAGGCTACGGGTATTGGTTCTTTACAGTTATCTGGTTCAATGCGTGGTAGTCTATGCACGTTCTGAGGTCACCTTCCTTTTTGGGTACGAAGAACAAAGCTGAAGATGCAGGGGTCTTGGAACTTGGATGGGCGAATAAAGCCATTGGCAAGGTAGTGATCTAAGTATTGTTGTAGGTGAAGGTTCTCAGGTTCCGTAAGGGCATAGATCCTGCTACAAGGGGGTTGTGCACCGGGTATGAGATCGATTTGACAATCGTACGATCTGTGAGGAGGTAAGGTGTTTGCCTGTTCCTTTTGGAAGACATCCTGGAATTCTTGGTATTCTGGAGGTAGTTGCATGACTGCTGTGGTTACTGTGGCCAGGCCTGCGTTCTGATTTTTCTTTGGGTAACAGGTTTGTGCACAATCCGGGAAGGTTATTCTCTTCTCTCGCCAATCAATACAAGGATTATGTGTTTCCAACCAAAGTATCCCCAGTATTATTTAGAACTGTGGGGCTTTGATTAGATCAAACACAATAGTCTCTCGATGCCCATCCTGACCCAATAGTGTCATCTCTGCGGTGGAATGAGTTATGGGCCCAGAGGCAATTTCAGTTCCATCGACTGTGGTGATGACATCTGAGGTGGTTTTTCGGCAGAGAGGTAGATTCATCCTGGAAGCCAAATCATGGTCCACATAGTTTCGTATGGCCTCGCTATCAATGTATGCCCTTCGGCGTGCATACGCGATGGCTACCCTGAATCTACGAGGACCATTGGCATGATGAAATGCGAGGTCTGAGTATCCTTCTTCAAGCTCGGCAAGCGGACCTCTACGCTTGTCGGGCGTGTTCGTATCCCGAGTCTGACTCCATATGGCTTTTATCAGCAGCTCCTACCACCTTTTTAGGTGGTTTTACAGGGCAATCCCGTAGAAAATGTCCAGAAGTTCCACAATATAGACACAATTGCATTTGCCGTCTCCTTTCTCTTTCCTTCTGGGTTAAGGGTCCTTTAAACCCTCCGATTTGCTTGGGTTCTGAAGCATCTGCTCCTTTGGGGTTAGCGTGGGTTTTGACCAACACCTGATTCTCAAACTTGGCTCGATCAGCCTTTCTGTTCTGAAGTCTGTGATCTAACTGGACCACTAAGTCTATATATTCTGCGCAGTCTTGAGGTAGGTTCACGACTTGAGCCAAGACATCCTTGAGTTCTCCTCGAAGCCCTCGATGAAATAACGTGATTCGTTTTACCTCAGACCATCCAGTTTCCACTATTAACCTATTAAAGGTCGCGATGTAGGACAGAAGGTCCTGGTTACCCTGTCGTAGGGACAAAAGTTTGTTATCCAGGGCCTGTCCTTGGGAGTGCCGGGCAAATAGTCTTTCCATGCTAGTTTGAAAGCCCTGAAAATCCCGAACAATTGGGTCATCCTGAGTAACTAGTGGAATTGACCAAAATCTGCACTGCCACTGAGATATGACAATACAAAGGCTACCTTGGCTTGATCGTTTGGGAAGGCTCCAGGTCTGGATAAAAAGTGCAAGCGGCTTTGGTTCATAAACACGGCGAACCTTTTGGGATCTCCGCCAAAGCGTTCGGGTGGGGCTGATGGAATATGTCCTTGTAGGTTTATTTGCACAGGGTTACTCGATAACACAGGAGCTGGATTTCCCCCGGAACAAGGTAGGGGTGCTTGTCCAGCCTGGCTTTGCAATAGTTGCCTAGCAAGATCATCAGGTCGCTCCTTTGACAAAATCAGTTCTCTCCTAAGAGCATTGGTTTCTTGACGGGCGGAATGCACTTCAGCCCTCAGTTCCCCTAGTAATTGGGCCAATTGGTCAGTCTCTGAGGTATCCATAACGCCTGGGTCGGAATTTGTGGCTAGGCTTCGCATTCTGTTACGCTCACCTGGCTCCCACAGGGGCGTCGATCTAGACTGGACTGCTGCGGTCTCCCCCAATGTGACGCGTAGGGCCAAGATGACGGACTGGACTGGCCCACCTAGCTTCGTTTGCTTGGCCCGTAAGAATATTCTTCTGCAAGTGGAGAAAGGGAATTAACCACCCATGGAGTTGAGTGTAAATCACCCACCCCGCTGTTCTCCCCACTGATCACCTTGGATGTTCCCTCTTATAGTCTCACCTGATGATTTGAAAAGATTAGCTCTCCATCCTGCATTGAGCGCAGGGGCGCGTAGATAACCAGTTGCTTCACTGGCTCGAAGGAATTGGTGAGTTCCAGGACAATATTGACTCCGATATTCCCGGCAAGACGCCGTAAGTATGTAGTTCGTAAGAGTTCAAATGCCACACTTTCACTCTTGTCCGATTCCTTGCAGGTTGCAGCTTGACCCTATTGAAGAGTTCCTTGTGGCAACCGGTAATGTTCTGGTAAGGATTTGTATTATCCAACACAGTTCGATAAAATAATGTCCATATGTAACCTGTTGCTTTCTCCCTTATTCAGGCGCTGAGAGAAAGTATGAAGTCTCGGGGATAATGCCTCCGGCGGTAAAATCTGGTAAGTCTTTTGTGGTGAGGAGGGTTCCCCTTGTTAGTCCCTTGTTTCACCTTGCTGTCCTTTTGTTTCCCCTTAGGGGCCGGGGTTCGGCTAGGATGCAGTGGAAGCTGCACCGACTCGTGAAGAAGAATAATACCTCCGGTGGTAAAATCAGGTAAGTCTATGGGGGGTATTCCTCTGTGTATTCCCTTGGCTCACCTTGCTGTTCTTGTCTTCTCCTTAGGTGCCGGAGTGTGGCAGTAACATGCAGGAGGATGCGGTGAAATGTGAAGATGCTGCGAAGGCCGGTGAGTTCAGCGCGGCGCTGCAGCAGGCGAGGCGACGCGCATAAAATAACTTCTTTCTTCCAGCTCGAAGGCGCGATGGATCGGGAATTCAGGTAAGGATCAAAGGTATTGCTCTTGTTCTAACCTTTTCTCCTTCTTTCTTCCTTTTTCTAGGAGCTCCAAACTCGAGGCGGGCGTGGCAGAAGACTGGATGCAGACTTGCAGGCACGGTGAGCGTTACGCTGCTGGATGCAGAATAACGCAAAGCGTGTGCTGCTCTTCGGGCGTGGTTTAGTAGTAGTAGTAGTAGTCCCAGGTAAGTATTCCTCCCCAGCCCCACCTGAGTAAAAAAATAGTCCCTAGATAAAATAGCCCCTTCCAAGCCTTGTTTGGCTTAGAGCTCTTGCAGCATGGTCTGCATCAGGTAAGTTTGCAGCATGGTCTGAATCAGGTACGTTTTAATCCGTGAGCCTGGCGCCTATGGTGCCAGGACTGACTCTCCATATGAGCCTGGCACCATAGGCGCCAGGACTGCACCCAAATAGCCCCTAGCGGGGGTTGTTGGGCTTGCTTGGGGTAACTTGATGCCTGCTTCCGGGGTTGCTGGACTTGGTCTGGGTTCCCGGGGGTAGGTATCTTGACAATTACCATGAGATTAAGCATCTTGTTGACCTCTCCTTTGATGTGGGTTCTTACATTTTCTGACATCCTGTAGCCCCTGCTTTTGACAGGTAAACAGTCACCAGTTTGAATATCATGCTGTCCCCAAGGGGTCACCTGGTGCTAGAGAAAACAGAGGCAAATTGATTCAACAAAACTTTGCACTCCTCCTGTTGCTCAGGTGTCAGATTAGAAGAGAGATTAACTCCTTCTATTTTCTCATCTAAAGGTTTGCCTCTGAGGAGGTCAGGTAGAGGTTCACTCTCCTCCTCCTCTTGAGCTGAAGCTAGAAGTAAAGCTCCCAGTTCTGGTCTCGAGACATACATTTTTAGACGGTTGATGTGAAAGACTCTAGGAGCTTCCTTAGGATTGCCTAAATCCACCAGATAGTTCACCTCTCCAAGTTTTCCCACAACCTTGAAGGGTCCCATCCATTTGTCCTGTAAGGCCCTCTGCCTTGTTGGGACCATAACAAGAACTAGCTGGTCTTGAGCGAACTCAACCATGTTGGCTTCTGGTCATGCCAATGTTTGACCAGAGCCTGACCTGCTTTCAAGTTATCACTTGCCTCAGCCATCATGTGTGACATTCTCCTCCGGAGTCCTATCACATAGTCAGTGACCCTGGAGGAGGAGAACTCTTCAACCCCTCCTTGATCAGGGCCAATGGACTTCTGACGGGATGGCCATAGAGAAGTTCAAAGGGACTGTAACCCACTCCCTCCTGAGGGACTTCTCTATATACAAAGAGAAGGCATGGCAGTAGAAGATCCCACTTTTTCTAAAGAGGGTCTTCCAAAGCTCCTATCATGCTCTTTATGGTTCTGTTGAACCTTTCTACCAACCCATTTGTCTGAGGGTGGTACGCTGTTGAGAACTTGTAGGTAACTCCACAGTTTTTCCACATGGCCTTCATGTAGTGGGACATAAAATGTGACCCCCTGTAGGATATTACCTCCTTAGGAAACCCAACCCTGGTAAAAATACCAAGGAGGGCCTTAGCTACAGCTGGAGCTGTAACAGTCTTCATAGAAATTGCTTCAGGGAACCTAGTAGCATGGTCTACTACAACAAGTATAAACCTGTTGCCTGAAGAAGTTGGAGGATCAACGGGACCAACAATGTCGATTCCTACCCTCTCAAATGGTACTCACCACAGGGAGAGGCACTAGTGGTGCCACATTCTTGGAGCCACTTTTACCAGAGGTTTGGCAAGTATGGCAACTCTTGCAATACTTATCTACCTCAGCCCCCATTTTAGGCCAATAAAAGTAGAGAGAGAGCCTTTCCTTGGTCTTTTTGAAGCTCAAGTGACCAGCCAACGGTATCTCATGGGCTAGTTACAAGAATTGGAGTCAGTTTGCTTGGGGTACTACAAGTCTTTTGTAGTCCCCAGGGAGTGACTCTGTTGGGTCACTATAGAAGAGGCCATCTTCCCAGTGTAACCTGTACTTCCCAGGCTCTTGCCCTTCAAGCTGAGAAGCTGCCTGGTGGTGAATACCTTCCAGAGTGTGACATTCTCTTTGTCCCTTACTGAAGTCTGCCCTTTGGGGTCCACCTTCTGCCAGTAAAGACTGCAGCTCAGGATGGTCCACAGGGTCAAGATCTCAAATGATTTCCTGGCCTCCTACTAGATCTGAATCTTCAGGCTCTAGTTCAAGCACACACGGTTGTACTGTAACGCTCACCTGATTCCCACGGAGGCGCGGGTCTTGGCAGGAAGGTGTCTGTGACTCGAAAAGTGATGTGCAGGACTCGATTGGCTTCTGGGGTCGAACCTCTTCGCGCTGTGTGTCGAACTCGAAGGGTGAGGTTTCTGCAGGTGAAAGAATATGGGGGTTAAAGGTCTGGGTTGTTGAATGTCCCTCTCTCTCTCTCTCTCTCTTCCCAGCTTGTCTGTAGAGCCCCCCCCCAGGTCAACGTGCTCACCTTAGATAGGTGAATGCTGGGCTCTCCATCTGCATCTAGTGCAGGGTGCCGTTGCCAGTTCCTTCACTGGTGAAACATTGACCTCTTGACTTCAGAGGATGGTTACCGTCGTTATCTGCACGAGCGGTAAGTTTTTGGACACCTTTTGTCTTTATAGTCTTTAAATGCGTGGCACGTTAATATTGAAGACTCTGTATAATGCTTTTCCCTTATGTATTGGAGGACTCTTGAGATGGAAGATGGAGTGAAGCGCCTGGAAATTCTTAAGTATGGCAAGCGCTCTAACTGTCTCTTTCCTTGCAGCTTAGTTCGTGTTAAAGAGACGCCGGAGTATTCGCAGGCGTTTTATTGCGACGAGCGTGATGGGCGTGAGTAAATACCTGCTCAATGTCTTTTTCTTTGTCTTTACAGGCGACGATGCAGAATGAAGAAATCCGGAATTCACAGCGTGCCGGTAAGTGTAACAATGCTTTTGTCTTTGCAGGCGGAGATGCAGCGTGAAGAAATCCGGAATGCACAGCGTGCCGGTAAGTATAACAATGCTGTTGTCTTTGCAGGCGAAGGTGCAGCGTGAGACACGGCAGCTGCCGATGGATCAGGTGAGTAAGCACTGCGTGTAAAGTTCGTCTTGCTAACCTGTTGTTTCTTGTCTTTTGCAGGTGCTGATGTTGACTGGATACAGGAATGGTAAGTATAATTCTTGCAGGTTCAGGATCAAAAGAAGAAAGGCTGGAACAGACTCGGTGAGCGTTCTGCTGCAGATGCAGAATAACGCGAAGCACGTTTCATCTATCGGATGTGGTTTAAATAGCCTTGGAGTGATGAGGCGTCTTCTTCCACGACCCCGCCTAGGTAAGAAAAGAGTTCCAGTTTCCAGAAGAGTTCCAGTGCTGTATCCAGGGAGTGGAGCTGCCCCACCCAGGTAAGAAAGTAGTTCCTGTTCACAGAGGGCTTCTAAGTGGCTGGTAAGTAAGCAGCATGGTCTGCTGCAGGTAAGCCCACCCAAGCACTTTCACACCAATTATGAGCCCGGCGCTTCCAGTGCCGGGACCTATGGTTTTGATGAGCCTGGTGCCACCGGCGCCAGGACAGGGTCCAAAAGGTCCCAGTAGGGACCGGCTGGTGCCTAGGATTAGGGTTAGGGGCCTGCTTCCAAGGACGTTGGGCTGGTCCTGGCTCCTTGGAAACAGTGATCATGACAGCACCCCCCTCAAGGCCCCTCCTAAGCGTGTATTCTCCGGGGGTTTTGGCTTGTTGGGGTGATTCAGATGGAATTTCTTGACCAGACGAGGTGCGTGGACATATTCTGAGGGTTCCCAAGACCTAACCTGGGGGCCGTATCCCTTCCAATCAACCAGATAATATAACTTAGATTTGGAGTTTTTGGAGTCTAGGATGTTCTTCACTTCAAATTCAAGTTCTCCATCTACTAAAACCGGTTCTGGAAGTTCAGTCAATCGGGTTTCTGGTTGTACTGGTTTTAATAAGGAGACATGGAATACTGGATGTATTTTCATATGCGTAGGTAATTCCAATTTGACAGCCACCGGATTAATTATGGCAGATATGAGATAGGGTCCAAGGTATCTCGGGATGAAGGTGCGGGGTCCTTTTAAAGGCAGGTGCTTAGTGGATAGCCAGACCTGATCTCCTACAGCGTAGTGAGGGGCCTCTTTACGGTGCCGATCTGCTGCTTTTTTGAATTGAGCTTTAGCTCTTTGCAAATGGGCAGTGGCTTCCTTAAAAGCACGGGTGATCTCCGAGTGCAAGTGATCCACAGCAGGTGCTTCAAATTCTTGGGGAGGATCCAGGTTGGAGGTTCTAGGATGGTGTCCGTATAATAGGAAAAAAGGAGTCTTCCCGGTACCAGAATGAGTCGAATTGTTGTAAGCGTATTCAGCGATCCAGAGAATATCCTTCCAGGGGTTTTCTGTTTGTTGGAGCATGCAACGTAGATATTGTTCTAGTGTCTGATTTGTCCTTTCGGTTTGTCCGTCAGTTTGGGGATGGTGACTGGTCGAAAGTCTTACATCAATTTGGGCTAGACGACAGCAACTGCGCCAGAAGTGGGAGATGAATTGACTTCCCCTATCGGAGTCTAAAACCGAGGGAAAACCGTGCAAGCGAACAATGTTTTCCAAGAATTCTCGGGCCAATACTGAGGCTGAAGGTAGACCCTTCAGGGGTATGAAGTGAGCCATCTTGGAGAATAGATCCACGACTACTAAAATGGTAGTATAGCCCAAGCATGGAGGTAAGTCCGTGATAAAATCCATGGACAGGGTATGCCATGGACAGGGAGGGATGTCTAGTGGCTGTAATAGGCCGGCTGGTTTCTGCTTCTGACTTTTATTCTGGGCACACACACCGCAGGAGATTACAAAGTCTCTAATATCCTTTTTCCACGATGGCCACCAGAAATGTCTTTTAATCTTTTCCATGGTTTTGGTAATGCCAGGGTTTTTGTATTTTCTCACAGGGCAAGTGCAATCGTCCTCGGAAATATGGTAGGTCTTGATCCACTGAGAATTTTTTTCCCTTTAATTGCCAGTCCTGCAAATCGGCCGGAGTTAGGAGTGATTTAACCGTGGTCTTGATGTCTTCAAAAGATTGAGTGCTGACCAAACCCAAAATACTTTGTTCTGGGATTATGGGTATTGGTTCTGGATTGGTCAAATGTTCATCTACTCCCATCCGGGAGAGGGCATCTGCTTTTCCGTTCTTACTGCCTGGACGATAAGTAATTATAAAGTCAAATTCAGCCAGAAACAGAGCCCAGCGAAGCTGTCTGGAAGACTGAGCTTTGGCCGTCTTTAGATATTGTAAATTGCGGTGGTCAGTCATTACCGTGACTGTGTGTCTGGCTCCTAAAAGATAATGCCGCCATGCTTTAAAGGCCGATCTGATAGCTAAAAGTTCCTTGTCGGTAATTGAATAGTTGATCTCGGGAGCCGAAAACTTGCAGGACCAAAAGGCTACAGGGTGTAACTGGTGTGTGACCGGATCTCTTTGTGATAAAACTGCCCCCATAGCGAGACTAGAAGCATCTGTTTCCATGATGTAGGGGAGTTCTGGGTGAGGATGTTTTAGAACAGGTGCAGAAATTAATTTAGCTTTTAAGTGCTGAAAAGCTTGTTCTGCTTCAGAAGACCACTCAAAACGTTTGTTCTTTTTTAACAGAGCGGTGATGGGCTGGACTATCCGAGAAAATTCAGGAATAAATCTGCGGTAAAAGTTAGCGAAGCCTAACATGCTTTGAACTCCTTTTACTGAGGTTGGTGATGGCCACTTGATGATTGCATCAACTTTCTTTGAATCCATATGGACTCCGTTAGGTGACAATATGAATCCCAGGAACTCGACTTCCGTTACGTTGAAAACGCATTTTTCAAGCTTAGCAAAAAGATTATGTTGACGCAATCTCTCGAGAACCTCTTTAACGTGTCTCTGGTGTTCCTTTTCGGATGATGAATAGACGAGGATGTCATCAATATAGACAACAAAACACATGTCTATGAGTTCTCTAAGGACATCGTTCATAAAATATTGGAACGCGGCAGGAGCGTTACAAAGTCCAAAGGGCATCACTTGATATTCGAATAGCCCGTACTTGGTGCGGAAGGCCGTTTTCCATTCATCGCCCTCTTTTATCCGTGCCAAGTGGTAGGCTCCTCTGAGATCCAATTTTGTATATATACATGCGTCTTTGACTTGGTCCAGGAGTTCAGGGATCAAAGGTAACGGGTATCTGTTTTTAACAGTGATCTGATTCAGGGCGCGATAATCTATGCAAGTCCTAAGGTCTCCTTCCTTTTTCGGAACGAAGAACAAAGCCGATGAAGCTGGAGATTTTGAAGGACGGATAAACTCGTTAGCTAGGTATTGATCCAAATATTGTCTGAGGTGAAGATTCTCTGGCTCGGTGAGGGCGTAAATCCTGCTGCAAGGAGGAGTTGTTCCGGGTATCAAATCTATTTGACAGTCGTAAGACCTATGAGGAGGCAGGGTGTTCGCTTGATCCTTCCGGAAGACGTCTTGGAATTCCTGGTATTCGGGAGGTAATTTAGGAACCTCCTCAGAAGAGATTGCCGCCAGAGAAACATCAGGCCTAGGATAACAAGTGGTAAAACATTCTGGAAACTGAACCGTCTTTGCTCGCCAATCGATCTGAGGATTGTGTTTCTCTGACCAAGGGATTCCCAGAATGATCTGGAACTGAGGAGCCTTGATCACATCAAACACGATTCTCTCCCGGTGTCCATCTTGACTCACTAGCGTCACTTCTTGGGTGGCATGCGTTACTGTTCCGGAGGCTATCTCCGTGTCATCCACAGTAGTAATGACGTCTTTTACAGCCTTAGGGACAAGGGGTAGATTCATCCTTGATACCATTTCACGGTCCACATAATTACCGATTGCTCCACTGTCGATGTAAGCTTCAATTGCATGCAAACGATCCGGACGGTCATGACTAATGAGGACCATGGGTACCACGAAATGCGAGGTCACGGGACAGATCTTAACGCTCGGCAAGAGGACCTCTACTCTTGTCGGGCTAGGTCGTTTCCCTGCTCAGAATTTGTGGTACAGGTATCCGCGGCTCCTACAGCCTTCTTAGCTGGTTTCACTGGACAGTCCCGAAGAAAGTGTCCTGGGTTTCCGCAATAGAGGCATAGTTGCAGCTGCCTTCTTCTTTCCCGCTCTTTCTGGGTTAAAGGTCCTTTCATGCCCCCTATTTGCATGGGTTCCACCGTGTCAGCTCCCCTAGTTGAGGTTGGTGGTTTAGAAAACACTCGGGTATCAAATTTGGAATGATCTGCCTTCCTGTTCTGTAGTCTGTGGTCCAATTGGACAACTAAGTCAATATAGTCTGAGCAATCTTGTGGAGGATTCACAACTTGAGCTAACACATCCTTGAGCTCTCCACGCAGGCCTCTGTAGAAAAGCGTTATTCTCTTATCCTCGGGCCATTGAGTTTCCACTATAAGTCTGTTGAATGAGGCTATATAAGTCAAGAGGTCTTGATTACCCTGTCGTAATGAAAGAAGTTCATTGTCCAAGGCCTGCCCTTGTGCATGTCTTGCAAACAGTTTCTCCATGCTGGACTTGAAGGCCTGGAAATCATGTAAAACCGGATCATCCTGGGTGACTAAAGGGATCGACCAATCTGCGGCGCTGCCACTGAGATAAGAAACCACGAAAGCCACCTTGGTCTGGTCTGTTGGGAAAGCAGCTGGTCGACATAAGAAGTGTAAGCGGCACTGGTTGATGAACACCGCGAATTTCTTTGGATCACCAGAAAAGCGTTCGGGCGGAGCCAAGGGCACATTACCGGGCAGATTGATTTGCACTGGATTTAAAGATGATGCAGAAGGATAACTTCCTCCTGGAGCGGGCAAAGGTGTCTGTCCTGCCTGTGTTTGTAGCAACTGCCTAGAGAGGTCCTCAGTTCGCTCCTTGGAAATTATCAGTTCTTTTCTTAGAGAGTTCGTTTCCTGACGAGCTGTATGTACTTCTGCTCTTAATTCCCCGAGCAACCGGGCTAGTTGATCAGTGTCTGAGATTTCCATTGCGCCTGGGTAGGAGGTTTGTGGTGGGCTTCGCGTTCTGTAACGCTCACCTGATTCCCACGGAGGCGCGGGTTTTGGTAGGAAGGTGTCTGTGACACGAAAAGTGATGTGCAGGACTCGATTGGCTTCTGGGGTCGAACCTCTTCGCACTGTGTGTCGAACTCGAAGGGTGAGGTTTCTGCAGGTGAAAGAATATGGGGGTTAAAGGTCTGGGTTGTTGAATGTCCCTCTCTCTCTCTCGCTCTCTCTTCCCAGCTTGTCTGTAGAGCCCCCCCCCCAGGTCAACTTGCTCACCTTAGATAGGTGAATGCTGTGCTCTCCATCTGCGTCTAGTGCAGGGTGCCGCTGCCAGTTCCTTCACTGGTGAAACATTGACCTCTTGACTTCAGAGGACGGTTACCGTCGTTATCTGCACGAGCGGTAAGTTTCTGGACACCTTTTGTCTTTATAGTCTTTAAATGCGTGGCACGTTAATATTGAAGACTCTGTATAATGCTTTTCCCTTATGTATTGCAGGACTCTTGAGATGGAAGATGGAGTGAAGCGCCTGGAAATTCGTAAGTATGGCAAGCGCTCTAACTGTCTCTTTCCTTGCAGCTTAGTTCGTGTTAAAGAGACGCCGGAGTATTCGCAGGCGTTTTATTGCGACGAGCGTGATGGGCGTGAGTAAATACCTGCTTAATGTCTTTTTCTTTGTCTTTACAGGCGACGATGCAGAATGAAGAAATCCGGAATTCACAGAGTGCCGGTAAGTGTAACAATGCTTTTGTCTTTGCAGGCGAAGATGCAGCGTGAAGAAATCCGGAATGCACAGCGTGCCGGTAAGTATAACAATGCTGTTGTCTTTGCAGGCGAAGGTGCAGCGTGAGACACGGCAGCTGCCGATGGATCAGGTGAGTAAGCACTGCGTGTAAAGTTCGTCTTGCTAACCTGTTGTTTCTTGTCTTTTGCAGGTGCTGATGTTGACTGGATACAGGAATGGTAAGTATAATTCTTGCAGGTTCAGGATCAAAAGAAGAAAGGCTGGAACAGACTCGGTGAGCGTTCTGCTGCAGATGCAGAATAACACGAAGCACGTTTCATCTATCGGGTGTGGTTTAAATAGCCTTGGAGTGATGAGGCGTCTTCTTCCACGGCCCCGCCTAGGTAAGAAAAGAGTTCCAGTTTCCAGAAGAGTTCCAGTGCTGTATCCAGGGAGTGGAGCTGCCCCACCCAGTTAAGAAAGTAGTTCCTGTTCACAGAGGGCTTCTAAGTGGCTGGTAAGTAAGCAGCATGGTCTGCTGCAGGTAAGTCCACCCAAGCACTTTCACACCAATTATGAGCCCGGCGCTTCCAGTGCCGGGACCTATGGTTTTGATGAGCCTGGTGCCACCGGCGCCAGGACAGGGTCCAAAAGGTCCCAGTAGAGACCAGCTGGTGCCTAGGATTAGGGTTAGGGGCCTGCTTCCAAGGACGTTGGGCTGGTCCTGGCTCCTTGGAAACAGTGATCATGACATGTACCTCACTCTGAGCCTCAGCTGGAGGAGGAATCACAGGTGTGATTTTTGACAACCTAGGAGATTTCCTGGTTGGTAGCACTGGAGTGTCTCCTGCTGGTTTCCTCTTTGAAGCCTTGCGTTTCCCATTTGCTTCTGGTTGCTTTGAAATAGCAGTTAGTAACTCCAGTGGAGTAGGAGTGATTTCTTTATCTATCATCTCCTCAGGAGAGCCCCTCAAGTTCCTCTCCCTTGCAGGTCTGGTAAGCTCCTTTAATCTCTTACTAGGAGGTCTGGGAGTACTTGACACTCCCCCCAGGTCTTTCAGATCATTGCCCAACAGCACCTTTCCTGGTACTTCAGATGGTACACTCACAGGTATCCTGACAGTCATTGCATTGCACTGGATGAGAGCTGGTAATTGGGGAAGCATCTGCACAGGTCCTCCAGCTAACTTGGTGAGGCGTTTGGGTGCCTTAGCAACATCCTCCACCTCTGGAGCGAAGGCTAAGGAGACAGTGTGGACCCCTGAAGGTTTACCCTTACATTTTGGATCCCCTTTCACATGATCAGTAGAGCCACAAACATAACATTTCCCAAATGTCTTTATGAATGGTGGCTTGTTCTGACCTCCTTCTGGTCTGGGACCAGAAGGTACACTAGCCTGATTTGGTTTCCCTCGTGGCTTACCGTTAGAATTTTGTTTGGGGCCCTATTTGGAATTGGAATTATTTGAATTCTCTTTGTTGTCTTTCTTAGGCTGCTTTCCCTCATCCTTTTTCTGAGTTACCCCTGAATCCTTGTGAGTGGCCCTGTTTGCAACCCACAAGTCAGCAGCCTTAGCTAGTTTCTTAGAATCTAATTCTTTTGAAGCAGCCAAGTGCTGTCTGAGTTCAGGAGAGCAGGCATCATAGATAGACTCCATCGTGACAAGATTTCTCATTCCTTCATAAGTGTTAACTCTATAATCCTTAATCTATCCCTCTAAATTCTTCAAACACTCATTCACCCAAGTAGCCCAAGACGTACTATCATGCTTTTTGAGGGCCCTAAACCTCTTATGGTACTGGGAAGGAGTCTTCCCAAATCTAGCTATAAAAGCTAGCTTTACACATTCATAATCCATTCTATCCACCTCCCCCAACTCCATTACCACATCAGATGCAACAGGGGGGAGCCTAGAGAATAACCAGTGGATCAACTGATTCCCTGTGATATCCTGGAGCCAATGATTATATTCAAACATAGCAAGCTAATCTAATACATCCAATTTAGGTTCATACATACCCACAATCTCTTTAGGCATCCAGGGTCTTTTTGGACTGGAAGATCTAGAGGCTTCGTGGAGAGAAGCATTTTCCAAAGACAATTTCTTCATCTCAAGCTCATGGTTGAGCTCCATTTCTTTGAGCCTTAGTTTTTGATGTCTCTGTTCAGTTTGGACACTAATTCTTTTGAATTCAAGTTCAAGTCTCATTTTATTTAGAGAGATAAATTCAGGACTTAATGTGGGACCTGGTAAGGGTCCAGTAGCCACAGGCTGAGGCCTTTGAGCAGGCAGAGGACCAGAGGGGGTGACATTGTTAACCTCCTCTTCCTCATCTGTCTCAACAATAACATCTTCAACATTATCTTGATTACTGTTTGCTACATTTGCTGGAGTAGTGGGCACTACAGCACCACTATCCAGACTTTGGTTCTCTAACAGTCTATCAATCATTTCCTGTTTCTTGCCTTTGACAGGAAGACCTTTCTGTCTACACAGATCCCTTAAATAATCAGCAGTATTAGTAAGGAAGTTCTCCTGGCTGTAACTTTCCATGATTTGTTTAAAAAAAACTTGTTGTGATAGTTAGCCTTGTGGTTATTTGAACCAAAGCACTAGCAGAACTCTAAAATGTAAATCCAAGACTTGTATCCTCACCGCTGTACACCAGTGTTAGGCAGAATCCAGTGCAGTTCCCTTAGGGAGCACTACACCAGATTAGGACTACCGGTGTGAGCAATAGATCCCCTTTGGTATCAGTCTGTACCACAAAGATTTAGTTGGTAGCTGTGGCTGAGCAGTCAGACTTATCTCAATAGGGAGATGAGCAGTATTCAGGGTTTACACATTAGGCCCAGTAGACTATGGAACAAGGAAACATTGACCAAAGCTTGTAGTTAAAAAGTATATATACATTTATTTCATACACTTCTTATCAAACACATGTATCACAAGTATCAAGCAAGTTAAATTAAGTCAAGGAAAAATATACACATTCCCTCTATGAATTGTAGACAATGTGAACCAGAGTGAAAACTGAGCAAAATGGCACAGTGACAACTACACACAAGAGATCCTCTAACAATTCCTCACAAGGCAGGGAAAGCACACGTTATTCAGAAATAGGTCCTTATATACTCTATCAACACTTGCCATCAGTTGTGAACCAGTTCAGCAGGACACTGCATCAATATAAGCAATACTTAAAATAAAAACTGAGCAAAATGGCATTTCACAATGATTATGCAGTGGGAAGAAAGAGTAGTTATAAGAAAGGGATGCACCACACACTTAGAATGGAGAATCAATCTCGAGAAGGCAGATCTAACAAATGTGACCAGAGTCAGTAGGCCTGTGCCAGAGTTAGTGGTACAGGGCAAGACCCAGGAGCATAATGTTCTCGTAGCTGCAGTCAAGTCTTTGGTTAACGATATTTGAAAGGGTGGTTGCAAAAGTGCGAAAGACAATGTTAAGAGAGTGGGGGCGGCCAACCCAACAGGTAGGTAAAGGATTTAAAACACCTTTAGCACTATCACGGAGAAAGGGCGGCCTGGTGGAACAATGTACCTTAGATGAAGAAGTGGCTCCTGCGGTGGCGGTTGTTCCTGGTAGTTCCTGCAGTTCGAGTGATCCAGCAGAGGAAGAGAGACTCTCGTCGTGGAGGAAGGTCCGAGTTACTGCACTACCCAGGGATGAAACCAGCCGCGGTGCTGCCCGACGAATAAAAAGGTACGCTCCTTTAAATCGCAGTCCGGGTGGACTGGTGCCTTGCTATCCGGCCTCCGAGTACAGGGTACGGGAGATGCGACCAAGCCAGGTCCGGGAAGGTGATTGGCAAACTGGTTGGCCCCACCAGCTCAAGGGAAGAAGGCTCTTGCAGGTGAAGATCTTCTCTCGTCGTGTGGAGAAAAGGGCTTCACCGGTGGTTCAGTCATTGCAGATGTCTTTGGCTTCTCTCCTCTTCGGCTTCTTAGTTCCAGTGGCGACGTCTTGCTCTTCCAGTCCTCAGGACCCTGCTTTTATGCAAAAAGATCCCCATTCATACAGCCTAGCTGTCACTCACACAGTGGAGTGGTCATCTTGGCGGGAGACCCTCCAGCCTATCAGGATAGAGTGTGACCTGGGTTGCAAAGGCAACCCTGTCCAGGGGTCCTACTCCCCCTCCCACACAATGGACCCACCCCAGACTCAGTGGCGCTGGAAGGAGGGCTACTGGGCAGAAGCCCACCAAACGGATCAACAAAGGATCCCAACCTGGGTTAGGATTGTAGAGAAAGACACGAGAAAGAAGTTATATTAAAGTTCTGGCAATAAAAACTCACCGGATCAAAGTTAATATTAAAATGCACCCGCGGTATGTTAGAGGCTGTAAGAAAAAGTGGTAGCCTCGAACAATGGGAAAATCCCATAGAGAAATATTTGCAGTCGAATATTTATGGTAGTAACCACTGCCACCAGCCAGAAACTTTTGAGAGAGGGACTTTAGGGTACCCCCTCGAAAATGAACATAGGGGAAAAACTATTAACCCTTCCAGTACCTCCATAGTAAGGTGGGTTGTACTGGTTTAGTTCATAGGATTTGACTAGTAAAGTCAATGGGGACTTTACATGCCCTGGGAGACAGTACTCAGTCCCAGGGTATGGAGTCTATGTTTGGGGGTCGCTACAACACCCCTGTGCCACTGCACTGAGAGTGCAGTGACTCCATGGAGTTCGATGATGCCCTGGGCCGGAACATCAAACAGTGAGCCGTGGGACTAGCCCGCCGCCTTTGTAAATAGTTATGTAGTTGCAGGTTTCCTTTATTTATTTTTCTCTTTGGGGCGCATGGACTATGCCTCACCTTTTTGTTAATAGTTATTCATTAGGTAGGTTTTTTTTAGGTTTCCTTTGGATTGTTGGGCACATGGACCCTTGATTTTTACATTGTATATATAGTTATGGATCTGATTTAACATATATTTTTTTTACCATGGAGGAATGGTTTGTTTTTATTTTTATTTTGGATTTGGTCTCATGGATGGACAATTTGGAGGCATTTTTCTTTGCATTTTATTCATTTCACCATTTATAATTTTTTCCTTGATTTCGGACATCCTTTAATTTATCATTTCATTCTTGTGTAATTGCGTTTCATTCATTCATTTTTGTAAATAATACATTTTCATTTTTTGCTTCATTTGTGTGGTCTTCTCTCATTGGTTTCGTGCATGTCACAATGTAGGTTTTCTCAGTCATGTGTCGCCATTGTGTGGGTCTGAAGGAGTTATAGTCATGCGCATAATGGTTATTTGGGATCTATCATGACATGGGGATTTCAATTTGGAGTGAATGGAATGCTTGGTTGGGTGTTTGGACTGGGGTGGCATGGGGTGGGATTTGGGTGGCCATAAGGGCCATGGATCTGGATTGTGATGACGTGTTTGGTGAGGGACATGAGTCGGGGCCTGCTGGTAGGTGCCCGTCACTAGGGGTGGGTGGGGGACATGAGTCAGTGCCTGCTGGCAGGTGCCCGTCACTGGAAGCGGGTGGGGGACATGAGTCGGGGCACCCAAGTGCATGGTGCGATGTGGCCTGCCCGTGGGGCATGCCCAGGGGTGATGGGCTGCCTGCGGGGCATGTCCAGGGGTGTGGGGTGGTCCCCTGTGGTGCTGGCTGCCTGAGGGGCATGGAGGTGGGGGGGCACTCCCGGCAGGGTACACACTGCCAAATCTTGTGTGAAACTTCACACACACCCCTCAGAATACACGTCCCCCATTCGCGCCAGCCCTGTTGCGTGTAAAACTCCCCACACACCCCTCAGAATACACGTACCCCGCTCGCGCCAGCGAAAACGCGTGTAAAACTCCCCGCCACCCCTCGGAATACACGTAACCCGCTTGCGCCCTGCCAATAGCGTGTAAAACTCCTCACGCACCCCCGGAATACACGTACCCCGCTTGCGCCAGGCCAACAGCATGTAAAACTCCACGCGCATCCCCGGAATATGCGCAGGCAGCCCATCCACCCTCACCATGCCCCGCAGGTAGCCCATCACCCCTGGGCATAGCCCGCAGGCAGCCCATCACCCCAGTCCATAGCCCGCAGGCAGCCCATCACCCCTGGGCATAGCCCGCAGGCAACCCATCACCCCAGTCCATAGCCCGCAGGCACCCCATCACCCCTGGGCATAGCCCGCAGGAAGCCCATCCCCCCAGTCCATAGCCCGCAGGCAGCCCACTCCACAGAGGGGACTTTTTCCATGTGTTTTCGCTGGCACGAGCGGGGTACGCGTATTCTGGGGGTGCGCAGGGAATTTTACACGCGATAGGCCTGGTGTGAGCGGGGTACGTGTATTCCGGGGGTGAGCGGGGAATTCTACACGCGATGGGCCTGGCGCGAGCGGAGTAGCTGTATTCCGAGGGGTGTGTGGGGAGTTTTACACGTGTTTTCACTGGCGCGAGTGGGGTACGTGTATTCCGAGGGGTGCGCAGGGAGTTTTACAAGCGTTTTCGTGGTTGGGGGGCTGTATGCTGGTCCACTGGCCTTTGCACCATGTACTGGATTTGTGCAATGTTTTTGGCGCATGGGCGGGATTGGGGGCATAACTGGCGCTGCTGCAGGGTTGCTGCCCACTCTGCTCCACGGCTGTATAAATCCATGAATACGCTGTGTGCCTAAATGGGTTTTGGCGCACGCGGCTGGTGCAGACTGCCGCACACACACTCTGTGCACCAGCCGCGTGCGCCACTTGTGCGCCGAATTCTATGAACTACCCCCTTAAAGTCAAGAGTAAGAAACATTACCAAAGACCTGGACGCCACATATAGAGAAATTATTGACCCCACCAAGGAAACAAAAATCTGTGACCTCTTTATAAAGACTGGGAACAAGGAAATTCAAATATCTACAGCATAGAAGCAAGAAATAAATCTTGCCCAAATGGAACAAATGTGCAAAAGCACCAAAAAAAAGATAATTAAAAAAACCAAGAATCAGCCACAAGTTTTGAATCAAAATTCCAACAAGAGTCGAGCTTTCTTCAAAAAACTCACAGTTCCAAGAGTACAAAAAAAGTTTGGAAAGGAAGCAAAGGAGGTGAAGTTTAATGAAAACAAAAGGGTGAGAGAAACAATAACTCCAGAGATTGTGGAGTTATCTGATGAGGAAGAGACGGAACAGAACCTAGAAGACTTCTCAACGTATTCGATCTCAGACGAAGAAGAAGGCGGGGACGAGGTGGAACTCATCGAAGTCGAGACAGACTCAGAGCAAGACTATAATTCTATGTTAAATATAAGTGAAACAAGTAGTCTAGAAGAAGACTTTGAGACGGAACACACAGATTTGTTAGATCCACCAAGAAACCCCAAACACAAAATATAGGGAACGGAAAACCCAGGGAACCAAGAGAAGTGAGTAAAGTTGAGGATAGGGACCCTAAAAGGAAACCAATTGGTCCAACTCGGAAAGCAAACAAAGTAAACTCAAATAAAATGTTTTAAAAGTTCTACCTTGATGATAATCAACGAGTGCAGGATGCTCAAGCAATACCATTATTGAGGCTAGTGATTGGAAAAAGAAAGACAAGGACGTCGAACAGCTCGACGAGCCCAGAGACCCGTAACCAACAACAAACCATGGGAAAAAAAAAGTACAAGAAAGAAGGAGACACGTGGACAGAACATCCATAAGGGCTGATTTTGGAAAGGATGTTACATTATAACGACGGTCTGATTCATAATAGATCAAATGTTATCAGACTATTGCATCATATTCCAGCCCTAAGACTAATAACTTCAATGGACATAGCCATTGTAGAGTTTCCAGAAGAAGCAAGTACAGACAAGTTGTTACACACAGTCTCAGGATTAGTCAAAAAACTACTCTTAGAAGAAGCATTCCATCTAAGACCAATGGAGTTAGACCTAAGCGAAAACAACCACATGTCTTCAAAAAGACAAGCTAAATCTCCTATTGAAGAAGGCACATAACCCACAAAGGGAACAACACTCAAAAATAGAGGAAACCAGTACAGGGGAAAAAATATGAGCAGTAACATAAGGAATGCGGTGAATGCAGGAGATGGAAATCGTGAGACTGATAATGAAGAACACAAATGGAACTGGTTGGCAAATTTGGTAGCATCAAAAATGCAGCAGCAATAACGTTCAAATGACAAGTCGGAAGAGTCATGGAGGTTGGTGAGTTGGAACACAAGAGGTTTCACCCACCTATTTAGGGAAAAAATGAAGGCAAAAGTGCTATGTTTGTGGGAAACATGGCTCGTGGAAGCCCCGATCATAGGAGGATATGAGGTATTAATGTATTAATAAATCAAGCTCAAAAGGGATCAAAGGGAATGCCAAAAGCTGGCCTACTGATAGCTAAATTGGGAGGTCCTTGATGAGCAAACCCCAAACCCTCATGTTCAGTTACTGGTGATAAAAATCGAGCAAGAGCCAGTCGCTTCGCAACTAGTGCTGATACTTTTGAACGTGTACTGGAATCCGGTTTTATCGATAAACGACAACTTCCCAGAAGACATTGCAGACCTTGTGGATGAACAGAGGGAAAAATGGCAAGACCCAATGTTCATAATAGTGGGAGACCTAAACTGTTCCTGCTTGAATATTGATAATGTTCCCTGTTCATGCTTGAATATTGATATAAATCAATAAAATACAAAATAAAATACAAATAACCAGGACCTTGTAGTGAGCACGAAAAAACAAAGAAGAGGTGTCCGATGGAGGAACTCTCTTAACTCAAGAGACTGTGTATTCCTAAATGGAATAAGAAAAGGTGATATTCCGGCAAGACCAACCTGGAAAGTTCAGTTTTCTACAGACATTCTGGACTACATAAGTGTTTTATCGAACCTTTTCGCACAGAATTGACACCTTGGAAGTGATCACCACAGAAACTAGTGATCACAATATTTTGAAACTTACATGCAAAAATATGAGCAGTAATGTTTTCACGAAACCAACCTGTAGATATAAGTCAACACTGGCAGAAACAAACTAAGAATAAGACAAGAGAGCTTAGCCGGACTAAACTTAAACTATCTCAATCCAAACCTGGCACCAAAGAATTATTCACTATTCTGAAAGAAATGGAAACACCCATTGTACCACAAGAGAACTGCATCAAAGATTTAAAAAAAGTGGTGCTCTAGTATCTAAAACGCCTTAACCAATAAAGTCGCCAACCTACAGACCAAAATTGCCCATCAGAAAGCATCTCTTACACCCCACACCACCCAGAGCACAGCCCCACCTCTACACCGCAATCAAGAAACACGCTTTAGCTTCTCTAAAGTCTCTATCATTGAGGTGGAGAAGGTCATACTCGCGCCTTTCATAACTAAACTCGTTAACTCCTCATTGACAACTGGTACTGTCCCGAACAACTTGAAAGAATCCTGGGTATTGCCACTACTGAAAAAGCAAACCCTTGACCCCGCCATTCCCACTAATTTCAGGCCCATTACGACTGTGCCATTTCTCTTAAAAAATGTACACAAAGTGGCCTACATTCAAATACAGAATTTCCTGGAATCTATCACCCTACTAGGCTCCCGACAATCCGGATTCTGCCCCAACACTGTAAGGAGACAGCTTTAATTGATCTCAAAGCCCAAATAGATGAATTCAGAGATAAAGGCCAATTAACCTTACTCCTCCTTCTAGACCTCTTGGCTGCCTTTGACCTGGTTGACCACAAAGTCTTATGCAGCCATCTAGACTCTGCAGCTCATTTCTCTATAACCTGGATCAAGTCTTTCTTGAGCAATAGGACCATGAGTGTTTTCTCACCTTCGGCCTCAGCAGACCCCATCCCCATAACCTGCGGTGTACCTCAGGGATCTTGTGTGTCGCCAACACTCTATAATGTATTCACTAAGCCCCTCTTCGACGAAATGGACCATTTGGGTATCACCTACACAAACTATGCAGACGATACCCAAATCCTCCTACCTCTTACAGGCGATTATGCCGTGGATTTGGCTCTGGTGAATAGAATCTATAGCATCGTTCAGGCATGGATGGCTACCCATGGACTATGCCTGAACGATGACAAAACTGATCTTATTATCTTAGGCACCTCAACACACCTATCCAAACTTAGCCTAGATTATGCCAACTTCACCATTGATGGAAATAACATAAAAGTAGCAAAGGAAGTGAAGACCTTAGGCTTCTATTTAGACGCCACCCTGAACTTCACCAAACAAGTCAACTCCTTAGCCTCTGCTACCACATATACGTGCAAACTAATCAAAGTCAGCAAACAATTCCTCTCCACCGACAGTTGCCTTACTCTCGCTAGAGCTCTCATACTTTCCAAATTGGATTACTGTAACGCGCTATACATTGGTGCAAACAAACAGATTATCCAAAAAATACAGGTCCTCCAGAACAATGCCCTGAGAGCTGCACTTAAGATCAACAGAAACAAACACATTTCCTCCACTAGAATAAAATACAAATGGCTATCTACCGCGGATAAAATCCAACTTAAAACTGCCTCCCTCACATACAAGTGCCTTAATAACAGAGCACCGCCATACCTCACCGACGGAATCTGCAGAAAAACCTCCTTCAGACCAACCAGAACAGCTAACTTCAACTGCCTCCAAGTACCACGATTCAAACTTTCCACCATCGGAGGACATAGCTTCCCAGTCAAGGCTGCGCAATTATGGAACTCCCTACCTCCCGGTATTAGAGAACCTCAGTCCTTCTCTAAATTTAGACAAAATCTAACTAATTGGCTAAAAGAAAATGATAAATAACCATCTGATAACCATTCTCTTGACATCTTATACCCCCTATCACGTATACCACTATGCATATCGATTCGCTTACCACTTGTTAGTCCCCTGGGACACCCTCTCTGAAGCTCTCTGATCATATTACTCTAACTCTACCTGCGCATGTAACTTACATTGCATACATGCTGATATACCTCATGTACTTCATGTACCTACTGCTGCCTAGGCATTTGTGCTCCTTGTAATTATATTGTATATATGCCTGTGTATTTCATGTACTTATTGTTGCCCACACTTTTCATGTACCTATGTAACCAAGCTGAATATATCCTTGTATCCTGCACCCTGATGCCCCAGGATCGGGTGTGCATTATAAATAATAAACTAAACTAAACTAAACTAAACTAAACTAAACTAAACGGCCTTGATAAATCAAAAACAAAGACAAGAGGACTTTAACACTATTGATTACATGCCCCTACTGGAGGAGTTTAGAACTACCCAGAAGAAAGGAGATAGCAAACCAACAAGCACCAAAAAGCATGTGTTTGACAAAGCCATAGTGGAGCGAGAAAAAAAAATTAAGGAAGAGCATCAAGACGCTAACTTTAAATAAAAACTTAGACACATCAGACGAAATACGAAAGCCAAGCAAAAATATTGAAATTGGTTAAGCACCCAGAAAAAGACCATGCTAAACCAGGATTTGAGGCATATGTTGGAAAAAATAAAAAACAAAAAAACAAACGAAATCTGGTCAATAATTAATGAAATAGATTCTCCTCAAGATGCCTTGATGCTGAACCCAATATCGGCCAAAACCTGGTGCGAGTTTTATGTACAAACACAATCGAAACCGGGTTTAGAGACAAGACCGAAGGAATACTCCCATATAGAGGACTCACATTTGGATTATACCATCCCCACCATTGAAGCTATGATTGGGAAAATTAAAAATTCTAGAGCCCCTGACCGGATGGGCTCACGAACGCTATACTAAAGTATCATCCAAAAGAATGAGCAACCTTCCTGAACCACTTGATTGAACATTCAACAGCAAGAGGAAAAGTAGCCACTTTCTGGGGGGACGCCGTCTTCGTCCCGATCTTTAAGAAGGGCCCTAGTATAAATCCAGAAAACTACCGTCCTATACCCTTCTCAACGTGCTGAGGGAGATTTTCCCTTCTGTCCTGTTGAAAGCTCTATCTAATTGGAGCGTCAAGACAGGAAGAAAGGACCCGTGGCAGTCGGGTTTTGTAAAAGGGAGTGGGACTGCCATGAATATTTTCTTAAACAACTTGCTGAAGACTAGAACAGCGAAAACAAAAGCTCAAAAAATATTTGTGGCCTTTGTGGACTTATCCAAAGCTTTCGACACAGTGAGCAGAGAAATTCTGTGGCTTAAGTTATCAAAGTGGCAGTGCCCCCCCAACAATACTGAATAACATCAAAAACCTCTATACCAACACGTCTCTGAGAGTTAGATTGGACAAGACGTGTCTAACAACAAACCAAATACGCACCACAACGGGGCTGAAACAAGGCTGGCCCCTGGTGCCAGAACTTTACAACCTGTATGTCTCGGACACAGCCGAAACCTTTAAAGATGTACGTGCATTTCCTCGTAAACTTGCAGGGATGTTGATAGGGAAACTTCGGTATGCGGATAACATAGTCTTAATAGATCAGATGGCAGTTGTACTACAGCGGCACTTTGAAGCGATTCAGGACTATGTCGAAGCAAACGAGCTATCAATAAACCTGGAAAAATTGCATATATTAAATCTATCAAAAGACACGAAAAACAAGAAAACAAACTTTGGCTGGTTCCTGAAAGGCAAAAGAATACTGGAGGTAAACTCCTTGAATTACCTGGTTGTCTGTGTAAATAATAGCCAAAGTGAGACACAAAGACAAGGAGTGATGCGGAAGAAAGTTAAAAACCTGGTGGCCCGGGAAATATCCTAATGAAAAGACACTGTAGATTCTCGTTACTACCGCTAATAACTTTCTATAGAATTAAAGTCATACCAATTCTAGCCTATGGAGCTGAAACAGCATTCGGTCTACCAGATAAGATCTGGCTGCTCCTAGAAGGAACGTTTTGGAGGTCTGTGCTGCAATTACCAAAATCATTACCAATCCAAGCAATAAGAAGAAAACTTACCCTGACTTAATTGAAAGCGATAGTGGACTAGAAGAGCTTATCATTTTACAGAAAATGCCACGATAAACCACCGACGGGGGGCTTTGAAGCCATCAACAAAACACTTAAAAACAAGAATGAACCACTACTTCACGAATGGCAAAAGAAGTGTTTAGCAACATTGCCGTGTAAAGGCTGCAGTTCTACCGACAACACACAGATGTCCCCACAGGCGAATATGGTGAGTCTAAGGTGCCATTCCAGCGACAACACACAGATGTCCCCACAGGCGAATATGGTGAGTCTAAGGTGCCATTCCAGCGACAACATACAGATGTCCTCGCAGACGACGATTACATGTAAAAGTTGCGATTCCACTTACAATTTTAGGCGGTAATTTGACTTTCAAGATAGAGATTTCCTTACAGCACATGACATACCTGAGGCTGAAGTTAGCTTTTTTATTCGGCCAGGTTCTAGATTTTTTTATTCCGGCAGCTTCTTATTAGCAGGCTTAAATTAGGTTTGTATTCAGTCAGCTTCCTGTTTATAGAGATGTCTTGGCAGGCGATTATGCCCAGTGACGCTACAATTGCACAACAATTTACAGAAGCCATCAGAAGTGTTTATGCAGCGTAAAGGCTGCATTTCTTTAAAAAAAATACCTATGTCCTCACACACAATCATAGCGAATACAAGCTGTAATTCTACCGACGATATATAGATGCCATCGCAGGCGATAATGGTGAGAAAAGGCTGCCTACAAATGTCCTTGCAGACGATTGTGCAGAGTAAAGTTTGAAATTCCAGGACAACATACAGATGTCCTCACAGGCAATGTTTGCTAGTAGAGGTTGTAATTCCACCAAGTGGAGGCCGCAATACCACTGATAACATACAGAAGTAGTCAGAAGCAATTATGGAGACTAAAGGCTGCCATTTCTTTAGACGTGCAGATGTCCCAGGCGATTATGGGGAGTAAAAGCTGTAATTCCACCCTCAACATACCGATGTCCCTGCATGCGATTATGCAGAGTAAAAACTGCAATTCTACCGATAACGTAACGATGCCCTTGCGGGCGACGATGATGAGTAAAAGCGGCAACTCCATTGACAACATACAGATGTCCTTAGAGTAAAGACTGTAATTCCACCGACAACATACAGATGTCCTCACAGGCGATGATTGCTATTAGAGGCTGTAATTTTAGTCGTTGACCAACGACTAGGTCCCTTTCCTTTAGGAGCCAGTAACAAATCTACCCAGTCTCAGAAAGAAAGAAAGTCTTTTCTCTGACAGATGGTCTAGACTCCACACATCCCACATAGGTGTTTGCCTTGTGTTTAAATAATACAACATGTTTCGCTGCATCCATTGCACATCTAGGCAAATCATCGATTGTGCATTCATTTGCCTTGTTTGTTAATTTCCCTTAAGCTTTTGCTGTCTTTTCTTTGTTGCATTTGTTTAATAAGATGACTGTAATTTGATCCTTATGTACACCAGAAAACGAATTAGTTTCATGTTAGACTTAAATGCGGGAAAAAAATTCCCCCTGCATTCACTGACAATGGCTAAATAAAAAGCTACAGTGCACCTTTGAAGGGCTCCAAAGCTCATCTTTTTTGTATATGTATGACAGTTAGCTTAATGAAATAGCTTTTGCCATACTAAGCATGCTGAATAACTTAGCCTTGACCAAAATGTTTAGGTCAAGAGACTAAAAGTAAGTGGCAGGGCGCCATCCCTTTCGTTTCAAGTATCATTAGCTCTTAAGTCCTTCCACTTGTTCATGAGCTGACCCTCCAGTTACATAGATAAAGTATTATTTAAGCAGATGAAATGCAAAGGGAAACAATAATAAAAATCTATATAAACTAAAACTGTGAAGAAGTGCTCAGTTGCTTAAATTGTCCACATCCCAGTTTCACCATTTAACCAAAGTGTGTGATCCTGGGCAGACCATGTAATCAGACTGTGTCTTATCTGCAGCTCTGTAAGTGATTCACTTCAAAGCTTTAATATATCATGCTGTTATTATTTTTTAAAAGCCTGACTTGCTCCATATATAACAATGCAATTTAGGTATTTTGCACCAGAAAATTATTTGCCACTTGGCTTACTTATGACAACGTATTCTAAAGTCAGTTGCATGGCGCCTCCAAGTATCAAAGACTGTTGATGCTCCTTGCGATTTGCTTTCTGTGAAGTAATTTCTGTTGGTGCAATCCATATGCAAATGAGTTGATGTGTATGTATTTTGCCCCACAGCGACTGGACAGAGCTCTAATAGATGAGTTCCCTGCATCTGTAATGATTCTGCCCTTTTTCATTTTTGTTGTGTTAAAATGCGAGATGCCACTAGTAATGTTACCAAAAAAATAGATTGGGGCAGGGGTGGCCGGTTTGTGGGCGCGAATGAGACAACCTGGAATTGCGTGCACTGCATTTGAGGGGAAAGTAGCAGGCGTTTCACATGGCTGTCCCCCTCACCACATCTTGCAATGCTGAATATTCCACTTACAGGATAATATAGGGAGGCTTTTCATAAGATGTAACTGTCTTTTTTTTTTTAACCTTTATTTTATTTTCCTTGACACTGCATAGAGGGGTGCGTAGGGGGTACATACATCAACTTTTACAAAGATCATACAAAAAACCATGTACTTGCAGTAATATACATCTTCATGACAAAATCATATCGCTGAGATGTAACTGTCTTGTTATTATCACAAAGCGCAGCTCGACATTTCATGAACTGTAACGAGTCGTTAATGGCTTCAGTCGAAGCCTCCTATTTTAATGACAAGTTAAAGTTTATGCAATGCCGAGCTTCGTTCCGTTGTGGGTATAGATTAATGACTGTTTATTATTCTGAGAGAAAGCTTTACATCAGCAGCTTCCTCAGGGGCAGCCTTGCGTTTTAATGCAAAGCTTTGTCTCAGAATGAACAGTGTTTTTATCTATTACAGCAACGTGCTGCGCGGTGCTCTGCTGCTTATGTCTGTGACAGCTCGGAAGAAGGGCCACTGCTCAGGCGTAATACAGCCAATCAGCGATCAGCCGAAGGCAGCCGAAGACCAGGGGATACCGGATCGGTATGGGATACCAAATATTACAGAACAGAGGCCGCGATTCCACTGATAACATACAGAAGTAGTCAGAAGCAATTATGGAGACTAAAGGCTGCCATTTCTTTAGCGACGTGCAGGCGATTATGCCGAGTAAACGCTGCAATTCCACCGATAACATACTGATAACCTCGCGACAATGACGAGTAAAAGCGGCAACTCCATTGACAACATACAGATGTCCTTAGAGTAAAAACTGTAATTTCACCGTCAACATATAGATGTAGAGATCGTGGATGTAGGCTCAGCCACCTGTAGGAGTGAGGGCGTGACTTGGATCCCTAGACGGGAAATAGCGTAGCAGTTCAGTGAAGTACCAAGGGATGATCCAAAAGGCAATCCAGAAAGTAGTCCAAAGTCCGGCAACAGGTAAACAGTTCCAAGCAAAGATACAAAGGGTGTCCGAAGGAGTCCAAGGTAAAGTTCCGTGATCAAGGCAACAGTAGAGCAGTAGGTAACGCCAAACAGGGTCTGAAGACAGCTGAGAAGCAATGAGTGTTCTGTCTCTCAGACCTTTATACTGTGCGTTTCTGAGTCACGTGACATTTCTGGGTCATGTGACGTCCACCAAGGTCACGTGAGAAACGCCGCTCTGGATCACGTGATTGACGTGGAGACGTAACACCGCCCCTTCTGCTATACGCTCTCCAAGGCAGTTGCCAATGCAGAAAGGGTTGCAATCGGGACCGTACCCCATAGCTGGTACGGAGCTTCCGGTCCTTTGGGTTCCCCGAATCACCTGAGCCTCGAACCATGGGAGGGGGTGTTGGGGAAATGTGAGCTGTGTTTTGGTGTGTAGCGGACTGGTGTGCAGAGGATCGCCTAACACGTACTAGGCCTGACGACATTTCTGGTAGAGCTGGAGAAGAACAAAAGGTGAGGGAGAGGGGTGCAGAAAGGGAGGGGAGGAACAAAACAAGCGACTATCATACTAGGCCTGACGACATTTCAGATAGTGCTGGAGGTGGAGTGGGGAGGAAAAAACAGTAATGGAAGTGTGGAGGAAACAGACGAGGTTGCTATCATATTAGGTCCAGGGACAATTCTGATAGAGTAAGTGCATAGAAGAAAGTAAGGGGAGGAGATATGAAAAGGAAGGGAAAAGAGGAGAGAACAGAGAGTAAGCAGCCAAAAAGAGTGGAGAAGCAAGAGTGGAGAGCGAATAGAATTGCAGAAGTCAGTAGTAACGCATAATGTTGCAAGCCAGAATACAAGATGAAGATGGGAACAGCATGATTCAGGGCCACCATGAGTACAAGATGCAAAGGAAATCCAGCATGAGAGTTGAGAAAGAGTGATGCACCGTGAATAAATGAAGTCCATAAAAGTCAAATCCAGCATTGTCCACAAGACAGTGATGGTGAAACCAGAATTTATCAGGACAGACTCCTGTAGAAGTAGCCTGGAAGGGGGTAGAGGGAGCAGGGTAGAAGAATCAAGCAAACCAGGCAACACCTGTGTGCGAGAAGGGTTGGGGCACAAGGGAACATCACAGGGGGACCAGAGAGGGTGGGGATGGCCTGTGGGGACAGAGGGGGTAACACGTGTTGGTGCATGCGTACCTGCTGTCTGAGCAGGGTGTCGGGCACTGGTCCTCCTGGTCTGAGAAGGCCCAAACAGGAATTGCCCTTTTCTTCGTCTGCCCTTCGCTTAGGACGCCCAGGCGAGAGACGCCCTTGATCTAATAGTTAAGAGCAGGAAAGAAGAGGCAGGGCTAAGAAGGTGGGTGGTGCTTAGGCCAGGTGACCTAGATCCACTTGCACCTGCTCCCCATCTGCAAAGGAAAAGAGGCTGGAGGGCTCCTTAAGTAGGGAAATAGAGCGGCAAGCAGGAAGGCACCAGGTGGGCGGGGCTTGCTAATTGGTGAAAAAGAGCAGCAGGCAGGAAGGCACCAGGTGGGCGGAGCTTAGGCCAGGTGACCGAGATCCACTTGCACCTGCTCCCCACTTACCATTTCAGCACCCAATATGGCATCCAGAAAATCATCATGGAAGGGATAAACACATGTTATAAATATAATCCCCACCTGTGGAACACCACCAATCACTGGGGCACCCTTGAACGGCATTAATAAGCATGCCAATTAATCTGTTTTTACATACTGCCTGCGCCTGCTGTATGCATCTCTTGCTTAACAAATGTATGATATACACAGCCTATAAAATAGCTAGACTGGTAATATTGCTGTGGAGAAGATTAATACACTTGCTACCGTGATCTCCATGTGAGCAGGAGTAGGTACAATTTTTATTTTATTTATTTAATATATTTTCATGGTGAAACATATTCTAATGAGGCCTCACAGCGTTGACAACATTGGCAGCTTCCACTGCCGCAAGGTTGATGAAATAGGAACAGTTCCACTTTCTAAGAGTATCGTCTGGTATGGCAGACTTTGCTAAACCAGGGGATTACACCAAGAACTGCACTAGAAGCAGCGAACATGCTATAACAAGCTTGTGGCAGTGGGGTTTGAAAGGGAAGGCTGTATCAATCCTACTCACTGACAAATAATCCGGCAGGGCTTCTGTATTGATCTGCACAAAAGAGGAATACATCAGTACAGTACTCCACTCATGCACATCTTCTGAACTAAGGACGTGAGACCAAAGGAAATCAGGAGAGAAGAGGTGGCACTTTGCAACAGCACAACATCTCACTTATCTCCTGACTCAGGGTCTGAGCCCAGGCCATTGTAAAAGGGAGGCAACATAATGCGTGCCTGCTGCACCCATGACCCAAAGCAGTATCCCACTTGTGTTCGGAATTGAGGGCTTCTTACCTGCAGATGCTGTAAGGGGTGAGAAGCACAACATGTATGCCTACTGTGTTGATGTTTCTGCACAGCATACTGTGTTGCTTGCATCGCTCTGACCCACGCCACAAGGGCACGCCGCTCGTGGTCGAGGAGGCGTGTGGGGGTGTTGCAGGGCGCTGCACAGAAAAGCACAGAGCAGCAGGCGAGAGGTTGCTCCCATGGGGTTCTCCTGCTTGTGGAATGAACTACACTATGCACACCAGCCGGGTGTGATAGCAGCATAGGTACTTTATGAAGAATAATACTGTATCTTGTTAACAATAACAAGACTATGGGCCTCATTACGGGTCTGGCGGTAACCCTGCCGGTAAAACCAGTGGGTTGCCGCCAGACCCGACAAAAATTGCCAGCACCTGATTTCCCAGTAACACCAACCCCGGTGGCCGGGAAGTCGGACGCCGGTAATTCTGTTCGTCCCCATTCCCATTGAGTCCAATAGGACTCAATGGGAATGGGGACCAAGGAAGCAACGTGACCGTTAATAACGGTTTTGGTGCTTCCATGAAACTCTGCGGGCGGGACGGCACCTGCCCGCAGAGTCATACTGTGCCGGTCCGGTAACAACAGTGCCGGCACAGTCGTAAGTCAACTTTATGTGTAGAAATACTAATTTCTACACATATCTCTCAGGCATATTACCTCCATGTCCCTCTTCCTTGTCCCAGTACCTACTTTTAAGGTATCAGCCTCTTTGACAGAAACCCTTCAGGTGGCGGCATATGAGGAGGATCACACAGCTTGCAGACTTAATTGCTGCTGTAAACACGCTACTGGTGCAATAAAAATGCTGAAGCCAGGTCTGCAGTCAGCCACTTAATTTATAAGCACTCTGTGTTGATTTCAGTGAAGTGCTGTTAAGCACAAGCATTGGCAAAGCCAACAGTGTTGGCTTGTGTATAATATTAGGAACTTGCCGGGCACTGCTTAGATGCCCAGATACTGCCACATTTTGCACCTGCAACTACCAATGGGCAGTTAATACCAATACGACTGTGCCTGACAAGTGCCTTTGCCATGCCTACAAAAAAGCCCAAACTGTTCGCATTGCTAATGCTTGTTGTATCAGTGTGCTCCGTCTTGTCGATGTTCCTGTTGCTGTCTGTCACAAACACACCTTGTACCCACCGACTTTCCTTATGTATTGCTGTTTGTGGTTGTTTTTATTAGTGCCTCTTTGATGGAAAATTGTATTTGAAAGGTTGCATTTCTTGATTTATGTAAGGAATCTGTGGCGGTATATGATGAGGATGTATCACTTTGTTGAAATTACTGTTCACGCTCTTTCTTGAATATAACATTTTGACAAAAAAAGTGTAGAACCTAATGGAGGAAGACTTATGTGGTGTGTTGAAGCCCTTCAATCCGTAGGATGGGTGAAATGCACAAGGGTGGTTCATAAACTCATAGATGTGGCACCAGGGACTGTAAAGCTTCATATCTTGATCGGCTGGAGAACACCTGGACACAGTGGCGTACCGAGCGGGGGCTGAGGGAGGGCACACTGCCACCCCACATGCTCTTTTGAGAGCCTGACTGGGACTTTCGTCTGTGGGCCACCTCTCCTGTTCGGCACCTCAATGAAGGTGCCCAAACGGGAAAGGTGTCCCCCTGGCAGGACAATGTGTGCTGAGTAATTCCTGCTCAGCACAGTAATTGTCCTGGCAGCAGGACACCTTACTCTTTCCGAAGCCTCTGCCAGGATAATGTCCCAAGGAGCTCCAGGCAGCAGCAGAGGGGCTCGCAAGTTGCTCTGTGTCAAGAGCATTTCAATGTGAACCATTAGGCACTGATGGAAGGGAGGGTGGACTATTAGCAGGAACATTTGTCCATTTAGAAATGTGCATGGGAGGGAGTGATCAGGTGTGAGACGGTTGCATATTGCTGCAGGCTTTATGAAATAATGAGTATGGCTTTACCCAAGGGGGGTTTGTTAGGCTCACATTAATCTGCATGATGCTATTGTGACTTTGCATGCAGAATGGGGACAATAAAACTAAATCCATCCTCTTATTCCTCAACATATTTCTATAATGATGTATAGTTAAAGTTAATAATGAAAGGGTAGTTTCTTATGTAATGTGCTTTGCTTCCAAGGCATTGCTATAAAGTATTATGTAATGTGTGCAGGTTTACTAGGAAAACAACATCATTCCAAATTGAAGGAAAGGAATGGAAGATCAAACATTTCTCAAATTGTAAAACTACAAATGTGGTCTACATCATTGAATGTCCTTGCGGACTCAGATATGTTGGCCAGACCCAGAGGCAAGTCAACAAAAGAATTGGTGAACATCGCTCTAGGATTCGATGTCGAGTCCACACAGCACCACTAGCCTCGCACTTCATGGAGTATCAACATAGTGCGGATGATATATACTGGTGGATTGCAGATACAGTAGCCAACACCACCAATGCATCCAATGCGTTGAACAATAAGGAATCATGGTGGATTTTTAAACTTAAGGCTACTACTAAGGGTCTCAACGAGGCCATGCCAAATACCTTCAGATGACCGGTTAGTCCCTACCCCTTTCACTAAACTCGTGAGGGGACCCACCACTTCTTTTCCTTCACACAAATAGGACAGTCCACTATGTGGCTGTACTCGAGCAATATGCCAGGTGTGCTATCAACGCCTGACCGCACAAGTACACATCATGTCCTCGTATTGTTAGGTGCTTTACATTTTCTATAAAGTGGAGCACTAACTAGCAATGTGCTTCCTTATGTACCATTCGTGAAAATGTACACGCAATAATTTCATGCAAAGCAATTAATGTTATGCACAATAAGAGTTTATTTGCTAATGGGTTTCATCCTGTGCCAACCTTGTCTTTCCTGCATATGCCATGGTTCACTCCTATTTGGTATCACTTGTACATATATATATATATATATATATATATATATATATACTGTATCATCATACGCACACCAATTGATGCTGAGCATATTTACTTTGAGTTTTGAAATGCTTGTGTCACTGTCTATTTTGTAAACAACACGCAGCCTACAATCATCGCGGCAACAAACTGCCTTACTATTCAATCCATAAGAATCTACCAGTATATGGGGGATGTACATCTGTGCCCTCCGTAATCGCAACCAACATCTTCCCTATTCAATATTCCCATTCACAGCCCACACGATAGAAGCTCTGATTCCACCCCACTCCTTTAACGCCATATTACGCTTCGCATAAACTGTTCGGTTACCATGCCAACCCTTGGACCGACATGGTTCGCGCATGTGCAGGGGAACAGACACTTCTTGCCTGCGCTGAGCGTACTTGCGACGCAGCTCTGACTGTCTCTGTTCCGACGCCGGCTCTCATAGCCGACCTCCACAGCCCAAGAAAGCGATCGACTCACTTTTCGGACACATAGGTAAGAGCGCCCTGCAGGGCTTGCCACGAAGGAGCCGGGGGTTTACCGTCCCCGCCACAGAAGCTACCCGTGTCCTAAGCTCCTGTCTTCTCACAACGGCACGATCCAACCCAACACGGGCGGGCGCCTTCCGCCCCTTGCTTTCAGAAGTCTCATAGCATCAGATTTTCTGAATCTCTTTAGAGCGTCTTCTTGATAAACTGTACCCTGGTTTCTCATTTCCAGGGTCCTGCAGCCACATTAAGGCGCGGCAAAATTCACACCCCATAATCCTGGGAGCCCCACCAATATGTGGACCACCGCCTGATTGCCTTTTACAAGCATCAGTCATAAGGTCCTCGCACAACCGAACACAGCCAAGAATCTCCAAACGGCTGCAGGACTGTGCCAACAGGTACTTGTATGTCAACTGTTTTAGTCAAGCATTCCACTACACATTAGTGACTACGATTTATTTACTCATACATATATGCTTTCTGTGTTTTTTAAATATTTTTCCCAATACCCAAGTGCATCCAGCACACCAGTTACCTAGCGGCAGAAATCCCCTCCTACTGCTTGAAGAGGTCCGCCACTCATTTTTCCTAGTCCCCTGGTACCACCAACTGGAAGAAAACACCACTTTCTGATTACTGTCCAGGTCAGTAACCAAGTGCCAGCAAGCCAGTGGACAATGACATATTGTTCACTCACATGGTCTCAATTAGATTTTATTGCATGCCAGTATAACTAGCATCAGATTTGAACCTCCTAGACGAGCTCTACAATATTTTCTGAGCCCATTTCCCTCTTTTTCTTTTCTTTCCTTTGTTTTCCATATAGGGGAGACCAAGTCAAGGCAAATGAAGAAGGCTTTCCGCCAAAACTTCACAGGACTACATCATTTTGAGGGCTTTATTCCCCCATTCCCGCTTCACAACTCGATCCGTTTTTAGTCGTTGACCAACGACTAGGTCCCTTTCCTTTAGGAGCCAGTAACAAATCTACCCAGTCTCAGAAAGAAAGAAAGTCTTTTCTCTGACAGATGGTCTAGACTCCACACATCCCACATAGGTGTTTGCCTTGTGTTTAAATAATACAACATGTTTCGCTGCATCCATTGCACATCTAGGCAAATCATCGATTGTGCATTCATTTGCCTTGTTTGTTAATTTCCCTTAAGCTTTTGCTGTCTTTTCTTTGTTGCATTTGTTTAATAAGATGACTGTAATTTGATCCTTATGTACACCAGAAAACGAATTAGTTTCATGTTAGACTTAAATGCGGGAAAAAAATTCCCCCTGCATTCACTGACAATGGCTAAATAAAAAGCTACAGTGCACCTTTGAAGGGCTCCAAAGCTCATCTTTTTTGTATATGTATGACAGTTAGCTTAATGAAATAGCTTTTGCCATACTAAGCATGCTGAATAACTTAGCCTTGACCAAAATGTTTAGGTCAAGAGACTAAAAGTAAGTGGCAGGGCGCCATCCCTTTCGTTTCAAGTATCATTAGCTCTTAAGTCCTTCCACTTGTTCATGAGCTGACCCTCCAGTTACATAGATAAAGTATTATTTAAGCAGATGAAATGCAAAGGGAAACAATAATAAAAATCTATATAAACTAAAACTGTGAAGAAGTGCTCAGTTGCTTAAATTGTCCACATCCCAGTTTCACCATTTAACCAAAGTGTGTGATCCTGGGCAGACCATGTAATCAGACTGTGTCTTATCTGCAGCTCTGTAAGTGATTCACTTCAAAGCTTTAATATATCATGCTGTTATTATTTTTTAAAAGCCTGACTTGCTCCATATATAACAATGCAATTTAGGTATTTTGCACCAGAAAATTATTTGCCACTTGGCTTACTTATGACAACGTATTCTAAAGTCAGTTGCATGGCGCCTCCAAGTATCAAAGACTGTTGATGCTCCTTGCGATTTGCTTTCTGTGAAGTAATTTCTGTTGGTGCAATCCATATGCAAATGAGTTGATGTGTATGTATTTTGCCCCACAGCGACTGGACAGAGCTCTAATAGATGAGTTCCCTGCATCTGTAATGATTCTGCCCTTTTTCATTTTTGTTGTGTTAAAATGCGAGATGCCACTAGTAATGTTACCAAAAAAATAGATTGGGGCAGGGGTGGCCGGTTTGTGGGCGCGAATGAGACAACCTGGAATTGCGTGCACTGCATTTGAGGGGAAAGTAGCAGGCGTTTCACATGGCTGTCCCCCTCACCACATCTTGCAATGCTGAATATTCCACTTACAGGATAATATAGGGAGGCTTTTCATAAGATGTAACTGTCTTTTTTTTTTTAACCTTTATTTTATTTTCCTTGACACTGCATAGAGGGGTGCGTAGGGGGTACATACATCAACTTTTACAAAGATCATACAAAAAACCATGTACTTGCAGTAATATACATCTTCATGACAAAATCATATCGCTGAGATGTAACTGTCTTGTTATTATCACAAAGCGCAGCTCGACATTTCATGAACTGTAACGAGTCGTTAATGGCTTCAGTCGAAGCCTCCTATTTTAATGACAAGTTAAAGTTTATGCAATGCCGAGCTTCGTTCCGTTGTGGGTATAGATTAATGACTGTTTATTATTCTGAGAGAAAGCTTTACATCAGCAGCTTCCTCAGGGGCAGCCTTGCGTTTTAATGCAAAGCTTTGTCTCAGAATGAACAGTGTTTTTATCTATTACAGCAACGTGCTGCGCGGTGCTCTGCTGCTTATGTCTGTGACAGCTCGGAAGAAGGGCCACTGCTCAGGCGTAATACAGCCAATCAGCGATCAGCCGAAGGCAGCCGAAGACCAGGGGATACCGGATCGGTATGGGATACCAAATATTACAGAACAGAGGCCGCGATTCCACTGATAACATACAGAAGTAGTCAGAAGCAATTATGGAGACTAAAGGCTGCCATTTCTTTAGCGACGTGCAGGCGATTATGCCGAGTAAACGCTGCAATTCCACCGATAACATACTGATAACCTCGCGACAATGACGAGTAAAAGCGGCAACTCCATTGACAACATACAGATGTCCTTAGAGTAAAAACTGTAATTTCACCGTCAACATATAGATGTACTCGCAGGTAATTATGCGCGTAAAGGCTGTAATTCCACCGACAATAAACAGATGTCCTCGCAGGCGATGATGGCGAGTAAAGCTGCAATTCCACACAGTGAAGGCTTCAATTCCCCTGATAACATACAGAAGTAATCTGAAGTAATTATGGAGACTAAAGACTTCAATTCCTCTAGCAACCGACTGTCCGCCAGGCGATTATGCCGAGTAAATGCTGCAATTCCACTAAAAACATATAGCTGTCCTCACAGACGATGAAGGCCAGAAAAGGATGTAAATCCACCGACACCATATGGATGTTCTCGGAAGCAGGTATCCCGTGTAAAGGCTGTAATTCTACCAGCAACACACAGATGTCTTCGCAGGCGAATATGACGACTATAAGATGCCGTTCCATCGACAACATACAGATGTCCTCGCAGGCGACGATTACGTGTAAAAACTGAGATTCCACGTACAATTTCAGTCGGTAATTTTATTTTCAAGTTAGAGATTTCCTTACAGTAGATGACATATTTGAGGCTGAAGTTAGTTTTTTTTTTCGGCCAGTTTATAGCTTTTTTATTCGCTCATCTTCTTATTAGCAGGCTTAAATTAGGTTTGTATTCCGTCAGCTTCTTGTTTATACAGATGGCTTGGCAGGAGATTATGCCCAGTGACGCTACAATTGCACAATAATTTACAGAAGCCCTCAGAAGTGATTGTGGAGAGTAAAGGCTGCAATTCCTTTAAAAACATACATATGTCCTCACAGACAATCATAGCGAATACAAACTGTAATTCCACCGACAAAATATAGATGCTTCGCAGGCGATAATGGCCAGTAAAGGCTGCATTCAGATGTCCTCGCAGAAGATTGTGCAAAGCAAAGCCTGCGAGAGGCTGTAATTACATTGACGGCATACAGATGTCCCCACGGACGATGATGGCGAGTAGAGGCAGTAATTCCACCGGGTGGAGGTCGCAATTCCACTGATAACATACAGAAGTAATCAGAAGCAATTGTGGAGACTAAAGGCTGCCATTTCTTTAGCGACGTGCAGATGTCCACCAGGCGATTATGGCGAGTAAAAGCTGTAATTCCACCGATAACATACCAATGTCCTCGCGGGCGACGATGACGAGTAAAAGCGGCTACTCCATTGACAACATACAGATGACCCTAGAGTAAAGATTGTAATTTCACCGACAACATATATAGATGTACTCGAAGGCAATTACGCTGAGTAATGGCTGCCATTCCACCACAATATACAGTGGTGGAAATGGAAAAAATCTGGTGGGGGATCCCACAAGGCCTGGGGTGGGGGCGGAGTTTTGGGGTGGGCGGAGTCCGAGGAGGCGGGGTTTAGAGGGGCGGAGCTGGCAGGTGACCTCCAATCAAAGTTAAGGTCCAAAATAAGTTTAAAGCAGCGCAATTTCTTTCACGCTGCTTCTTCTTCAAACTATATATCAATTCCACTTTAAACCACTTCCATGGCACTGGTGCACCCCAAATGTGATATCATTACCACTTGAAAACCGCTGGGGTAGGGTTTGCAGTCAGGATTAAGGATGGAGCCACACTGAGAAGGTTTTCTTTAGTGTTTGCACAGAACTAATGTGTACTTCATTTACATTCTTTACATAGCATACTTCAGTCTTCAAACCAACAAACTTGGCAGATGTGATGTGTTGCTCAGATGTCATTTATTAGTCAGAATATACTACATTTTAAATACTCTGTGTCCAAACTGTACATTGTCTTGTGGGGCAACCACAGAAATATTGCACTAGCCAGAATGAAGATGTTACTTCTCACCAAATTGCAGCGATAGTTTACAGTAGAGACCAAACTCTTTTTTTTCCATTGCAATCCGGTTTGTTCTCCCGTGCCCGGCAAGCTGTGTGGTCTGCTCCACGACGACCCTGAAGTAGCCATTTTTTTACATACTTTTCTGGACTGAAGTCAGCCAGGGGCGGGCCATTACGGTGCACAAACAATAAATTGCTCACTCTTACAATACCTAGTTAGTTTCTAAGGGGTGTGAGTGTATTGTTCATGTGACTGAACACACGTTCACATTCGGCAGTGGATATGGCTATGGTGTCCAGTGTTCTCATAAGTGGAAGCATTTCCTCTGGCACACGCTTTCCACCACTGTCCTTATATTCCCGGAAGCCACTCACTATTTCTCTACTTGGTAGCTGAAACCTTTTGCAGAGTGCCTGCACTTCATCTTCCCCATACAATATGTCATAATCATTTGGCCAGTACCTAGGGTAAACTACTTTGCATGCAGATATCAAATAGTGAGCCTCTGAAGCCATTGCTTCCCCTGAAGTGCCTGGAACATGCGAGGAGGCTGTGGTAAGGAGTCCATTTTGCATGGCATTTGCCAGACTTCGGAAAAATTGCGGTCTATTGATTTCGACATCAACTTTTCTCCCTCCATGCAAATTAACCCCTTGAAAGGTTAGAGTATCAGCAGATTCTGTGGCAAGTTTGGTGAATTCTGCTTGCCTGCCTCCTGCCAGCACCTCAAAAACTTTAATTTGGCGACAAATTGAAATATGGGCCCCTGGGAGAGTGACAGAGTTTGAGAGTTTGCTTGTAATTTTAGAGACAGCTCAGACAGTTCACACAGAGCATCCCTCATCAGGCCCAGGTTCTTAACAAACTCCACAGCAGTCAGCCTTTCCAGAAGTCCTCTATATTTTGCCCTTTCAGGACCTCCACGGTTTGGGTCTACAGCTGCTGACTGGAAGTGAACTGCAAGAGCTGGATAGAGGTCCCAAACAGCTTTCACAGTGCGGCAACTAGATGCCACCCATCTAGTATCAAGAACTCTACCTATTGCACGGAAAATCACTGCCAATTGATCAGCAAATGTCTGCAATTCCCTTCGATTTTTGGGTTAACAGTGGTAAAGGGCATAAAGAGCATCCATAAAAGACTTAAAGTTGTTTGTACCACATACTTCTTTTAAGGCATCCCCCACAGCCAGCTCTAGCCGATGGTTGCAGCAATGCCAGACAAGTAGACCTGGATAGTTCTCTGGTTTCCTCAGTTGTGCTGCAACCCCCGACACACATCCCATCATTGCAGATGCACCATCGGCGGTGAATGAGACTAGGTTTTTTTTAATGAACTCTTGTGGAAAATACTTCAGGAGGCAAGACTGTAGTTCTCTTGTGATTGCTTCTGCATTTGTTTTTTCCAATTCCAGCAGCTCCCAAAAAATGGATGTGGGCTCACCTCCAAATGCTATTCTAATACAAACTGATAGCACTGAGGGGTGACTCACGGTTGTGCATTCGTCGATCAAAATGGCAAATTTCAGGTCTTCTTCAACAATGTACTTGGTAAGTTTCATTTTCATTTCTTTACCAATAAAGTCACATATATCTGCACAACTTTTCCTGCTCTGCAAAACCCTGCCCATTGATAAACCATTTGCAATCTGCAAATCCACAAGAACGGGCAAATCCGTGAATGGCCGATCTTGTTTGCTTACCATATATGCAGTCCGGAAAATGCGATTGGTTACTTCCTCTTGGCATGCATTTTGTTTCTCTATGTTTTTTTCAAACTCTCCATCTTTTGCTCGCAGAACAATCATTTCTTCTTCGTGGTGGCTATGGCTAGCTTTGTGCTCGTATATCTTCTTTCGAAGGGCAGTTTGCTGGCCTTTTTTTGTTGTGGAAGCCGTGCAAACAAGGGACTGAATCCATTCCTTGGATACTCTTAGTACTCCAGTGCGTAAAAAACCATGGTGGCTAACTTTAGCACACACACTGCATCCCAACTTCCCCTTCTTAATTACAAGCCACTGATGCTGTGCCTTAAAATATGCAGCTTGCTCTTCGTGGGCCCGGCAGTTTAGTATTTGATGCATGCCTGCTACTTTTCCAAAAATGCATAAAATAACTGTATAGGGCCAAGGGCACTGAACACTGTCGGACATGCAGCCTGAACTCGCCAGCCTGCAGATGAAAGCGCTTTGTGGAGAAACGTTTGGAACCACGCCGAGAACTACTCACTGGTACATGCTAAGACCTGGATGAGGAAAACAACAAAACAACAAAACTTACCAGTGCGACGGTGTCGGCGAGGTCGGGCTCCAGAATCCGGTGATGGCAGCTCCAGCAACAGGATCCAGGATGATGGCAGCAACAGGCTCCAGACGACGACGTGGCAACTCCGTCTCCTCAAGATGGCGTAAGGTAAGTGCAGGCCAGGCCCAGCCATTCTTAAGAAGGCCTGTCCTGGTGTCCTGCTGTTGTGTACAGGTAGGGGGGCGGAGCCAGAAGAGCGCTCTTGGCAGCAATGAGCTGCTCCACCCCCCTACACCACGACATTGAGGGCGTTTTTTTTTGTTTTCGAGTTTATTTTTTTTTGTTTTTTTTTCAACCCAGCTGCAGAGCATGGGTTTGGTGTTGGCGGCTGACTCTGGCTGGATCCTGAGATCCGGCATCACATCTGGTCAATAATTTACACAAGCCCTCAGAAGTTATTATGGAGATTAAAGGCTGCAATTCCTTAAAAACATACATATATCCTCACAGCCAATCATAGCGAATACAAGCTGTAATTCCACCGACAATATATGGAGGCCCTCATAGGTGATAATGGCGAGTAAAGAATGCCTACAGATGTCGTCGCAGACGATTGTGCAGAGTAAAGTTTGCAATTCCAACAACAACATATAGATGTCCTCGTAGACGTTGATGGCGAGTAAAAGGTGCAGTTCCGTTGACAGCATACGATGTCCCCACGGGCGATGATGGCGAGTAGAGGCTGTAATTCCGCTGAGTGGAGGTCGCAATTCGAGTGGTGGAAATGGGAAAAAATTTGGCGGAGGATCCCACAAGGGCTGGGGTGGGGTTTGGAGCAGGAGGCGGAGTTCCAAGGAGGCAAAGTTCAGAGGGGATTGGAGCTGCCAGTGGACCTCCAATCAAAGGAAATGTTCAAAATAATAGTATTAAAATTCCACACTATTTATACTCTGATTCCAGACTAAACACACACATGTATACTTCCCACTCCAAGTCTCCTAGCAGCACCCTAGGGAAATACTAGAGTTCACTGCTAACTGACGGTGAACTCTAGTATTTCCTGGTAAGCACCAGCTAGGTGACGATGAAGAAAAAAACATTAAGTACCGTACATGGTTCAATGCTCTGTAGAGTGGAAAAGTAAAACTTAAGCAAATTTAACCGACGGTAATGTAATGTGCTCTTCAGTGGCGTACCAAGAGGGTGGAGGGGGGGCAAGCTGTCCCCCCCCACCACAGGATTCGTTGAGTGCCTTACTGGGACTTTTGTCACTGGGACACCTCTCCCATTCGGCACCTCATTGAGGGTGCCCAACAGGGAAGGTATCCCGCTAGGTGCACAATTGGTGAGCAATTCCTGCTCAGCACGGTCATTGTCCTGGCAGCAGGACACCTTAGCCTTTCTGAACAGGAAAGGTGTCCTGCTGCCAGGACAATGTCCCAAGGAGCTCTGTGAGCTAATGTGAGCCATTAGGCACTGATGGGAGGTAGGGGGCCATTAGCAAGTACTTTTGTCCCTTTAGAAATGTGATAGGAGGGAGTGATCAGCAGTGAGAAGGGTGCATAGGGCCACAGGCTTAATGACTAATGACTATGGTTTTAGCCAAGGGGGATTTGATAGGCTAACATTAATCTGTATGATGCTATTCAGACCTTGCATGCAGAATGGGGTGGGGAGAATAAAACTAAAGCCATCATGATGTATATAGTGTAAAGTTAATTATGAAAGGGTTGTTTCTTATGCAATGTGCTTTGCTTTCAAGGTATTGCTTTAAATACAGTATTATTTAAGCACATGAAATGCAAAGGGAAACCTTAATAAATATCTATATAAACTAAACCTGTGATAATGTGCTCAGTTGCTTGAATTGTCCACATCCCGGTTTCACCATTTTACCAAAGTGTGTGATCTTGGGCAGATCATTTAATCACACTGGGCCTGATTCACAGAACGTTTTCCCATGGGATTGTACCATTATGAAAGACTTCCATGACTCAGGCCTACTGTCTCTTATCTGCTCTGTTATTCACTTAAGAACTTATGTTAATACATCATGCTGTTATTTTTTTTTAAAAGCCTGACTATAGAGTTGCTCCATAAATAGCAATAGTGTAATTCAGGTATTTTGCACCACAGAGTTATTTGCCACTTGGCTTACTTATGGCAACTTATTCTAAAGTTGCTTCTATGGTGCCTCCAAGTATCAATGACTGATGATGCTACTTGGGATGTCCTTTTCTGTGATGTCCTGTCTGTTGGTGCAATCCATATGCAAATGATGAGGTCTATATGTATTTTGCCCCAGAGCACCTGGACAGTGCTCTAATAGATGACTTTCCTGCATCTGTAATGATTCGGCAGCTCTACAAGTGTTATTTGTTAAAATGCCATTCACCACTAATCTTACCAAAAAAGTAGAGTGGGGCAGGTTTGGCGGTTTGTGCGCGCGAATGAGACCATATGGAATTGCAATGCTGGATCCGCCCCTGGTGCTCTGTGGCTGTGCATAGGGCAGATTAGAACCCAAATGTGTCCTGTGCACAGCCACAGAGCACATTACATTACTGTTGGTTATATGTGCTTAAGTTATACAAAGCGCTTTTCGTTGCGTTGCTTAGTAGTGACAGGAACACTTTTCTTTTTATACAAGCGCTCCAGTCACTGCTAAGAAACGCAACGAAAAGCGCTTTGTATAATTTAAGCAAATATAACCAACAGTAATGTAATGTGCTCTGTGGCGGTGCACAGGGCAGATTATAGCACCAAATCGGCCTTGTGCACCGCCACAGAGAACATGACATCATCGTTGGTTATATTCGTTTAATATACAAATCGTTTTTTGTTGCGTTGCTTATCATTGACTGGAGCGCTAGCTAAACAATAAAATCGTCGAGCTTTATGGGCAGAGGCTGGCCGGATCCTAAGATCGGCTGCACATGTGATGACGGATCTCGGATCCAGCAAGAGCCGGCCCAATGACCAGCGCTGAGTAATTCCACTGATAACATACAGAAGTAATCAGAAGCAATTATGGAGACTAAAGGCTGCAATTTCTTTAGCGGCATGCAGATGTCCGCCAGGCGATTATGCCGAGTAAAAGCTGCAGTTCCAACGATAACATACCGATGTCCTCGCGTGCGACGATGATGATTAAAAGAGGCAACTCCATTGACAACATACAGATGTCCTTAGAGTAAAGACTATAATTTCACCGACAACATATATATGTCCTCGCAGGCAAATATGCCACGTAAAGGCTGCCATTCTACCGACAACATACCGATGTCCTCGCAGACGATAATTGCGTGTAAAAGCTACGATTCTAAAATACCTGAGGCTGAAGTTAGCTTTTTTAGTCGGCCAGCTTTTAGCTTATTTATTCGACCAGATTTGTATTAGCAGGCTTAAACTTGGTTTGTATTCAGCCAGCTTCCTGTTTATACAGATGTCTCGGCAGGAGAGTATGCCCAGTGACGCTACAATTGCACAATAATTTACAGAAACCCTCAGAAGTGATTGTGGAGACTAAGGGCCTCATTACACGGTAGGCGGTGAGCCATGGCGCTATTAGCGCCATGGCTCATGCCGGTAAAATACCGGCACCGCCTTGGCGGAAAGGGGATTTACCGCCCCATCCCAAGGTTGGAGGGGCGGTAAATCCCCCTTCCGCCATTGCCCTTCCCCATTCCCATTTCTGCCCCATAGGGCTCAATGGGAATGGGGAAGGCGCTAATTACGGCACCGCAATTTAGCGGTGCCGTAATTAGCTCCGAGGTCCCTTAGCGGGTTGGTATTTAACGCCTGCAAAAAGCAGGCGTTAAAACTCCAACCCGCTAAGGGACCTCGTAGTAAGGCGGCAGGGATTTACCGGTACCGGTATTTTACCGGTACCGGTAAATCCCTACCGCCTACCGTGTAATGAGGCCCTAAGGCTGCAATTCCTTTAAAAAACATACATATGTCCTCACAGACAATCATAGCGAATACAAGCTGTAATTCCACCGACAATATATAGATGCCTTCGCAGGCGGTAATGGCGAGTAAAGGCTGCCTAAAAATGTCCTCGCAGACGGTTCTGCAGATTAAAGTCTGCAATTCTACTGTCAACATACAGATGTCCTCGTAAAAGTTCATGACGAGTAAAAGGTGTAGTTCCATTGACAGCCTACAGATGTCCTCACAGGCGATGATCGCGAGTAGAGGTTATAATTCCACAGAGTGAAGGCCGCAATACCACTTATAACATACAAAAGTAATCAGGAACAATTATGGAGACTAAAGGCTGTGATTTCTTTAGCAACGTGCAGATGTCTGCCAGGGGATTATGCCGAGTAAACGCTGCAATTCCACCGATAATATACTGATGTCCTTGCGGGCGATGATGACGTAAAGGCGGCAACTCCATTGACAACATACATATACCCTTAGGGTAAAGAATGTAATTTCACGACAACAGATAGATGTCCTGTAAAGGCTGTCATTCAACCAGATGTCCTTGCAGGCGATAATGGCAATAAAGGATGCAATTCCACCGGCAACGTACAGATGTCCTCGCAGGCGATGATGGCGAGTAAAAGCTGTAATTCCACAGAGTGAGGCTTAAATTCCATTGATAACATAGAGAAGTAATCAGAAGCAATTATGGAGACTAAAGGCTGAAATTCCTCTAGCAACGTGCAGATATCCGCCAGGAGATTATGCCGAGCAATACCACCGATAACATACCGATGTCCCTGCAGGCGATTATGCCAAGAAAACGTTGCAATACCACCGATAACATACCTATGTCCTTGCAGGCAACTATGAAGAGTAAAAGCGGCAACTCCATTGACAACATACAGATGTCCTTATTTTAGTTTAGTTTCTTTATTTATACCGCGAGCTGAACCCTGAGGTAACTGGGCGCCAGAGACTTAGAGCAGGTTACAACCGTTCTTTTAAAGTAAAGACTGTAATTTCACTGAAAACATATGGATGTCCTCACAGGCAATTATGCCGCATAAAGGCTGCAATTCCACGCGGCTGCCATTCCACCGACAACATACAGATGTCCTCACAGGCGATGATGGCGAGGAAAAGCTGCAAGGCCACAGAGGGAAGGCTTCAATTCCCCTGATAACACACCGAAGTAATCAGAAGCAATTATGCAGACTAAAGGCTGCAATTCCTCTTGCAACCTACATATGTCGGCCAGACGATTATGCCGAGTAAAGCTGCAATTTCACCAATAACATATAGCTCATGTCAATTTTAGGCGGTAATTTGACTTTCAAGATAGAGATTTCCTTACCACACATGAAATACCTAAGGCTGAAGTTAGCTTTTTTATTCGGCCAGCTTCTAGCTTTTTTTTATTCCGGCAGCTTCTTATTAGCAGGCTTAAATTAGGTTTTTATTCAGTCAGCTTCCTGTTTATAGAGATGTCTTGGCAGGCGATTATGCCCAGTGACTCTACAATTGCACAACAATTTACAGAAGCCATCAGAAGTGTTTATGGAGCGTAAAGGCTGCATTTTCTTTAAAAAAACATACCTATGTCCTCACACGCAATCATAGTGAATATAAGCTGTAATTCTACCGACGATATATAGATGCCATCGCAGGCGATAATGGTGAGAAAAGACTGCCTACAAATGTCCTTGCAGACGATTGTGCAGAGTAAAGTCTGCAATTCCAGGACAACATACAGATGTCCTCACAGGCGATGATTGCTAGTAGAGGTTGTAATTCCACCAAGTGGAGGCCGCAATTCCACTGATAACATACAGAAGTAGTCAGAAGCAATTATAGAGACTAAAGGCTGCAATTTCTTTAGCAACGTGCAGGCAATTATGCTGAGTAAACGCTGCAATTCCACAGATAACATACTGATAACCTTGCGGGCGACAATGGCGAGTAAAAGCGGCAACTCCATTGATAACATACAGATGTCCTTAGAGTAAAAACTGTAATTTCACCGTCAACATATAGGGCCTCATTACACGGTAGGCAGTGAGCCATGGCGCTATTAGCGCCATGGCTCATGCCGGTAAAATACCGCCTTGGCGGAAAGGGGATTTACCGCCCCATTCCAAGGTTGGAGGGGCGGTAAATCCCCCTTCCACCATTGCCCTTGCCCATTTCTGCCCCATAGGGCTCTATGGGAATGGGGAAGGCTCTAATTAAGGCACCGCAATTTTACGGTGCCGTAATTAGCTCCGAGGTCCCTTAGCGGGTTGGATTTTAACGCCTGCAAAAAGCAGGCGTTAAATCCCCCAACCCGCAAAGGGACCTCGTAGTAAGGCGGTAAGGATTTACCGGTACCGGTATTTTACCGGTACCGGTAAATCCCTACCGCCATCCGTGTAATGAGGCCCATAGATGTACTTGCAGGTAATTATGCGCATAAAGGCTGCCATTCCACCGACAATAAACAGATGTCCTCGCAGGCGATGATGGCGAGTAAAGCTGCAATTCCACACAGTGAAGGCTTCAATTCCCCTGATAACATCCAGAAGTAATCTGAAGCAATTATGGAGACTAAAGACTGCAATTCCTCTAGCAACCGACATATGTCCGCCCGGCGATTATGCCGAGTAAATGCTGCAATTCCACCGATAACATATAGCTGTCCTCACAGACGATGAAGGCCAGAAAAGGATGTAATTCCACCGACACCATATGGATGTTCTCGGAAGCAGTTATGCCGCCTAAAGGCTGCAATTCTACCGAAAACACACAGATGTCTTCCCAGGCGAATATGACGAGTATAAGCTGCCGTTCCATCGACAACATACAGATGTCCTCGCAGGCGACGATTGCGTGTAAAAACTGAGATTCCACGTACAATTTCAGTCGGTAATTTTATTTTCAAGTTAGAGATTTCCTTACAGTAGATGACATATTTGAGGCTGAAGTTAGTTTTTTTTTTTCGGCCAGTTTATAGCTTTTTTATTCGCCCATCTTCTTATTAGCAGGCTTAAATTAGGTTTGTATTCAGCCCACTTCTTGTTTATACAGATGTCTTGGCAGGATATTATGCCCAGTGACGCTACAATTGCACAATAATTTACAGAAGCCCTCAGAAGTGATTGTGGAGACTAAAGGCTGCAATTCCTTTAAAAACATACATATGTCCACACAGACAATCATAGCGAATACAAGCTGTAATTCCACCGACAATATACAGATGTACTCGCAGGCGATGAAGGCGAGTACAAGCTGTAATTCCACACAGTGAAGGCTTTAATCCCCCTGATAACATACATAAGTCAACAGAAGTAATTATGGAGGCTAAAGACTGCAATTCCTCTGGCAATTTACATATGTCCGCCAGGCGATTATGCCGAGTAAATGCTGCAATTCCACCGATAACATATACCTGTCCCCACAGACGATGAAGACCAGAAAAGGCTTTAAATCCAACGACACCATATGGATGTTCTTGGAAGCAGTCATGCTGTGTAAAGGCTGCAATTATACCGACAACATACAGATGTCCTCACAGAGGACGATTGCGTGTAAAAACTGCGATGCCACGTACAATTTTAGGCAGTAATTTTATTTTGCAAGTTAGAGATTTCCTTACAGTCGAATCAATATTTGAGGCTGAAGTTAGCTTTTTTATTCGGCCAGCTTAAGCTTTTTTTCATTCGGCCAGCTTCTTATTAGCAGGCTTAAATTAGGTTTGTATTCGGCCAGCTTCCTGTTTATACAGATGTCTTGGCAGGAGATTATGCCCAGTGACACTACAATTGCTCAATAATTTACACAAGCCCTCAGAAGTTATTATGGAGACTAAAGGCTGCAATTCCTTAAAAACATACATATATCCTCACAGCCAATCATAGCGAATACAAGCTGTAATTCCACCGACAATATATAGAGGCCCTTTTAGGTGATAATGGCGAGTAAAGAATGCCTACAGATGTCGTCGCAGACGATTGTGCAGAGTAAAGTCTGCAATTCCACCAACAACATACAGATGTCCTCGTAGACGTTGATGGCGAGTAAAAGCTGCAGTTCCGTTGACAGCATACAGATGTCCCCACGGGCGATGATGGCGAGTAGATGCTGTAATTCCACTGAGTGGAGGTCGCAATTCGAGTGGTGGAAATGGGAAAAAATTTGGCGGAGGATCCCACAAGGACTGGGGTGGGGTTTGGAGCAGGAGGCGGAGTTCCAAGGAGGCACAGTTCAGAGGGGATTGGAGCTGCCAGTTGACCTCAAATCAAAGGAAATGTTCAAAATAATAGTATTAAAATTCCACACTATTTATACTCTGATTCTAGACCAGACACACACATGTATACTTCCCACCCCAAGTCTCCTAGCAGCACCCTAGGGAAATACTAGAGTGCACTGCTAACTGATGGTGAACTCTAGTATTTCCTGGTAAGCACCAGCTAGGTGACGATGAAGAAAAACACATTAAGTACCAGAAAAAAACATTAAGTACCGTACATGTTTCAATGCTCTGTAGAGTGGAAAAGTAAAACTTAAGCAAATTTAACCAACTGTAATGTAATATGCTCTTCAGTGGCGTACCGAGAGGGCGGAGGGGGGGGCAAGCTGTCCCCCCACCACATGCTTCTTTGAGTGCCTTACTGGGACTTTTGTCACTGGGACACCGCTCCCATTCGGCACCTCATTGAGGGTGCCCAACAGGGAAGGTATCCCGCTGGGTGCACAATTGGTGAGCAATTCCTGCTCAGCACGGTCATTGTCCTGGCAGCAGGACACCTTACCCTTTCTGAACACGAAAGGTGTCCTGCTGCCAGGACAATGTCCCAAGGAGCTCCATGAGCTAATGTGAGCCATTAGGCACTGATGGGAGGTAGGGGGGCTTTTAGCAAGTACTTTTGTCCCTTTAGAAATGAGCATGGGAGGGAGTGATCAGCAGTGAGAAGGGTGCATAGGGCCACAGGCTTTATGACTAATGACTAGGGCTTTACCCAAGGGGGATTTGACAGGCTAACATTTATCTGTATGATGCTATTGTGACCTTGCATGCAGAATGGGGTGGGGAGAATACAACTAAAGCCATCATGATGTATACAGTGTAAAGTTAATTATGAAAGGGTCGTTTCTTATGCAATGTGCTTTGCTTTCAAGGTATTTCTTTAAATAAAGTATTATTTAAGCACATGAAATGCAAAGGGAAACCTTAATAAATATCTATATTAACTAAACCTGTGATAATGTGCTCAATTGCTTGAATTGTCCACATCCCGGTTTCACCATTTTACCAAAGTGGGTGATCTTGGGCAGATCATTTAATCACACTGGGCCTGATTCACAGAACGTTTTCCCATGGGATTGTACCATTATGAAAGACTTCCATGACTCAGGCCTACTGTCTCTTATCTGCTCTGTTATCCACTTAAGAACTTATGTTAATACATCATGCTGTTATTTTTTTTTTAAAAGCCTGACTATAGAGTTGCTCCATAAATAGCAATAGTATAATTCAGGTATTTTGCACCACAAAGTTATTTGCCACTTGGCTTACTTATGGCAACTTATTCTAAAGTTGCTTCTATGGTGCCTCCAAGTATCAATGACTGATGATGCTACTTGCAATGTCCTTTTCTGTGATGTCCTGTCTGTTGGTGCAATCCATATGCAAATGATGAGGTCTATATGTATTTTGCCCCAGAGCACCTGGACAGTGCTCTAATAGATGACTTTCCCGCATCTGTAATGATTCGGCAGCTCTACATGTGTTATTTGTTAAAATGCCATTTACCACTAATCTTTCCAAAAAAGTAGACTGGGGCAGGTTTGGCGGTTTGTGGGCGCGAATGAGACTATATGGAATTGCAATGCTGGATACGCCCCTGGTGCTCTGTGGCTGTGCATAGTGCAGATTAGAACCCAAATGTGCCCTGTGCACAGCCACAGAGCACATTACATTACCGTTGCTTATATGTGCTTAAATTGTACAAAGCGCTTTTCGTTGCGTTGCTTAGTAGTGACAGGAACACTTTTCTTTTTATACAAGCGCTCTAGTCGCTGCTAAGCAACGCAACGAAAAGCGCTTTCTATAATTTAAGCAAATATAACCAACAGTAATGTAATATGCTCTGTGGCGGTGCACAGGGCAGATTATAGCACCAAATCGGCCCTGTGCACCGCCACAGAGAACATGACATCATCGTTGGTTATATTCGTTTAAGCTATACAAATCGTTTTTCGTTGCGTTGCTTAGCATTGACTGGAGCGCTAGCTAAACAAAAAAATCGTCGAGCTTTATGGGCAGAGGCTGGCCGGATCCTAAGATCAGCTGGACATGTGATGACGGATCTCGGATCCAGCAAGAGCCGGCCCAATGACCAGCGCTGAGCAATTCCACTGATAACATACAGAAGTAATCAGAAGCAATTATGGAGACTAAAGGCTGCAATTTCTTTAGCGACGTGCAGATGTCCGCCAGGCGATTATGCTGAGTAAAAGCTGCAGTTCCAACGATAACATACCGATGTCCTCGCGCGCGACGATGATGATTGAAAGAGGCCACTCCATTGACAACATACAGATGTCCTTAGAGTAAAGACCATAATTTCACCGACAACATATATATGTCCTCGCAGGCAAATATGCCACGTAAAGGCTGCCATTCTACCGACAACATACCGATGTCCTCGCAGACGATAATTGCGTGTAAAAGCTGCGATTCTAAAATACCTGAGGCTGAAGTTAGCTTTTTTAGTCGCCCAGCTTTTAGCTTATTTATTCGACCAGGTTTGTATTAGCAGGCTTAAACTTGGTTTGTATTCAGCCAGCTTCCTGTTTATACAGATGTCTTGGCAGGCGATTATGCCCAGTGACGCTACAATTGCACAATCATTTACAGAAGCCCTCAGAAGTGATTGTGGAGACTAAGGCTGCAATTCCTTTAAAAAACATACATATGTCCTCACAGACAATCATAGCGAATACATGCTGTAATTCCACCGACAATATATAGATGCTTCGCAGGTGATAATGGCCAGTAAAGGCTGCCGAAAAATGTCCTCCCAGACGGTTCTGCAGAGTAAATTCTGCAATTCCACCGACCACATACAGATGTCCTCACAGGCGATGATCGCGAGTAGAGGCTGTAATTCCACAGAGTGGGGGCCGCAATACCACTGATGACATACAGAAGTAATCAGGAGCAATTATGGAGACTAAAGGCTGTGATTTCTTTAGCAACGTGCAGATGTCCACCAAGCGATTATGACGAGTAAAAACTGTAATTCCGCCTTCAACACACCGATGTCCCCACAGACGATTATGCCGAGTAAACGCTGCAATTCCACCGATAACACACTGATAACCTCGCGGGCGAAGATGACGTAAAGGCGGCAACTCCATTGACAACATACAGATACCCTTAGAGTAAATAATTGTAATTTCACAACAACATATAGATGTCCTGTAAAGGCTGTCATTCAACCAGATGTCCTTGCAGGCGATAATGGCGAGTAAAGGATGCTATTCCTCAGAGTGAGGCTTAAATTCCATTGATAACATAGAGAAGTAATCAGAAGCAATTATGGAGACTAAAGGCTGAAATTCCTCTAGCAACGTGCAGATATCCGCCAGGAGATTATGCCGAGTAAATGCTGCAATTCCACCGATAACATACTGTTGGATAACATACTGTTGTCCTCGGAGGCGACGATGACGAGTAAAAGCGGCAACTCCATTGACAACATACAGATGTCCTTAGTTTAGTTTAGTTTCTTTATTTATACTGCGCACCGAACCTTGAGGTAACTGGGCGCCAGAGACTTAGAGCAGGTTACAAAAGTTCTTTTAGAGTAAAGACTGTAATTTCACTGAAAACATATGGATGTCCTCGCAGGGATGCCGAGTAAAAGCTGCAAGGCCACAGAGTGAAGGCTTCAATTCCCCTGATAAAACACCGAAGTAATCAGAAGCAATTATGCAGACTAAAGGCTGCAATTCCTCTTGCAACCTACATATGTCCGCCAGACGATTATACCGAGTAAAGCTGCAATTTCACCAATAACATATAGCTCATCTCACAGAGATGAAGGCCAGAAAAGGCTTTAATTCCACAGACACCATATGTATGTTCTCGGAAGCAGTCATGCCACGTAAAGGCTGCAATTCTACCGACACCATACAGAAGTCCTCGCAGGCGAATATGGCGATTACAAGCTGCTGTTTCACCGACAACATACAGATGCCCCCGCAGACGACGATTGCGTGTAAAAGCTGTGATTGCAAGTGCAATTTTTGGCGGTAATTTTATTTTCAAGGTAGAGATTTCCTTATAGTAGATGAAATACCTGAGGCTGAAGTGAGCTTTTTTATTCGGCCAGCTTCTTATCAGCAGTTTTAAATTAGGTTTGTATTCGGTCAGGTTCCTGTTTATACAGATGTCTTGGCATGCGATTATGCCCAGTGACACTACAATTGCACAATAATGTACAGAAGCCCTCTGAGGGGACTATGGAGACTAAAGGCAGCAATTCCTTTAAAAACATACATATGTCCTCACAGACAATCATAGCGAATACAAGCTGTAACTCCACCGACAATATATAGACGCCCTCAGAGGCGATAATGGTGAGTAAAGGCTATCTACCGCTGTCCTCGCAGACGATTTTGCAGAGCAAAGTCTTCATTTCCACTGACAACATACAGATGTCTTCGTAGATGTTGATGGCGAGTAAAAGGTGCAATTCGATTGACACCATACAGCTGTCTTCACGGACGAAGATGGCGAGTACAGTCTGTAATACAGAAGGAATCAAAAGCAATTATGGAGACTAAAGGATGCAATTCTTTAGCGACGTACCGATGTCCCTGCAGGCGCTTATGCCGAGTAAATGCTAAAGCTCCATCGACAACATACATATGTCCTTAGAGTAAAGGCTGCCATTCCACCGACAATATACAGATGTCCTTGCAGGCGATAATGGTAAGTAAAGGATGCAATTCCATCGACATCACACAGATGTTGTCGCAGGCAATGATGGCGAGTAAAAGCTGTAATTCTAAACAGTGAAGGCTTCAATTCCCCTGATAACATACATAAGTAATCAGAAGCAATTAAGGGGACTAAAGACTGCAATTTCTCTAGCAACCTACATATGTCCACAAGGCGATTATGCTGAGTAAATGCTGCAATTCCAAGGATAACATGTAGCTGTCCTCACAGACGATGAAGGCCAGAAAAGGCTTTAATTCCACCGACACCATATGGATGTTCTGGGAAGCAGTTATCCCGTGTAAAGGCAGCAATTCGACCGACAACATACAGATGTCTTCGCAGGCGAATATGGCGAGTATAAGCTGCGATCCCACCTACAATTTTAGGCGGTCATTTTATTTTCAAGGTAGAGATTTCCTTACAGTAGATGAAATACCTGAGGCTGAAGTTAGCTTTTTTATTTGGCGAGCTTCTAGCTTTTTTATTCGGCCAGCTTCTTATTAGCAGGCTTAAATTAGGTTCGTATTCGGCCAGCTTCCTGTTTATACAGATGTCTTGGCAGGAGAGTATGCCCAGTGAAGCTCCAATTGCACCATAATTTACAGACGCCCTCAGAAGGGATTATGGAGACTAAAGGCTGCAATTCCTTTAAAAACATACACATATCCTCACAGACTATCATAGCGAATACAAGATGTAATTCCACCGACAATATATAGATGTCCTCTCAGGCGATAATGGTGAGTAAAGGCTGCATTCAGATGTCCTCGCAGAAGATTGTGCAAAGCAAAGTCTGCAATTCCACCGACTACATACAGATGTCCTCGAAGGCGATGATCCCAAGTAAAAACTGTAATTCCATTGACAGAATGCAGATGTCCTCACGGGCGATGATGGCGAGCAGGGGCTGTAATTCCACCGTGTGGAAGTCGGAATTCCATTGATAACAAACAGAAGTAATCAGAAGCAATTATGGAGACTAAAGGCTGCAATTTCTTTTGCGACATGCAGATATCTGCCTGGCGATTATGGCGAGTAAAAACTGTAATTCCACCCTCAACATACCGATGTCCCTGCAGGCGATTATGCCAAGAAAACGTTGCAATTCCACCGATAACATACCAATGACCTTGCGGGTGACGATGACGAGTAAAAGAGGCAACTCCATTGACAACATACAGATGTCCTTAGAGTAAAGACTGTAATTCCACTGACAACATATAGATGTCCTCGAAGGCAATTATGCCGCGCAAAGGCGGCCATTCAACCGACAATATACAGATGTCAAGGTAATAATGGCGAGAAAAGGATGCAATTCCACCGATAACATATAGCTGTCCTCATCGACGATGAAGGCCAGAAAAGGCTTCAATTCCACCGACAAGATATGGATGTTCTGGGAAGCAGTAATCCCGTGTAAAGGCTGCAATTCGACAGACAACATACAGATGTCTTCGCAGGCGAATATATCGAGTATAAACTGCGATCCCACCTACAATTTTAGGCGGTCATTTTATTTTCAAGTTAGAGATTTCCTTACAGTAGATTAAATATTTGAGGCTGAAGTTAGCTATTTTATTCGGCCAGTTTATAGCTTTTTTCATTCGGCCAGCTTCTTATTAGCAGGCTTAAATTAGTTTCGTATTAGGCCAGCTTCCTTTTTATACAGATGTCTTGGCAGGCGATTATGCCCAAGGACACTACAATTGCATCATAATTTACAGAAGCCCTCAGAAGGGATTATGGAGACTAAAGGCTGCAATTCCTTAAAAACATACATATATCCTCACATACAATCATAGCGAATACAAGCTGTAATTCCACCGACAATATATAGAGGCCCTCTCAGGCGATAATGGTGAGTAAAGGCTGCTTACAGCAGTCTGCGAGAGGCTGTAATTCCACCGACAACATACAGATGTCCTCGCAGGCGATGATTGCTAGTAGAGGCTGTAATTTCAAGTGGAGGCCGCGATTCCACTGATAACATACAGAAGTAATCAGAAGCAATTATGGAGACTAAAGGCTGCCATTTCTTTAGCGACGTGCAGATGTCCACCAGGCGATTATGTCGAGTAAAAGCTGTAATTCCACCCTCAACATACCGATGTCCTTGAGGGCGACGATGACGAGAAAAAGGTGCAATTCCATTGACAGCATACAGAGATCTTCACATGCGATTGTAAACCCGTATTTGATTTTGTGGTTTGTAAAGGAATGGGTGTTTCCAGCATAGGTCAGTGCTGGGGTTTGTTATGGGGCGAGGTCCACCAGGACAGTCATTTTATTGTTGTGAATGTCCTTTCGTGTGGTTTCTCCCCTTCCCGCTTCTGGGGCTGTCATTATGTTTATATATTGGGTTTACATTTTTGTTTTGGGGGAGATATTTCACGCTTTTGTCAGGCTTCCAGCGCGATGGTGGATGTTGGTACGCTCCACCAGCAGGGCAGTGGGGGTGTCTGTGAGGTGATTTCACCTCGGGTACTGACGAGAGTCCCCCGCATAGAAGCGCAGGTGGGAAGGACCAAGAATAGTCTCATGCCTGGGCAATCACGCGGGGGGGTTAGGCCCTCAGCCGTGGAGGAACGTCCCCTGATGCCGTTTGTTTTTTAGGCCGGCATTCCTCTCTCCATTACCTAGGGTTGAGAAGGTGAGCTGGGTCGGGAGCAGAGGGAAGAAGTTGGCTGGTGCTTGTTCCAAGTGCCGGTGCAGCTCCGTGAGGGACATATTATAGCCGTTTCCTTGAGGTAGGAGTGGGAAAGTGTGTGGGGAGGAAAGAACATGATATACTGGGCCTCATTACGACCCTGGCGGTACGGGGTAAACAGCGCCATAAAAGGTGCCGCGCGGCTTACCCCGTACCGCCTCATTACGAGGTCCCCACGCGGGACCCAGGAAGCAACGCCTGGTCAAACCAGGCATGCTTACCGGGTCCCGCGAGGGGAAGAGGGAGCAAACAACGTACCAACTCGTAATGGCCCGTTGTTTGCTCTCTCTCCCATTCCCATTCAGCCCTATGGGGGCTGAAATGGGAATGTGGAAGGACCGGGTCCGGGTCCTTGGAGGGAGGAATTACCGGGCCTTCCAGACTCGGAATGGCCCGGTAATTCCTCATTCTGAGGACCCGGACCCGGATCCGATTTCGGCGGCAGCCATGCCGCCAATAGCGGCATGGCTACTGCCGAGGTCATAATGAGGCCCACTGTGGGCCTTATTACGACCCAGGCGCTAATGGGTTAATGGCGCCGTAAAAGGCTGCGGCGCCGTTAACCTATTACCGCCTAAATACGAGGTCCCTTTGCGGGACCCGACCTTAATGGCTGGTGTAGACCAGACGTTAAAGTAGGGACCCGCAAAGGGACCTTGGTGCTAATTACGGTGCTGCAATTTGCGGCACAGTACTTAGCGCCTTCCCCATTCCCATTGAGCCCTATGGGGCAAAAATGGGAATGGGGAAGGGCCATGGCGGCATGGGGAATTACCGCCCCACTCACCTTGGAATGGGGCGGTAATTCCGCCATCCACCATGGTGGAATTGCAACCTTAGCGGCATGGACCATGGTGCTAATAGCACCATGGTCCTCCGCCTGGGTCGTAATGAGGCCCATTGGGTCTCATTACGAGTTTGCATGTAAAAAAGTAAATTACCGGCATGCCGGTGCTACCGTGTCCGTGTAGCACTGCTGCCGGAATCTACGGTAGATTCCGAGTCAGCGTGCGCACACATTCTGGCATACCGGAAATGGTAGCACCGGCATTCCGGTAACAGCCTCCAAACTCTCGATACCGGCATCATCGATGCTGCAGGCACCGACTCTGGCACTGACGATGTACCGGTACCCTGATGCCGGTAATACTGGCCCCGGAAACAACGTCATTGCGCCGGAACGGGAAATGCACCGTCGGCCATCTTTAAAAACGCAATCCATTGCAAACCTCATTCTACAGCAGTCCAACAGGAAAACTGAGTAGACAGCCCAAAGCAGACCATAATGACATCTAAGCAAGGCACCATCTGTTGTCAAAAACCATGTTTTAGTAAGCAGGAGCTAAACATGTTGGCGGACACACTAGTGGAAAATGCCAACGTCGTTTTCTGCGCTGACCAGCGGCAGCGAGCCCAACTCCGCAAAAAGCCCATATGGGAGGAAGTGTCCCCCAATGTATCGGCAGTGGGGACAACACCCCGGACCGTCCGAGATTGCCATAAGCGTTGGGATGATCTACGTCACTGCGTCCGCAACCTCCTTGCTGCAGAGCACAGCCAGGAGCTTGCCACAGGAGGCAGACTGCCATCCCCCATCAAATTCACATCCTCGGAGGAGACCTGCAGCACTGTCATCTACATGGAGAGTATTGTGGGGGTAGGAAATGCGGAGATGGAAGCAGCAACATCAGATGATAACGGTGAGTGTCCCTTACCGTAATCCCAAAGTCACACCACACACCTTCATCCCCAATGCCAATGGTGAAAGTCAAATGCCAGGTAGGTGGCACCAGATTCCTGCTGCATTTGCACCTGCCAAAAGCCACCCCCCCACAACTACAATGTACCTGCCACAAACACAATCAACAGACCCAACTGACAGACCCCACATGTCCCCTGTATTACCGACACAAGTACCATCTGCATGCGCACACCCACACACATCACTGTACAACTGCAGCCGTCACCACTGTGTCGCCACATGGAAAGATGCACACATCACCAGCACCAGTTGCACACCTGTCACACCCACCATGTCTATACACACAGAGTAAATATCAATACATCAACGTACAGAATGGGAGCACATCAGTTCCACAATGAAACACCACATGGCACACAGCCCCTGTGGCATGGCCACAACACCCAAACCACTAGACACCTGTACCCCACCCAACAGATAGTGTGCACAACATGGCTGCACCAGAAGGATGCACCGACACTGCACCCCCTCCATATTCTTGTGTGCACCATGCCAGGCCCTCCAACATGTCCATGACAATGTGCATGACTCGGAATGTACTAGCATCGATGTATGTCAGATGGATGCACACACATAACTAATACCATGGCTCACTATCCCCCACAGGCACAGGATCTGACAGCGAGGGCGAACATGCCACAACACCCCGGACTGCCGCTGCATGTCGTTGCTGCGGCGAAGACACCGGCTCTAGCCATGAGCCGTCCACCTCCACGGCAATACACAAGCGTGCCACACCATCCACGGCACAGCCCTCCTGCCACCAGGAAACACAGGCTGGCCGGCAGCCCAAGTACCCACCAGCAACTTCCAACAAGGCCCCCCGGCAAACATCAACTTCTGACAGCAAGGCCCCCTGGCACTTATCAACATCTGGGGCACAGCAGGCAATTCAGCTTGAAGTAAATAGAGGATTGGGAAAGAATTACTCAAATGCAAAGATATAGAAGACACTAAAGATGCAATTAAGGACCTACAATGTCCTGAGATTACTTTTAAAAATGTCCAGATACTGGATGGCTACCTTGGAAATTAAGAAAAAGAACTAAAAATTAAGAAACAAAGAACCTTCATTAGAGATGAGAATGACTACATAAATAATAGGATATTCACATTTCAGAGAAAATATGATGCTAGTACCAAAAAACCATACAAAAAAAGTCAAACCCCAACTAAAGCAAGTAATTACTCTGCACCTTCTTCTTCAGACATAGAAACATCGAGTGATAAGGAAATACCTGAAGCAGAAGCTATTCCAGCAATATCAACTCCAATTATTGATCTCACACCTGAAACCAGCCTAGTACCAAAAATAAGAGCATGTCCTTTTTTGGAGGAAGTACAGAGACACAGAACAAGTTCACGAATAAGCAATTTAACACCCCGTGGTGCACCACCCAAACAGTCAAAACCTCAAAATACCTCTCACCAAAACACCACAGAGGAAAAAGAGGAGGGAACAAAGCATGGAGGCGCAAACCAAGGAGTAGAAAAAAGAGCTCAAAAACAAGGGAAGAGAAGGTAAACCTCATAATCAACCTTTCAGACTATCAAGTCACACCAGCTCTGACCTCAGCCCTCAGTAAAGGGCTCTCTTCTAGTCCAACATATAAAGGAGACTATTTCCAAACACAATTGGACCTCTATACATTTTGCAGAAAACTGAAACTTAAAAAATACTTTGAGGAAACAATAATCAAAAAAACACAGTCTCCAACACTATTACCATCACAATTTACAGAAGAAATGGTCGAAGCTACTGTAGACCTACTGCACATTGAGGAAAATCAAAACTATACCAAGGAAATGTTCATAGAAGAACAAGGCATCTCTAACAGAAGAAACCAGTCTGAAACCAAAATCTACCTTTGTGCCCAACCTATCCTCAGAAACTGTCATTGACGTTTTTCATAAGGCAGTTAGCAATAACATCAGGAAGAACTATTTAAGCAACAATTACACGAAATCAACAAATAGTTTAACGAAGGAAGAAAAACAAGCCATCAAGGATTTGGCAAAAGAGAAATCCGTAGTAACAAAAGCAGCGGATAAAGGAGGGAAAATAGTTCTTCTCAACAGAATTGACTATATTAGAGAAGGCTCCAAGCACCTGAACATGGTAGAATGTTACAAAAAATTAACTAATAACCCTATTCCGAAGCACTATTAGCTATTTGGATGAAATCAAATATATGATTCAAACTGCATTACTATTAGGGATATTATCATTTCTCCTGATGAACCATTGATAGTTTCAATGGGGAAATATGTGTCGAGAGAGTTAAGGATTTAGAACTTGAAAAACCATAAGGACCTGTGTACGTAAGTTACTTTGAAAGTTACAAAGTGTGAAGTTAACACTGGGCAAGAAATTATTTCTGTCTGTTCTTTATTTGATCATATCACGAGAATAAAAGAGGATTATAAGAATACACAACCAAAGTGGGTGGAACAGTGGGCGTAACACGCGGAATGGGGAATAACGCGTGAAAAAGAAGGCGTAACTGGGGAAGTACTGCAGGGAACTACACGGAATGCCCACACACACGCGAACAACCCGTATTCATGGATTCGAATACGGGAAACCTGCGCACAGCAAAAGACGCACACAGTCGTCAACGCTTCCGCCACACGAAGGCAGGGGGAAGCGTCCCCGCGCACAGTATAAAAGTGCGCGCAAACAACAAACACGTATATACAGCTACGATGAATGCCCCATTTGTCGCAGCACTGATCGTGGGACACCGCAGGAGGAAGAGAATAGCCAGGGCATGCATTTTCGCACCACGGACAAGCCTTTTTGGGATGCCTGATGACCAGGTCTACGGCAGGTATAGGTTTCCACCCCATATCATCCTAGACCTGGTCAGGGAGTGGGAAGATGACCTTACATCCCCTACCCTTTGCTCCCAAGCATTGAGCCCCTTGGAGAAGGGGCTCAATGTTCTGCATTTCTTGGCCACTGGGTCATTTCAGCAGACTACTGCCATAGTGGGGGGGGTCTCACAGGCCACGCAGTCACGCTGCCTACACCAGGTCTTGGCAATCATGACAGCGCGCCCCTCAGTCCGCAGGCACATATACATGCCCAGAACACCAGCAGAAAGGCAGGGCGTTGTCCTGGATTTTTACAGGGTGGCACACTTCCCCAAAGTGCTCGGTGCCATAGATTGCACCCATGTGGCCCTACGTCCACCTAGGGCCACTGAGCACATCTACCGAAACCGCAAGCACTGGCATTCCATCAATGTACAGGTGGTATGCGATGCAAAGGGAATCATCACCTCTGTCTATGCAAACTACCCTGGCTCCACCCATGACAGTTTCATATACAGAATGTCCGCCCTGAGCCGGGCCCTGGAAGCTGGGCAGCATGGCGACACATGGCTCCTAGGTGAGTACAAATGCCCTTGCACATGCATGCATGTCACACACACACCCACAAATACACAAACCCCAACAATCACAACCATTTACACCTCCCCAGGGGACAGTTCCTACCCTCTGAGCAACCACATGATGACGCCAATCTGGAACCCCACCACACCACCCCGGGTAAGATACAACGCCGCCCATATTGCAACCAGGGCCATAGTGGAGCGCACATTCGGAGAGCTCAAGTCACGTTTCCGCTCCCTTGACCGCTCTGGCGGGCAGCTACTCTATGCACCCCCAGTAGTGTGCAGGATCATTGTGGCAGCATGTGTCCTGCACAATGTTGCAACACAGCAGGGTGTACTGGTGGACATGGTGGTGCCCTCACATCCCCAACCACAGGCACAGGCGCTGGCCATGGGAGGGGACAGGGCACGTGGTGAGGAAGCCCAGACCCAGCTTGTGGCCACATTTTTCACCTAAACTCCCACCCCTGCGGAGTGCACACAGGCCTGGCACATACCAGGTGACAATCGATGATGACAAAGAGACAGTCAACTGTCACAAACTTACCACCCTGAGATTGTTGCCATGGAAGTGCCACATTGTTTGCATCCCTAGCTACTTAAACACAAGCTATCCTGTGTGACCAAAAGGCACACATATGACATATGATATGATATGATATGATATGGCATTTGTAACGTGCCTATACACAAGTGTTTCAAGGTGCAACGAGGCAGGGAGGGGGGAACAAGGGAAGACAGACAACGATCCTACTAGGCCAGGTGTCATTTAGATTGCGCAATTTCAGGGGTAGGGGGAAGGGAAAAGTGCAAGGGGAAGGGGAGGGGGGAGTGCAGTACAGGGTAAGTAGAATAAAAAACAAATAAATAGGCCAGCTGGTGGCAACTGCAAAGGTAAGTGCAGACAAGTGCTGGGAAGAGGGGGGCTGTAGGGATAGAGAGACAGTCCCGCAGTGTAGGGGTTGCCAGGGAGGCAGTGCAAGTGGAGAGTGGCTGGGCCAGGGACCGAGGTTGGTGAGAGTGGCCCAGTTGCAGATTCAGTGCAGTTTCAGTGAAGAATTTAGCAAGGGAGAGGGAGAGAGAAAGCAGAAGCAAAGAGGAAGGCTTTGAGGTGCTTCCGGAACCAGAGATGGTTCTCCTCAAGTTCCAGGGAGGCAGGAAGGCTGTTCCAGAGGGAGGCCCCTGCCGCAGAGAGAGATCTACCCCCAGCTCGTTGCTTCGAGTCGTGGCAGACCCTGACATGCAAGGTGTGAATCACACACACCTGCGAAACAGGCCATGACCATCACTGTTATGTCACTCAAACCCTCCCAAACCACAACATTACATGGCAAGCAATAGCCATACACCAACACAGTACCAATAAGGTACACATTGCCATGTTAAAAATGTATGTTGGCATCAGACAATGATGCCTGACATGGAATCAGATGAAATGACTGACCAACAACCTCCCACCCAAAATAAGTCATTCCAAAATGCATTACAAAAGTTGTAGCCGTAACATAACAGTGAATGCCTGTCTACATGCACATTGTGCATTGAAAAATCAACACTGCAGCTTCTGTGTGCTGTGTCCAACTCCTGCAACACACTGCTCAGGGCACAGCACAGTGAACAGCTATTGTGTGTGATGCACACCCTGATCATCACATCTAAGTGACAAACCACATCAAAAAGCAAATTAGGCATGTACAGGATCCATAATTGGTCACAGAACATGTGCTGCAGGGACACAGTGGGCACCAGAAGGCAAACAGGGTGTACACGTAGATATCCAAGGGTGGTTGTACATGTAGTGCATCATAGTGCGAGTGTGTGGGTCAGTAAGGACATGCACTCAACATATGCATGTGCAATCAAGTGACCATCAGTGTCCTCTACACATCACATGTGAAAATTCACCATGTGTACACCCTAGCATGTCAAACCACAACTATCCCCTCACACCTGAAAGGTAAACACAAGACATGAACAGGCATTGATCAGCAGAACACATCTTGTACATAGGATACCACCATTACAATGTCAGGGTCCCCATCACACTGAAGGGCAAGGCAACTATCAACAACAAAACACCCCCCCTCCCTCACAAATCACCATGACCCACTGAACAACTGCACCTGGATCATGGAGCCTTCAACCCTCAATTTCACCTGGCCACAGGATCACCCTTCACCTTCGTCACCATCTCCCACCTTGTGTGTAAAAAGTTGCCTGCACCCTCAGAGTCCACCTTCATTTGCAAAAACACAAAATCCAAGGCAGAAAAACGAACCAGAACAGCCTCCAGCAGATGACTTGAAGTAGCAGTACCCCACAAAGCCAAGTACTACCACAATGATGTAACAACCAAGGTAGCACAGTAAAACAATGTCACAACAGGATGTGAACCATGTGTGGTACATAACATAGAATGATGCACCACGAACGGATGTGTACTGTCACAGCTCCTGTGTACAGGCGCAGGAGTGGCATGAACCAACCACCCCCACCTTGGCCCGGGTGCCTGCAAGGCCAAACTCACACAGGCCTCTGAGACCCTGGTGGGGAAGGAGGGTCAGGGATATGCAGTCGGGACAGGCGTTGGCACACTGGATAACTGGAATGAGTGGCAGGAGAGGGGAGGAGGAATGATATGTGAAAGTAGGGAATGCACGAAAATGTACTACCTGCATGAACACATACACAATCCTAGCAAACTTGTACATCATTGTGAGGGCCTTCCGGAGTCCGGGCTTAGGAGTGGCACGAACCAACCACCCCCTCTAGGGTTTCAGCACCTGCAAGCTTGGGGCTTACACAGGCATCCGCAACCCCAGCGGGGAAAGAGGGTTAGGGAACGTTGGTTGGATAGGTACGGGAAGCAGGAACACCAGGTAGAGGGTACAGGGTTTAGAATTGGATAGGACTCCGGGTGATTAGGGAAAAAAAACATACCAAATTGAATTACACATTCATCCATGCATTAGTGCACCCCCCAGCAAGCCTATGCAGATCAGTTTGAAAGAAAAAACAGCAAGACACTTAGCTCTGGTTTTGAGTGTTGGCCTCCTGCCTGCGCACTCTCAGGTCCGGTTACAGGAGCACTTCAATGCTGCAAAGAGAGCCGCAGTTAATAATCTGTGCATGCCCATAACACAAAAACACACCACCAAATATGCCCCATAGCAACAAACTACTCTACAAACAGACAATCTGGTGTGGATGCTTCGTACCCATATGTAACATTACCCCTGTGATGGGTCATACACAGTCAATGCAGTAAGTCAGCCGCCGGTGGGTGCGTGGCAAATGGAACACCAATGTGTCACAATTCACACAACATGCAATGTTCCCTGGGTAAGCAGACAGACCCATATAGCAAGGCATGACTTCAGAACAAGTCGTGTTCCACCATGACCAAAACAAAGTAGGCAGTGCATGTTTCAAAATGTAAATGGAAATTAAATGCACTGCACCCGAGTATGTCCCTTGCTGTATGTCCCTGTGAGCTGCTCCTTTCCATGTCTCGGAAGGCTACATGGGTGATACAAGTGCCTCAATGGACCTTGGTGTACCAGAGGGTATGTGCCACTGCCCCTGCAGGTGCCCCAGACAACCTTACAATCAACAGCCATCAGTCCACCAACACATCTGAGCTGTATTGTGTGCTTCAACACCAATATTCGTCCAAGCTCACCCTCAGTGCTGCTAATAAGCCTGCATGTGCAACTGGCCTGGTGGAAGCTTTGCTGTGTTGTGGCCCCCCTGTGCTGCTCACCTTGCCTGGAGTTCCTTGGAACACGTCAGCAGTTCTAGGATGTATGTCTGCAATCCCTATGCCTCTGCCTGCGCACACAGGTGTATGTGGGCACCAACAAACGTGTCCAGAATCCAGACGTCCAATGGGCCATGTCTGCTGGCAAAGGTGGTCTGGAGGCTCATCCCCCTGCAGAAAGGGCATGAAACACATGATTAATGGTTTAAAGTCATCTGTGTGTGTCTCTTCAGGCATCTCATTACTGGACCATGTCAGAGACGTACATCAGAATTCACACCATCAGTCCGTCTTTCACATCCAAAGTGTGGAACACACTATCTACGCCATGAATTGCAACAAGCACGTGTACAGTAAAGATAAGAAACATACTACACAATGCATAGCAATGAATGTACAAATTAATCATGAAACACCCAAATTTGGCAAAAGCAGAACAGTGGTCAATAACACCGCAATCATCCCCACTAGGGGTGTTAACACAAGTTACACAACACCAGACATGACACAGATATGACAGTCCAAAGCCCTTGTGTAATAGGCTGTTACACCGAACCATCCTTGCGAGCCCATGGATAAGGGAGGCAGGAGTGGCATATGTGAGTCAAGAACCCCAAGCAGCAAACACATACACAAGACAAGCCTGAAGGGCCCAGCTGGAACAGACAGTGGATGCTTTCAAAAGCCACAAAGCACCGCACCGTCACATGAAAGCACAATAGACAAGCAATTTTAAACTATATTAACTAATTACACTAACTATGAAAAACCTACATTACCTAATTAAAATAACTATCAAACAGAAACTTAACTAACTAAACTAAAAGAAAAATCAAAAATGGCCACATAGGACCCGGAGGGGGAGGCACCAAGGAGGGGGGAGGTACAGGGTGCTGCTCAACACCCACATGCGATGATGCTGAGCCAAAAAAAAAACCTCCATGGGCTCAACGCCTGCACAGCCCAACCTATGTGGAAGATAGATGGTCGTCCGAGTCTGGCTCATCCTGGAAAGGAGGACGTGGCACAGTAGCCTGGCCACGCTTAGCCGCAGCTTGCCCCTCGGCGGCAGCAAGTCTGCCCGACGGGTGAGCCTGGTTCTGTGTGGCGATGTGACGTAGGTCTGCATGCAGAACCTCACGTGATACACGTGCTTCCTCTTGCAAGGTAGCACGTGTAACACGGAGTTCCTCCTGCAAGGCCTGGCTGGACAACCGCTGCACCTCCCGGCAAGCCTGTAGCTCAGCCGAGATGGTACGCTCAAGCTGTGCAAACCTCTCCTCTGCCCGCTGCCTCTGGGACATCATAAGGACACCCAGAGTGGATTTGAGGGAAGCATACTCCTCCCTCAGGGCATCCATGTGTGCCTCTGCATGAGCAGCAATTGCTTTACGCAGAGACGACATTTCAGCCTGGCGTGCTCTGTCTGAGGCCGCCATGCCCAGCCTGAGCGAGTGGGCCGTGGACCGTGCCGCCTGCTGCTGGAGAAGCACCTGCCTAGCAGGGGGGAGCACAGATCGGGCCACACGCTCCATGCTCTCAGCGATGTTCTCCATTGCTGCCCCCTGCCGTTCTGAATTGGCAGTCATGTCTTGCTCCCACTCAGTATACTGCGGTTGCGTGCGGCGACCGCGTTGCTGGGCTTGACCCCTGCGGGACCCAAGGACTGGGTGTCCTCGCTGTGTTGGCACCGCCCGCAGCTGCACGACTACATGCCCCCGTCGACGTGATGTCCCAGGCACATCAGTGACTGGTGTGGAGGGTGACCCTGCGTCCCAATCCACCATGGGCGGAGGAACCAAGACTGTCTGATCCCTCAGTGCAGGTGTTGCGGACAGAGGAGTGTCCACATCAGAATCACTCACCCCTGACACATGGACTTGATGCTCATCCAACTCGACATGGACGTCAGAGTCGTCATCAGGGCTGGACTCATAGGCAGCCAGAGACAAGATGGACTGTAGCACTTGGGGTTTTTTGTGGCCTACCACCCCACGACCCCCACTTGTGCCGGGTTGATGTAGTGGTAACAACCCTGTGTCTGTCATGACAACACCATCCTCCGCCTCCATTGCATCATCATCTGAAAAATAGAGAGAAAAAAGGTCACTACACATGTCAGAAGCACACAACACACACACACACCGACAGCAAACACATCAGGCAGACATGTGACACACAAAATAGAACCTGGCATGCATGCTGGGTCAACTTTGAATTGCTTCTGTGATCAGACCTGTTGAAAGGTGGCAGTTTGCATAGAAGTGGGTCTATGCAGTGCAGAAAATGTGTATGTCACTCACTACCTACATATACAAGGACTCCATGGTGTGTGTCAGGAAATGTGAAGGCAGTGCAAGGTCAAATTCAGGCATCACGTGCACTGTGCATTCAATGGGTAGCATATCTACAAGCAAAGCACCCCTCCACCCAAGTACAAGAGCAGGGATGCCTAGCATGGTATCAAAAGGCTGACCATAGACCTGTGTATTGACAGGCAGTGTTGACTGGCATCAACAGATTAATGTGATTCAAGTGACAACACTGCAAATGATGATGGGACAGTAAGCAGGACACATGATGAAAACTCTGTAGGACGCCCACGTGTGAAGAAGACACTACAACCGTCGGACAGAGTCGTTGGCCATTAAACAGGCTGAGGCCTGTAACCCACACAGATTGTCAGACCCTAAACATGTGTGCAACGCAGTACTGAGCCACAGTTGACATGGGAAGGCTGATGAGATGCCATGCAATGTATGTCACACAGGACTTGTATTACAGCGATCATCCAGTCAAGGACACATAGGGGCATGCGTGCAATGCACATGGAGCATGAATGGGCACTCATGTCCCTGCGGGGCATCTGACCTATGCACAGTACAAGTGAAATACCCTGCATCAAGTACTAAGGCTGTACCACACAGCATATGTCTGGCCGATTGTACGCTGGAAGTTAGCATGTACACAGGACACATGAACAGGAAAGTACACAATGGCAAGATTGAAGCAGACCAGTTCAAAGGTGGAACTGGGGTGCAGAGTGGCGGAGGAGGGGCAAGGGAGCATGCCTACATGGAGTACCAGCATGCAGGCAGAGGACACATGCACGTCAGTCATGCAATGACATTGTGCCTGGGCTGAGAGGAAGGTCACCCCACGCCACATGCAGAAGGGCCAGTGAGCTGGAACATGGACCGGAGGGGTATACCGGTAACCAGCATGTGAGTAGAGTGCAATAGTGGTGATGCGGACAGTCCCCGTCTGCTCTACATGCCCAGCATCCAGCAGAGCAGACATGCATTACGGAAGCATTGCATTACTTACACATCAGAACCATGTACACGTCACATGTAGTGGCAATCATGCACAACACATCCCACAAGTAAAACGCACACGTCCTCAACAAACACGCATCAACACTCACTGGACTGGGCATCAAAGTCCAGCATCTCTCCCACTCCTTCGACCGATTCAGGTGGTATGAACTCCGCAACGAGTGACTCATGCGGAGTGAGCTCTTCCTCCTCTGGTGCAGGCCCACCGCCAGTCACCAGAGTCAAGTTGTAATTTGAGGCACGCTTAGCCTTAGCGCTGCGTTTGAGGTCATTCCAACGCTTTTTGCACTCTTGCGCCATGCGCACCTCATGGCCGAATGAACTGACATGTTCCGCAACATGCTTCCAGTGGGTGTCACGGAGGGCAGCCGTAGTCTGACTATTGGCATCCACTACCATGTCACGGCTGTGCACCCGCACGTAGTCCATGAGGAAGTCCAATTCCTGCTTGCAGAAAGGCTTCTTCCTCGATGTGCAGGAGGTCGTGGCTGTGTGTGGGGTCCCAGCCTGTGCTGCAGGTGCAACCTTCCTCCTCTTGGACTGTGGCACAGACCCTGGCTGGCTAATGCCGCCCTGACCAGTATGGCCAGTGGGTTCGGTGGATTGAGCCAAGGGAGTGGCAGGTGGAGGGACGACCAAAGGCCTGACTTGTGTCAGTGGCATCTGGGTGCCCTCTAATGGACCCTGCGCAGCAACATCCGCTGTGGCAGGGTCATTGACCGCAACGGTCCTGGTTGGCAGACTCACAACCGGGGTGTTGTTGGGTGCATCTGCCCCTGCACTTGCCAACATTCGGCTGTTCGGGGCAGCAGATGACATAACTGCCCCAGGGACACGTGTCTTGGTCAGAGCAGCCCTGCGTGCCCCTATGGTTTCCCTCCTGGCCTGTTGGAAATCTACCAAGGGCTCCTCAAGTGCCAACGCAGCCTGCGCTGGCAGACCCTGAGCCTGGGTGGCGGTGTCCACAGCTGCACCTGCAGCTACCACTACCCTTGGGCCCGTGGCAGTCGATGGAACGGACTGACGGGTCACACGGGCGCCAGTGCCAGATGCAGAAGCATGACTGCACCAACACATGGCACACCAATATTGTGCTCAAGTGGCGCACCCCTGCCTCTTCCCCCTCTGTTGCCGCCCTGGACACCCTGGAGTCCCCCTACTCCCTGGTCACCAAGGCCACATCCCCGACCATGCCTGACACGATGAGTACGCCCAGCTGAGGCGCCCCTCACCTTTGGTGGCCTCCCAACCATGGCACAGATGTAGTAGTGCCGGCACAGATGGAGTAGTGCCAATGGGAGGTGTACACCACAATTGACCTGGGCAATTGGGGTGAAGGGGGTGGGAAGCAAGATGTTAACAGCCCCCCTGCACCTGTAAGGCTGTATGTGACCCCGGTGATGTAGTGACGGGTCACGCAATGCTCAGGCACCCCAAAACTGCAGTAAAACCGTGCACGCAACCCTGCAGCCTACGTGTGTAGAATCAACCTCCCGCAGTACGCGGTGGCACCCAGTAACACAAATAACGCGTACACGTGGGACACGCAGGCTACTATGACCTCGAAAATGGGTGCGATACACAGGGGCACCCGCAGTGGGAAAAATTATGTGTGCGACTCACCGTCTGACTAGCGCGATGCAGAAAAACACGCGTAGCCAATACCCCCGCCAAAAGAAGAGATATATCCTTGATAGCTGTGAAGTTGTGATGGCGCGCAAAACAACAGGAAGCAGCAACACACGTCGGTCTCCACGAAAGGCACGTACAGCGAACTGCTGCCCCCGCTCACCTTTAACCCAAGCTGAGGGAAACGCCCACGCGCGTCACGTCACTTACACGCATGGGCCCTTTCCTCGGATTACACGCATTCCGACGTGGATGTGCAGTTTTTCACGCGTGCTGAAACACCCGTGCATGCCCGCGCGCATCACGTCACAGAGGCGCTTACGCTTGAAGGGCCTTTGGTCCAATGAAATCGCGTTTGCATGCAGACGCGCTTACGCGCTAAGGGCCTTTCCTCGAATTACACGCTGACGTGCAATTCTTTCACGTGCCAAATCACTCCGTATCAAGCTGGCCACGTGAAAACACACGGTAGACAACGCTCCTGCCCAAAAGTCTGAATCACTGCCCCCCAGAGCCCCGAGCACGCTCCCACCTGCCATCTGCTGCTGCCTGACTGCCTGCTGCCCTCATGCCCTACCATTTGGTGCCTGCACATCAGCCATCTGCATCGGTCCTTTTGTCCACCCCTGCTGGAACAGAAGACTCCCGACTGGGATACCATCGCTCCACAGCCCAGCCCCAGGACCCAGTTGCCCACCCACGCCTGCCTCGGGGGTCGCCATGTCGGGGCGAACACCATCTGAGACCACTGGCGACCCCCAGCCAGAGGGGCAGAGGGCCACCAGCTTCAGTCAGAAGGAAGTTGGTGTCCTGGTGGAGCTTGTCCTGGGGCATTATGATGCCTTCTTCGGATCATCACGCACCGACAAGGAAGGACGGGACAGGATCTGGGACGACTTTGTGGTTGCCATCAACACGGAGGGGGTGGCAACCCGCAACATCAAGCAAGTCAAGAAGCGCTGGGAGGACTTGAGGTCCACGACCCTCATAAAGGCCCTGTGCCTCATGGAGGGGGGCCAGGACAGCATGAGTACCATCCAGATGAGGGTCCTGGAATGCGTACGCCCAGCGCTCCATGCCCAGATCCTTGAGAGGCAGACCCGTCTGGAGTCGAGCGGTAAGTGGCCAAGCATTGCTGTGTGAGACAGGGCATGTTGCAGTGTGCTGGTTGTCTGATACTTGCCTGTATGTGTGACATAGGCCATGTACGCATGTGTGTGTGAGGGACATCATGGTCATGCATGTGAGACCAGTAATGTGTGAAGCACACGGTTGGTGTATGTGTTTAAATGCAACATGGGGAGCCCTATGCGGAATGGACACATGAGAGCATGCCAGTCTCTGTTCCTGGACATGGGTGGGGGTGAGGGATGGGTGCTGATGCCATGTTCATGTATGGTGTCCATGTCTGTGTGTCTGACCTGCGTGTCTGTGACTTGTGAATGCCATGGATGCATGACACATGTCTGTGACAATGTTCAGAATCACTGATGCAGCCTAATTATCCTTGCATCCACTGTGTCTGGGGTGTACGAGTCCAGATGGATGAAACTACGGTGAAGTGTGTGCATGTGATAGGCATGACCCATGATGCATGTGAGTTCCAAAACAACATTGTATGTTTCAAGAGTCCCTTGGACATATATGCTAATGTCCATAGCATGCGCCATGCCTGTTACTGCATGTGTTTTGCCTGCACTGACCCATGTGTTGTGGAGGGACATGATGGAAGTTATCTTTGACAGTGCCACTCATCTGCTATTGCTTCCTGTCTAGGGGACCATTGTACAGTATCCTGATGCTTGTGTTCTATGTCTACCTCTACACAGCGCCAAGTGAAGAAGAGGGCGGAGATGGCGCTGTGGAGCAAAGCGGCGGGGATGCCCCCACAGCTTCAGCGGAAGGGGTGGGTGATCCCCACAGGGGCTTGCAACGGCGGAAGACGGGGTGGAGCCATCCAGGTTGGTGGTTACCACAGAGGAGGAGGAGGCCGCTACTGAGCCGCACATGGGGCCTGGTGGGGGCATCCCTGCTGGTGCAAGTGGTGCAGTCCAGGGGCAGGGGCAGGAGGCAGCACAGGTCGCCGTGGAGGGGCTTGTGCATGTCACTGTCCCTGACACTGTGACTGCACCACCATGCACCAGCAGGGATGCCCCATCCCAGGCCCGTCCACAGGTAGTGGGGATGTCCATGTCATCTGACTCCCCTCCACCTGCGGACGAGGGGACCCCTGGCCGTATGGAGAATGTCCTGATTGGTGTCGCGTTGCGCACGGGTGTCATTCGTGATGACGTGCGTGCTTCCCGGGGGGTGCACGCACGTCATCACGAAGAGCACCGTGCCAACGTGGCCCAGTTGGGAGCGGCCGTGGTCGGGGGTTTCGTACATGTGTCGGCCACTCTGGCGACCCTCTCCTCCTCTGTGGAGGCTATGCGCCAGTCGTTCTCCATGCCGTCTTCCGGCCCAGATGCCACCAGGGCCCCCTGTGGACCTGCCCCGACCAATGCAGCCAACTCGGTGGGGATCCCATCCCTGCCACAGTCGGGAGTCGGAGGTCCAGCAGGGGTGGACACACCAGCAACTGGACCCCAGTAGATGGAGGATGTGACGGCATCATCGGGCAGGGCACGTGCACGACGACGTCGGTGGATTCAATCAGCCTGGATGCCGTCGTGCTGGCACAGGCAGTTGCGTCGGAGGCAGCGCAGCCTCGACGTGGGAGGCATCGTGGCTCGGGGCCATCAACATCAGGGGGGCAGGCATCGGCCGGAGGGCAGGAGAACCCTGGAATGGGAGTGTCTTCCGTGTTGGAGCGGTTGGGCCAGCAGATAGGTGCAGAGCGGCAGCAGGCAGAGGAGGAACGGCTCACAATGGTCAGGGTGGAGAACTCCATGCGGAGGGCGCTGAGGCGGGCTGAGTCCCTCGAGGGTAATCACAGGGAGTTGGAGCTGGACACTGCATTATCCCTGCGAGACCTCGGGGCCAGGGAACATGCCCGCCTCCAAGCCATTGAACAGGAGTTCGATGAAGCCCTGGCCCATGACATCAACCAGTGAGCCGTCGGATTAGCCCGCTGCCCTTGTAAATAGTTATGTAGTTAGTGTTAGGTTTCCTTTGCTTTTTATTTATTTTGGACCTTTTGGACAATGGACCACATTTTTGTATATAGTTTTTTTATTAGGTAGTATTTTTAAATAGGTTTCATTTCTTCAGTTGGGATCATGGACTCTGGATTGTTTATCTGTATATAGTTGACTGTTGGACTATAGGTTTTTTTTTTATTTACCCATGGAGCATGGTTTTCGGTTTTGTTTTTCCCTTGGATTTACTTTTTTGAACTGTGACTTTGGACACCTTTCCTTTGGATTATGATTTGTTGTTTTTCATTATTTTACGGACATGCTGCTTTTCGTTTTTAATTTCCATTGTCGTTTGTTTATTTTTAATTCCATTTATGTTGCTTTTAATACATTTTTATCATCAAACTTCAATGTGCAGTATCATCTCATTGGTTTCATGCATGTCATGATATGGGTTTTGACATTCACTTACACCCATTGTGTGTATGTGAGGGACATGTGTTCATTTACGTACTTGCCATTGGGGTTGTATCATGTAATTGGCATTTCTAAGTGGGTGGATGCAATACTTGGGTGGATGTTTGGCATGTGGAGGCTGCCCATAAGGGCCAGGGATCTAGATTGTGATGACATGTTGGCTGGGGGACATGTGTCGGGGCCTGCGGGCAGGTGCCCCGCACTGCTGGTGGGTGGGGGTGCAGGGGGACATGAGGGGGACATGAGTGGGGGCCTGCTGGCAGGTGCCCCGCGCTGCTGGGGGGTGGGGGTGCAGAGGGACATGAGTATGCCATGAGTGGAGGCCTGCGGGCAGGTGCCCCGCACTGCTGGGGGGTGGGGGTGCAGGGGGACATGAGTGGGACATGAGTGGGGGCCTGCGGGCAGGTGCCCCGCACTGCTGGGGGGGTGGGGGTGCAGGGGGACATGAGGGGGACATGAGTGGGGGCCTGCTGGCAGGTGCCCCGCGCTGCTGGGGGGTGGGGGTGCAGAGGGACATGAGTATGCCATGAGTGGGGGCCTGCGGGCAGGTGCCCCACACTGCTGGGGGTGGGGGTGCAGGGGGACATGAGTGGGACATGAGTGGGGGCCTGCGGGCAGGTGCCCCGCACTGCTGGGGGGTGGGGGTGCAGGGGGACATGAGTGGGACATGAGTGGGGGCCTGCGGGCAGGTGCCCCGCACTGCTGGGGGGTGGGGGTGCAGGGGGACATGAGAGGGACATGAGTGGGGGCCTGCGGGCAGGTGCCCCGCACTGCTGGGGGGTGGGGGTGCAGGGGGACATGAGTAGGACATGAGTGGGGGCCTGCGGGCAGGTGCCCCGCACTGCTGGGGGATGGGGGTGCAGGGGGACATGAGTGGGACATGAGTGGGGGCCTGCGGGCAGGTGCCCCGCACTGCTGGGGGTGGGGGTGCAGGTGGACATGAGGGGGACATGAGTGGGGGCCTGCGGGCAGGTGCCCTGCACTGCTGGGGGGTGGGGGTGCAGGGGGACATGAGTGGGACATGAGTGGAGGCCTGCGGGCAGGTGCCCCGCACTGCTGGGGGGTGGGGGTGCAGGGGGACATGAGTGGGGGCCTGCGGGCAGGTGCCCCGCACTGCTGGGGATGGGGGTGCAGGGGGACATGAGTGGGGGCCTGCGGGCAGGTGCCCCGCACTGCTGGGGGGTGGGGGTGCAGAGGGACATGAGTAGGACATGAGTGGGGGCCTGCGGGCAGGTACCCCGCACTGCTGGGGGGTCGGGGTGCAGGGGGACATGAGGGGGACATAAGTGGGGGCCTGCGGGCAGGTGCCCCACACTGCTGGGGGGTGGGGGTGCAGGGGGACATTAGTGGGGGCCTGCTGGCAGGTGCCCCGCACTGCTGGGGGGTGAGGGTGCAAGGGGACATGAGTTGGTGATCAGTAGTGCAAGGAGAAATGTGCCTTTGCTGGGGGGCATGCCCATGTTGGGTGGGCTGCCTGCGGGACATGACCAGGGGTGCAGGGTAGTCCCCTGTGGTGTGGGCTGCCTGCAGGGGCCGTGGAGGGTGTACAGGGAACACCTGGGAGGACCCACACTGCCAAATCACGTGTAGGACTCCCCGGCACCCCCGAAATACACGTACCCTGCTGAAATCACGTGTGAAACTTCCCGCGCACCCCAGTAATACATGTACCCCGCTCGCACAGGGCCAATCGCGTGTGAAACTTCCCGCGCACCCCAGTAATACATGTACCCTGCTGAAATTGCGTGTGAAACTTCCCACGCACCCCAGTAATACACGTACCCCGCTCGCACAGGGCCAATCGCGTGTGAAACTTCCCGCGCACCCCAGCAATACACGTACCCTGCTGAAATTGCATGTGAAACTTCCCGCGCACCCCAGTAATACACGTACCCCGCTCGCACAGGGCCAATCGCGTGTGAAACTTCCCGCGATCCCCAGTAATACACGTACCCTGCTGAAATCGCGTGTGAAACCTCCCGCGCACCCCAGTAATACACGTACCCCGCTCGCACAGGGCCAATCGCGTTTGAAACTTCCCGCGCACCCCAGTAATACACGTACCCTGCTGAAATCGCGTGTGAAACTTCCCGCGCACCCCAGTAATACACGTACCCCGCTCGCACAGGGCCAATCGCGTGTGAAACTTCCCGCGCACCCCAGTAATACACGTACCCTGCTGAATAGCGTGTGAAACTTCCCGCTATAGTAATACACGTACCCTGCTCACACAGGGCCAATCGCGTGTGAAACTTCCTGCGCACCCCAGTAATACACGTACCCTGCTGAAAGCGTGTGTGAAACTTCCCGCGCACCCCAGTAATACACATACCCCGCTTGCAGGGGCCAATCGCGTGTGAAACTTCCCACGCACCCCAGTAGTACACGTACCCCGCTCACACAGGGCCAATCACGTGTGAAACTTCCCGCGATCCCCAGTAATACACATACCCTGCTGAAATCGTGTGTGAAACTTCCCGCGCACCCCAGTAATACACGTACACTGCTGAAATTGCGTGTGAAACTTCCCGCGCACCACAGTAATACACGTACCCCGTTCGCCGCACAGGGCCAATTGCGTGTGAAACTTCCCGCGCACCCCAGTAATACACGTACCCTGCTGAAAGCGTGTGTGAAACTTCCCACGCACCCCAGTAATACACGTACCCCGCTCGCACAGGGCCAATCGCGTGTGAAACTTCCCGCGCACCCCAGTAATACACGTACCCCGCTCGCACAGGGCCAATCGCATGTGAAACTTCCCGTGCACCCCAGTAATACACGTACCCTGCTGAAATCGGGTGTGAAACTTCCCGCGCACCCCAGTAATACACGTACCCCGCTCGCACAGGGCCAATCGCGTGTGAAACTTCCCGCGCACCCCAGTAATACATGTACCCTGCTGAAATCGCGTGTGAAACTTCCCGCGCACCCCAGTAATACACGTATCCTGCTCGCACAGGGCCAATCGCGTGTGAAACTTCCCACGCATCCCAGTAATACACATATCCTGCTGAAATCGCATGTGAAACTTCCCGCGCACCCCAGTAACACACGTATCCCGCTCGCACAGGGCCAATCGCGTGTGAAACTTCCCACGCACCCCAGTAATACACCTACCCTGCTGAAATCACGTGTGAAACTTCCCGTGCACCCCAGTAATACACGTACCCCGCTCGCACAGGGCCAATCGCGTGTGAAACTTCCCGCGCACCCCAGTAATACACATACCCTGCTGAAATCGCGTGTGAAACTTCCCGCGCACCCCAGTAATACACGTACCCCGCTCGCACAGGGCCAATCGCGTGTGAAACCTCCCGCGCACCCCAGTAATACACGTACCCGCATGCACAGGGCCAATCACGTCTGAAACTTCCCGCACACCCCAGTAATACACGTACCCTGCTGAAATCACGTGTGAAACTTCCCACGCACCCCAGTAATACACGTACCCCGCTCGCACAGGGCCAATCGCGTGTGAAACTTCCCACGCACCCCAGTAATACACGTACCCTGCTGAAATCACGTGTGAAACTTCCCGCGCACCCCAGTAATACACGTACCCCGCTCGCACAGGGCCAATCGCGTGTGAAACTTCCCACACACCCCAGCAATACACGTACCCTGCTGAAATCGCGTGTGAAACTTCCCGCGCACCCCAGTAATACATGTACCCCGCTCGCAAACGGCCAATCGCGTTTGAAACTTCCCGCGCACCCCAGTAATACACCTACTCTGCTGAAATCGCGTGTGAAACTTCCCGCGCACCCAGTAATACACGTACCCCGCTAGCACAGGACCAATCGCGTGTGAAACTTCCCGCGCACCCCAGTAATACACGTACCTTGCTGAAATCATGTGTGAAGCTTCCCACGATCCCCAGTAATACACGTTCCCCGCTTGCCGTGCTGGTACAGGGTTAGCGCAGCCCTTTGCGCTGGATTGGGGATTTTGATGGCTTTTCCCTGCGCGAGGGGCGTTCTTGGGGGCGTAACTGGCGCTCATGCAGGGTCGCTGCCCCCTCTGTGCGCCACGGCTGGTTTTGGTAGCTGAAATCCATGAATACGCTGTGCGCGGAAATGGATTTTAGCGCACGCGGCTGGCGCAGAGATTCGCACATGCACACTGTGCGCCAGCCGCGTGCGCCACTTGTGCGCTAAATTCTATGAATTACCCCTGGAATCCCCAGTGGCCAGCGAGCACGAGGAGGCACTATCTGCAGTGCACAGTGAGCAGGGTGAGGTGGCACAAACCGCAGTGCACAGTGAGCAGGAGGAGGCAGACTCCCCAGGCCACAGCCAGCAGGAGGAGGCAGAATCAACGCCACCCAGGCAGGCAAGCACACATGGTACACCTGTAGAGGGCTCAGGTGCGCACCGCACAGTGGAGGCCAGTGGCCCTGACACCCATAGCGTCGGTGCTGTGTTCAGTCCTGCAAGCCCTCGGAGACCACCTCCCCTGCCAGTACCAGGTCTCTACCACATCAGGGACATCGAGGGGCGACTCTCTTGCATGGAAGGGCGACAGCAGGCAATGCAGGCCCTGGTCACACAGTCACACAGTACGTGACAGAGGCAGAACAAACATGGCAGACCATGCAGGATGCCCTGCAAGACACTGCTAGAATGGTGAGCAGAGCCGTGTACCGCGTGGCCAAGTGTGTGCGGGAAGGAAATGCTGTCATGTCTGACATGGCCCAGTCCATCACCCAGTTGGCAACCGCTATAGTGGAACAACAGAACGTCACCACAACCCCCCAACCCGGCCCATCCTCGGCACGACACCGGCCAGCTCTACTCAAACAAGCCCTGTGCGTCACTCACAGGGACTTGTTTGCCGCCCAGAGGCTCAACCCCCTCCTCCAAAAAGGGGGCATGAATAGGACAACTTACAAGTGGATGTGAGGAGGGAGTAGTTGAGAAGGTGTTGTGGGGGTAATGGAGGAGGGAGTGTTGGGGTATTGGGTGTGGGGGCAGTGGGAAAGGGAGAGGGGTGTTGGGGTATTGGGTGTAGGAATAATGGGGGGTGTTGGGATATTGGGTGTGGGGGTAGTGGGGGAGGGGTTGTTGGGGTATTGGTTGTGGGGGTAGTGGGGAGGGCGTGTGGGGTCAATTTAATGGGACAGTAGTGGCAGTTAAATAATGCAAATCTGTACAAAGTTATACATTATTCAATACAGCTGGTGTGTAAAAAAAACACATGATATTGCTTCTTGAGTGTGTGTCTATTTAATAATGTACAGTGCCCAGTGCCCAGTGTGGGCCATGCCCAGTGACTTGTCTTTTCCAGTCCATCAGAAGTAGTGGTCAATTAAATCTTGTGTGTCGCATGTCCTTCATTTAAATTGTGCCGCTGAGGAATTCCACCATCTTCCTCATCATCATCCTCATCCTCTGGTGGCATCATGTCCATGTCAGGGGGCAGGAGGACTTGCGCCGGATGCACATGTTGTGTAGCATGGCTTACACTAACACCATTTATCCCACCTTCTCTGGCCTGTAAATGAGTGCCCCCCCGACCTGCTGAGGCAGCGGAACCGGGCCTTCAACAGGCCAAATGTCTGCTCATGACACAAGTGCGTGCATGTGCACGGTTGTAGTCCTCTTAGTGCCTGTTGACTGGTTGCCTGATGGGGGTCATGAGCCAGCCCTTCAGGGGATACTCGGCATTACCTGCATGGGAGCAAGAGAAATGGTACTTGTGATTAATTTGGTAATTCCATGTTAGCACTGCCTGTACTGTGTTCATGATTAAATGGGACTAAGGATTCATAACTGCACATTACATGTTCCATTTTCAATGACACGGGTAAGTGTACTTAGGGCTGATCCATGGGTGGGGAATGGGTGCAGTTGCCGTCTTAAGGACCATTCAATGTGAACGTGCACTCTCACAAATCAAGTCCAAATGTCCATGATGGCTTCAGATTTCATTGATGTGTTACCAATGGAAATGGACTGTGCATGTACAGTGGATAATTACACATTTGCCTAATTGGCTTCATGTAACACAGTGGTATCCTCAGTATGCATTCTACTTATTCATGTCTCCATGTACATGTCCATCGACACCTTCACCCAAATGACTAGGTCAGATTCACATTGGTGGTATGGGCCAAGGGTGAAGGGTTACGTTTCTGTGATACGGTTGGGTGGGGGTTAGCATGGTGGAACTAAGGTACTTTGGCAGAGTCCTGCTCCTCTCCATCATATCTTGCTGGTAGTCAATGATTGCTGATTTTAATCGTTTTCATACTTGACCCATTGTACTTGACGGTGTGACATGACAGGCATACTGATCTGCGGTGTACCTGTGGACTGAATTCAGTGACTGTTATTTTCAGTGTGTAAAATGGGTTTCTCTCAGGCAGGGCAGCATGACTAGTGATTTCCTTTTCTGAGGTCATGCATTGTGACTACAGATGGTGCATTGTAGTACATGTGGTCCATGTTTTCTGATGTTCCTGATACATGTGCTGGTGTGTGCACTGTGTCTGTTGATTGCATGTACACACAGCTGTGTAGGCCATGCACATCTGCAAGCATTGGCTGTGTTGCACATTCTGTTTAATTTACTAAGGTCACAGTTGAAGGCACCCAGGACGCTGTGTGTGGTTTTGTTCCATTCTATGTGTGTGGTTTAATATTGTCATCCGACTTTGCCTTCTATTGCCCGACCCAGTCTCTCTGCACTTCATTGCAAACCTGGTAATGTTTACGGCTATGTGCAGGAGTGATGATGGATTTATGTATGTAGTGTGCACTTGTGCTCCTCATGCATGCAATCCTATGCTATGTTCTGACACGCCTCATGGCCCAGCCAGCAGACACGTTGCTAATGCTTGTGATCCCCCCAATCAACATTCCTCATGGTCCAGCCAGCAGACACGTTGCCTATGCTTGTGATTCCCCCCCACCCAATCAACACCCCTCATGGCCCACCCAGCAGACACATTGCCTATGCTTGTAATTCCCCCCCAATCAACATCCCTCATGGCCCGGCCAGCAGACACGTTACCTATGCTTGTGATTCCGCCCGGCCCCACAAATCAACACCCCTCATGGCCCTGTGGTTAGGCTCACCCAGCAGTCAGGTACGTTGTGCAGCATGTTGTGCCATGTAGCGGGGAAGCATGGAATTGCGCAGCACCATGGCGTCATGTGTGGAGCCAGGGAATCTTGCACACCAATGCGTGATGATTTTGCGTGCATCACACACCATCTGTACTTTCAGGGAATGGTACAGCTTCCTTTTGCGGTACACTACCTCTACAGCATGCCGGACAACCAGCTCCACATGTGTACAGTCGAGGGCACCGATTACATTTGGCATGCCTGCCAGTGCATAGAATGCTATTTTGGCTGCATTCACCTCCTCCACAGTCCATGGTAACTTAATGTGGTTGCTTGCATGTTTAAGGAGTGCAACTAGCACCTGGTTGAGCACACGGGAGAAATAGGGTTGTGAGATTCGATGCAGCTGCCCCACTGTGTGCTGATAAGTGCCTGTGGCAAGGAAGTGTAGCACAGACACTACCTTCAGCAAGGTGGGGATGGCTGTCCAGATATTGATCAGGCTCACCAGGTCTTCATGAATGAGGTCCACTATTGTGGTGATGGTGTCCATGTCCAGCCGGTACAGTGTGTGGATCTCAGCAGGGGTTAGGTTGAATGGGCTGGCCCTTAGGCGAGGGATTGGTGGCTTCCTGCGGGGTACAACTGCCTGCACAATGGGTATGTGCGCCCTCCTTCTCCTTGTGCGCCTCCGCTGCATTCTCTGTCTCACTGCCTCCTCAATGAGTAGCAGTGCATGTATGTCCTCCAGCTCCAGTACTGCAAGTGCTAATGGTTGCATTGTGGATTTGGGAGGAGTGTGATGTGTGGGAGTGCTCCTTTTGTGCTGTGCCAGACACCATTGCCTCCACCTCTGCTGTTTGTGTGCAACTGTGGCAGTTTTCTACACACCAGATTCCTATTAATGCCTGCACTGCGATGCTGGTGTTAACGGCATCATTGGGCCTCATTACCAGTTTGGAAGTAGCCATGGAGCTATTAGCTCCATGGCTGCCTCCAAGCCAGGCTCCTTTACCGGGTTCCTGCAATGGGGACTTACCGGGTCATTCCGACATAGGAGGACCCGGTAAGTCCTTCTTGCAGGAACCATTCCCCATTCCCATATGAGCCCCCATAGGGCTCATATGGGAATGGGGATGGAGGTAACAACGGGCACATTATGAGTGTCCCGTTGTTACCTCCCTCTTCCCCTCGCGGGACCCGGAAAGGACGCCTGGTTTTACCAGGTGTCCGATCCGGGTCCCGTGAAGGGACCCTTGTAATCAGCCCTGACGGAATGAAGGGGGCCGGTCCTGTACCAGCGACACCAGCATCGCAGCTCCTAATACACTAGTCTGGTAAACAATGCCAGTACGGTAATACCAGCATCAATTTTACCGGACCGGCAACCTTGTAATGAGGCCCTTGTTTTTACAGACAGGCTTGAGTGGGTTGGGCAAGTCCTGTTAGAGTGGCCTGATTTTGCTTTTAGCCTCTCGTGACGTGTTGCTGAGGTATTTCACTTCAGCCCAGCTTTGGGTGCCCCCTCAGGGGTACTCGTTTGGTAGAAGGCCGTAGGGGATCCAACTGGGAGAAGAGAGAGAGGGAGGGTTGTCACTGACCCCTTCTGGATTTACCCACGTATTCTCCAGAGGCCATGCTTGGCCCCGGGTTTTTCCATTTTTTTTTTGGTTTTCCTGTTGTGGGGTTGTCCCTTTCCTGTTTGGCTGTTAGCGAGCCCGGAGGGACTAGAGGAGCGAGGACAAGCTGCCAGCTGGGGGGCGCTGTGATCGCAGCGTTTCTTCCCGCCAAATGCGCCCCTGTGTGGTGAGGTTAACCCCATCACTGGGGTGGTTCAGTAAGAGGTTGGAGGGCAGCAACTCATGAGGGAGGAGTACTGTGGGCAGGATGCAGCTCGGGTTCAGGATTGAATGGAACCCTGTTGGTCCGTATCGTGTGGCGTCAGGCAGGGTGCCTAAGACCTACCATTGTAGCTGGCTCCGGGAAATAAGGGGTCCTGCCAGGGCATGGGGGACCACCATCAGGTCATCTTATGTCCTCCCCGTGGTAAGGAGTTGTGGTCGGCCAATTACCCAGGTTATGCTGTCTGTGCTTGTCGGTCTTTGTCCTAGGTGTTGTGTGTCCTGTGGTCCTCTGCAGCTACCATTAGTTCAGGGGTCCTTGTTCTGCCTCTGGTTCTTACGGGGTGAAGGGTGGTCAGTACTCCTAAAGAGGCATGGTTGACATTACGTAATATATGGTGGCAGAAAAAGTTAACTAGGAGGCCCGTTGGTCAATTATTTATTATTAGATGTCAATGAACTCATGCTGCCTAGTTACTTATTTGTTTATGTATGAAATATACCCATTCACACAACCCTTTGACCAAGTTACTGAATTGATGCAATTTAATTCTTTATAATCAGATGTCAATGAACTCGTGCTGTCTAGCTACTTATTTATTGTATGTATGAAATATACCCATTCAAACCCCTACACCTAGGTTACTGAATTGATGCTATTTAATTATTTATTATCAGATATCCATGAACTCATGCTGTCTAACTATGCATTTGTTTATTTTCTGAAATACCCGCGCCCAACACCCTTTTTGCCAGGTGACTGAATTGATGCTATTTTATTATTTATTATCAGATGTGATGATTTGATGCCAGTTAATTATTTATCTAGTCCATGTATTACATGCACTCGCTCACCCTCAAGGGCACAGAGGGGTGGACAGTTACTCATGTGATAAAGAGAATTCATTATACACAGTCATTTATATAAAAAGGCTGTTCAAGCATTGCAAATGAAATAAGGTTGTGTCTGTTTATTTAACCAGGTTCTTAGATGCAATGGTCTGTCATCAGGGCTTACCGACCATAGGACAGAGCCAAAACCCACTCAGCGCACCCTGCAAATACTAGAGGTCTGCAATAGGCCTGTACGAGATGGGTCACCATTTATCCCCCTGGGTTTCAGTTGCACAAGTGTGCATTAAGGATTACGTATCCCGACTCAGGTCCCCTACAGGTCACTGGTCACTCCATCCTACGGAATTAAGGTAAGAAACACCTTACACTCTTGGAGGCACTGCTGAGATCCAGGGGGATTTCACATGATGTAGAAAGAGCTCTTCTGTATCAAACAAGAGTGCTGTATAATACATGGATGATTTATTACACTTAGTCAAAATGGCACATTAATATGCTTTGCATTGGATACGTGCTGAAGGGAGTTAGGCAGAATCCTGTGCAGTTCCCTTAGGGAGCAGTACACAAGATTAGGACTACAGGTGAGAGCAATAAATCCCCTTTGGTATCAGTCTGTACCACAAAGATTTAGTTGGTAGCTGTGGCTGAGCAGTCAGACTTATCTCAAGAGGGAGATGAGCAGTATTCAGTGTTTACACATTAGGTACACCAGACCATGGAACAAGGAAACACTGACCAAAGATTTGTAGTTAAAAAGTAAATATATATTTATTCTATACACTTCTAATCAAAACACATGTATCACAAGTATCAAGCAAGTAAAATTAAGCCAAGGAAAAATATACACACTCCCTATATGAATTGTAGACCAAGTGAACCAGAGTGAAAACTGAGCAAAACGGCGCAGTGACAACTACACACAAGGGATCCTCTAACAATTCCTCACAAGGGAGGGAAAGCACAAGGTATTCAGAAATAGATTCTTATACACCCTAGCAACACTTCTCATCAGTCGTGGACCAGTTCAGTAAGCCAGTGCATCAATATAAGCAATACTTAGAATGAAAACTGAGCAAAATGGCACTTCACAATGATTTCACAGTGGGAAGAAAGAGTAGTTATAAGAAAGGGATGCACCACACAGTTCGAATGGAGAATCAAGAAGGCAGGTCTAACAAATGTGACCAGAGTCAATAGGCCTGTGCCAAAGTTAGTGGTACAGGTCAAGGGCCCAGGAGCAAAAATGTTCTCGTAGCTGCAGTTAAGTCTTTGGTTAATGATATTTGAAATGGTGGTTGCAAAAGTTTGAAAAGACAATGTTAAGAGAGGAGAGCGGCCAACCCAACAGGTAGGTAAAGGATTTAAAACACCTTTAGTGCTACCGTGAATCAAGGGCGGCGTGGCGGAACAATGTACCTTAAAAGTGAAGAAGTGGCTCCTGCCGTGGCGGTTGTTCCTAGTAGTTCCTGCAGTTCGAGGGGTCCAGCAGAGGAAGAGAGGCTCTCATCATGGAGGAAGGTTCGAGGTACTGCACTACCCAGGGATGAAACCAGCCACGGTGCTGCCAAACGAAGTTTAAAAGGTATGCTCCTTTTAATCGCTGCCTGGCTATCCGGTCTCCAAGTGGCAGGGCACTGGCGATTCGACCACAGCAGGTTCGGGAAGGCGATTGGCAAACTGGTTGGCCCCACCAGCTCAAGGGAAGAAGGCTCTTTCGGATGAAGATCTCCTCTCGTCGTGTGGAGAAAAGTGGTGAGACGCTGCAGCAGGGCTTCATCAGTGGTTCAGTCGTTGCAGATGTCTTTGGCTTCTCTCCTCTTCGGCTTCTTAGTTCCAGTGGCAACGTCTTGCTCTCAGTGGAGTGGTCATCTTGGCGGGAGACACACCACCCTATCAGGATAGAGTGCGACATGGGTTGCGGAGGCAACCCTGTCCAGGGGTCGTACTCCCCCTCCCACACAATGGACCCACCCCAGACTCAGTGGTGCCGGAAGGAGGGCTTCTGGGCAGAAGCTCGCCAAACGGATGAACAAAGGATCCCCGACCTGGGTTAGGATTGTAGAGAAAGACACGAGAAAGAAGTTATATTAAAGTTCTGGCAAAAATAACCCACCGGAGCAAAGTTAATATTAAAATGCACCGGCGGTATGTTATAGGCTGTCAGAAAAAGTGGTAGCCTCAAACAATGGGAAAATCCCATAGAGGAATATTTACGGTCGAATATTTATGGTAGTAACCACTGCCACCAGCCAGAAACCTTTGAGAAAGGTACTGCACGGTACCCTCTCGAAAATGAACATAGGGGAAAAAAAATTAACCCCTTCCAGTACCTCCATAGAAAAATGGGTTGTACTGGTTTAGTTCATAGAAATTGACTAGTAAAGTCAATGGGGACTTTACATGCACTGGGAGACAGTAGTCAGTCCCAGGGTATGGAGTTTATGTTTGGGGGTCACTATGACACCCCTGTGGCACTGCACTGAGGGTGCTGTGTAACACATGTGAATAAAGATGGTTCCTATGGGGGAGAGAAGATCCAATAGGCATTAAACACAAAAATAGCCTAGAACACACATAGCAAAAATGCCTAAGAGTGGGAAAAAGAGTCTCACTCTTAGCAAGTAATAAGAAACAAACCCTTCAAATCCAGCAAAGCTGCTGGGGGACTCTTTAGGTAAGGGAAATTAGCCACAGAATTGAAATTCTCCCTAACAAAGGGCTCAGTCCAGAGGCCTGCTTCATAGTGGGCGAGGTCCCCTAACACATCACGACTGATGAAGTAACAGCTATGACTGGTTCCTTGGAAACCATCACTGGGAAAGTGAAAAGTGTGGGGCGCATACCTGGTCAAGATACAAAATGTTATATGCTATGTTATGGTGCTATTTCTTGTACAGGTAAGACCCTGCCCACTGAGATCCGAGATGGGGAGCCTTTGATCATCTGCCTTGTCTGGACCTTAGAGACTTGGCCTGAAATACCTCCGCACCCGGAAGCTACTACATCAACCAACAATACCATAGTCATTGCAGCTGCAGTTGTTGAGGATGTTAGAGTAACTATGGAGCGGTAATCCCCGTCCCATTTGGTTACTGAACATGGGATTTCCCCCCGATTATGACTCTTTTCAGGTGAGAATCCTGTCCCTAAAGGAGAGGAGGCATATGAACTATGGGCAGATCTCACTCAGCTTATGCTACACAACTAGAAAGTGTCTGATCAAGAGAATAGACGACAAGTAATAAAGGCATTGAGAGGGCCGGCACTGCAGATTGTACAGTCCCTTCGGCATTGAGTCCTGATCCGATGTACCAGCAAGTGATGGGCGTACTGGAGGGAGCTTTTGGCACTACTGAGGCAAGTGAGGACCTAATAATGAGGTTTCATGCCACCTCTCTGAAACTGGGAAAGAAGTTGTCTGATTACCCAGTGAGGATTGAACAAAGTTTACACCTGGCCCACCATAGAGGAGGAGTAGAGACTTCCCGATTTAACCAGTGTTGATTGAAGCAACTACTTAGAGGGGCCAAGGAAGCCGCTATACCCGTACTGCAACTGAGGCTGCGGGAGAAACTGGATACGCCTCCATCCTATGAAGAGCTACTAAGGTCCATTAGGGTCCTGGAAGAAGAAACGGGCGATGTCAATGTACAGAACCACCCAGTACAAGACAGGATCCCAACGCCCAACCATACCAGTTATCAGCAGAAGCAGATTGAGGAGCTGCAACAGATAGTCAGGAAACTACAGACCCAGCTGCTGATTAGGGAAAACCTGAGTGTGAATCCAAATCGTGGCAGAGATGGTTTCCCATCATCCCGACAAAGAGAGCACCAGGTTTCTTGATGAGCACAAGAGCCCTGGGGATATTTCCCCCAGTCCTCTGCACCATTACCACTCTGGTGATTTTACCATCAATGTGGGGATGATAACCACTCAACATGACTGTGTGACCGAGACCCCGATTATACCTGAGTAGCTGCTCGTTTTAAGGCTCTTAAACCCACTCCAGCTCGGGCATTGTTGGGAAATGCACACAAGGTTGTAGCGGAGGAGCAGCTAGAATCTCGACTACAGGAGTGAGCTCCACGAAAACTAACACCAGCAGACTAACAGACTACGGACTCAAGCCGTCTCCACTGTGGCATTCCAGCTGGCCTCATTGGGCCCATCATGACCATCCCAGTTGATCTTGCAGGGTGAAGGACCACAGCATTACTGAACAGTGGCTCCCAAGTCACCATCGTGTACGAGCCCTATTATCACCAACATATGTCGCAACTGCCATTAGAACCGCTGGAGAGGCGAAATCTGTTGGGAGTGGGAGATGCAGCCTGCCAATACCTGGGATATACCTGTGTGAAAATTAATTTAAATCAAGAAGTGGCCAGAGTGAACACCACCATAACAAACTTGGCATTGTTGTGCACCTTGAAGAACCCGAATCCGGAGGTCCCCCTAGTCATGGGCACCAAATCAGCCCTGTTCGGTACGCTTACCAAGATCTGTATGGAGATGGCAGGTCCACAGTTGTACAATCTTTGAAGATGCCCCCGGCTTGCCAACAGGCCTACCTCAAGAAAGGCATAGAGAAGGCGGATCAACCTGACGGACCAGTGGGAGATGTGATCACCACCAACCACGGTTAAGCTGACATACCACCTGGCCAGACGGTGATGGTTCCTGGTCATGTGCGCCTCCAAGCACATAACCGCTACAGGAGGTTGGTGATGGAGGCTCCAGAGTGTGAAGTAGTGCCTGGAGGTCTGATGGTGCAACGCACTCTAATCAGTGACAATGGCCAAGGAGTGAAAAACATCAGGGTCCCTGTCACTAATATTACAGACAAGATCGTGTACCTACCCGGAGGTCTGACGATTGCACAGTTTTACCTTGGTGACTCAGTGGCCCAGACTGATGGTACCAGAAGCGTATATCCTCCATTGGATGTTCAAACGATAAACTTTGGGGAGTCAGCAATGTTAGAACGTGAGAAAGATCATCTACAAGACCAGCTGTCCATGCAGGCAGATGTTTTCTCCACCAGTGACTGGGACTTGGGTGAAGCCAAGGGAGTGAAGCATCACATCCGGTTAAATGATTTCACCTCGTTCCAAAGAGGTCATGGAGACTAGCACCTGCTGATGTGGAGTATGTTCTACGACATCTGGAGGAATTGCTGCATGCAGGTATCATTCAGGAATCCAGAAGCCCTTATGCTTCACCCGTCGTAGTGGCTCAAAAGAAGATCAATGATGTGCGGCTGTGCATTGATTACAGGTGCCTAAACAGCAGAATGGTTCTCAACCAATACACCACCCCCAAGTGAATGAGGCTCTTAGCTGTTTGGTTGGGAGCAAATGGTTTTCAGTCTTAGAAAAAGAACCTCCACCTGCCCCACCAAAATGATTAACTCTTACTGCCTTCAGGTACCCAAATTCAGACAAAAGAAAACGGGCGACAGTAGCTTCCCTGTCATGGCAGCCCAACATTGGAATGCTCTCCCACTCAACATCAGAACAGACCAATCCTATTACAGCTTCAGGTCACTCTCACCTGGCTACAATCCAATGATCCCCATGACTGAATCGTGCCCTCTTACACCAACAGACCCTAGCCAACCTGACTGTATATATGTACATTCCTTAACTGACCTGCCGAAATGTAATTTACTGTATGTATATATGTATATATGTCCTTTTACCAGATTCTATGAAATGTAATGCTCTGTTCTATACTCAATTGTGCCTTATCTTGCAACTAAGCTTTTATGTAATCTTATCTTCCCGTTCTCTGTTGTGCCCTGTTACCTCTGGGTTTGACCCGCCATATTAAATCAATAAACAAACAAACAAACAGATCTATGGAGTGCATGCTACCAAATTCCCATGTTTCCCAACGACAAAGAGAAGACTACATTCATCTGCCCCTTGGGAATTTACCAGTTCACTCGAATGCCACAGGTGATATCAGGAGCACCTGCCATGTTTCAACGATTCCTCTAAAGAACTGTGGGTGACAAGAATTTACTAGAGGCTCTGGTCTATCTGGATGACGCGATCGTTTTTGGGAAGACCCTGGAAGAACATCACCAAAGATTACTAAAGGTATTGGATCGACTCCAGCACAGCAGTGAAGGTGTCCTTGGAAAAGGGCCAGTTTTGTCAAACCAGTGTGAAGTATATTGGCCATGTGGTGTCTGCCAAAGGAATAAGTGTGGATCACGCCAAGATGGAAGCTCTCAAAACTTGGCCCCGACCACAGAATCTACGGGAGATGAGTAGTTTCCTGGGGTTCTGCAAACATTATAGAGGGTTCATGCCAGGTTTCGCCAACATAGCCATTCCACTCATCAAATTAACCACGGGCTATCGAAGGAAGACTGTGACTAGCGGTGGAACTCATTCCAAGGCCTTGCACCATCCCAAGGAATTTTGGTCTACGATGAAGTGATGAATGTGAGCAAGCCTTTCCCTGGGCTAAGAAAATCTCTCTCAGAAGAGCATCCCCTGGTTTATGCCGATCCACAATTGCCTTATATCCTGGATGTAGATTCCAGCTACAATGGGCAGGGTGCAGTACTATATCAAGAACAGCAGGGCGTTGTCAGACTTGTGGCCTTTGCCAGTCATCGATTGAGCCCCTCCGAGATGCGCTATCCTGCACACAGGTTAGAATTCTTGGCCCTAAAGTGGGTGGTGGCTAAAAAACTGCATGACTATCTCAACGGAGCCACTTCCATGGTGAGAGCAGACAACAATCTACTGATCTACATCCTTAAGTCTGCCAAGTTGGTTGGTACTGGACATCGCTGGTTAGCGGCTTTGTCCATTTACAACTTTCAATTGGAATATTGCCCTGGAATCAATCATATCGATGCTGATGCCCTGTCCAGAAGACCCCACGCCGAAGACAGCTCAGAGTCTATCCACATTGAGATGGCTTCTGTGGCAACAATGAAAGCTATTTGTAGGAATGAAACCTTCCAGCAAACAGAGCCAGCACATCTTATCGACTGTCTTGGAGGAATAACTAAGGAGTTCCTGTGAGCTATTGTGATGCAACCAGTCTAATGTCTCCAAAACTGGCACACATGAGCCATGCTGAATTCAGACAAACGCAGTTGAAAGACTTAGAACTACGCGAAGTGCTTCACGCCGAAGAAAATTACGCTGAGGGGCCACCAGAGAGTAGAACCCTGACCAACTAACAGATCTACCACAAAGAATGGAAATCTTTAGTTCTGCACCCTTCATGATCAACATGGGCACCTGGGAAGTGAATGAACACTGGAGTTAGTACAAAGTTGATTTTACTGGCCTCGATTGGGCCAGTAAGTAGAATATTATTGCCACACTTGTGCCAGATGCATCGCCCAGAAAACGCTCATCCGTCCATCCGCAGCACTTCAACACTTATAGAGCTATGGACATATGGATTTAGTCTGTGTCGACTTACTGAGCCTTGAACTAGACAACAGCGGAACTCAGAACATTTTGGTGGCGACCGATCATTTTACCCGGTATGCGCAAGCATATCCAACTAAAGATCAGAAGGCTACCACAATAGCCAAAGTACTTTGGGACAAATTCTTTGTACATTATGGCTGGTCCGCACACCTACATTCTGATCAAGGGCAAGATTTTGAATCCATTCTCATCAAAGAACTCATGCATTTGATTGGGGTAATGAAAAGCCAGACATCCCCCTATCGCTAACAAGGAGATGCGCAAGCTGAACAATTCAATTGCACATTGTTGGGTATGCTGGGCATGCTGAGTGCCAAAGAGAAGCTCAAATGGACTCAGCATGTGTCAACATTAGTTCACGCCTACAATTGTACGAGGAATAACAGCACTGGGTTCACCCTGTATCAACTGAAGTTTGGGAGAGATGCCAGGCTGCCCATAGACTTGTGTTTTGTGGTCTCTTCTGACAGAACCGGTGTGGAGAACTACCACAAATGTGTGAAAGATCTTCAAGAACAATTGTCTCAAGCCTTCCAACTGGTGCAAGCCGCTGCAGAACAGAATGCTCTGCAAAACAAGAAGAGATATGATGATGAAGTCAGATTCCATAATCTACAACCCGTTGACTGGGTGCTCATAAGGAGTTTAGGGAAAAGAGGATGTAAGAAGTTGGGGGACCGCAGGGAGTCTCAGCCATACATTATTGAGTGACAGTTAACAGGGTTGTCTGTGTTCAGACTACGAAAGGAAGACACCCCGAGGGATGTGAAGACTCTCTATCAGAATCATCTCCTACCCATAGGGAATGATGTGGAAATGGATCCGGCTGTTGCAGAAGTTCTGCTTTCGTCCAGTTAGAGGATAAACAGAAATCAACACCAGGAGTCACTCTCCGGGGGAACTCTTACACCATGCCGAGCCAATTACTGTACCGTCTGTAGTCTCCAGCTCAAGAGAAAAGGAAATGATTAGGGTGGAGAGCCTCCAAACTCGGAAGTGACCCAAAGGCTCTCAGAAATTCAGGCCAGTCAAGACAAGGAGGAAGCAGATGAAGATTCTGAACGCTTAAAGATAGCCTACTGGATTGAAAGTGAGGATACGACTCCGGGTCCTTCAGGACAGATAGGACAATCTGAGAACAGGAGAGGTACTGGCTGTTGGGAACACTGACATTCTCTTCCCACTACTAGAGGAACATTTACAGAGGGCAGACTCTGTACCCATGGACAGGCCTCCTGCATCAGTAGACCCCCCGGAATCAGCATCTGAAGATCATTCAGAGGCAGGTGGTGAGAGTAAGAGATCTCCACGGAAAGTCAAACCTGTCAGAATATTGAGCTATGATGCTTTTGGGGAACAATATGAGACTACCAAATGGGGAATACCTGTACAGGTTTCCCTATGCGCAAAGCAAACTTCACCAACGCAAACTCCCACCACTCAGCCATGGTGGAACGTACCATTTGCATGGAATTATATGTTTCAGTTTTTGGTGTTCTGTACCGGTTTGAATAAAATAAACCCTTAGGGAGAAGGGTTTTGAAGGACAGGGAGGTGAGTGTAAACCCGTATTTAATTTTGAGGTTTGTCAAGGAATGGGTATTTCTAGCATAGCTCAATGCTGGTGTATGTTATGGGGCCAGGTGCACTAGGACAGTCATTTTATTGTTGTGAGTATCCTCACATGGTTTCTCCCCTTCCCGCTTCTGGGGCTGTCATTTATGTTTATATATTGGGTTAACATGTTTGTTTTGGTGGTATATTTCGCACTTTTGTCAGGATTCCAGCGCGATGGTGGATGTTGGTACGCTCCACCAGCAGGGGGCTCTGGGGTGTCTGTGAGGTGATTTCACCTGAGGTACTGACGAGAGTCCCCCGCATAGAAGCACAGTTGGGAAGGATCAAGAATGATAAAAGACTCCTTGAGTCGTGCCAACGGGCGGCTCTCATCCCTGGGGAATCACGCAGGGGGCCAAGTCCTCAGCCATGGAGGGACGTCACCTGAGGCCGTTCATTTTCCTTGACGGCATTCCTCTCTCCCCTACCCAGGGTTGAGAAGGCGAGCTGGGTCGGGAGCCAAGGGAAGAATTTGGCTGGTGCTTGTCCCAAGTGCCGGCGCAGCTCCATGAGGGACATATTATAGCCTCTTCCTTCCCTTGTCGTGTGGCAGCTGTGAGGTAGGAGTGGGAAAGTGTGAGGGAGAAAAGGACATGATATATGGCATGTTGCTGTACTTTTGCTCATTTTCCTCTTACAAACAGGCTTGACTGGGTTGGGTGTTAGGAAAGATTGCCATTTATGTGTAATTTTCCCTCCAGTTGTGAACCCCCCAACTTTTTTGCTGTTGTCTGACAAGCGTAGCCTGACTTTTGCCAGTGGAGCACAGCCTTCTGCTGCACTCCGCTGGGCTTTCGCTCACTTTGTTATGGGGAAACGGACATGCCCTTAAAGACTTTGTTTCCTTCAGTCCTTTCCAATGTTGCAGTTTCTTTGCAACATGTTACAAGTGCACAAAGTACCTTACTGTAGAGTGCGCTTTGGTCAACCTTTTGTTTCCAAAGGCCCTAGACACCCTCAAAGGATTTTTTGGTAGAAGTACAGATGTGCCTTGGACAGAGCTGCTGGCAGGTGTTATTTTTTATGTATATTTAACACTTTCTTGTGGTCCATTTCGCATTTACAGTGTTTGGTCCTGGACAGTGGCCTGGCCCCAAAATGGCCATTCCACGAGGTCCTTTGTTCTGTCCTTTGGCCATATTGTCCCTTTGCTTTCCCCAGGGCGAGCAGAACCGGGTCAGTCCTTATTTGGTCATGTATTCTCCCATGAAACACCAATTTTTACCAGGCTTCTGCATGCCTTTTGTGTGCGCCTCCAGGATGTTAGCTGGACTGTCTAGTTCGAATACACATCCTGGGTGCCAGAGAGTCTGGTGTCCTGGGAATGACTGGGAAGACCGTGGTCCATGATTGGTCCACGTCTGGTGTGCTTGTATGTGAGCAGATCTCCATTTGGGTCCTCTTTGTTTTGTCCGAAGGAGATTCTGGATAAGAGAAGGCTCCAAACACTCATAGCAGGTCAATCTCTTGAGTTCGCACTGAACCTAGGATGGGATCCAAGCATCCTGAAACCAAGAAGCCGAGACGAGGAACGGCTGGTGACCCGCTGGAAGGTTTTGCACCCTGAGCCCGCTGTTGTCCAGTAGGACCCCTCTGCATCTGATCAAACTTAGAAGGTCTGCAAAGGCGCTTTGACCCATTTGAATAGTGGAAACAACTACTCACAGCACCTCCACCTTAACCTGCAACCGAGCCTTCTTTAAAGTGTTTCTGGGCCAACCAGCAAACTGACCAGCTTGCGCAGGACCTTTGCTCTGGAACCACCATTGTTTCAAGTTCACACTTGAAACTTGGTAGACCCTAAGTACTCAATCACAGGCACTCATCTGCCTGGTTTCTTATACCTAGGTGCTCTAGTGCTGGAATTAGGAGAGTACGCCTGAACCAGAGTGCACGCGGTCACCGTGTTGCCCAGCCGTGGTGACGAACTTCACAGGTGCATTACTGCTGTGCCCCTCTGTGCCCTGAAACCTGCTGCAGTGGAAGTGGCCTGATCTCTTCATCAGGAGTGGAGAAATCGCCACTAACCTGCCACATAATCAGCGCTGTAACTCAGCCGCTGAAAGCCGCAGACATGCACAATTGCCGCATTTGGACCTGCCACCAAAGTGGGCTCGACTGCCGAAGTTTGACCCTGAGTTCGCCGGGGGTCGATGAGTACTTGCAACCTTACCGGTGGCCCCTAGCGCATCCATCCATTTTTACGCATGAGTGTCCCCTGAGGGCCACTCACCTTTCCACAGGTAGCCTGTGCTATCGTCCTATTCTGAACTCTTGCAACCTGTTCTGCCCTCTTGAGGAGTCCCTCCTCGAATAGTGGGAACTTATTCTTCACTGCCTCACCCGTCTTCCTGAGCTGCTACAGCCCCTGCAAGAAACCCCATTTTTGCCCAACCGCACGATTGCGTGCATTGTGATGCGGAAATGCACTGGAGGGACAGGGCCTCCCTGTCCTTGTCCTGTAGTCCTTTTTCATTTGTGTTCTGTATTGTTTTCTGCACAGGAGTCCATGTGGGACTCCTGGCACTGCAGCTCTTCCTGTTTTTGGTTTGATGTACAGACCCATGGGATACCCTTATGGCACCCATGGGTGGGGGTATAACCCTGTGCCCCTAGTGCAGGGGTGCACAACTGATTTTGACAGAGGGCCGAAAGTACCTTACATGAGGGCTATAGTGGGCCGAAAAGTACATGTGGGCGGGGCGGTAGGCGGGGCGTGGCAGGAGGCTTTTTAAACCCCCAATTTGTACTAAACACATGGAAAAAGAATGTTTTTGAGGGGTAACGATTTTTATTTGCATTTCAAACTTACATTTTGTACTACACATTTTCCATGGTTATAATTTACTTCTATTTAGTTATTGTATCTCGCCTGTTTAATTAACTTATATATATTTTATTGACCCTAGATACACTATGCCCCATGGCACCCTTACCCCCAACCAAACATTATGCCCCATGGCCCCCTCACCCCGAACCAAACACTATGCCCCATGGCCCCCTCACCCCCAATCAAACACTATGCCCCATATGTCCCTCACCCCCAACCAAACACTATGCCCCATGGCCCCCTCACCCCCAACCAAACACTATGCCCCATGGCCCCCTCACCCCCAACCAAACACTATGCCCCATGGCCCCCTCACCCCCAAACAAACACTATGCCCCATATGTCCCTCACCCCCAACCAAACACTATGCCCCATGGCCTCCTCACCCCCAACCAAACCCCCCACCCCATGGCCCCCTCACCCCCAACCAAACCCCCCAACTCAGCACACACACAAACAACAAACATGCACCCATAAAGACCCGAACCCCCACCCCCCCAACTCCAAACCCCCCACCCCCCAACTCAGCACACACACTCTCAAGCATGCACCCATACAGACCCGAACCCCCCAGCCCCCAACTCAGCACACACACAAACATGCACCCATACAGACCTGAACCCCCCACCCCCCAACTCAGCACACAAACATGCACCCATACAGACCCAAACCCCCCACCCCCCACCTCAGCACACACACAAACATGCACCCATAAAGACCCGAACCCCCCACCCCCCAACTCCAAACCCCCCACCCCCAACTCAGCACACACTCAAGCATGCACCCATACAGACCCGAACCCCCACCCCCCAACTCAGCACACACACAAACATGCACCCATACAAACCCGAACCCCAACACCCCCCAACTCAGCACACACACAAACATGCACCCATACAGACCCGACCCCCCACCCCCCAAATCAGCAAACTCTTAAACAAGCACCCATACAGACCCGAACCCCCACCCCCCAACTCAGCACACAAACATGCACCCATACAGACCCGAACCCCCACCCCCCAACTCAGCACACAAAAAACATTCAAATCAAAACATTCATACACATCCGACACACATCCGACACCCCCCCACCCCCGCATCTCAACATACACACAAAATACATTCAAATACAAACATTCACACACACCCCCACATCTCAACATACACACAAAATACATTCAAATACAAACATTCACACACACCCCCACATCTCAACATACACAAAAAATACATTCAAATACAAACATTCATACACATCCGACACACCCCCCCACCCCCGCATCTCAACATACACACAAAATACATTCAAATACAAACATTCATACACATCCGACACCCCCCCACCCCCGCATCTCAACATACACACAAAATACATTCAAATACAAACATTCATACACATCCGACACACCCCCCCACCCCCGCATCTCAACATACACACAAAATACATTCAAATACAAACATTCATACACATCCGACACACCCCCCACCCCCGCATCTCAACATACACACAAAATACATTCAAATACAAACATTCATACATATCCGACACACCCCCCCCACCCCCGCATCTCAACATACACACAAAATACATTCAAATACAAACATTCATACATATCCGACACACCCCCCACCCCCGCATCTCAACATACACACAAAATACATTCAAATACAAACATTCATACACATCCGACACCCCCCACCCCCGCATCTCAACATACACACAAAATACATTCAAATACAAACATTCATACACATCCGACACACTCCCCCACCCCCGCATCTCAACATACACACAAAATACATTCAAATACAAACATTCATACACATCCGACACACCCCCCCACCCCCGCATCACAACATACACACAAAATACATTCAAATACAAACATTCATACACATCCGACACCCCCCCACCCCCGCATCTCAACATACACACAAAATACATTCAAATACAAACATTCGTACACATCCGACACACCCCCTCACCCCCACATCTCAACATACACACAAAATACATTCAAATACAAACATTCATACACATCCGACACCCCCCACCCCCCTACACACACACACACACAAACATAAAGCAAAACCAACCCGACACACAAACACAAACAGACCACTTACCGGAGACGTGCTGGAAGGCAGGTAGGCGGCAGGTAAGCTGGAACGCTGGAATCGTACTACGGCTGGCGTGGTCCAAGGCTGAAATGCCCTCCGGCATCAGGCCTTATGGACCACGCCAGCCGTAGTGCTGGCCCTCCATTGGTGCAGCACACACGCATTACGTGGCTCGTAGGAGCGACGTGGTGCGTGTGTGTGCTGAGCCAATGAGGGCCAGTGTTTTCACCGGCCCGGAAGACAACAAAGACTTTCCTAATGGAGGGTGGCCGCGGGCCGCCCTCCATTAGGAAAGTCTTTGTGCCTCGCGGGCCGGTCAAAAGGGCATGGGGGGGCCGCAACTGGCCCGCGGGCCGTATGTTGTGCACCCATGCCCTAGTGTATGTTTTTGGGCACCTGTGTGTAGCCCACAGAGCAGGGTATGGGCTGGCGGCAGCTGCATGCTGAATTTGACAGGTGCTCTGAGTATCCTCCATTTTGGGATACCCAGGCCCTGCCATTGGAATCAGTTGATTCCTGATAGGAAACAAAATTGCCCCTGTGGCCTCTTGCTTTCTATTTCCTGTTACCTTGTTTTCCCAAAGTCCCGGGAAGCCCTGACTCTGTCCCTTCCCCCTGACTGGCTGTTAGGTGGAAGTTCCATATATGGTGTTGTTGTGAAGTCCAGGACAGACTGGCTGGAGCCTTCCCAGTGACTGTATGTTGTGGGTACATGCTGTGGGTGGGACCTGGATGAATGGGGTGTGTGACCTATATGCACTTCTTGTTGTGGATGTCTGGTTTCTGGTGTTTGACACAATGGGCCTCATTATAACCCTGGCGCTCCCGTAATGAAGGGTGCCATTACGGGAGCGACACCCTTCATTACGGGAGCACCGATTACGAGGTTCCCTTTGCGGGACCCGCTAATGATGCCTAGTAAAACCAGGCGTCTTTAGCGGGTCCCGTGAGGGGAAGAGGGAGCTAAGAACGGGCATTATTAACGGCGCCGTTATTAGCTCCCTCCCCATTCCCATTGAGCCTTATGGGTGCTCAAATGGGAATGGGTTCCTGCAAGGAGGAATTACTGGGTCCTCCAATGTCGGAATGACCTGGTAATTCCTCATTGCAGGAAACAGGTATTGGAGCCCAGTATGGAGGCAGCCATGGCTCTAATAGCACCATGGCTACCTCCATACTCGTAATGAGGCCCAATGACTGAGACAGCCCTACCCGAAACCGGTATGTTTGCAGTGTGTAGTGTTGAATGGCTGGGTACTTGTCCCAATACACATTCCTTGTTGTGAGTGTCTGAGAGGGAGGAGAATGGCCTGAATGCACTGTATGCCTGATTGGCTAACTGACTGCTGAATGCCCTTCTGAGTGATTGGTTGCCTAAGTGTGACCCAGCAGAATGAATTGGAGATCAACCAGTATATCTGGGGGCCTCTTACTGCTAGAAATCATTCAGAAGCTGGAGTTGAAACTGACGCTTAATCTCGAAGCCGAGCCTGAAGAACAAGGTTGACTATGTCTCCCTTCGCCGAAATCCGAAAGACGAAAGCCGTCGAGACTGATCCAAGAGATGACCTGGTTAGTCGCCCTCTTCCCGTGCTCCGAGGGACCATCGAGCACCGCTAACCTTCGCCGAAGCACCCTGGAAGTCAGACCCTCGAAAGGCTGCCTACCGAAAACTGGGACCACCGAGGAGAACGAAGATAAGCACTGGACATTCCGTCCACCGTCGTCAACCAGGATTCGCAGGGCTGCTGTAACCGCTGGAGGCCCGTCAAAGCCATGTTGCCCAGAAGAGGGGACCACTTGATGTCGTGCCGCCGACGACCGGAGCCGCACGCTCCTTTGCCTAAGACTTTTGATTCAGGGCCGTGCTCGTCCGCACCGCCGCCCGCCTAATCCCGCCGGAGAAGGCCAGGCCGTCGACGCGCCAAGGAGCATCCCATGGGTGGGTTTCCCGCCACCCTACGACCGTAGAGATGCCGGATGACTCGTCGCCCTTGCTGGGCCACAGTTCTTCATAAACTCTTTGCGGTCCTGAACTATCAACATTGAGGTGCCCCGCACGCCTCTTCCTTGCAGGACCTCTTCGCATCGTCGTTGATGAGCACCACTGGGACCGAAGCTGCCGCCTCTACGCCGAGTTCACTTTCTTCGAGGGATATCGACGATCCGTGCTCCTGCTTTAAAGGGAGCTGCTCAAGAAGGATCCGTCAACGACTTGTCATCGAACTCTGCTATTCCAGGTACATTGGGGTGGAAGAAACATTATAGAAGGAAATATAATTTATATAACAATATATGGACTGGGCTTGTGATATATCTTTACTTTACAGGTTGTCTAGGTGGGGGGATCTCCACACAGAATTGTGTCTAGTGCTAGGGGCCCGTATTCTGCCAATTATTCTAACCTACTGCTTTCCTCCTATGTCTATTGTTGATCACCCTCACCCCCTCCGGAGACCTAGTGTTGACTGCCTCCAATGCTACCTTGATTGGTCTGGCTTGTCCAGAAGGTTCCCCTGTTCCAAGAAACAAGGCTGGCCTACTGAACCTCTGCCCACCAGGTCAGAGTTCAGAAATCCATCTTAACAAATTGGTGTACAGTGGTGGGATAGGATTTAAGGTACCCAGTGCTGCACACTGGTGAAGGTACTCAGATTACACTTACCTAGGACACATTGTGACCTTAGTAGTAAAGTACTGTAAACGCTGTATGACCTATCTTATAATATTTTTTGCTGGGATGTATCCCATTTATCTGCTACGCAGATTCACAGGTCTTGAATTGTAAGAATAACCGCATGCAGAAATCTGCAGAATTTGGACTTGCCTCTGCAGTAACGGTCTTGCATTAGCATTTTACTTGTTTCATGAGATGAGACTACATTGTTCAACCACTGATAGTTTCTGATCAGGATTTTTTAGCTGGCCTTGAGAACGACCCGTAGGTCGAAACACGTGTCGGCTGATCAAAGAATCAATAAATCTATGTGTTTAATACATTAGTTCCTGTATTTATGGAAATGTCCATATAGATAGATTGTATTTAATTTACTCATGATTATGTTGATGTGAGCGCGTAATCCCTACCCACCACCCTTAATTTGGACTATCTTGTAATATGGAAACAGTTACAAACATAACCTTAAATGCTTCTAGCTCTGAAACATTGGGAATGCTATGTACTGAGAGAGGCTTGCCTGCTCAATGTAAAAAGAGTGAAATGATCCATGGGATCATGGATTGGCAAGAGTTGCAACTCAATGCCATTACCACAAATGTAAGTGCAGGTGCTGGTGGCTCTGCTCTCACTGACAGATCTGACAGATCTGTCACTGCACTCATATATGGTACCCATGAAGACAGGGATGATGAGTTGTCCCAAGTTTCCTCTGCCAGCTCTGATGCTGAGGAAATGTTAGAATACAAGAAGCAAGAGTTGTTGTTTAAGCAGAAGGAGCTTGACTTCAAAATGGCACAGCTGAAGGAAGAGCAGGTAGAAAAACAGAAGGCCAGGGATCACCAGTTGGAACTGGCCAAGCTTCAGGTTTCAAATGGCTCATCCAAGGGATCTGGACATGGTTCTGAGTCCTCCTCTCATCCAAGGTTTCCTATAGATCTGCTCAGTGTATATGATGAGAAGAATGACATTATGGACTGGTTGACTGCATTTGAGTATGCATGTGAAGTTAGAGGATGTGAATGCTGACATGATTGCGTGGTTGCTCAGCAGACTACCCCATTCTGGCTGGAGTGCTATTTATGGAGATGTCAAAAGCTGAAAGAGTAGACTTTGCAAAATTGAAGCAGACTCTCATCTTAAAGTTTGGGAAGACTCCTGCCCAATACTTGAAGAGGTGTAGAGAATACAAGAAGAAAGAAGGTAACACTGGGTGTCCTATGTTACTGATTCCTTGAAGAACTTGACTGGCTGGATTGAAGGCTATAATGTCTCCACCTTTAAGGGTATGATTTCATTAGTCATGCTTGAACATATGTTTGCATCTTGTTCCCCTGAGCCTAAGCAGCATTTGGCTAATTCAAAGGAGTTTGATTTTAAGAAGTTAGCCATGGCAGCAGATTTAAGGGTGGCACACAGAGTGTCCCATAAGGACAAGACTACTCCTGGCAAGCAGGAGGAGGGGATAAAGCACAAAGATAAAGGGGGTGGGGGATCTGATAAAACCTCCTCCCAAAAGGGCCACAAAAAGAAATGCAAGCGTAAGTCCCAAGAGAATGTACAGGGTGGTGGAAGGTATCCTTCCAAGCAGAACTCTGGTTATAGTAAGTCTCTCTATGTCCCAAGACCCAGTGACTCTTGTGTGAATTGTGGAGCAAATGACCATGTGAAGTGGGACCCCAGATGTAAGGTCAAAACCTTGGGGGTCCACTCTGTGTGTCTGGACATCACCTCCTATGACGAGGAAGAGATCATAGGGACATCATTCTCCTCAGACTCCCTCCCCAGTGGGAAAGAATCTAAGGTAGTCCTAGTTTCCCTGGGTTCCTCAGAGCCTAACATCTTAGAGGCTTATCCTAGCATTCCAGATAACACCAAACACTCATTTAAGGACATTGTGTGCTGATCCATGGGGTTGATATGCCTGCCCTTACGAATAGTGGGGCCAGAAGAACAGTAGTGGATTCTAACTTGGTAGACCCAGAGGAACTAGCTGATGTCAGTAAAGCCTGTAAATATTACTATCAATAGTACTATGGTCAGGATTCCAGTGAGCATTCAGAGGCAAGTCCCAGGTAAGGTCATCGTGCCGGGGAATGATCTCAGAGACTTAGGTCTGTTGGGTGACACAGCAGAGAGACCAAGGGTTTTGGTCCTCTGTTGGAAATATGTTTCCCACTTTCACAGCTGGTCCATCTACTGAGTCCTAGTGACCAAACTAGTGCAACAAAACAGTAGCCTAGCTACCATATCATTCAGATATAAACCTTCTGGATGCCTTCGTTCTGAAATTTTAGAGGAAACATGTACCGAACAAATAATCTTTTTTGTTTACCGTATTCCATGCTAGGCATCTGATAAGTTTATTTACGAGTTCCATTTGTGTACTCCTTTGTTGCACTTTTTGTTCTTTATGATGTAATCCTTTGCACTTGGACAGTCCTAACTCATCAATGATTTTGAAATTGGATGTTATGGATTGTACTGTACCTAAATTCATGTTATTTGCTTATATCACCATATATACAGAAGAAAAAATCTAAATCCCAAAAAAATGACTGCTAATATAATAAAACAGCAATCTGAGTTACAAAACGAATGCTCTACAATTTATGTTTGGATTGATTCTGTAGTAAAATCTATTTTCTTCAGGGATACTTGGCTTACCTTTTGAAGCATACATATGTAATTCAATAAAATCTAAACAGGCACCAAAACAGGAATGGAATGCCTAAAAATGTATATGTGGTTGGAGCCCCCCTTTTGTTCTCTACAGCAGAGAGACCATGCACAATGTCACAAACAAGGGCTGTATTGGCCAAGTCCAATGCCAAGTCCAAGCCCAAGGGGAAACCCAAGGCTAAAGGAGTCAAAAAAGACAGAAGAGGAAACGAGAATATCTCCCCTAACTTAACTACCACTAAGGTGGAGGTACTTGGTCAAATACCCGAACCTGACGAGGAAGAGGTGTTGCCTGAAATTCTCATTCCACATAACCATCCTGAACTCCAGAGTTTGTTGCTAGAAGGTGGTCCTTATAGGGTTGAATTCATTAAGGGCCAACATGAGTGCCCATCTTTGGAAGGCCTAAGGAGACAGGCCTGCTCCAAGCTTGAGGGTGAACCTCCCGGGAAGCACAGTATCTATTGGGAAGGTGGGCCCCTCTACAGTGAGCCCACATAGTCTACAGAAGGAGACCATAGGAGGTTGGTGATTCCCCTTGCTGTCAGAACCTTCCTCTTGCAGTCGGTGCATGAAGTCCCCGTTGCTGGTCACCTTGGAATCAAGAGAACCAAGCAAAGGTTATCCATGCACTTCTACTGGCACAAGACGGGGTTGCAAGTAGCAAGCCACTGCAGGAGTTGTACCACATGCCAGTTATCTGGGAAAAGTGGCACACCAATCCAAGCTCCTTTAGTACCACTCCCAGTTGTGTGGGTACCATTTGAGAGGGAAGGGGTTATCATTTTTGGTCCTCTTGACAAACACCCTCAGGCAATAGGTTTTTCCTGGTGCTGGTCGACCATGCCACCAGGTATCCTGAGGCCATCCCATTGAAGACTGTGACTGCTGAAGGCACCAACCTTTATACATGTATCCCACTAATTATACACCCCATTAGGGAATAAGACTAAGAGATAACTTGCAAGGATAACAAAGTTTATATAAGATCAAAATGTAAGCAAAGGACTCTGCTGCCCGAGAGCACTCTGCCAAAACTTACACGTGCAGCACATTAAAAAGTGCATACGCATCATCAGTGACGATTTAGTATAAAACAAAAGTCATGTTTCTGGTTGGTGGGGGACATATAGCCAGACCTGCTCCATATGGGATGCCAAGCGCTAATTGGCCTCTGCTCCCCAGTCGATCTTGGTACACGTGGGTCAGCTGGGCTCATCTCGTGGTGAAGGATGGGTCAGGAAGGTGATACATTGTAACCAAGCTAAGCTAAACAACAAGAACTGAAAATCCATTAGCAAGGGCAGGCACATGAGTATAATATGAAGGGGTACTACACAAAAATAAAGAGAACAATATATGGACATGCTGCCCCATACATTCAGTGCTTCGTTGATACCTCAATCCTCGCACCCAAGTGTCTCCCCAAGGGTTTGATCTTTAGTCTACCTTACTTGGTGCCTCATGATACAAACAAACATGTGTTACCATTGGAAAGAAACATGGCTGCGCTGGCTTAGATCTCGGTGGGTAATCTGAAATGGTTGAGATGAGGGGTTTAGATGGTTATCAGCATGGAAGGGGTTGAGAGGTCGGGGGCTGTGTGGGATCAAGGGCTCTGGCCGGGTGGGGGCAGGCATCAGGGGATGTGCTGGCAGTTTAGTGGAGACAGATGGGCACAGCGCCGGGGCCTGGTACTGTCTCACGCTCCATGCAGAGCACATTCTGAAGAAATTATACTAGGTTTTCACAACATTGAAAGAACAGGGAACGGATGGACTTCTGTGGGAACAAGACTTGTGCAGAGCTGGCCTACTGTGTTGATGGCTCCGTCCCTCTGTGTGAGAGGCTAAATATGCGAGTGCTGCAGCCTTAGGGAGTCACAGTTTTTGCGGCCTAGTAAAAAATGTCATCAGGGCCTAATACAAAATGTAGTCCTAGCGATGGGTTATGGGTTATGTTATTCGTCTAATTCTCTTTGTTAGGGGGCTCGTTCACATACTGCGGAGGTGGGGGCTTCTCTCCCCTTGGCTTTGATGACATTTATTCTCCATAGCTGTGGCTAGGGGGGTGGGATAGTACCATCTCCCAACATTCCCCCCTTTCGTTACTCCTACAGTAATGAATACCCTGCCCCAGTATTTTCTGCTTCCTCCCATGCAGGGCTACCTTTTATAGGCATCCATGTTCAGCACACACATCTCTAACTCTTCCCACGTTGTGCATATTCTTCAGGCATACAGGTCAAATATATACTTCCCCCATCTCCTGCTAAGTCTATTCAAACTTCTTTGTAGTTTCTGAGGTCTGCTGGTTGTACAATAGTTGTGTGGTAATAAGTGTTTTCCATCATCCACAGTGTGGTATATAGCTAAAATGCGATATTTTGGACCGTCACTCTTTCCTGTCTGTACTTGTGCTTCCTGTGTGAGATGAGGCACCGCTTTATTACTCCTATTTCCAATTGTCACCATCATCATTGCACTACTAGGTACTGCTTTTGCACAGCATCAGAGACCCAACTGGTATGAGCAGTAGTGCTGAATGCAGTGTTGTGAATGCGCAATAGCCCCTCCAGGAAGATGGGAGGTGCAGTTATGCCTTTTTACTGCAAACCAAGTGATAGTCCATTAGAGCTGCAGTACCTTTTCAAAAGTCTGGAATGATGATTGTTCTATTGCAGTATTTATTGGAGCCCATAGATCTCTTTCCTTCGACATAGAATGTTAATATGCTCTGTCCATACTTGTGCACACCTTTTTTCTACAAAGTCCAATTTTTCATCGGAAAGGTCACAGAGCCCCTCGGCTTTGCACATGAATGTCGATTCTTGCCACTTAATCTCTGAAAAATGTGTGCCGGCGATAGCCAGGAATGGTTCCTTGAAACATTTAGTGCCTTTTGATTCCATTTTGCATTTCTTGTCGTCTGGCGGAAGAAGTCTCATTTTAACTGCATGCCTGAAAGGTTCCCTTTATCCTACATAGTGCAAGGTGGATGAGACATTGTGACTCTCCTAAGGGTAGCTCTTGAGGTACTAAAACCTTGAGTGCCCCAGGTGCATGCGGTATTAAAGAGCACACATAGGAACTCCTAATGGTCGTTCGTCTTCCTGTTGCACTCGTATCTGAGTACCAACTGTTAGATTGTCCAGGATGGCGAAGGTCCTCCACTTTATCTAATCCTAAGCCATGATAAGCATCATATTTATACTGACGTGTCTGCCTTCTCCTTCTACTATTATGCAAAAGAGATTGTTGTTTCCCTGCCAAGCTTCTACATAGCCTATCGTTGTCATATAGTGACCTTTTGTGCACTCTGTGGTAATAACTGGACCATTAGGCTACTGCACTAGGTGGATTGGGAGTTGCTACATGCAGTAGTATTGGTGGCAGGCATGGTGGTTCACTATACAGTGGGCGGATATTAGTATTTACATTCACTTGTTCATACACCATTGTTTGGGAAACAGAATCTATCTCCCTATTCAAAACAGACGTAAGCAATTCATTAGGTGCTGAGGTTGTTATCATTTTAGGTTGTGAGGTAAATAACTTGGTTGTGAACATCGTAGGGGGTGCTGACATAACATTTGGTGCATCAGGTACACTTTCAGACACATTATTTACAAATACGAAAACATCTGGTGTCACTTTCGTTGCATTTTTATGGAAGCTTGTCAAATTCAATGACATATTGTTTTTCCACCTCCATTTGACCCCATAGCCCCCTTCTTTTATATGGGACCCCCAGATAAAAGATGTTCCCCAATATAGTCCTAGGATGAACATAAGTGCAAGCCTCAATGATAGCGATATGCACTCGTTACACTCATTTTATTCCTACTGCTATCTATCTGAATAGTTTCATTGAGCAGCGCCAACTCCAACATCGTTGCAGCTATAGAGAGGGACAAAACGGGGCATGCATTAATAGAAATTTAGATGGGATTTGAGAAAGATGCTGATAGGTATAGAGAGAGAGAAAGAAAGAGAGAGAGCGAGAGAGAGAGAGAGAGAGAGAGAGCCTCTATCAATAGTTAATTCTTTTAACATTTGGTTCTTTCTCTTAAAACAGTTATTTTTGGTGACAGTGAACACATCACTCATCGTCATTTCTCAAGACACTATGGCAGTCATCTAGCTTTCATCCTGAGTATTTGGGGTGATGTTTGGGGTAACGTCACCTTGTGCTTTTCTAAAATCTGAGAGGTGAATCCAATACTGCAGACCCCTTACCTTTGCAGCAAGCAGAGTGCAGTAGATCACCTCTTATGGACCATGGAATCTCTGGGATTTCGATTTCTGGTCAAAACTTTTCACATTTAATTCTCCTGGCATTAGAGGTTATACAATGCTGTTTCCTGCCAGAGCTCCCATTGTTGTTTCACTCGCTGCAGTAAATGGGGGTGCGATTTGTTTGGATATGCACGGATGAGTTGAGTCAGATATTCTTTAAACTCATCCCCTAATACTGCAGCTGTCCTATGGGCGTCGGAGGCCCGTTTTACTGGTGACAGTGGCGTGTGCATTAGTCGACCAGTCACTATTCAATGAGGGGACTGGTGGTGGTCCTTGCTGGGCTGTGTGCACAGTTGGAACAGTGCCACGGGCAGGCAGTATACCGAACTTTTCTTGCGAGAGTTACACAATTTGGATAACCTACTTTTGAGCAGACCGTTTACTTTCTCGATCTTTCCAATAGCTTGCAGGTGGTAAATGGAACACATTTTGTGTTTTATTCCTAGCATTGATGTTATTTCTTTGAATAATTTGTTAAAGAAATGCGTTCCATATCTGACCGTATGACTTCACATACTTGCCAATGGGGGAACACTTCTATTACCAGGAATTTGGCAGCACACTTTGCATAAGGGTGAGCACAGGGGCCAGTTTACACCCACCGTGGGAAGGGACACACCACCATAATCAAACACTTGGCACCGTTATATCTTTCTCCGATATCAATGTGATCTATGGGCAACTCGCGGAAGGGCCCTACAGGGCGGGGCAGGGTGCCGCGCAATGTTCTTAAGGTCATCCCTGTACTGAATACTTGGCTCGTGGTACACTGGACCACCATCTTGCTGAGGTATTCTTGGAGGTTTGGAATGAACCAACCTTCCTGAAGATTGGCCGCTGTGTGTTGTTTAAACGGTGTGCAGGGAAAATGTAGTTGTTTGAAATGCTATGCATAAAAACTCCACTGGCATAACTACCTTCCCTGTCTTGTCTTGTCTCCATAGCAGATCAGTAGGTGATTTAGTACACCCCCATTTTAGCCGTAGCTCTTGTTCCACTGTTGGTGCTCTGCTCTGTAATTCTATTATCTGTGCAATGGGTAGCCCATTATAGGCTTCTGCTTTGGGAGGTTCTGCTCTGCTCACTAGAATACATTCTGTACTCATGGGCACTGGGAGATACGCCACTTCTTTTGCTGCCATGGCCGCGATCCCCGAAGACATTTCATCTCTGTTCTGTGTATGTGCTTGGCATTTCACTATTGCTACTACAGAATGTTCTGCGAGGGCCTCAATCAATTTGTTTAGCAACTGTGCATGCGGCACCGGGGACCTGTCTGCCCTCTGGAACCCCCTCCTTCTCCACTTTGACAGTCCAGGGTGCACCGTTGTGGTGCCATTTGCTGAATCAGAATACGTTGTTACGGAGCACCCTTTTGCTGCGTGAAGTGCTTCAATCAGTGATATGAGTTCTGCAGCTTGGGCAGAATAGTGCATGGGCAGGTGCTTTTTAATCAATGGGCCTCATTACGAAGTTGGAGGTAGCCTTGCCGGCAAAACCGGCAAGGCTACCTCCAAATTCGCAACCGGGTCCGGCACCCGCGAATGAGCAATTACCGGGATATTTTGGTCCCACCGGATCCAATAATTGCCCTTTCACGGGTGCTGGAACCGGCACATCCCCATTCCCATTTGAGGCCCATAGGGCTCAATTGGAATGGGGACATCGGATGCACCGGCACCATTTACAATGGTGCCGGTGCATCCGACTTGCTGTGCCTTCGGGTGCCGCTCTGCCCGCCAGGTCATACCTGGCAGGCTGAAAGGCACCCACGAGCACATCTTGTAGTATGGTGGTACAGTAGCAACGGTGCCCGTAGCGCTACCGGCACCGTTGTTACCTTACCGCCATACTTATAATGAGGCCCAATGTTTCAGATTCTCCATCCTCCATCCTTACTACAGCTGCCCCTACATGTTTTTCACCAGTTTCTGGATCAAAGGACACGGACCCATCGACGAAGAACACTTCCCCTTCTTCTATGGCACTTTCTCTGGCTTTTGGGATGTTATCCTCTTCCCCCCTCGTACGTTGCACAGTCATGCGCTTGCATGTCCTGCACTGTGCATGGTTCTGTAATTAACGTGGCAGAATTTACTGCCTTACACCTCACCACATGCATATTTTGGCTGGACAGAAGGATTTCATAAGCCAACGTTCTTAGCGTGGTGAGGGTAGATTTTGATTGTTCCAATATTGCAAAGAGTGAGTCTTCAACATACAAGGTGACGGAACACCCCATGAGAATATTTGAGCTCTTCTCGGTGGCAAAGGTAGCTGCAGCAAGGGCTTGTTCGCATGCAAATTGTCCTTGCATTACTGAATCGAGTGTGCCACTATAATAGGCAAGTGGCTTATGTCCCAACTCTTTTGTGTTAAGTCGGCTGTCATGAGGGTGCCATTAGTGTGTGAAAAAAGACAAAATTTCTGATCATAATCCAGGTGTGGCTAGTACTGGGGATTTTGATATTAACCCTTTGAGGTAATTAAATGCTGTTTGCGTTTCCCCAGTACAGATGTATGTGTTTTTTCTCTCTGTGCTTCTTTTAGCCCTTGCAGGAGAGGTCTTGTGTACGCTGCATAATCTAGGATCCAGGCCCTGCAGTAATTGCAGAGTCACAGAAACATCTGCATCTCTTTTACTGTGTTCAGTTTGGCAGTGGCGCGTACTGTGGCCCCATGGTCAGGTATTATCCTCTTACCATCCTTTGAAATCAATTGGCCTAAATACAGGACCTCTGCCAAACAGTACTGCAGTTTGTTCCTGTCCATCGCATACCCTTTGTGTGCTAGGAGCTGGAGGAGGGCAATGGAATATCTTCAGCAACTCTCTTCGCTCCCACTGCAGACCAGTAAATCATCTACAGATTGAATGATGGTGCTTGGTACTTGAATATTTCAAGATCTTCATGTAATATTCTATTTAATATGCTGGGGCTTTCGCAATACCCTTGAGGCAAGCAACAGTGTTCATACCTCCGTCCCCCAAGAGTAAAGGCAGTAAGGTCTTGTGAGTCAGGGTCAAGGGGCACTGAGAAAAGGGCATTTTTCAAATCCACCACAGTTAAGTGGGTGGCTTGTTTGGGAATGCTGCACAACATGGATGCAGGATTAGGAACAAGAGGAAATTCCTTTTGGACAATATCATTAAGAAGACAAAGGTCCTGGATCATATGCCAACTCCCCCCTGTTGCTTTCATAATGGGGTATACAGCCGTATTGCATGGGGAGCTAGAGGGCCAATTATGCCTTGCTCGAGCAGTGCTTGTAGTGTCTCTTGAATCCCTTCCTCAGCCTCTCTGGACAGGGGGCATTGCTGCTTCACTCAGGGCAGTATAGCTCCTGGTTTAAGTGTTATCTTTACAGGGGTCACTTCTCTTAGCAGTCCCACATCATGGGGGTTGGTGGTCCACAGATGGGGCGGGACCTGTTGTGTGTCTGTTTCATAAAAGGGTGGCAGCCCGCTGACGACAACCATGACGGGGCTTGGCACTTTTCTGAATTGTACATTGATAGTGATTTCCAGCACAATCTCACCATCATTGTTGTCATCATCGAACAACTCTTCATCAGTCAGCTCACATAGTGGTATATTGGGGTCAATACACAGCAAGGCGCGCCACTCGCATCCATGAATGTCAGTTCCGGTTACAACTATTCTTTTAGCAGACACTTGCATCCCTTCCAGATCAAGGGATAGGATGGTACCAGCGACCATCTCAGGGGTCGCCACAGGATGGAAGACAAAATCAGAGGGCACTCTCCATTCTTTCTTTGTGAGTTCAAGTACTGCTCTTGCTAGCACTCTAATCCCATACATGAACATGTTGGGATTCACTGGTATCCCCCTCACTTTTATTTCATTGGCAATGGCATGTATTATCAACATTGCTCTAAGGGAGCACATGCCGGGAGTGGAACAAACAATCCCTCTTTCAGTGAATGATATGGTCATGTTTAACTTGCTAAGCAAATCTCTTCCCAGTAGATTGATGGGGGAGCTTTCGTAATAAAGTAAGGGTGCTCGTACTACCTTTCCCCCTATCTTAACATTCAAATCTTCTGTGTAAGGAACTGTTACTAAAGCCCCAGATAATCCTTGTGTATCGAGAGTTTGGCCAGATAACGGAAAATCACCTTCGCAAATGCATGACTTTTCCGCCCCCAAGTCCACCGTGAAGATGAACTGTTTGTTTCCCATCTCTGCCCCCACCATTGGTTCCTCTTCTGGATACAAGGTCGTGGATAGTACTGGACATGCAAGTGATCTCTGTGGGCTGTCCTAGTTGGGATATGTATCCGTCCCTGGGCAAGAGAAGGGGTCTCCTACTAACGCGCAAGCCCCCTGGAATGGCGCGGGTGCACTGATGGGGCAGTAGCAAATGGGTTGCTGTTTCTCATCACTTGTTGGTTGTGGTGGTTCCGGGGTGACTGCCTCATATGAGGGGGGTGACGGAGTGCACTATAGCCAGGCATCGGTGGAGGTGACTGTGTATACGGTAAAGGTGTCTCATATGCTCCATGTACTGGTCCCTGTGGGCTTCCTGGATGGGGGTTTCCGTATTGTTGTTGGTGGTAGTAAGGTTGGTTGTATTGGTAGTTCCCTCCCTTTCTGCTGTGGCATTCCCACGCAAAGTGCCCCCATCTGCTGCAGAACCAAAACTGCCCTTGGTTCCCCTCTCTGGGCCCTTGCCCTCCGAATCCTCCTCTCCTCTGTCCCGGGATCCACCTCATCCTCTCGCCAGTCTTCTTTGCCACTCTGGTCCCATATACTGCTGCTCTCCTCCCCACTGTGCCTGCCAGTTGTCTGCCCACACAGCAGTCATCCTTGCCTGTGTTGCAATGGAGATACCGGCACCCTTCTCTCCCATCTGCTCGCGGGGCGGTGCTGCTGTTACAGCAGCCACCTTCACTAGTTTCATTTGTACAAGTTTCGCTTCCTCCACTAACTTCCTTTGAATAGTTTCCTTCTCTCTCTCTATGATCCTCCTACAATGATGTGTTATTATGCTTTGTATTTCAGGACATCCTGCTATCTTGTCAAGGGCCTTCTGTACCTCCGTTGGGAGTCCTCGCTTGATTATGAAATAAAATAGGGAGGTGGATTGGTCCCAGGCAGTGCCCGTCTCTGCACGCCACATTTCTTGGACCCGCAGAATGAGCTGCGCAGTGTCTTCCCCATCCCCCATCATGTATTGCATTATAGAGTGTAAATCAAGGATATCAAGGAAGGCTCTCCTCAGTGCATACAACACTTGTGCTCGAACATTGTTGAACAATGCCCCATCATAGGTGTTGTGGCTTATAGTTACCCCCGAGTAGCCCGCTTTCACACATACCGCCTTCGCCTGGTCTCCCAGTGCAGAAACAAATACACTTTTTATGTCTCCTATGGCAAGGGCACCACTGCCGTGTTTTTCTCAAAAGCATAAATCCATTTTCCCGTGCCCACTGTAAGCGGGGGGAGGAACTTTAGGAGGTTGTTTTTATCCATCTGTGCCCATGGGACATAATGAGGCTGCCCAGCTCCCTTGTGAATGAGCGGCATCTGTAACTTTGATTTCACCTTCCCACCTTTTACATTGGGTCCTTTTTTTTTTGCTAGGGCCATCCTCCTGTAGAGGAGGAGCCAACTACACCTACCAAAAGCTCCTCCTCCATATCACCTATATGTTGGGAACCGGAAATGGCAACATGTGCAGTTCCAGTGAGAATGCCTGTTCCGCAAAGAATCCTCGCGACAAAGTATCCATCGAGAAAACCTTATATGCATGCACAAAGATATAATGGTCTTCTAGATGGAGTCCTGGAAGAAGTGTGAAAATGAATTGGAAAGAAGACTAGTGATGTCATGCGAAGTGTAACTGAAGCATTCTGAAAGGATACAAAAGACAGAAGAACATGGACATTCTACAGAATCTGAAGAGGAGGTGTAGAAGATAAGCAACATTTCGGGATTGAAATGAAGATGTGTGAAGAATCACTGAAGAAAATGCATAGTCATTTTACACTTGTACAGATGCAGCAATGCAAGTAGACAAAGCAGTCTTAAGGCTGGCTATGTAGTGAATAGATTGTGGCGATGTGCCAATGTATATACTTAGGAATTTATAGAATCTGGATGCTCCAAGATGCACCTTAGCAAGGCTTGAAATCCCATTATTGGAAAGGCTTTCAGTGTGATGCAGTTGAAAAATAACTCAAGGCAAAAGAGAATTCAAGTAAGGCTGGCTGGCCCAGCACCAAGAGTTGAGGCCAAAGAGAGACTGGTTGTCTGTTAGGAAGCTACAATGAATGTGAGAACGAAACACACTTCTGCTTGAGGTGAAATGGAAAAACACTGAAGATGCCAATAGTTCATCATTTTATAGTATTATATGCAGCAAAGAGCTCAGAAACGTGGTCTCCAGTCAGAAGGTCAGATCAAAATAGACTGTGGGTCGAGCTGCACCGAAAACCAGAAGATAAAACCATGCCATACTCCCTTTAATTCTCAGGCACAGAGAGCTTCTGCAAGGCCAAGTTCAAAGCCTAATTGAATGGCAGACCGCAAGAGTGATGATAGATGTTGGGCTAATTGGGAGGGGAGGCGTGACCAGGCCAAAGAGTGATGATAGATGTTTGGCTAATTGGGAGGGGAGGCGTGACCAGGCCCACCCTCCCAGCACTTGGGGTGCCGGCCTGTGCGCTGCTGATGTGTGGAATATTCCAGAAGGGTACAAGCATGCCAACCAATTGTAGAGGGCCATGTATTAAGGAGCCCTATAGTTTGTGTAACCAATGAACCGTCATATATTTTGTGACGATGAAGATGACTTGCACTTGGGATGGGCTTAGTTGTCCACCTGATGTTAGAGACCCAATCACAATCCCCATCAGTATGGAACGTATACTTAGATGTTCCCTGTAAACCTATCACTTTCCCTAGTAGGTTTTTATAGTTTGCCACATAGTGTGACGTCTATGATGACGAGTTTTGACTATAAAAGTTATGTTTTTTATGAAATTCATTGAGAGATTCCTTTGCGATGTCCGTTGTAGATAATTGTTATTAAAACCAAACAAAGTTTTGCCAGCTTCCTGAGTCATTTTGATTATTGATGTATGAGTAAATTCTGCATCCCCATCCACCTCTAAGTATCTCTGCCTCGTTTAGGTCTATGGGTTCACGTGGTAGCAGAGGTAGGATGGTTTAAAGACCCATCGACCCAGTAGGCTTTTAAGGGTCTCTGAATATTGGGTGTCCTCTGCCATTTAGCTGGAGGACCGCAAGGCTTCCTATCGATAGCGGCCAAAAGTAAGCTCTTACAAGACATAACGAGACAAGTGGTACAGGTCCCTCTTTCATGGAATTCCACTCCCAGTTTCTAAAGGCAGCTGAGCGGATTGAAGACTACGGTGGCCGATTGAGGAGGAGACGATCCTGGGGGTAAGGAGCTGAAAAGCGAATGGTGAGTAGATTGAGAAAAGTGGCAAGTAATGATTGTGTATTCAACGTGGAAAGTGATCATGAGAAGAAAATAACAGAGGGTTAGTTGGGTATTTAAGTTAATGACGAAGAGCGTCAAGTAAGGTATATGGACGAGGAGCGATCCATATGATAAGCCCATAATCCTACGTTCAGGAACGTCTAGAAGAAGTTTTCCAAAAATCCAAGTGGATATTTAGGCTACAAGCGAACATGGTTCTGCTAAAGGGGATAACTTACACTCCAATCAGAGTAATTGTTAGTGGTGAGACTAGCCACGAGGAACGTTGTCAGAGATATATGTTGGGCCGGCCACTTCGTATGTGTCTTTGTGTATTGTATGTATTTTATGTATAGAGAAAACAATGAGATGCCGAAGAGCGACAAGTAATAGATTGTGTTAAGAAGTTGAGAGTATATTATTTATTTATTCAGTTATCGAGAATATTAACTGAAGAGGTAGATTGAAGTAAAGTGAGACAAGAGGTTTGGAGCCTTGGCGATTGGTGCACGCTCATATTGTATTGTTTTTCTGAAAAGTATTTTATGTGTAAAATAACGGTAAGTATTGACAGTCAATTGTGACTTGTCATGATGGAGGATGTTACTTCGCTCATACACCTGTGCAAACAGCTGCCAAAACACGCACCTAAGCTTAAGCAATATAGTGCAGAATGGATTAAGGATACGGCAGATAAAATTTTCATGCCGTGGCCCCAAGGGGGATCACTGTCAAAAGCAGTTTTGCAACACATGACCACATAATTGCACGCTGCGTACACAGGAAAGAAGTTCGAAAAAAGGTTAGCTAACGGGAAGAACCACCTCCTGAAGACTGGATGCTTAACCAGTGTAAAGATGGGGGTGCTTAACCTTCTGCTCCCCCTACCACGCCTGAAGTAAATGGCGATAGTACGAAGGATAAAGGAGTGTATCCTTTAAGGGAGATTAAGGCAGCTGCAGGATATCGTAATCCATTGCATGAACCGTCTGCATATAGCAGTGATGAAAGCCCAGAAAGGATTCCAGAGAGGGATGTGATCTCTAAAGTCTTGCGGGACAAAGAGAAAAGTGAATGACCAAGTGTGACCCTAGATATAGAACAGGAAATTAAGTGATGGAAAGCAGAAAAAGACAAAGCTGACGAGATAGCGTTCATACAGAACAAGTGGATGGGTGGTCAGATATTGCTCAAACTTGATGGGAAGAGCATCGAGGAAGTAAGACAACAAAAAGATCAAGATGAGTAAGATAAAAAGGAAAGGGAACAAGAGAAACAATTAAAGGAAGATGAGTCTAAAAGAAAGCATAGACAAAGACGAGAACATATGTATCAGGAAGAACAGCAAAGAAAGGAAGAGAGAGCAGAGGAGCAAAGAAAATATGACAATAGGCAGAAAGCAATCGAAGAATGAGACAGGCTAGAAAAGAAAAGAGAAGAGGAAGAACAGAAATTAAGAGATAAAAGAATGCAAAGATGCAGACACAAAGATGTGCGTAGAGCAAATGAGCGAAGTCAAGCAAAAAGACAGGAAGATTAAAGGGTTACAGAGGAAGTAAGGACACAAAGAGAATTTGATGAGGAACTGGAACAAAAGAGAAGACAGAGGGCACCCCACATTGATCGCATTGAGAAAGAGGTAATGGGACCAAACACAGTACTGGCATGGGAGGACATAGAGGAGTTTCTCCCGTGTCAAGAACCAATGCCAGGACCCTCTAGAGTAAACCTAGAGGAGAATTTTGAGATAGGAAATATTGAAGACAGAATTGGAAAAGCTTATCAAGAGATGAGGACAAAAAGTGAAATGAGAAATAACGGGAAAGGTGATCAATTTGAAACTGCCCAATCACAGGGCAAGGAGGAAAGCTTGTTTGGTCTCGAGCACTGAGATTTGCCTTTGGACAGGCTGACTGTAAACAGTGATGAGAAAGACGACAGCCATACGAGTTGGAGACAAGATAAGTCAGACGAAGGCAGGGAAACCTTCCGTGGGGAAGAAGGAGCTAGTGCATGTGGTCCTGAAGGATGGTATCAGACAGACAATGAAGTAAGATGGTCAGGTTTAGACCTGCCTAAAGAAAGGACGCAAGAGTCCATGGCGTCCCCAGAACAACCTAAAGGGCGATCTCATAGTGAGAGAGGGGAATCGCCACCATACGTGAGCAGACTAAGGTCATTGCCAGGAAGAAGACAATCAGGAACCATTGTTCCTATTATGGATAAGCAGACGATGGGCCTCATTACAAGTGCTCCGGACCGGAATTAACGCTGCCGGTATAACCATACCGGCACCGTTTCCGCGTCCGCCCAATCATGACCCGCGGCCCCAGAAATAGCACCTCTCCCAACCGCCACCGCGGAGTTAAGGGTCCTGTAAAGTCCACCTCCACGGAAGCCCCTCCGTTACTGGCAATACGAAACACTGCGAGCATCACAACTAGCGCGGATACGGAAACACCGCCAGAAAAATGGCATTAAAACCGTGATCACGGTGGCGGTACCGCTGCCAACGCGAACATGACGTTAAACAGTGCCTGCTGAACTGAATCAGGGCACAGGTGCACCAAATCAGCCCAGCCTACAAAAAGGGCCACACCCAGGCCAACACAACACAAAACCATGCAGGCAGCAGCTCTAGTAGGACTTGGACTGGGCCTACTCAACCAACAGGCAGCACTGCACATGATGGCAGTAATGGTGCAGAGGAGGAGGCGGAGACGAAGGAGGCGCATGCTCCAACTAGCCAACCCTGCACCTATGGCAAACCCCATTGTCCAGCCGGAACAACCCCGCAGGCAGCCTGCAATACCACGCATCAGGGCCTCACCCTGGAACCTTACCCCAGGACAGATCCACACACTATACCGGCTGCACCGTCCAACAATCCCGTACATCACTGCCATGATTGAGGACAACATCAGCAGCCACATAGACACCCCCACCGCCATCCCCCCCTCCTGAAGGTTGTATCTGTGCTGCATTTCCTTGGCACCGGCACCTATCAATACACGGTCGGTGAGCTGCACGGCATATCACAACCCTGTTTTTCAAAAATCCTGGTACAGGTACTGGATGCCCTGTTGCGCCATGTGTCGGAACACATAGCCCTACCCCGTACCCTCCCCAAGGTCATTGCCACCAAGTTGGCCTTCCATGCCATAGCAGGCATGCCAAATTGCATAGGTGCAGTTGACTGCACCCACATTGAGCTGACAGTACCACGTGCAATTGAGATGGTGTTCCGCAATAGGAAACAGTATCACTCGTTGAATGTACAGATGGTATGTGATGCCATGCTACTGATTACACACTGCTGCGCACGTTTCCCAGGCTCAACCGATGACTCAATGGTACTGCGGAATTCCACGTTGCCACGGTACATGGAACGCTATGCTGGACAAAACACATGGCTATTAGGTGAGTACAGCTGACAATGCTCCGACCCTGTTGAAGTGGTGTGTGTGTCTCCAGGCCAATGAGCAATGTGAGTGTGCCGCTGTGAACGCACATGCATCACCCCCCCTGCCATCCACCAAATAGACAGCGGATCCCAAACATCACAAAGGAAGACATGACAGGTCAACACAGTGCGCCCGTACACACCCTGCCACATGACACACACAGCCGATACTGTCACTGTCCCATACATCTTGTGCCACTGCAAACACCCACCCACAAATGGAACACTGCCCTCCCAATGCACATGATGCCTGTAAATGAGACGTCCTGCATTAACTACTTCATTACAGTGGAGTGACTCTGCCATGTGTGCACATCACTGCACTATGCCATACTCACAATCAAATGTCACCCGCAGGGCAGAGTACACATGCACGTAAATGTGTAGGTCAATATCCATTTGGCTACATCCACTGTGATGGCCGATAAACACTTCCAACCACTGCATGGCACACATGCATGAATGAACAATAAGACAAAATAGCACAGCATCAGATGAAGACATGATACAACAAACACTGACATGTCCCCCCATCTACATCCCATGTAGGTGATGCTGGATATGCACTCACGCCATGGATGATGACACCTGTACGGAGACCAAGGAACAGGCATGAAGAGGCGTACAATAGGGCACATGTCCGCACACGTGGACTGATTGAGAGGACATTTGGACTGCTGAAGGCCCGGTTCCGCTGTTTGAGCAGATCTGGCGGATCACTGCTTTACAGCCCAGTGAAGACGGGTAAAATCACGCTCATATGTGCCATGATGCACAATCTCTGCCTGCGCAGGAACATCCCAATGCCCCCAGGCGCAGATGAAGAAGATGGGGATGGAGAAGGGGATGGGGATGGAGATGGAGATGGGGATGGGGATGGGGATGGGATGGCACCAGCTCCCCCTGGGGGGTGCACTTGAAGGCCAAAGAGCACAGGATGAACTGATTCGCATTTACTTTTGAGACACAGCACATTCACAGCAATGCATGGACATGGTGATGACAATAAATGATTTGTTGTACTGCAAATGAAATGATAGATGTCCACACATGTATGTTTTGATTTCAAATGATGATATATTGATGAATTAACAACAGGGAAGGAGGTGCAATGGATAGGGAAGCTGTACACCCATGCCCACCCACCACCCAAACGTACCCACCCCCACCCAGGCCCCAATGTTCAAACATCCAAAACAACTTCCCCCACCACCCAAACGTACCCACCCCTCACACCCTTCAAGTCCACGTGTGTCCTGCAGTGCCCCACACACATACCATCACTTCCATGTGCGCTTCTGTGCCTGTGCATCCTTGCCTGAGAGCCCCGTTAGCCGACTCAAGCACCTCCTTGGACTGGCAGTAGTGGAGCTGGATGGGGTGGTGGTATTGGATGGCACAGAATCAGGTGTAGATGGCATACATGCAATTTTTGCCTGTTGCCCAATCAACATGGACTCTATGAGCCTAGAGGTGTTGTCATTACCCTCCCGCACATGGCGTGCCAGGGTGACAATAGTGCTGGCAAAGCGTCCAATGGACCTTGATAGGTGATGCACTGACGTGCTGTAGCACTCCCTCTGTAGCCTAGATTCCTTGAGCTGCCTCCCCACCAGCTGGGTGAGGGTAGCCTGCTGCTCCTCCATCCGCTGCATGCGGGAATTAAGCTCTGCCATAGATGGGGTGGGTGACCTCATGGGTCACTTCGGAGTGATGTGGGACTAAACTCCAGCTGATGGAAGGATCCCAGGTCATCAAATGTGGGCATCTCCCCCTGTGGCCCAGTATCAGAGTGCTCTGCCGGGGCACTGTTGTCACTACATGCCGCCTCCTCTGCAGTGAAGCTGCCTTCTGTGTTGGTTTGGGTGGGCACGATGGGTTCCCGTGGCATCTGTGTTAACTCAGGCAGCGTGGAGACGCTGGGGATGTTGGTGGTGGTGGCCGGCACATTTGTTGCAGTTGGTACTGGGGGCAGAGATGCCGAACTGCTGGCAGCATCCTCTTGTGCAGGGGCGGTGGCTTGGACACGTGCCGGTGCAGATTGCCTGGCCTGTTGTGCATTATCACTGTCACTTGACACGGCTGTGGGGGCACAGAGGGCATGCAATTAGTGTTATGGTGGTGGCTGAAGGGTGCATCACATGCATCATACAGGTTGATCATTCAATAGTGTTAGTTACATGCATGTGATTGTTGGGGGTATGCATTGTTGTGATATTGGTTGCCATATGGATGATGATGGGTCCTTTGGCCCAGTCATGCACTGCTTGGGGGGGGGGGTTGTTAATGGGTCCTTTGGCCCAGTCATGCCATCAACATATTCTCATGTGGCATTCATGTTTCACCACTTACCAGCATCTGCAGGTGGGCTCACTCCTAACTCAGCCTCCCCGATCCCATGGATGCCCTCAAGGTGGAGGACACTGCTGCAACGCTCCTCCCATGCTTGCAGCCTCAGTGGGGAAGGGGGTCCTCCACCTGTCCCACTGCTGCGTTGGCGGTGTGTGGAGATCAGGTTCCGAACCCTCAGCCTGAGGTCGTCCCACCGCTTGTGGAGTCCTTTACGCTCCTCACAGTCACGCCCACAGCAGTGCACTTGCATGCTGCTTCCGCCCACACTTCCTTCCTCCGCTGCTGTGTGGCACGCCGTTGATGGGCACTGAACAGCATCTCTGCATGCTCCACTATATGCTCCGCCAGAACAGTTAGCTCCGCCTCACTAGAGCACTGTTTGTGCTGCCTTTGAGCTGGAATCCTGGCAGACATGCTGGTGGTCCCTTTTGCCTTCTCACAGTGTGGATCCTGCTTGTGCTGACTCTGGATGGCAATGGATTGTGCTTTATATGATGGCCGCCTCTCTGTTTCCTGTTTTGGCGATCAGGGTATTTCCGGTTCCGTGTCCGTGGCGACAGAGGCGGACACGGTTTTTGCACTACTTGTGGCAGCGCTATGTCCATTTCTGTGGCTTTTTACGTGATGGCGGTGACAACGTTTCCGCATCCGTGTGGTGCGCGTGACTGACAGCACGTAATCGGACGGTCTTTCTGCAACCTTGCGGACACGGAAACTTTGTTACCGCCGTCACGGAATCACCTCGGCCCAAACCTGACAGGTTGTAATGAGGCCCGATGTGAGCCAATTTTGGGATTTCACAATTCCCCTTATTAGAGAAAGGAGGGGCCAGACTGCAGTATATTCCCTGACCCCAGATGGATTAAGACAATCCAAGATGCAAGTTACCCTGCTTAACATCGGATGAGAGAAAATTGAATTATGAGCTAGAGAAGATGACCAGAGGGAATACTCTAGCCTAGGGGACATTAAGGGTCTCCTAGCAGCTATCCTTGGGGAAATGGCTGACGACATTTGGTCAAGAGCTGGATACTCAAGTGTCACTGCACAGAACATAGTGCATGATGGTGCTCCGTTTAATAATTGTAGAGCGGCAGTCTGGAAAGCACTTAGAGTACAATATCCTGATACGTAAGATATGGGTGCAATTATGTCACGCAAGATGCAAGAAGGTGAAGATCCACTTGCTTACATTGAACATTTTCAAGAGCAACGGTCTTTGGAGACTCGAGAGCCTTGGGGGAAATCGATACCTGTATTCTATCATATTCTGTGTCAGGGATTGCCAGAGCAGGTACAGAGACAGCTCAAAAAGCTAGTGGGTTTGGAAGCAAAACCATGGCCAGAAATACAGCTGACAATTGTGCACCATGGTCGATTTTGGCAAGAGAAGAATCGAAAGAGAGAAGATGCTAGGAAGCTTGAAGAAGCCAAACTAGTACAGAAGAAGCTATCAACATATGCCATAGAAGGGGCTATGTTGCCTAGCAGAGAATGGCTGGGATCACAACAGACACCAGGTATGCCGCAGGTAAATAACCAATGGCAGTCGGATCAAGGAGGAAACGGATTTATGCCAAGAGGTAGGGGAGGCTTCTGAGGCAGAGGAGGCTTTCAGAATAATCAGGGAAACCGTCAGAATAACCAAGGAGGTTTTCATAATGTGCAGAATGATAATCAAGGCATGCAGGGAGTGCAGATTAGGAGATTCCCTCCTGTGTGTTGGACATGTGGAATGACAGGACATATTGCGCAAACATGTGGGAGCAAAGGGTATGTTCAAACTGGGCAATTCTCAAGCGGGGTGACAGCTTATCCTCCAGCATATAGCCCACAAAGTAGGGATGGGTTCGCCCAAGATCAGACAGTGTATCAGACGCAAGGACCGCAAATGCAACAGGCTTTGCAACCACTGCAAGCACCATTGAATCCACCACAAGGGCAGTCACAGCACAGACCCATGCAGATACAGCAGAGCACAAACACAGGACAGTTATTGACTCCTAGAATAGGGGGTGTCACTGTCGCGGTGGGAATCCTTTCACACGGGAATAAGTATCTACCCACAATAGGACAGCTCACAGGGTGACTTGATGTGTTCAGTACTATCTGTAATGCCAAATCCTCAAGAGGAACCAAGGGTTGATGTTACCATAGGAGGCAAATCCTTTTCTTTTTTAGTAGACACTGGGGCAACTCGCTCATGTATACGAGAGGGAACATTCTCATTGTTGGGAAATGACATGAATGCTCAAGGGTTCTCTGGAGCTACAAGTAGAGTTCATTTTATCCGAGAAATTACCAGTCTCTATAGGAGAATGTGATATGTCTGTCCCATTACTTTATTCGAGACAGACTCCAGTTATATACTGGGCCGAGATTTAATGACGAAGTTAAATGTGACGATTTCCTTCACTGATGAAGGTACAGTGTGTTCAACGTCAGGAATACATTATTTAAATGTGGGTGAATTTATCATGGCATTTACAGGACCAATAGCTCTGCGAGGAATGCTGTTAGAGCCTGACGTTTTTCACTATGGGGTACGCATTTTGTTAAAGTGGCTACCTGGTTTAGTGGGCAAGATTATGAGAGTGCCTGATGAATTTCTATTCAGGCCACAGATACCTATGAACGAAGAGGCGGGACAGATATTCCCCTTGGAATGACAGGCAGCCATAGTACAAGGGGAATTGGCAATGCTTGAAGGATTTGATGATGATGGCAGGCCATGGAGAACAGTGATTACCATCGGGGAAGGGTACAGATTACTAATGTCACTGATGAGAATGTGTTTAAAGATGACCTGTCAGCTGATGAAGTAGTGTTTTGAAATGAGCATTACGTATTGGATCAGGACAGAAAGATGAGAGGTCCCACAGAAGATGATGATAGTGCAGCAGCGTCCCACACATTTTCTGATGAAGATATGGAGAAAATACCAATTTCGTTATGGACTACAGGCCCTTATGACGTAGGCCTGTTAAAAGGAGTGGGAGAAGTTAAGATCAAGTTGAAGCCAGGAGCAATTTGACCTCAAACAAGGCAGTATACCATGTCTCGAGAGACAGAAGAGGGTATTTCTCCAGACTAGATCGGCTATGATGGAACAAGGTATCTTAGTGACGTCAGAGTCACCATGTAATACCACAGTGTATCCGATCAAAAAATCGAAAGGTAGGTCATGGCGTTTAATCCAGGACATGAGACCGATAAACCAGATTGTAGAGGCAGAGTTTCCTCTAGTTCTGAATCCTGCGATGATTCTATGCAGTATTCCCCAGAGGCACGATATTTCACAGATTCTACACCATTTACGTTCCGTCAGACCAAGCTGAAAAGCACACGTTTGCCTAAGAGGTATTGTGAGTCCTCATCGATCTTTAATAGGGTCCTGCAAATGGACCTGAGCAATATTGATTTGCCAAGAGTTGTGCTCAGTGGGGAAGGGGGTCAGTGCTCAGTGGGGAAGGGGGTAGACGAGATTCGATTCAGCTAATGATTATTTTAGCAGATAAAGGATACAAAATGGATAAAGAGAAATTGCAGTACTGTCAGCAAGAGGTGTTGTACCTAGGACAGTTAATTTCGCATGAAGGAAAGAAAGATACACCTGAAAGAGCAGAGGCGATCATGAAAACGTCAAAACCACACGATAAAAGAAATGCAACAGTTTCTAGGATTATGTGATTATGTGAGAGCATGAGTATGATATAATGAGTTTTGATACTCCTGATGTAAAAGAGAAAATGGTTGTAATAATGGTTGTGAATGAAAGCTTTAATCTGTCATGAACGCAGTTAATTGAAATTCAAAGTGAAGCTCCACAGGAAGAGAAGAAACTGCGGACACGGGGGGGGGGGGTGTTCTTTATCCCCTTACAAAGCACTGTGGCAACAAGACATCACTGGTAAACCAGTGGTGCCGTTAGAACAGCTACACTACCCTGCGCATGACACTAGGGAGAGCCTCGCAGCAACCATTGTGGAGGACTGGTTCATGCCGAACCTCTTAGAACACGTTGCTTTGTATGTAGTAAATTGCATCATACGTCAAAAGTTTACTGCTGGGCACACGCTGCGAACAGTCAGAGGAGTAATTCCTTGACTAAATAGTCCTTTTCAGCATTTACATATTGACTATGTTGATATGCTGCTGGTCTGTAATGGATATAAGTATATGATAGTGGTAGTGTGTCCCTTCTCAAGGTGGATTGAAGCTGATCCATGCACACATCCTGATGCTACTTGCACTGCAAAGTATTTAGTCCAAGAAGTATTTCATTGATGGGGAGTATGTGAGGTGCTGAGATCATATAATGGACCCCATTTTGTGAATGAGGTATTTGAGCAAATTAGCTTATTACTAGGCATTAAACATAAGTTTTATTTTTCTTCTCACCTGCAAGTGAACGGGATATATGAGAGACTCAACGGTCTGCTCAAAGAGAGAATAGCACAGTTGAAATGAACACTGAAGAAGGGGTGGCTGCACTGCCTGTCCCTTGCATTATATGCATTGAGATATCAGCCTGGCTCTGACCACCACCGCACACCCCACAAACTAGTTACATGGAGGTGAATGAGAATGCCTCTGACTCCTCCATCGAGGACTAGGAGTGATGCCCAGACAACTGCAGAATTGTTAGGAAATGAGCTATGTGCATACTTAACATGTATGACCACTAGTATCTCTGTCATTTCAGATCAAATCAAGCGGAAGGGGTGTTGGTCTCAGAACACAGATGAAGACCATACAGCAACCCGAGTTAAAGATCTATGTTTACCTAAGCTATTTACTGGAGATACGTTTTTAATAAGGAATTTCAGAAGAAAGTGGCACGAGCCCCGATTTAGTGGCCCTTTCGTTGTAGAGGACATTAGTCCGTCAGCAGTTGAGGTTCAATGAAGACAAGCCTGGATACACCAAGGAGATGTGAAAGGCTACGCTGGAGAGACCACTGCACCCCCAATCCAGTTGGAAGCAAGTCAAGGAGAAGAAGTTCAGCCCATACAAACTAGATCGATGACGAGGAAGAAGGACGCAAAGACTATCCAGTAGATAGACGAAAGCGTACATTTGGACTGTGGCCCCCCCTGGAACACTCTTTGAAGTTGCTATAGCAAGGAGTGAGAAATCTACTGTTCTTGAGGCACAGGACTTTGTTAACATTGCCCAATTTAGACTTTCTGTTTGATAACTGGAAAAGAGAGCAGATCCCTGATTCGTTTCTCACTGACTTTCTCTTTGGAGGTATGCATGGTCCTCATAAATGTTGATGTGCACAGACTACTTCTTGCTGTCTTCATTTTTATACTCAGAGCTTACCCTGCTCTTGTTGTGAGGAGCACTGATGTGCGTTCTTTTGTCCAGGATCCTAAAAATGGCCCACCGATTAGACGTTTATTGACAGCGATTATGGACCAGATAAGACAATTACCTGAACATCTCTTCAAGCGCACGACTGGTCCTATTTAACGGTGATGCCCAAAAACTACTTGTTAAGATCTTTTACTATTTGCTCCAAGTTCATCCTTATCTTGTTTGGCAGAACACTAACACTTTTGTGTTTATGTGAGATACTATAAATCGTCCTGCGATCAGCCAATTACTTGCGGAGATCATAGAACAAATTTGACAACTACCGGAGAATTTCCTGAATAAAACAAATGTTCCTTTCCTTAAAAGTCATTACAGGCAATGATATAGTCTATTGAGCACCTTGCAGTTCCAGAAATGAGCAAAGTCAATGACGTATGGAAAGACACTGATGGTGGAGCATAATGTATTGGTGCATAGTATATGCTTGCTCAATGTTTAACATTGTTTTTCTGATTCTGCTAATCCACACTGTGTATTTTGTTGGTCCAAAGAAAGCAGTAGTCCCTCTGATTCTTCCTTCTCCGATGACTTATGTAGAGCCAGGTATTGAAAGAAAGCCAAGGCCTTATGTGATTGTCCCTACACTAGTGGTGCATGGTAAGGCACTAATTTCTCTGAAGAGTGTCCCTATGATCCCTCCTGTAGGAAGAATGTATTCTGATATATTTAATGAGTTGCTTATACAAGTTCATTTAGCAAGAAGAAGACCCAAGAGAAGTGCAAGGGGGGATGATAACGAAATAAATGATTATCTAGACAGTACAGCACATTTCGGGAATAACATGTGGTATCAGCGCATGAAAGAAGTGGGCAAGAGACTTCTGAGGAAGATTGCTATGTATGTGCACTCCTGCCTTATGCAATGGGAAAGTCTAGGTATTCATAGCTACTTGAGATAGATGTCCAAACAGCTCATTGCTTGACTCACCTTGCACTCTGTCATACAGCAGGTATGTTCCAGGCCCGAACGGCATCCATGGTATAGGTGACAGAATGATCACCTCCAGATGAAGATGATTATGTCCAAGATTTAAGACAAGAGCAAGGACATTTACCAGGAATCATGTGATAAGATATGATCAGCCTGAAGTGAAAGGAGCTGGCATCAGATGGGAAGTAAACAGAAGACTCAATTGTCAAGGAAAGACTGATTAAGAGGTTTGAAGCTGCAAGGAAAGAGGCCTGATGCTGATCTGGGGAACATTACTTTCTCCAGACGGTTGGGAAGAAGGCATAGTGATATGCAGAGCTGTGGCAGTAACTGGTCTTCTTAAGCCAACTATCGACAAAGTGGAAAATGGATGCAAACCTCTATGGCCGAGGCTTGCAAAACTTCTGACGTGGGTCGAAGACAAAGGAGACCCTTTGCTGATAGTGCCTTTGGATAGTGCAGTACTATGTTTCAGAAACAATGGTATGAGAAAAGTTGGAGAGAATCAAAAGTGTGGTCAAATCTTCGACGTGCCAGGAATGAAGGATGGGACAGTGGTGATAATGGATCACTAGTGGGCCAGTTGACCCAGAGCTTATATGAAGCTGGCCTGAAATTGAGGAGGACTATGTTCTCTGGTGATTGCCCATGTTCCAGAGTTGGTGATTTCAAAGAGTGACCTGAACATTGGCGAGTTTCCAAAAGCAGATGCTCACCTGAGGAAGAAGAGATCTGCTGAACTCCTAAATCGAATGAAGAGAGAAAACTATTTCTCAGCCAAGTCAATAGAGGCCTTTGATGCTATTCCATATGAACACAGATTATTCAGCCAAACTTCAGCAGTTTTTTCTGTTATCTTTATGCCTGCAGTCCAGATGATGGAAAATACCAAATGGTTATAGATAACCAGATGGGAGCTTCTCCAGACGATCAACACCACCATAAAGGGATTCAATGCTATCAAGGAAGATCTAAGAGCCATACGATTGATGACTCTTCAGAACAGATATATCTTAGATATGATCACAGCTATGGTTTGAGGTGTTTGTGCCAAAATCGGAGAATCATGTTGCACATTCATACCTTCTCATGACGACGAGAATGGCACCTTGACAGAGGCCATAACGATGCTGACAAACCTCCACATCAAGATGGTAGACGAAGTGGAAGATATTGCTGATGACAGTTGGTGTGCATCGATTTTCTCATGGGTTCCACAATGGATGGCGAACATTTTCAAGTTCCTTGGAGCCCTGTTGGTGTTGATCATGTTTGGATTCTGTGTGATCAGGATAATAAACACACAATGCAAGAAGACTGCGACGAAAGCAGTAGGAATGAAGATTGTGATCAATGGCGAATCTGGGTCCAAACTCATAGTGCTGACAGATGATGAAATCAGAGATTATGTGAAAGCCTGCATTCATGCACCTGAGGGAACGAAGTTCCTGTATCCATGGAACCACAAGAAGTATGTGGGAAGATGGATTTACTGCATTCCCAATGGACTCCTGAAAGGAGTCATAAATATATGGGTCCCAAAAAAGCATTTCTTCAGACAAGGGTGTCTCGATGTTAAGATTGATGAGAGGGTGGTTGATGAATCCCCCAGAGGGGCGAGGGGGTGCAGAGGAGTAGCCAAATACCTCTACCAAAATCTCTGCCCCATGTAGCCTATATGTTGGGAACCGGAAATGGCGACACACGCAATTCCAGTGAGAATGCCTGTACCGCAAAGAATCCTTGAGACAAAGCATCCATTGAGAAAACCTTACATGCATGCATGAAGATATAATAGTCTTCTGGACGTAGTCCCGGACGAAGTGTGAAAATTTTATGGGAAAGAAGACTGGTGATGTCATGCGAAGTGTAACTGACGAACTCTGAAAGGATACACAAGACAGAAGAACATAGACATTCTATAGAATCTGAAGAGGAGGTGTCGAAGATAAGCAACATTTCAGGATTCAAATGAAGATGCTCATGTGATGAATCCCTGAAGAAAATGCAAAGTAATTTTAAACTTGTACAGATGCAGCAACGCAAGTAGACAAAGCAATATTAAGGCTGGCTATGTAGTGAATAGATTGTGGCAATGTGCCAATGTATATACATAGGAATGTATAGAATCTGGATGTTCCAAGATGCACATTAGCAAGGCTTGAAACCCCATGATTGGAAAGGCTTTCAGTGTGGCACAGTTGAAAAATAAGTAATGGCAAAGGAGAATTCAAGTAAGGCTGGCTGGCCCAGCACCAACAGTCGAGGCCAAAGAGAGCCTGGTTGTCTGTTAAGAAGCTACAATGAACATGAGAAAGAAACACACTTCTGTTTGAGGTGAAATGGAAAAACACTGAAGGTGCCAAGAGTTAATCATTTAATAATATTATATGCAGCAAAGAGCTCAGAAACGTGGTCTCAAGTCTCACGGTCAGATCGAAATACACTGAAACCAGAAGATAAAAGCATGCCATACTCCCTTTGCTTCTCAGGCACAGAGAGCTTCAGCAAGGCCAAGTTCAAAGCCTAATTGAATGGCAGACCGCAAGAGTGATGATAGATGTTGGGCTAATTGGGTGTGGAGGCGTGACCAGGCCAACCCTCCCAGTATCTGTGGTACCGGCCTGCGTGCTGCTAGCATGTAGAATATTCCAGAAGGGTACAAGCATGGCAACCAATTGTAGAGGACCACATATTAAGGAGCCCTATAGTTTGTGTAACCAATGAATCGTTGTGTATTTTGTGACGATGAAAATGACTTGCACTTGGGATGGGCTTAGTTGTCCACCTGATGTTAGAGACCCAATCAAAATGCCGGTCAGTATGGAACGTATACTTAGATGTTGCCTGTAAACCTATCACTTTCCCAAGTAGGTTTGGTATCAGGTAATAATATGGCCATATATATGGTCCCCGTAAATAATATCGCTGGGAAAATGTCATGGCAATATTATTTGGGTGACCATATATATGGGGACAGGGGCAAAAAAAAATGTAAAAAGAAAACAAAAAAAAAAGAAACAAAAAAAGTTTGCGGGTTGCGGCGGTGTCCCCCGCATGTTCCATGCAATTATGTCACCACAAAAAACGGCCATTTGTCGGCGATATTTTTGCATGGCGAGATTTTTGGGGCGACATTATTACATGGAACCGTAGGTTTTTGTAGTTTGCCATGTAGTGTGACTTCAATGATGACGAGTTTTGACTACAAAAGTTTTGTTTTTTATGAAATTCATTGAGAGATTTCTGTGCAACCTCGGATGATGTACGTTGTACTCCCTGTTTTTCATAATTGTTATCAAAACAGAACAAAGTTTTGCCAACTTCCTGAGTCATTTTGAATATTGATGTATGAGTACATTCTGCATCCCCATCCATCTCCAGGTATCGCTGCCTCGTCTTAAAGGACCCAGGTCTATGGGTCACTCCCAATTCTGTTTCTCAACCTCTCTTCCCATGTGTTTTTCACTCTGGGTGTGGCCCACTGTACCTGTTGCACCCCTTCTACCACGCCTTCCACTACTTCATCATAGTCGCTCCAATACTCTTCATCCGTTATCGATCCTACGTTCTCATATCCCAAACTATCAGTTTCTCCTTCTTGTTCTATTCGCATGGCCCATATGGGCGCGCTGTCAATCCTAAAAAAAGGAAGTCTCCGGATTTCCATTCATCTTCCGGTAGCGGAGGGGTTGTACTTGGGGGCCGGGGCCCACTTTCTGCTCCTCTCGCTGCTTCACATGCTGCTCGTAATCGAGCCAATTCTATGTGGGCGCATATTAACGCCACCTCTACATTCCTGGTACTTACCCCTGTGTGGGTGGGGTTGGTGGTCAATGGGTCATACAGTGCGGGTGGGGCTGTGCTTGGTGTTGCTGCTGCACTCCTCACTGACACATAAGTTGGATTTGAGTATCCCTCTGCTGTCGTGTAAGCAATGGATATATTTTCATGGGTTCTCCTTCCCCTTTCTCTCCCTCTCCCATATTACTGCTCAGCACTGTCAATGTAGTTTCCCTTTTTTGTGTGGCGGGTGTTTCTTCAAACATCTGCCAGAGGTCTAAAATCTCCCTTCTATTTTGTAGTTGTTTCCCCTTATATTTAGCCCACATAGTAGATAGGTGATCTAGTGTGCCCTTGTCAAAGGACCCGTCCTCTGGCCAAGCATGGGGCAGTCCCTTTCCCTTTGTCTCCACCACCCACTGTTCATGGTATTTCTTGATTTTGTCACTATACAGGGGTAGGTGTTTGCATATGTTGGACAGTGGAGTTTCTAAACCCATAGCTGGATGCTTTTGTCTTATGTGTTTGTTTTAATAAAAGGCATCTCGTCTGAATTCTCTCCTTTTTCCTCCCCTTAAGTCTCTTTCCATCTCTACCCTTGGGCCCTAGTCTGATCAGTCAATGGATAAAAGTCTTGTGGGTCTGAGTCTTGTGTGTCCATTAGTCAAACATACATAGACATGGAACCGTTTTTTACCAACTGACAAAGGCACATTAAATAAAACATACATTTAACAACCGCTACTCCTTTCCCCTAGAGAAAAAACGTTTTCTTTACTCACTTACTCCTTACTCATATCACACTTGCTCCTCCTGGGCCTCCTCCCTGATCATAAAAAACACTGAAAATAACAAGCTAAAATAATAAGTTAAAATAATAACCACTACTTATTTCCCAGCTGTATAATTACATGGAGCTCCTGCTTTTATATCCGTATTTATTCCCTGTACTAGTTGAGACAGTGCAATGTGGCTGCCACCTTCTATCCCCTTTTGGGGTAGGTTCCTATATCTCCTCTTTATAGTCCCTTTATTGCTTTAACTTAAAAAAAAATGGAATAATAAATGGCCATGACAAAATTCTTCACTTCACGTAATCACCTTGTTCATTCACATTCAACCACTGTGTGCTCCCTCCAGCCACACTGCTCTATCCCCAAAATAATCACAGTTTGTTTCTCCTTGAGAGTTATTTATATTTTATTTTTAATGTGATACAGTTTTTTAAAAACAAAAACTTTACACATAAATCAACAAAATAATTTTTCTTCTTACAATTTTTAAACAGCAATTCATCATTTAAAAGAAGAAAAAACGTTTAAAATCATGTTCATATTCATTCTTATTAGAAATTTCATAGGTTATAGCCTGAAGTTAACTTTCATACAGTTTCATGTGATTTCATATAAAGACTCGTTTATTATTTATTGATACTGAGAGAATTAGCTAGCCTTCAAATTTCAAGTATTCCCTTAACTGTATACCATACTCTATATAAGGCCAAATGTAGGCTAGGATTCAAGGTGTTAATACATGCTATCCAGAAGTCTTTGGACTTAATATGGTCAAGATTGTGTACATATCTGCTATAATGTTTTATGTAAGTTAAACCCAAACTAGGGCATAGTGTGAGAACGTGTCTTGCAGTTTCAAGTAAGTCTTTATTCTTACATATCCTGCAAAAACGCTCTGTTTTAGAGCTGGCCCGTTCAGGGCCCAACACCGCTAGGACTGGTAGATGGTTGATGCGTAGGAGTAATAAGAAGCGTCTTAAATTAGCCGAGGGGCAAAGGTTGAGATATCCTTGTGCTCTTCTGAAGGTATATAAAACATGAGTTATAAATCCGTAGCTGTGAAGACTCGCAAGATGACTAAAATTGTCTTGCCAGTCCCAAATTTTAAGTCGTTCTGCCATTTGGGACTTTAGATTTATAAAATTGTCTTCCCAGTTAGGGATCCATTCTATCGTCTTAAATAGAGCATTCATTTCTCTCGCAAAACGGGCCTGCTTATTCCTATCAATATCTTCTTTCACGGTTATCAAAAGGGGATTAATCGGGTTAGTATGCAGCTTAATATAGACCTCGGCTCTTTTCTTCAAGACCAGAGCTTTTAGAGAGGGTAAACCCAGCTCTCATCTTAGTATCGCCATTGGTATTCCCGGAGGCAATCCCAGCAGCTTTCGCCAAAAACGTCCTTGCAGTTTCTGTAGCCAGTCCAAATTAAGGTTAACTAGGGCTTCCAGTCCATAGATTACCGTGGGTATCAGGCACTGGACGTAAAGTTGGCGGGCTGCCCACATGGAATATCCACTCTTCTTGCGAGAAAACTGATATATCATAGAGGTAAGTTGCGCTGCTTTTGTTTTGCGGGCTTGTACACATGATTGGGAATTTCCCTTAGAGTCAAATTCAACTCCCAGGTATTTATAGCTATGGGTATATTGAATTTCCTGACCTCTTATAGTCATTCTAGGGCGGCTCACTTTGCCATGACTATATAGGATCAACTCTGTTTTCATGTGATTAATTGTGAGTTCATTCTCCTCCGCATACTCCCAAAGTCGCTCAGCCGAGCGTAGGATGCCACTAAATGTGTGGTCAAAAATAACCACATCATCTGCGTACGCCAGGATTAAGCAGTGTTGAGAGCCAACCTTGGGAGGGCAGTTACTCACCTCTCTGATACATTCTGGAATGTCGGAAACAAACAAATTATATAACATGGGTGCGGTAACACAGCCTTGTTTCACCCCTCTTGTTTGCTCTATCATCCTAGTTGTAGATCCACTTCCGTCAAGCCTCAGCTGGACTGTGGTGTTATGATGTAAGAGTTGCAGATAATGGAGCAAACCTTCAGGGCACGCCAGGCCCCTAAGCTTCCTCCATAACTTCTCTCTATTAACCATGTCAAACGCTGCCTTAAAATCTATATATAAGGCATACAGTGGCGGATTATTGGGGAGTAGGGCTTTATCTCTAAGGCTATTCATGATGAAAAGATTGTGAGTGGTAGAATATCCAGATCTGAATCCGCTTTGAAAGCGGTCCAGAATCCCTTCCGTTTCAGTCCAAGATTGTAATTTCTGTAACAGTAAGGAGGCAAATAATTTACCAGAGCAGTCTAACATAGATAGCAAACGGTAATTGGCTGGATCAGATCTATTACCTTTCTTAAAAATTGGCACTAAAATTGCTCTTTGCCAGGTCTCAGGTATTATTCCCTCTTTTAAGACTTTTTCAAAGAGGATTTTCATAAGGTTAGCCCAGAAGACTGGGTTACTCTTCATAAGTAAATTAGAGAGACCGTTAGGCCCCGGGGCTCGGGAAGATTTAAGTTTAGCAATCTTACCTATCAGGTCTTCTAGAGAAATAGGGAACGGCTTCGGAACTGAAGAGATAGATGGAAAAATTTCGGGTTTAGCTGCTGCCATATCATTACGTGTTTCCAAAAAATTAACCCATTCCTCGGCATCAATCAGGTTTATTTGGGGAGTTACCCTGCTTCCCATAGCTTCTCCTAGAAGTGCCCAGATATTCCGGGGATTTCTCGAGCAAATAGTCTTCACATTTTTTTGCCAATTTGCCAATTTTTTCGATCTGTTCCAGTGTTTTAACCATGTCGTATACCTATTTTTTATCTCTCTGATCTTAGTATGTATATCCATAATTAGATGGGAGTGGGCTCTGATTCTACGTATCTCCCCTCTCAGAGTACGTTTAGCATCACGAATTGTCTTGTCATAAGCCTCAATCGAGCCCTGTTCTCTAATAACAAGTAATGATTTTTTTGTAGCATATTTACCCGTAAAATTATAGATCCACCCTTCGAGATGTTCTATTGAGAGGTTAACAAACATAGTGTGATAATCAGCATCCCATTCACCACAATCATGACATGCTTTAGATATATTTTTCTCAGACCATATTAATCGTGAACCAGCATGATTAACCAACACACTTCCTATCGCTATTGTTGAAGGAAATACAGGATCACATTTCAGACTTAAACTCAGGCCTCTATGATCACTCCAATCATTGTCTATTATTTCCATGTCATTAACCAGGGATGCCACCTCCGGGCTAATGAAATAATAATCAAGAGTGCGGCGAGCAACACCTGCTTTCCAAGTATAATGTCCCGGGCGGTCACTCATAGTTCGACCGTTTAGACATTCCAAGTCCCAGCTCTTCATGAAACATAGCCACTTCTCCCCTTCTTCGTCACTATAATTCTGAAGCAAGAGGGGATACGGGTGTAAATACTTGTTATTAGATGTACCACCATCCCCTTTAATGGAGCAATTGAAATATCCAGCAATAACAAAAAGATTATTTTGGCGTTCATTCGTCCACTTAGTGAGTAAATCGTGTAGTCTATCTTGTATTTGATCACTCATTGATGCATCGTATGGATTATAAACATTGACCAGCAAGAGTTTCGTCTGACTATTTTTGATCGGTATAATCACCTCCACCGCATTAATATTATCCTCAAGATCGATAGTAATTTCACTAGATGCTATAGTTTTACTTACACCGATCATCAACCCCCCAAAAGGTCTTCCCATTTGGCCTTTTTTGGCAAAAGTATGGTACAACTTATACCCATCTATTATAATTGGTGCGGTTAGCCAGGTTTCCTGCAGCAGAAAAAAGGGATAATTCATAATAAAAGGTAACGAGCCATTAGTTACAGTAATATGTTTGAAACCCCTGGTATTCCAGGATAGTAATGAGCAAGTTCAGGGTTGATTTATAACCGTGGGCCAAGCCTCTGCAAGCCATTTTAGAGTGTTCTGAATGTCACTCATTTGGACTTGGGTCCCAGTAAGAGGAAGTGGTTTAGTTTTATTGTCAGTTTTAGTAGGCTCGGGAGCTTCTTTAATCAGAGGGTCTACATCGTCAGGATTCACATCTACCCCCAAACCTACTTGCGCTAAGTTGACTTTATGCTTACGGATCAGCTGAGCTGAGGCCAGGACCGTACAATGCAGCGCTGTAACATTAGGGTTAGTGGTACATAAAGGCTCAACAAATGAGAAATCCTCAGATCTAATAACTCTTAATTGAGGTATTAGATGAAGTTTCTCGAGCATGCCTGTCCGAGGAAGCCATTTGCCATGGCATTGCTGATTCAGATTCTTCACAATGCAAATCTTATTTCCTTCTCTATTCTCTTCCCTTGCTAGAGCCGGTGTATCACTTTCAGTTTCCATGCTTTCAAATGTACTGTTAGGGTTATTCCTTTGAGGGGTAGAAAACTGATTATCAATTGAATGATTTTCTGTAAGAATAGAGTCTTGGCTAGCATTGCTCACTGCGGAAATTTCTTTGGATTTTTCCGTCAATATCCAGCTAGTGAGTGTACCCGGACCTTTATTTCGGTTTTTCTTTCTTTTAAGAGCCCTTTTTCTTGCCTTTTTAGATTTCTGTTGTGGAATTGCTGTATTTGGTAGTGGAGAGGCCACCTCTACCGGAACATTTCTTAAGGCTGCTCTTTTCGCCATTCTACGCTGTTTCTTAGTCAGATGAGCATTTCCTTCATTTGTCGGATGTTCGTTCCCCTCGACGTTAATTGGGCTAGATGGAATCTGAGGCTCCTTTACCTCTACAGGACCTACTTCATAATCTAAATCTGGAACGGGGAGATTCAACTGTAAAATTGTATTCACGTGTATTCTACCACATAATTTGAGGAGAATTTTTAGGGCAAATTGGAGAGAGGATAAGGACGCCTGCATCTCAGTAATGGCTACAGAGTTTAGCTGTGAAAGCTCACTAGGTTGATCGGCCTTAATTTGCTCTGGCTCCTCTAAGTCGATCAGTAGATTTGGTGATTCAGACAGTCGGCCAGAACATAAAGTTCTCTGAGGAGAATTAGCAGGTTGTAACACTTGAGCCTCCACTGTTATACTTGCAACTTTCTTGGTAGTCCCCATCTCGATAATCCCTAATTCTCCTGAATTAGGAGGAGGAGCCATAGATTTTTGTATGGACAGGCATAAATCCAATAACGAATTATTGTCAATATCGTCAAAGGATGTAACATCCAGTGGTCGGCTTGCGTTATGTTCAGCTGGAAGTGTCTCCTCAGTATGTTCGTCAGTGCATTCAGGCAAGATTTTTTTTTTAAATAGCTCCGGAATGGTACCTTTAACGTTAGCTGGCGATTTCAAACTGTCCCCACCACTTGGATTGTTAGTAGGTAAATAGGGATGATTTGTCCTGCCTTTTCGTAAATTGTAGGGCGCTTTTGCCCCGCGTGCCTTAGGCGGCATATAGGCTCAGAAGAGTAGCGAGGGAGAAAGTAAAGATAAAAAGCCAGGAGAGCCAATATCTTTAGCAGTGCCACATCGCTCAACAGTCAAATACATACAGTTCAGGTTAGAGGATCTATATAGAAGGTTATTAATTCCTAGTAAGGATCAAAGGAGATTGTAATCTTCCACAGACTCCCCTAGACTATGCCGATAGATGATACTTAATTGTGCGGTCAGGCTTACCTTTTACTTCACGTTCAGTAGTAAGGCTCAGAGGCTGATGCGCCCACGTGCCAAAGAGCCGCACAACAGCCAGTGGGCTTTACTCGCCCGGGCTTAACGCCGCAAGGGTGGCTCTCGGCTCAATATGAGTTCCAAAGATGTCACGTGTTCAGTCACGTGACGTCGCTCGGCTCCGCCTCCTCCAGGAAGCCCGAGGTCTCAGCAAGAGCTGCGTTCAGCTCGCAGTGCTGAGAAGGTGAGTTTCACCAGGATTTGCTTCCTTTCTCCAACGCGATCCTTCAGCATACAGTTAGACACACAGTTGAGAGTTATACACACATGCCAATGTTCTTCCAAAAGCCTCAGTTTGCGGTTAATCCACAACACCTCGGTCTCTCCCTGAGGCCACACAATGCTCGAGCGAGCAGCGGTGTATTCGCAAAGCCGGAACCCACACAAACCGCTTCTGCTGGGTACGCGTTTTGGGGGACTGGTCAGCTGTAGGTGGGCACGGCCTTTCCAGAGAGGCCCTGGATCTTGCCGCAGGTACGGGTGGCTAAGGGAATCACATCAAAGGGGTTACCAAATGAAGGTGCCAACCTTCATACACGTTTCCCCTAGATAATTATGCACCCCGTTAGGGAATAAGACCAAGAGATAACTTGCTAATAAAGTTTATATAAGATCAATATGCAAGCAAAGGACTCTGCTGCCCGAGAGCGCTCTGCTAAAACTTCCCCAGTCGATCTTGGTACACATGGGTCATCTGGGCTCATCTCACGGTGAATATCTGGTCAAGAAGGCGTTATATTCTAACTAAGCTAAGCTAAACAACAAGAACTGATAATTCATTAGCGATGGCAGGCACCTGAATATAAAATGAAGGGGTACAAGACACAAAAAAGAGAATGATATATGGCCATGCCGACCCCTAAATTTAGGGCTTCATTGATACCACAATCCTCGCACCCAAGTGTCTCCCTCGATGGTTTGATCTTTAGTCTACCTTCCTTGGTGCCTCATGATATGAACAAACATGTGTCACCATTGGAAAGAAATGCGGCTGCACCGGCTTAGATCTCGGTGGGTAATCTGAAATGGTCGAGATAAAGGGGTTAGAGTGTTATCGGCATGGAAGGGGTTGAGGGATCAGCGACTGTGCGGGATGGTGGGCTCTGGCTGGGTTTGGGCGGTGGTCAGGGGTGCACTGGCAGTTTAGTGGAGAAGGATGGGCACATTGCCGGGGACTGGTACTGTCTCACACTCAATGCAGAGCACATTCTCGAGAAATGATAGTAGGTTTTCACAACATTGAAAGGACAGGGAATGGATGGACTTCAGTGGGAACAAGGCTTGTGCGGAGCTGGCCTAATGTGTTGATGGCTCGGTCCCTCTGTGTGAAAGGATGAAAATTCGAGTGCTTCAGCCTTAGGGAGTGGTGGTTTTTGGGCCTACTAAAAAATGGCACCACTGTCTAGTACCAAATGGGGTCCTAGCACTGAGTTATGGGTTATTTTAGTTGCCTAATTCTCTATGTTAGGGGGCTTGTTCCTGTACTTTGGAGGTGGGGGCTTCCACCACTTGACTTTGATGATGTTTATTCTCCATAGCTGTGGCTGGGGGGCTGGGATACGACCATCTCCTTCCCAACACTGCCAAGTCAGTTGCAAAAGCTTTACTTGGCATATTTACTAGGGTTGGCTTCCCTAAAGAAGTTGTGTCTAATAGGGGCAGCAACTTCATGACAAAGTATATGCAGGCCATTTGGAAGGAGTGTGGGGTTACTTACAGGTTTGTTCAGTGTATCACCCCCAAACCAATGGTCTAGTTGAGAGGTTTAATAGAACTCTCAAAAGCATGACAGGGGCTCCGGAAGAACCCCAAAGAAGAAAATGGGATCACCTCACAGGGTATTACAGAAACTTCATGGCAGACTATGGCACAATAGCTCCACCTCTGACTGCTCTCACAGCTCCAAAGAAACCCAATAAGGTATCTTGGTCTGAGGATTGTGGGAAGGCCTTCAATGGCTTAAAATACTCCACGTGCCAGGCCCCTGTTCTCAGGGCCCCTGATTACCAAATACCTTTTTTTGTGCAGACAGATGCCTCTGACACTGGGATAGGAGCTGTACTATCACAAGTAGATGAGAAGGGTAAGGAACACCCGATTGGTTTCATCAGTCGCCAGTTTAAGGACAGTAAGCTCAGATAGTCCACAGCAGAGAAAGAATGTTTCTCTATTGTGTGGGCCTAAGGAAGTTGAGGCCCTACCTGTATGGCACCCACTGTGCAAACTGAACATAAGCCCTTGAAGTGGCTGATGAACATGAAGGGAGAGAATCCTCAGTTGCTCAGGTGGTCCATAAGCCTGCAAGGGTTTGACTTCACTATCGCGCATAGGCCGGGTGTTCAATATAGCAATGTTGATGGGTTGTCCAGAATGTTTAACTGACCTGAACATGAGGCTCATCCAGGGGTGGATTAATTCCCCCTGTACTTGATCTGGGAGGGGCGAGTATTAGGAAAGATTCCCATGTATGTATCATTTTCCCTCCAGTTGTGAACCCCGCAACTTTTTGCTGTTGTCTGACAAGCCTAGTCTGATTGTTGCTAGTGGAGCACAGCCTTCTGCTGCACTCCGCAGGGCTTTCACTCACTTTGTTCACGGGAAACTGACATGCCCTTAAAGATAGTCAGTACTGGGAGACCTTTTTTCCCTTAGTCCTTTCCAATGTTGCAATTTCTTTGCAACATGTTACAAGTGTACAAAGTACCTTACAGTACAGTGCGCTTGGGTTGACCTTTCTTTTCGAAAGGGCCTAGACACCCTCAAGGGATATTTTGGTAGCAGTACAGATGTGCCTTGGACAGAGCTGGTGGCCGCTGTTATTTTTCATATATATTTAACCCTTTCTTGTAGTCCACTTCGCATCTACCGTGTTTGCTCCTAGACAGTGGCTTGGCCCCAAAATGGCCATTCCTTGAGGTCCTTTGTTCTGTCCTTTGGCCATCTTGTCCCTTTGCCTTCACCAGATTGAGCAGACCCTGGTCATTCCTTATTTGGTAAGGCTATCTCCCGCGAACCGCCAAGGTTTTGCAGGCTTCTGCATGCCTTGTGTGTGTACCTCCAGGATGTGGGATGGACTGTCTAGTTCCAATACACATTCTGGGTGCAAGAGAGCCTGGTGTGCTGGGAATGACTGAGACCACCATGGTCCATGATTGGTCCACGTCTGGTGTGCCTGTATGTGAGCAGATCTCCCATTGGATCCTTTTAGTTTTGGCAAAAAGGAGATTTTAGACAAGAAAAGATTCCAAGCACCCATAGCAGGCCAATCTCTTCAGTTCTCACTGAACCTAGGATAGGATCCAAGCATCCTGAAACCAAGAAGCTGAGTCGAGGAACCGCTGGTGACCTGCTGGAAGGTTTTGCACCCTGAGCCCCTGTTGTCCCGCAGGACCCCTCTGCATCTGATCAAATTTAGAGGGTCTGCAAAGGCACTTCAACCCATTTGAATTGTGGGAACAACTACTCATGGCACCTCCACCTTAACCTGCAAGCGAGCCTTCTCGGAAGTCGTCCTGGGGCAACCAGTGAACTGGCCAGCTTGCACAGGACCTTTTGTCTGGAACCACCGCAGTTTGAAGTTGGCACTTGAAACTTGGTAGATTCTAAGCACTGAGGCCAAGGCACTCTACTGCTGGGTTTCGTAAACGTAGGCACCCTAGGTCTGGAATTAGGAGAGTACGCCTGAACCCGAGTGCACATGGTCACTGTGTCACCCAGCCGTGGTGACGAACTTCACAGGTGCCTTGCTGCTGTGCACCTCTGTGCCCTGAAACCTGCTGCAGTGAAACTGGCCCGATCCCTTCAACAGGATTGGAGAAATTGCCATTGACCTGCCACGGAATCATCGCTGTAACTCAGCCACTGAAAACCGCAGAGCCGCACAATTGCCGCATTTGAACCTGCAACTGAAGTGAACTCGACTGTCAAAGTTTGGTCCGGAGTGCACCAGGGGTCGGTGAGTACTTGCAACCCTTACTGGTGGCCTCTAGCGCATCCATCCATTTTATGCATGAGTCTCCCCTGAGGGCAACTCACCTTTCCACAGGTAGCCCGTGCTACTGTCCTATTCCCACCTCTTGGAACCTGTACTGCCATCTTGGGGAGACACTCCTCAAATGGTGGGAACTTATTCTTCACTGCCTCATCCGCCTTCCTGGGCTGCTACAGCCCCTGCAAGAGACCTCGTTTTTGCCCAACCACACAATTGCGTGCATCTTCATCCGAAAGTACATTTGAGCAGAAGGCTCTATTCTTCTTAGGGATTGGACTTCCTCTCAGATCGGGTTGATAAAGTGAAAGACTGCCTAAAGTATATTTGCACTGTTTGCTCCCTTTCCCTTACAGGTTGTGGACCCTTCCTGTGTGCCATTCCTTTAGGCCAACTGTAACTGTGTATATTTTCTATAGTAATGATTGTGTGTGTTTAGGTATTGCTACTGATCTTTGTTTGTGTTTGATTTAAAAGGCCTTTAATACATGTATATGTATTTTTGATATACACCTGACTGAGAGCAATTTGTAGTGTCCTTGCTGTGTGTGCTCATTGTGGGCTTTTGATCACCCTCACCCCTCCTGAGACCTAGTCTTGACTGCTGCCAATACTACCTTGATTGGTCTGGCTTGTCCAGAAGGTTACTCTATTCCAAGAAACTACGCTGGCCTTCTGAACCTCTGGCCACCAGGCCAGAGTTCAGAAATCCATCTTAACATTGGGCAAGTCCTGTCAGAGTGGAAGACGGAGTGGCCTGATGTTTCTTACAGCCTCTCGTGACGTGTTGCTGAGGTATTTCACTTCAGCCCAGCCTTGAGTGCCCAGTCAGGGGTACTCGTTTAGTAGGAGGCCATAGGGGATCCAACGGGGAGATGAGAGAGGGGGAGGGTTGTCACCGACCCCTTCTGGATTTACCCGCACATTCTCCAGAGGCCAGCTGGGTCCTGGGTTTTTCCCCAAAAATGTTCAAGCCCGGAGGGACGAGAGGAGCGAGGACAAGCTGCCAGCTGGGGGGTGCTGTGATCACAGCGTTTCTTCCCCCCGATTGTGCCCCTGTGTGGCGAGGTTAACCCCATCACTGGGGTGGTTCAATAAGAGGTTGGAGGGCAGCAACTCATGCAGGAGGAGTAATGTGGACCTGATGCAGCTCGGGTTCAGGATTAAACAGAAGCCTGTTGGTCCGTATCGTGTGGCGTCAGGCAGGGTGTCTTAAACCTGCCATTATGGTTGGCTCAGGGAAATAAGGGGTCCTGCCAGGGCATGGGAGACTACCGCTAGGTAATCTTATGTCATCCTCATGATAAGGAGTTGTGGTGGGCCAATTACTCAGGTTAGGCTGTCTGTGCTTGTTGGTCTTTGTCCCAGGTGTTGCGTGTCCTGTGGTAGTCTGCAGCTACCATTAGTTCAGTGTTCTTGTGTTGCCTCTGGTTGTTACCGGGTGAAGGGAGGCCACCACTCCTAAAGAGGCATGGTTGACATCACGTAATATATGATGGCAGAAAAGGTTAACTAGGAGGCCCATTGATTAATTATTTATTATCAAATGTCAATGAACTCATGCTGCCTAGCTACATATTTGTTTATGTATGAAATATACCCATTCAAACACCCTCCACACATGTTACTGAATTGATGCTATTTAATTATTTATCATCAGATGTCAATGAATTCATGCTGTCTAGCTACTTATTTATTTTATGTATGAAATATACCCATCCAAACACCCCTCCACCAGGTTAATGAATCAATGCTATTTAATTATTTATTATCAGATGTCAATGAACTCATGCTGCCTAGCTATAAATTTATTTTGGTATGAAATATACCCATCCAAACACCCCTCCGCCCAGGTTACTGAATTGATGCTATTTAATTATTTATTATAAGATATCAATGAACTAATGCTGTCTAGCTGATTATTTGTTCATGCATGAAATATACGCGTCCAACACCCTTTTTCGCAGGTGCCAGAATGGATTCTATTTAATTATTTATTATCAGATGTGATGAGTTGATGCCAGTTAATTATTTATCTAGTTCATGTATTACATGCACAAGCTCACCCTCAAGGGCACAGAGGGGTGGACAGTTACTCATGTGATAAAGAGAATCCGTTATACACAGCCATTTATATAAAAAGGCTGTTCAGGTATTGCAAATGAAATAAGGATGTGTCTGTTTATTTAAACAGGTTCTTAGATGCAACAGTCTGTCACCAGGGCTGACCGATCATAGGACAGAGCCAAACCCCACTCAGCGCACCTTTCAAATACCAGAGGTTTGTAATAGGCCTGTATGAGATGGGTCACTATTTATCCCGCTGGGTTTCATTGCACATGTGTGCAGTAAGGTATAAGTATCCAGACTCAGGTCCCCTACAGGTTGCTGTTCACTCCATCCTACAGAATTAAGAGAAGAAACACCTTACACTTTTGGAGGCACTGCTGAGATCCAATGGGCATTCACACGATGTAGAAAGAGCTTTTGTGTATCAAACAAGAGTCCTGTATAATACATTGGTGGTTTATTACACTTACTCAAAATGGCGAATGAATATGTGTTGCATTGGGTACACGCCAAAGGGCTCAGTCAGAGGCCTGCTTCATAGTAGGCGTGGTCCCCTTACACATCACGACTGATGAAGTAATAGCTATGACTGGTTCCTTGGAACCCATCACTGGGAAAGTGAAAAGTGTGGGGCGCATACCTGGTCAAGATACAAAATGTTATATGCTATGTTATGGTGGTATTTCTCTTGCAGGTAAGAGTCTACCCACTGAGATCCGAGGTGGGGAGCCTTGGATCACCTGCCCTGTCTGGACCTTAGACACTTGGCCCAGAATACCTCAGTTCCCTGAAGCTACTACATCAACAACCATGCCATAGTCATTGCTGCTGCAGTGGCTGAGGCTGTTAGAGTAACTATGGAGCAGCAATCCCCGTCCCCTTAGGTTACTGAACATGGGACTTACACCCGATTACGACCCTTTTCTGGCAAGAAACCTGTGCCTAAAAGAGAGGAGGTCTATGAACTATGGGCAGATCTTACTTAGCTAATGCTACAGGACTGGAAAGTGCCTGATCAAGAGAAGAGATGACGAGTAATAAAAGCGCTGAGAGGGCCCGCACTGCAAATTGTACAGTCCCTTCGAACATTGAGTCCTGATCCAACTTCTCAGCAAGTGATAGGCGCACTGGAGGGAGCTTTTGGCACTACTGAGCCAGGAGAGGACCAAATGATGAGGTTTCATGCCACCTCTCTGAAACTGGGAGAGACGTTGTCTGAATACCTGGTGAGGATTGAGCAAATTTTACGCCTGGCCCACCACAGAGGAGGAGTAGAGACTTATCGATTGAACTCGTGTCAATTGAAGCATCTACTTAGAGGGGCCAAGGAAGCCGCTATAGCTATACTGCAATTTAGGCTTAGGAGAAACTGGATATACCTCCATCCTATGAATAGCTATTAAGGTCCATTTGGGTTCTGGAAGAAGAAACAGGCAAAATCAATGTACAGTGTTGTAGAGAAGGAGCCTAAAGCATCTACTGGAAGACCCGCCGCTACATTGCCTTTTTGTTGGGATCCGGAAATTACGACAAAAGGGACACCTGTAATGATGCCTATAACGCAAGCAGCGTTTAAAGAAAGGTATCCATTAAGGAGACCTTTTGTTCTGTATCAGCAAAGAGCTGATAGTCTCTTGGGAAGAATACCCGAAGGGCATGTGAAGATGGATGAAATAAGAGATTGGTGATGTCACATGAAGAAAGTGACACACCTCAGAAGAGATGACAAGAAAGAAGATGAATAGACCTGTGATGGGTCTGTGTTGCACGTGTATGTGGTGATGCGTGCATGTATGTTTGTGGCTGGATCCATGGCCTGATTATGGACTCATATTTGGGGGACCCCTCACCCTTCACTGTGCATTGTTTGATGTATACACTCACCTCCATCTGATGAAGTGGGCGCACCATGTCTCCGACACCCTTGATCGATTCCACGCCAATTGTGGTGGCGCAGGTCTCCTCCCACTCCCGGAGTTTTATAGGGGAATCAGCGCCACCTCCTGTGGCCATTGCCAGCTTGCGATTCACAGCCAGAATGTTTCATACACGGACCCGTAGGTCATCCCACCGCTTTCGGCAGTCCTTCACAGTGTGGGTGGTGGTGCCCAACTCACTGACTTTGTGGGAAGCCTCTGCCCAGATGGCCTTTTTCTTGATGAGGGTCTCCCGCCGCATGTCATTGGCAAATACTACATTGGCATTTGCCGCAAGTGTCTCTGTAAGCATGATCAGCTCCTCGTCGCTGAATTTTTCTTTTCGCTGCCGATCAGCGCCTTTCTTGACGGCCTTTGGCATCTTCGGGCTATCCGGTATGATTTTGTGTAGGAGTCTTGTGGAAAGAGGTCCTGGATGCAGAGGATGGCAATGGATTGTGTTTTTAAAGATGGCCGCCGTGCTCTTTCCCGTTCCTGTGCGTTGACGCTATTTCCGGTTCCACTATTTAACGGTGACCGCTAATAGTGGTGACCGCTATTTGCATGTAGAGTGAGGGCGGAGGTGCTATCAGCACTTTCATCGAAGCCGGTAAGGGACTTTTTGGGGTCTTTAGCGGCATGGCGGTAGGGTCATTACCGGCATGGCGCTATGCTCATGTCCGCGTACTCGTAATGGTATGCTATTAGCGCCCTCTTGCCAAGGCGGACACGTTAATAGAGCCAAGCCGGTAAATGTCGACTTTTACCGCACAACGTGTAATGAGGCCCCAAGTCTTTTGTCAGCTTCCTTAGTCGGTTTTATTATTTATGCTTGAGTAATTTCTGCATCCCCATCCACCCTGTAGAGTGTTACCTTGTCTTAAAGGACCTTCGGGTTAACTTAGTAGCAGAAAGGGGATGGTTGGAAAAACCCATTGATAAGTAGTTCTTTGGGGTAATCAGAACATCGGAAACCTGCCGCCATCGAGCGAGAGACACGCAAGGTTTCCTGTGGAGAACGGCCAAAATATAAACAACTTGCAAGTAAAGAAGATAGTGGTGGAACGGGCCCCTCTTTGATGAAATTCCTCCTGGTTTCCACAGGCGCTGAGCGAACCGAAGGTGACGGTGGCTGATTGGGGGAGGGGCGATCTCGAGAGTCCAGAGCCGAAAGGCAAATGGTGAGTAGATTGAAGAAAATGGCAAATTGCATGAACGGGATTGTGGTACCACGCAAATAAGTAATGGGCGTGGTTGATTAAGACAAAGAGCATCAAAAGTGTTTTGGACGAGGAGCGTTCCATAAGAAAGACCCGAGTCCTAGTACAAGGAACTTAGAAGGAGTTGTCTTAAAACCCAAGGAAGTAAACTAGGCTCCGCACAGATAGATCTTTTTGAGAGAAGACAATTCAAACTTCTATCGGAGTAATTTAGGGGCTAAGAGAAGAAGAGTATATACCAGGGTGTGTGTGTAAAGAGTCGACTTGTTCGTTTGTATTGTTTTTATATTTTATGTATTGAAAAAAGGTGTTGAAAAGCAACAAAGTTCAGCTGTGTTTAGTAAGAATAAAAAAGCGACTATTTTGCCTAGGTCATTGTCGGTGCCGACCATAGTGTAAACTGAGATAATTGAGAAGTAAAGGCTTTGAGCAGCGACTGTTGGTGCTCGCTCATATTTGTTATTTTTCTGAAAGGTATTTTGTGTAAAAATCACTTGTATGTATAGACAGTCAATTGAGACTTGTCAAAATGCGAGAAGTTACGCCACTAATGCGCATGTGCAAAACACTTCCGAAACATATGCCCAAGATCAAACAGTACAGTGCAGAATGGGTAAACGGCACAGTAGATAAGATGTTCATGCCATGGCCACAAGGGGATCACTGGCAAAAGCAGTATTACACCACATGGCCACATACTTGCACGTAGCGTATACGGGAACGAATATGGAGAGAAGGTTAGCTGTTTTAGAGCTTTGTAAAATGTACCAGGAGGAGCGGGAAGATCCGCCCCCTGAGGAATGGATGCTTAACCAGAGCAGGGACGAAGGTGTTGAGCCTTCTGATCCCCTTACTCTACCGGAAGTAAATGGCGATAGTACAGAAGATGCAGGACTGTATCCGTTAAAGGAACTGAAAGCGGCGACAGGGTATAGTACCCGATATACGAACTGCCTGCTTATGGTAGTGTCGATAGTCAAGAAGAGACTAAAAGAAAGGAAGAGATCTTTAAGGTCTTGCAGTGCAAGGAAGAGAAAAGTGAATGGTAGAATGTATCTTTAGAGATAGAATGAGAGAATAAAAGATGGAAAGGAGAAAAGGACAAAGCTGATGAGATTACACTCATACAGAACGATTGGATGGGTGGACAGATATTAAAGCTTGATGGAAAGAGCCTTGAGAAAGTTAGACAAAGGGAAGATCAAGATGAGCAAGATAAAAAAGACAGGTAATGAGAAAACAGATTGAAGGAAGATGAGAAAAAGAGAAAGGGCAGACAAAGACGAGAACAATTATGTCAGGAGGAACAACAAAGAAAGGAAGAAAGAGCAGAGGAGCAAAGAAAGTATGATAACAGGCAGAGAGCACTCGAAGAACAGGATAGGCTAAAAAAGAACAGAGAAGAGGAAGAAGCTCAGAAATTAAGGGATTAAAGAATGAAAAGATGAGAAGAAGAAGAAATACGTAGGGCATACAAACGATGGGAAGAAAAAAGAAAAGAGGAAGAAAGGGTTAGATGGGAAGCAAGGAAATGAAGGGAATTAGATGAAGAAATGAAGCAAAAAAGGAGACAAAAGGAAGGCGACATTGAGGATATTCAATAGGGCTATTGGAACCATCTCCAGCGATATCATGGAGCCACATAGAGAAGTTCCTCCCACCACTGGGAGCAGCGGCAGAACCACTTGAAATAAACATAGAGGAGTTTGCTCCGTTAAAGGAGGCAACGCCAGGACCATCTAGGATAAACTTAGATGAGAGTCTTGAGGTAGGAAGCATTGGAGACAAGATCAATAAGGTTTATCCGGATATGAGGACGAAAGGTGAATCGGGAAGCAGGGGAAAAGAAAATCGATCTATAGTTGCCCAATCGCGAGGCAAAGAAGGAAGCATGTTCAGTCTCGAGAACAGAGCCTTGTCTTTGGACAGGCTGACTTTAAACAGAGATGAAAGAGACAAAAGCCATACTAGTTGGGGACTAGATATGTCAGACGACGAAAGAGAAACCTTCCATGGGGAGGAGGGAGAAAGTGCATGTGGTCCTGAAGGATGCATGCTGTAAGACAAGCAAATAAGATGGTTGGATATGGAGACACCTAAGGCTATGACATCAGTTCCTATAAAATATTCTGGGTTCCCTAAAACACGATCACATAGTGAGAAAGGGGAATCGCCACCGTATGTGAGCAAGTTAAGGTCATTGCCAGGACAAAGGCAATGCGGAACTGTTGTCCCTGCTTTGGAAAGTCAAACAATGGGAGCCAATCGCGAATTTAGGTATACGCAATTCGCTTTATTGGAGAAAGGAGGAGAAGGCCACATGGCGCAGATGGATAAGGATAATTTAAGATGTAAACTCCCCAATATAACGGCTGGGGCAGGGAAATGGATTTATGAACTAGAACAAATGGCAGGAGGAAACACTTTTGCCTTAGGGGACATTAAGGGTCTCCTAGCAGCCATTCTTGGGGAGAGGGCTGATGACATTTGAACACGAGCAGGCTACTGAAGTGTCACGGCACAGAACACAGCTCATGATGGAGCACCATTTAACTGTAGAGCAGACTTTATGGAGAGCCCTTAGGGTAGATAATCCTGACATGTCAAATATGGGTGCAATTATGGCACGTAAGATGCAGGAAGGCAAAGATCTGCTTGCTTACATTCAAAGTATTCAGGAACATTAGACTTTGGAAACGTGAGAGCCGTGGGGGAAATCAGTGGCAGTATTTTACTACATTCTATGTCCTGGACTACCAGAGCAAGTACAGAGACACTTCTAGAAAATAGTGGGAATGGAAGCAAGGCCTTGGGCAGAAATACAGTTGACCATAATGCATCACTGTCGACTGTTGCAAGAGAAAAATAAGAAGTAGGAACAGGCTAGGAAGCTTGAGGAAGCCAAGTTAGTTCAAAAGAAACTGGCAAAGTACGCCATAGAAAGTGCAGTATTGACAAGTGGAGAAGGACTGGGAATGCAGCAACAAACAACAGGTGCAACACAGGCATATAATCAACGCCAGATGGACCAAGGAGGAAATGGTTTCATGCCGAGAGGCCAAGGTATGGGCTTCAGACAGATAGGCAATTTTCAAAACAATCAGGGTGGCTTTCAGAATGTGCGGAATGATCATCAGAATATGCAATGAGGGCAAGTTAGAAGAGTACCTCCTATATGTTGGACATGTGGCATGACAAGGCATGTTGTGCGCATGTGTGGAAGCAAGGGTATACACAGAATGGGCAATTTTTTTATCCTCCAGTACACAGCCCACAAGCTAGGAATAGGTATGCACAAGATCAGACATTGGGTCAAGTGCAAGTGCTGCAAATGCAGCAAGCATCAAAAATACAAAAGGCACAACAGCCACAGCAAACACCATTGAATCCACTGCAAGGACAGTCACAACATGCACCCATGCAGATACAACAGAATGCAAACACATGGCAGTTATTGACTCCTAGAATAGGGGGTGTTTCTGTAATTGGAAGAAGTCCTTTCACAGGTACAGGGATGAACATATACCCACAATAGTGCAAGGAATTGTGGGTGCACTCCTGATTTTCTTGTACATCAAATGGTTAGGATGAAATTAAATATATACTTGTAAATTTTAAGGTGTGGGGGAGGATAAGTGGTCCTGGCACAGAACCACCAATCCAAATACAGAAAGGAGAGACGAGGATCCAAGGTGAGAACCGTCCTGTCCCCTGCACACTGTCTATATCCCATCCAAAGACGGTTAAATATTCAATTTTTGGAAGTACCAATTTGTATCGTAAGGCATTAATAAAAATGTAATTAAGAAACACAAAGATTCAATTAAGGAGCAAAATCATCAACTAAGCTGTACATAAAAGTCCAAAACAAGTGGCTGACGTGTTTCGAGATTACATTCTCTTCTTCTTGAGGCAGAAATGAACTGTGGACAGATAACATTAATAAAAACACCATGAGTATGCCTCCTTTCAAAAGAACGTATACAGAACAAATATAACACAATGAAATAGTGAACTTTAAGGATTAGTCTCTGTTGTCCACATCATGAAATGCTACGCACAATGGATCAGAACCTCCCATTGTTTGTATATGTACGTCTAAATAAACCAATATCACCACCAGAACAAGGTGTGACATTGCTCATGATGTATGTAGCTGTGGTATACACCAAAGTATTATGGGGTAGCATGCAACACATCCTATGCTCATATGTGCCGTGAGCACATGACGCTTAGTCTCAATTAATTTTAGATATGAGTCCAATAAGGTAGATGTACCTTAAATCAATCTTGTGATGATTCTTCTGGTGGAGGACAATAGCTTTGTGTTGAAAAAAGTATAGCTTTCCAATCTTGGAGTTCAAGACCCTGTCAAAAAGTAGAGGGCATGAACCTGCATTCATTTCTATACTCCTGAGTATGTTAATCAAAGAACAGGGCTGAATAAGCGTTACTACGGATAAGAACATGGCTAAATAAGAGTCAGAGGAGGTAAAGATAGCCACTCTTACCAAACATCCGGTATAATTTATTTCTCTTTGGATGATGTACAGATCTCAAATCTTCGAGTGTCAACTTCTCAAATAACTTCCCCTTAGAAGGTGTATAGGCACAGCATTCTCTGTGGAGAGTTGTGTACGTATTCTGCAAAACAATAGTCTAGCTTTACTCTCAGTTCTGTGAGCTAAATTACTTAAATGATCCTATACGTGATATCTATATAGGAATGGAAGCGTTAAACTCACCACACTTTCATAGTGATTTGAAGCCCAATGACGTCCGGTGGCATACCGGTATCAGCACAGCGGCAAAAACCCGTTTGTTATGTAGACAACAGAGACTAATCCTTAAAGTTCACTACTTCATTGTGTTATATTTGTTCTGTATATGTTCTTTTGAAAGGAGACATACTCTCTGTGTTTTTATTAATGTTATCTGTCCACAGTTCATTTCTGGCTCAAGAAGAAGAGAATGTAATCTCGAAACATGTCAGCCACTTGTTTTGGACTTTTATGTACAGCTTGGTTGATGATTTTGCTCATTAATTGAATCTTTGTGTTGCTTAATTAAATCAAGTATATAATCTGTTTTTTTAATTAATGCCTTACGATACAAATTGGTACTTCCAAAAACTGAATATTTAACCATCTTTGGATGGGATATAGATAGTGTGCAGGGGAGGGGAGGGTTCCCACCTTGGATCCTCTTCTCTCCTTCCCGTATAGCCACAATAGGACAGCTCACAGGGTGACTTGCTTTGTTCAGTACTGTTGATAACAGCAGACCCCCAAGAGGAACCAAGGGATGATGTATCTATAGGAGGCAATTCTTTTTCTTTTTTAGTAGACACTGGTGCAACTTGCTCTTGTATACAAGAGGGAAAATGTTCATTATCAGGAAATGCCATGAATGCGCAAGGTTTTTCTGGAGTTCCTTTTACTAATGAATTACCAGTCTCTATAGGAGAGTGTGACATGTCTGTTCCATTATTGTATTCACGGCAGACACCAGTTAATATTCTGGGCTGAGATTTGAGGACAAAGCTTAATATGATGATCTCTTTCACTGATGATGGTATAGGGCCTCATCACAAGTTGGGCGGTAACGCCAGCGCTATTACCACCAGCGCTATTAGCCCTACCACCAAACCCACGGCGCTATTAGGGCCGGATCACAGGTTTGGCGGAGCAGTTAGTGCCCATTTCCCATTGGGCCCATTCGGGAATTCCTCATTCCCCATTGGTCCCAATGGGGAAAATTTGCGCTATTACCGCCAGCGGGAAATTAGCACCGAAAATCGGCAATTTTGCTGCGGATTTCCCCCAGCTCAGAGCTGGGGGGAAATCCGCCAAGGCCATGATCTGGCGGACCCTTAAATGCGTCGGTAATAGCACTACCGACACATTTAAGGGTTACCACCAGACTTGTGATGAGGTCCATAGTGTGTTTTACTCCTGGGATACACTATTTAAATGTGGGTATATTCATAATGGCATTTACAGGGCACATGGCCCTAAGAGGAGTCGCAATGGAACCTGAAGTATTCCATTATGGGATACACATTCTGTTAACATGGCTACCCGGCTTAGTGAGAAAGGTTATGAGGATACCTGATGACTTTTTATTCAGGCCATAGATACCTATGGACGAAGAGGGGGGAGCGACTATTCCTCTAGAACTAGTTGGAGCCATAGTGCGAGGGGAATTGGCCATGCTTGAACGATTTGATGAAGGCAGGCTATGGAGAACAGTGATTGCCATTGGGGAAGGGTATAGACTGACCAATGTCACAGATGAGGAGATGTTTAAAGATGATCCAGCAGACGATTAACTAATATTTGAAATGAATATTACATATTGGATCAAGATAGAGAAAAGAGAGGTCCCACAGTGAATGATGATGGTACGACAGAATCCAGAATATTTTTACGAGGACCTAGAAAAAGTGCCAAGCTTGTTTTAGACTATAGGCCCCTAAGATGTAGTCCTAGTGAAGGGGGTAGGAGAAATTCAAATTAAACTGAAACCAGGAGCAATTTTACCTCGAGCAAGGCAGTATCCCATGTCTTGAGAGGCGGATGAGGGTATTTTTAAAACTATTTCTGCACTAATGGACCAAGGTATTTTAGTGTCGTCAGAGCCACCATGCAATATGGCTGTGTATCCTGTGAAAAAATCAAAGGGAGGGTCATGCCGTTTAATCCAGGACATGAGGCCAATTGACCAGATTGTAGAGGCAGAGTTTCCTCTAGTTTCTGAATCATGCAATGATATTATGTAATATCCTCGTTGCAGCACGATATTTCACTGGGATTGACTTAAAAAATGTGTTTTTCTCAATCCAGTTGCATAAGGACTCTCAAAATCTGACGTCATTCACGTTGCGTCAGATGAAACTGAAAAGCACTTGTTTGCCTCAAGGGTACTATGAGTCTGCATCTATCTTTAAAAGGGTCCTCCAGGTGGGCCTAGGTAATATTGATTTGAAAAGTATTGTACTGCAGTACGTAGATGATATTTTGGTTTGTAGCACAACAGAAGATGAGTGCAGACAAGACTCGATTCAGTTAATGATTATCCTAGCAGAAAAGGGATATAAAGTGGACAAAGAGAAGCTACAATATTGCAAAGAAGAGGTGATGTATATAGACCAGTTGATTTCACATGAGGGGAAAAGGGTCATACCTGAAAGGGCTGAGGCTATTTTGAAAACAGCAAAATCACACACAATAAAGCAAATGCAAAGGCTTCTAGGACTGTGTGACTATGTCAGAGCATGGGTATTTGATTACAGTTCATACACAAAATCACTTCTGCAGGCTCTAAAAAAGGCACAGGTAAATAGGGATAAAATAGAATGGACTAATGAAATGGAGGAAGGGTTTGAAGAATGAAAGAAAGCAATTTGCACAGCTCCAATTTTGGGAATTCCCAATTATTCTGAGGAGTTCTACCTGTTTTCACATACTAATGGGACAGTGATGAAAGCAGTGCTTACACAGAGAACTACATTGGGGAACACATCTCTGGCATATTACAGTGGGATTTTAGATCCATTTATGAGAGGTCACTTCCGCTGCGAACAATTGCTGGCAGCAGCCGCGTTCGCCATTGAGAAGTCTACAACCATAGTGATGGGTGTTCTATGACTTTGTTTGTTGAGCATGCTTTGTTTGTCATTTTGGAAAAGCCTATGGGTACGCTGACATCCCAGAGAGCTTCTGCTTATGAAGTTTTTTTTATCTAATTCTGTGATTAGAAGATAATCAGGGCCAGGATAGTGAACCCTGCTACATTTGTAGCTGAACCTGTGGCAGAGGATGAGCATGTGTATGATTGCGCTGGTTATGAAGAATCATATGAAGATGTACCGTATGTAAAAGAAAATGCGCTGTCAGAAGGGGAGATTCTCTTTATTGATGGGTCATCAAAAACTGATCAATTTAATGGAGAAAGACTGACTGGTTCAGCTATAGTGAGACATGGAGCAAATGGGGAGCATGAAATTGTGGCAAGCATACGGCTGCCATCTCAGTTTTTGGCACAAGCAGCAGAATTGGTAGCGCTTATCGTGTTTGAAAATTACAAAGGAGAGGAAGTGACAGTGTACAGTGACTCTACCTATGTGACGATAAACCATGCAAGCAGCGCTAGCACATTGGAAAAGGAGGGGCTACCTCCGAGCGGTTGGCTCTCCAGTGCAGCACGCAGCATTATTAGACAGACTCATCAAGCACTACAGCTCCCAGCAGCCATTGCAATAATTAAATGCACAGCGCACACTAAGAGAACTGATTTTATTTCAAGCGGAAACGAAGCTGTGGATGAAGACGCCAAGAGGGTTGCAACTTCTTCAGACATCTCAAGTTTTGATACTCCTTATATAAAGAAGGGCGAAATTATGGCTGTGATAATGCAGTAAGATTTTAACCATTTCCCGAAGACACAGCTAATGGAAATTCAAGGCAGTGCACCACAGGGAGAACAGGAGCTATGGAAACACAGGGGGTATTCTTTATCCCCCACTGAAGCATTATGATGACAAGATAGCACTGGGAACCCAGTAATGCCAGTAGGATTGTTAAAGGTAGTGCTTGAACAGCTGCACTACCCTGTGCATGTAACTAGGGAAAGGCTTGTAGCAACTATTGTGGAGGATTGATTTGTACGGAACCTATCAGAACACGTTGCTTTTTATGTAGTAAATTGCATCGTATGTCAACGGTTTACTGCTGGGCACACATTGCAAACAATCAGAGGAGTGATTCCTCGACCGCATGTTCCTTTTCAGAATTTACATATCGATTATGTTCATATGCTGCAAGTATGTAGTGGTTACAGGTATATGATAGTAATAGTGTATCGCTTTTCGAGATGGATCGAAGCAGGTCCATGTACACACCCTGACACCACTTGCACAGCAACGTTTTTATTCCGAGAAGTCTTTCCTAGATGGGGAGTATGTGAGGTGATGAGATCGGACAATGGCCCACATTTTGTCAATGAGTTGTTCGAACAGATCAGCGGTTATTGAACATAAAACATATGTTTTCTTCTGCTTATCACCTGCAAGCGAACTGATATGTGAGAGACTCAACGGTCTTCTCAAAGAAAGAATTGCTAAATTTAAATTGTCACTAAAGAAGGGATGGCTTTATTGCTTGCCCATGGAATTATATGCATTAAGGAATCAGCCCGGGTTGGACCACCACCTCACACCCCCTGAATTAGTAACAGGGAGGAGGAGGAGAAAGCCTCTGACTCCTCCATCAAGGTTTAGAGAGATGCCCAGAAGACAGCAAAAATGTTAGGAAATTAGTTACTTGCATATTTGACATGTATGACCGCTAGTATCTCTGTCATTTCAGATCAATTCAAGTGCAGGGGGTGTCGGTCTCAGGACACAGACGAAGACCATTCAGCAGCCTGACCTGAAGAATTTTTATCAGCACCCAGACTTTTTGAGGGAGACGCTGTTTTGATACGCAATTTCACTGGGAAGTGGCATGAGCCCTTCAGTGGACCCTATATAGTAGAAAATGTCACTCCCTCAGCAGTAAAAGTTTGGGAACGACGTGTATGGATACACTTGAACAACGTCAAACCATTTGCTGGTGAGATGGAAACACCCCCACCTAATCATCCGGAAGCAAGTCAACACAAAGTAGTTCAGCATGTGCAGATTTGATCGATGATGAGGAAGAAGGATGCTGAAACTGAAGCAGAAGTTGCTCATTGAATGAATGCAAGTGTGCACTTGCACTGTGGCTCCCGTAGATATTATAGCAGGCATGCAAGCTCATTACTTGAGGCACAGGAATCTTTTGAGAAATGAACTTTAGAAAGCTGTTGATGTGTCATGATTATGCCTGAATGACAGCACTTGGTTATAAATTGGAAGATTCCTTACTGACTTTCTCTTTGGATACCCAAATGGTCCTATCTGATGTCGACATTCATCAGCTCTTGCTTACTGCTTTTATTTTTATTCTTCGTGCATATCCTGCACTTGTGGGGAGAAGGACTGACATACATGTTTTCCTGCATGATCTTAAAAATGGTCCAGTTATAAGGCGATTACTCTCAGCAATTATTGAGCAAATATTGCAATTTCCAGAGCATTTAATGAATTTGCCTGAAGAGAAAGTTGTTCCCTTCCTTAAAATGTAATAGGCAGGCACAATGTTGCATCCTGAAAGTAATACAGTGGAGGAAAATGAGCAAAATCAGGGACGTCTGGGAAATCGCCTCTGGTGGGGACTAATGTATTGGTGCTTAATTTATGTATGCACAGCATTCATCGTTATTTTTCTGATTCTATTGGTATACACTGTCTACTTTATTGGTCCAAAGAAAGCAGTAGTCCCCCTAATCCTTCCCACAAGATAATTATGTTCAGATTTGAAGACAAGAGCACACACCATGAATTATGTGATAAGATATGAGCAGCCTGGAATGAAGGGAGCAGGAATCTGATGGGAAATAAACAGAAAGCTCAAATGCCAAGGGAAGACTGATGAAGAAATACAAAGCTGCAAGGAGAGAGGCTAGATGCAAGTTTGGGCAGCAGTACTTTCGCCAGATGGCTGGGAAGAAGGCATGGTCATATGCTGAGCAGTGGCAGTAACAGGACATCACAAACCAGTCATTGTGTGGAAAAAGGATGCAAACCCCTCTGGCCGAAACTTGCAAAGCTGCTGACATGGGTTGAAGATAAAGGAGGCCCAGTACAGATAGTGCCTCTAGTAAGTGCAGAACTGTGCTTCAGAAATAATGGCACAAGAAAAGTTGGAGAGAATCAACAGTGCGGACGAATCTTTGATGTACTAGGAATGAAGGATGGGACAGTAGTGATAATGGACCACCATTGGGCCTGTGGATCCAGAGCTTACATGAAGCTACCATAGAATGGGGAGGACTGTGTTCCATGGTGATTATTAGTGATTCTGAAAAGTGACCTGAACATTGGAGAATTCCCAAAGGCTGATGCTCATCTAAGGAAGAGATGATGGGCCTCATTACACAGCAGGCGGAGAACCATGGCGCTATTAGCGCCATGGTTCATGCCGGTAAAATACCGGCACCGCCTTGGTGGAAAGGGGAATTACCGTCCCATTCCAAGGTTGGCAGGGCGGTATTTCCCCCTTCCACCATTGCCCTTCCCCATTCCCATTTTTGCCCCATAGGGCTCTATGGGAATGGGGAAGGCGCTAACTACGGTACCGCAAATTGCGGTACTGTAATTAGCTCCACTGGTCCCTTTGCGGGTTGGTTTTTAACGCCTGCAAAAAGCAGGCGTTAAATTCCCCAACCCGCAAAGGGACCTCGTAGTAAGGCGGTAAGGATTTACCAGTACCGGTAAAATACCGATACCGGTAAACCCTTACCGCCTACCGTGTAATGAGGCCCAATGACTTGAATTTATCAATTGAACAAAAAGGGAGAACTATTTCTCAGCAAAGTCAATACAAGCCTTTAATGACATTCCGTACGTACACAGGTTGTTCAGTCAGACTTCAGCAGTATTCGTGACAATTTTCATGCCAGGAATCCAGACGATGGCACATATTAAATGGTTACAAATGACCAGATTGGAGCTCCTGCAGACGATTAACACAACCATAAAGGGATTCAATGCTATCAAAGAAGAGCTGAGAGGTATAAGACTGATGACCCTCCAGAATAGATATGTCTTGGACATGATTACAGCTATGGATGGAGGTGTGCCAAAATTGGAGAATCATGTTGCACATTCATACCTTCTCACAATGACGAGAATGGGACCTTGACGGAGGCCATAACATTGCTGACGAACTTGCATACCAAGATGGAAGATGAAGGGGAAGACGTTGTAGATGACAGTTGGTTCACATCAATCTTCTCATGGGTACCACAGTGAATGGCGAATATCTTCAAGTTCCTTGGAGCATTTATTGGTGATGATAATGTTTGGATTCTGTGTAATCAGGATAATAATCACACAATGTAAGAAGACAGCAAAGAAGGCACTAGGAATGAAGATTATGATTGATGTTGAATCTGGATTTGAACCCAAGGAGCTGACATATGAAGAAATCAGAGTATGTATAAAAGCTAGCATCCATGCACCTGAAGGAATAAAGTTCCTACATCAAAAAGACCACAAGAAGTATGTGGGAAGATGGATGTTCTGCAGCCCAAGTGGAAAGTGCAGCCATATGACCTGGAGTGTTGACGACCATGTCAAATCAGCATGATCTTTAAAAGGATCTTTAAAAGGTGTGATGAAGATCTGTACTCCAAAGAAGCACTTCTTCAAGAATGGATGTTTAGGTGCGGAGTGTGATGAGAGAGTTGTCGATGAACCAATCAGACGGGGGAGTGCAGAGGAGGAGCCTAAAGCCTCTACCAGAAGACCCGCCCCTAAATTACCTATTTGTTGGGAACCGGAAATAACGACCAAAAGTGACACCTGCAAGGATGCCTATAATGCAAGCAGCCTTTAAATCAAGGTATCTATTAAGGAGACATTTTTTTTCATGTATCCGCAAAGAGCTGGTAGTCTCTTGGGAAGAATTCCCAAAGAGCATATGAAGACGGATGAAAGAAGAGACTGGTGATGTTACATGAAGAAAATGACACACCTCATAAGTGATGACAAGAAAGAAGATGAATAGACCATATAGAACCTGATGACAAAATGAAGAATCGAGTGACCCGTTACGTGTGGAATGATGATCACACGTGTGAAGAGCACAGAGAAAATGAAAACCATTTTACAATTGTACAAATGCAGTAATGCAAGCAGCCGAATGAATCATAAGGCTGGCTATACTTAGTGATTATTACAGGCGGTGCCGCTGAGGTATATATATGTATAGGAATCTGGAAGACCCACATTGTATTCAAGCAAACTGGACCCCGTGAATAGAAGGGCTGAAAAGTGTGGCGTATGCAGAAAAAACCCAGCTGAAGACGAAAGAATAATCATAGTGGTCTGCATGGCCCAGTATCAAGGATAAAAGCAGCCAAGAAACTGGTTATCTATCATAAAAAGATACAATAAGCGTGAGACGAGAGCTGAGCTCCTGTTAAGGTGCAGCGAAAGGAAAATGAGTGCCAAGTTTTATTAATTTAATATCATTAAATACAATGAGGAGCTTAAAATGTGGTCACCAGTCACATGGTCGGATGAAAATAGACTTTGAGCAAGCTACACCGAGACCAGAAGATAAAGTCATGCTCACACTTCCTTTTATTCCCAGGAGCAGGTATACGTGCAAGGCCAAGTTCAAAGGACTATTCTCATGGCAGACAGCTTGAGTGATGATGGCTGTTGGGCTTATTGGGTGGGGAGGAATGATTAAGACCAACCCCCAGCACCTGGGGTACCAGCTTGCATGCTGCTAAAGAGTGGAATATTCCAGAAGGGTACAAGTGTGCCAACCAATTATAGAGGGCCACGTATCAAAGAGTCCTATAGTTTAGAGACCAATAACATGTTTTGTATTTGATGACGCTCACAATGATTTGTACTAGGGGTGGGCAGAGTTGTCCACCTGACAGTAGAGACCTAATCACAACACCACACCCATGGAAAGTATACCTAGATGTTTCCAGTTTACCAAATCACAGTGTCATATACGTTTTCTTAGTTTGCCACGTTGTATGACATCAATGATGACGAGTTTTTAGCATATAAGTGTGTTTTTTATGTGAAACATTGAGATCTTACTGCCAGACATCCGATGATGTTCATTGTACTCCCTGTTTTAGATACTTGTTAATAAAGCAGACCAATGGCCTCATCACGAGTTGGGCACTAATAGCCCTACCGCCAACCCCCCACCGCTATAAGCGCTGGATCACAGGTTTGGCGGAACGGTTATTGCCCATTCCCCATTGGGCCCATTTGGGAATTCCTCATTCGCCATTGGGCCCAATGGGGAAAATTCGTGCTATTACCACCAGCGGATTTCCCGCCGGCAGTAAATGCGCTGAAAATCTGCAAATCGGCTGCAGATTTCCCCCCAGCTCAGAGCTGGGGAGAAATCCGCCAAGGTCATGATCTGGCGGACCCTTAAATGCTTGATTGATGCTTGAGTAATTTCTACATCCCCATCCACGCTTTTGAGTGTTACCTCATGTTAAAGGGCCTTCGGGTTCAGAGCCACCCAGTACAAGACAGGATCCCAATGCCCAACCATACCAGTTCTCAGCAGAAGCAGATTGAGGAGCTGCAACAGCTAGTCAGGAAACTACAGACCCAGCTGCTGATCAGGGAAAGCCAGAGTGTGAATCCAAATTGAGGCAGAGACGGTTCCCCATCATCCTGAGAAAAAGAGCATCAGGTGTTACGACAAACACAAGAGCCCCAAGGATATTTCCCCTAGTCCGCGGCACTGTTACCACCCTGGAGATTTTGCCATAGATGTGGGGATGATAACCACTCAACACGACTGTATGACAAAGATCCCGATTATGCCCGAGTAGCTGCTCGCATTAATGCCCTTAATCCCACTCCAGCCCGGGCATTGTCGGGAAAAACGCAGGAGGTTGTAGCGGAGGAGCAGCTAGAACCGTGACTACAGGAGTGAGCTCCACGGAAACGGACACCAGCAAACCAACAAGGACATTGTATCCAAGCAAGGCTACAGACTATCCCGTATCAAATTAAGGTTCAGGAGGGTTCCCCGGTTGACCATCTCCGTCTAGTTCATGAGCTCTGCAACACCCCAGATGTGCTGCCAGTGAGCTGTAGCAGATATGGACTCAAGCCCGTCTCCACCATGCAATTCCAGCTGGCCTCATTGGGCCCACCATGACCATCCCAGTTGATCTTGAGGGGCAAAAGACCACAGCATTACTGGACAGTGGCTCCCAGGTCACCATTGTGTATGAGCACTAGTATCGCCAAAATATTTCGCATCTGCCATTAGAACCGCTGGAGGGGCTAAATCTAATGGGAGTGGGAGATGCTGCCTGCCGATACCTGGGATATACCTGTGTGAAAATTAATTTAAATCAAGAAGTGGCCAGAGTGAACACCACCTTAACGACCTTGGCGTTAGTGTGCACCGTGAAGAAACCGAATCTGGAGGTCCCCTTAGTCATGGGCACCAGCTCAGCCCTGTGCGGTATGCTTGCCAAGATGTGTATATGTGTATGGAGATGGCAGGACCACAGTTTGCACAATCTTTGAAGATGCACCCAGCTTGCCAACAGGCCTACCTCAAGAAAGGCATAGTGAAGGCACATCAACCTGACGGGCCAACGGGCGATGTGACCACCAACCATGGTCAAGCTGACATACCACCCATTCAAACGGTGATAGTGCCTGGCCATGAGCACCTGGCCATGTGCGCGTCCAAGCACATAACCACTACAGGAGATTGGTAGTGGAGGCTCCCAAAGGTGAAGAGCTGCCTGGAGGTCTGATGGTGCAATGCACTCTAATCAGTGACAATGGCCAAGGAGTGAAAAACATCGGGGTCCCTATCACTAATATTACAGACAAGATCATTTACCTACCGGGAGGTCTGACGATTGCACAGTTTTACTTTGTTAACTCAGTGGCCCAGACTGAGGTACCAGAAGCATACACCCTCCCTTGGATGTTCGAAAGATAAACTTTGGGGAGTCACCATTGTCGGAACATGAGAAAGATCATCTACGAGACCAGCTGTTCATGCAGGCAGATGCTTTTTCCACCAGTGACTGGGACTTGGGTGAGGCCAAGGGAGTCAAGCATCACATCTGGTTAAATGATGTCACCACGTTGTGAGAGAGGTCACGGAGACTACCCCCTGCTGACGTGGAGGATTTATGGCGACATCTTGAGGAATTGCTGCATGCAGGTCTCATTCAGGAATCCGGAAGCCCTTATGCTTCACCCATCGTAGTGGCTCAAAAGAAGAACAGTAATGTGTGGCTGTGCATTGATTACAGGTGCCTAAACAGCAGAACGGTTCCAGACCAATACACCACACCCGAGTGTGTTAGGGAGAATTCTCTTCTAAGGATAATTTCCCTTACCTATAGAGTCCCTCAGCAGCTTTGCTGGATTTCACGGGTTTATTTTATTACTCCTGCTAAGAGTGAGACTCTTTTTCCCACTCTTAGGCATATGTGTGATATGTGTTTGAGGCTATTGTTGTGCTTATGGGCTATGGAGTTTTTCTCACTCCATGGGTATCATCTTTTTACATGTGTGTTACACAGCACCCTTAGTGTAGTAACACAGGTGTGTCACAGTGACCCCCAAACATAGACTCCATACCCTGGGACTGACTACTGTCTCTCAGGGCATGTAAAGTCCCCATTGACTTTACTAGTCAACAATAATGAACAAAACCAGTACACACCATCTTACTATGGAGGTACTGGGAGGGGTTAATAGTTTTCCCTGGTGTTCATTTTCGAGAGGGTACTGTGCAGTCCCTCTCTCCAAAGTTTCTGCTGGTGGCAGTAGTTACTACCATAAATATTCAACCGCAAATATTTTCCTATGGAATTTTCCCATTGTTCGAGGCTACCACTTTTACTGACAGCCTTGAACATACCGCCGGATTATTTTATTATTAACTTTACTCCGGTAGGGTTTTATTGCCAGATCTTTAATAATATTTCTTTCTCGAGGCTTTCTCTGAAATCCTAACCCAGGTCGGGGATCCTTTGTTCGTCCTTTTGGCGGGCTTCTGCACAGAAGCCCTCCTTTCAGCACCACTGAGTCTGGGGTAGACAGGATGTATGAGAGGGGGAATAAGCACCCTGGACCGGGGTTGCCTACGCAACCCAAGTCACACTCTGCTCTGATAGGCTGGGGGGTTATCCCGCCAGTATAGCCACCCCACTGTGTGAGTGACAGCTAGGCTGTATGAATGGGGGGTTTTCTGCATAAAAGCAGGGACCTGCGGACTGGAAGACAGAAGTCGCCACTGGACCTGAGAAATTCAAGGAGGAGAGAAGCGAAAGGCATCTGCAACGACTGAACCACCGGTGAAGCCCTGCTGCAGATCCTCGCCACTTTTCTCCAACAACAAGAGAAGATCTTCACCTTCAAGAACCTTCTTCCCTTGAGCTGGTGGGACCAACCAGTTCGCCAATCGCCTTCCAGGACCTGCCTTGGTCGAATCGCCAAGCACTAGAAGACCGGATAGCCAGGCACCCGTCCACCACGACCGCGATTTAAAGGAGCGTACCTTTTATTCCGTTTTTGCAGCACCGCGGCTGGCTTCATCCCTGGGCAGTGCAGTAACTCGAACCTTCCTCCACGACGAGAGCCTCTCTTCCTTTGTTGGATCTCCCGAACTGCCCAGAACTACCGCCACTGTAGGAGCCTCTTCCACTTTTGAGGTACATTGTT